>NC_138774.1:171511716-172136716 GCF_965119305.1 Pelophylax lessonae | reverse complement strand
AAATCCATACCAGATCCTTATCCAAGCATGCAGTCTGGCCGGTCAGGAAAGGGGGGGGGGAGATGAAAAAGCACCCCCCCTTCCTTAACCATACCAGGCCACATGCCCTCAACATGGGGGTTGGGTGCTTTGGGGCCGGGGGGGGGGGCTCTGCCATGTTGATGGGGACAGTTGCCGGGGTCTGTGGGCAGGGGGCCTATCAGAATCTGTCCCCCACCCCAAAGCACCTTCTCTCAATGTTAATGGGGACAAGGGCCTCTTCCCGACAACCCTGGGCTGTGGTTGTCGGGGTCTGCAGGCAGGGGGTTTATTGTAATCTGGAAGCCCCATTTAACAAGGGGGCCCCCAGATCCCGCCCCCCCCCCCTATCTGAATGGGTATCGGGTACATCATACCCCTACTCATTCACCAAAATAGTGTCAAAAAGTACCCACGAGAAACAGTTTTTGACAAGTCCCTTATTAAAAAATAAAAAACAAAATGATAGTGTACCTCAATGTAAATCCAATGTTAATCACAATGCCCACTGGACCTGAAAAAAAAAAACTAAAAACGCTCTTGCCTTCTGGGAGGCCTCCTGCCGTCTGCCTGCTTTGCGCTTTGACAGTTTTTATAAAGGTAAGGGGCAGTGCCACCCGGCTACCTTACCTGGTGCTCAGATAAGAGTTTGCTTTGGATTTTGGGGGGGACCATACATGGATTCTTCTTTATTTTTTCAATAACCAGGTGCTGGCAATTGTAACCACGAGTCATTTTAAATGGGATTTGACTCATTTTTTTTGTAGTTGCTCCAGAGCTTAGTAAATGAGGTATATATTCACTTTGCAAAGAATACCCAATCACATGCAAGGGAAAAAATGCATTTTTGCTTGCACATGATTGGATGATAGAAGTCAGTTGAGCTTCTGCTTATTTACTAAGCTCTGGAACAATTGCTCTTGCAGAGTGCAATGCACTTTGCAAAGTGCACAGTTTATTTGCTTTTATTAAATCAACCAGTGTCTCATTATGAAAAATTTATTTTTCTGTACGTCTTGCTTTATCCCTGTCTGTTTATAGTATAAGGCTGCTGCCACTCTTACCTTGTATTTGAGGAGCAATATTTGCACAGGGGGTATTGATACTCTATGGTTACACTTCGTTTCTGTACCAATTTTTTTTCTCCTTCTTGTTTTATTTGAAAAATGTCAATAACATTTTAGTAAAAGAAAAATGCCTTTTTGTTGCCCACAACTATCAGTCACATTTAAACTTTTAGATTCTCTGTAATTTCCAGGGTACAGTAAATATCAAGTACACATATTATAACTAAGTATGGTAACTACACAAATGTAAATCCTCTCATTTCAAGGACTTGGTTGGAAAAGGGTATAATATTCCCAGTATGACATCATAATATGGTTCATGTAGGAACTGTTGTTCCCCGCTCCTGTGGGCAGGGATGACAGTTCATGAATTTACTCATTTGTAAAGTGGAGATGTAAAGTTTTTATAGCAATGACACACAGCAGATAAAAAGGAGGGGGATGTTATCAAAGGATGAGTTTCTAGAAGGATTCACTAAATGGGGCTCTGATTCAGTAATCAAATGTTAAGTGATATTTGTTTAGTTTTTAACCACTTAAGCCCCGGAAAATTTTAACCCCTTCCTGACCAGGGCCTATTTTGCGATTGGGCACTGCGTGAATTTAACGGACAATTGCGCGGTCGTGCGACGCTGTACCCAAACGAATTTGACTTCCTTTTTTTCCCACAAACAGAGCTTTGTTTTGGTGGTATTTGATCACCTGTGCGATTTTTACTTTTTGCGCTATAAACAAAAAAAGAGTGTCAATTTTGCAAAAATAACAATATTTTTCAAATTTTTTTATATGACATTCCCAAAAAAAAAAAGTAAAAATCAAAATTTTTTAACATTTTAGGCCAATTTGTTTTCTGCTACATATGTTTGGTAAAAAAAATCGCAATAAGCGTATTTTGATTGGTTTGCGCAAAAGTTATTGCGTTTACTAACTAAGGGAAAGATTTTTGTCATTTTTGTTGTTTCTTTTTTTAACGCGTAATGGCAGCGATCTGCGATTTTTTTGCGGTACTGCGACATTGCGGCGGACAAATCGGACCCTTGACTGACATTTTTTACACTTTTGGGGTTACCAGTGACATTACTGCAATAATCTGTGCTATACATATGCACTGTTACTGTAAAATGACACTGGCAGTGAAGGGCTTAACTTTTTTTGAGAGGGAGGGGTTATGTGTGTCCCTAGGGGCGTGATTCTAACTGTGATTGGCTGTGGCTTGAGGTGTATGAACAGGGATCAACGGTCCTACATAGTAGAACCGTATGATCACCATTCATACACAGGGGAGAATGACAGGCGGCTTGTTTATATTAGCCGCCTGCCTTTCTCCCGCTCTAACGGACGATTGCGAGTGACCGGTGGACATCGGGCCTGCCGGTCACATGCGCGGGGGGGTCCGTGACTGCGCGGGAGCGGGAGCGTGCCTTCGACGGCGCGCGCTCGCTCCCTAGACCCTCACAGGCTAGCGACGTAGTCCTACGTCGCTCTGCCTGTGAGGGACTGACTGCCGACGTAAATAGTCGTGCGGCAGTCGGCAAGTGGTTATGTCTCATTCTACTAGAAGATTTTCGTGTTGGTTTGAATTTAAGTGGTTTTAAAGGCAGAAGGTTTTTTACAAATTGTA
The DNA here is from genome assembly GCF_965119305.1 of Pelophylax lessonae. Taxonomy (NCBI): domain Eukaryota; kingdom Metazoa; phylum Chordata; class Amphibia; order Anura; family Ranidae; genus Pelophylax; species Pelophylax lessonae. The sequence continues at coordinate 172,134,010 of NC_138774.1, read as the reverse complement.
ACTAAAGGCAAAACATTTTTTTTTTCTTGTCAGTTTTTATTGCTGTCCAGGGCTGCTGATAGAAGTCACGGGGCCCCGTACAGACTACCTAACAGGCCCCCCCCAAGATAAAAATGAAAGCTATATTTCAATAAAAATACAATAAAATCATTATTAGCAGACACAAATACAACATAACTCACAGCATTCCTACTAAATCTAAAAGACGAAACGGCGTTGATAAATAAATCTCTGTGTGTGAATGAGGTGTTGGGGCTCATGCACATGGGTGCTGTGGTCTGTACAGTGTGGTTTATTTATGTGGCTTGAGCCACCTGGATCTGTACGAACAAAGCTGCAGGTCCTAATTTGACAAGCGTGGGGATGCAGGTGTACACCCTGAACACAGGCAGTGTGCATTTGGGGGGCCACTCACCTGCACACCTGTCCAATTAGGACCTGTGGATGTGTTCATACAGGTGCTGCACCTCATAGAATGACAGGTGGCTCCAGCCCAAAGTCAGAGTACATGTGGGAATGAGCCCTTAACCACTTCTCGACCGCCCGCCACATATATACTGCGGCAGGCTGGCTTTGCTGCGCAAATCGACATATGGGTTCTGCTGGGGGCGAGATTGCCGAGCGATTGGGCGCGATGCTGGGGGCAATATTGCCCCGATTGCCGCCGGGCACCCCCGATCGCTCCCCGCTGAGAGAAAAGGACGGTCAGCTGTTGTAAACACAGCTGACCGTTGTTCTCTCTGAAATGATCAGAGAGAACCTGTGATCCTTCTATATAGGATCACAGGACTCTATGGTCATTTCACAAGCCCCTCCCCCATACATTTAGAAAACACTCCCCTTAGGCTCACATTTAACCCTTTGATCCCCACTGTGTTAACCCCTTCCCTACCAGTGTCATTATTACAGTAACAGTGCATATTTTTAGAACTGATTACTGTAGTAATGTCACTGGTTCCCCCCCCCCCCAAAAAAGTGGCAAAAATGTCAGTCAGGCGTCGAATCTGTCCGCCGCAATGTCGCAGTCCCGCTAAAAATCGCAGATCCCCGCAATTACTAGTAAAATAAAATAAATAAATAAAAATTACAAATCTTTCCACTAGTTTGTAGACACAATAACTTTTGTGCAAGCAAACCAATCAAAATACGCTTATTGCAATTATTTTAACCAAAAATATGTAGCAGAATACAAATTGGCCTAAGAGGATGAAAAATTTTGATTTTTACTTTTTTTTTTGGGGAATGTTATATAGCAGAATGTGAATATTTATTTATTTTTGTTCAGAAATGTCGCTCTTTTTTTGTTTATAGCGCAAAAAATAAAAATTGCACAGGTGATCAAAAGAAAGCCCTATTTGTGGGGAAAAAAGGAGATCAATTTTTTTTTTTTTGGGTACAGCGCTGCACGACCGTGCAATTGTCTGTTAAAGTAACGCAGCGCCGAATCGCAAAAAATGGCCTGGTCATTAATGGGGCAAATCCTTCTGGTCCAGAAGTGGTTAATTACATTTTTCTAACCTAAAAAAACAGATCTCTCCAGTAGTGCGATGTCACTACTAAGAGGGATTCCATCTTTGTCTGGTCTTCTCTTTGGGTTCTTGGGCTCCAGTCGTGTGACAAAACTGTGATGATGTAACTCACACATGCGCACGAGTGTCATGGTCACAGCACAGCTCTCTCAATGGATGGTATGTCATCCATTGAGAGCGCAGTGCACATGCTTCGGTGCTATCACCCGCTGCTACATTTAGGAGATATTTACTGTACCTACGTGTTATCCCTATTATAGGCTTACCTGTAGATACAAGATAAAAAAAGGGGGTTTCTACTGCCAGATCAGTTAGTAAATGGTTAAATTGAAGGAGTTGATACATGGGTGCAGATGGAACTGACAGTGTAGGGGAGAAGAAGCAAAGTTGCATTGATCAGGAAGCAGTCTGGGGGAGAGGAGTGGGAAGCCCAGCTACATAAAGCACACTAAACTGCACTGGGAAAAGATAACAGGCAGCTATGGAACCAGCGTAACAGTAAATTCTTCACCCCATGGGAATGCAGATGATCAGCTGTGATTGTGTCAGGAAGAAAGAGCAATGGGGAAGAGAGATGAAAAAATATACAGGCTGGGACAAGGAGTATAGGAAGAACTGCAGGGAGAGAAACAAAGTTACAGAGATAACAAACTCTGGAGCAGAGCTAACATAAGAGCGAAGGCTGGGAGGGGGGGGGGCACACAGGGAGGGGGATTAGTGAGGGATAACTGTCTCTTTCTCAGCAGATAAAGGCTGGAAGCAGGGAGAGGGAGAGAGATCAGCTTTCAGCTGCTGGAGAAAGATTTCTGTAAATGTCATTCATCACTAATCCCCCTCCCTGTGTGGGCCCCCCTGTGTGCTCGGGCCCCCTACAAGAGGACCAGTGGTCCCCCCCTATCAGCTGGTGACCTGGGGGTCCCTAAGGAATTCCCTTAATTTGTAGGGATTTCTTCTCACTTCCTGTTTGGCTAAGAGACAGGAAGTGAAGGGAAATCTCTGCAATGGGACACAGATGGTGAAAAAAATCTGACAGGGGTTATAACCCTCCTTACTGTATCCAAAATGAAAAAAAAAAAGTTTTGCCTATAGTTGCATAAAGAAGCCAAGGAAAGATTGAAAAATCTCCAAAAGGCATCAAATTACAGATTAGACATTCTTATAATATGTCAAAAAAAGTTAGATTTTATTTTCATCATTGACACTTTCAAAATTACAGAAAACAAAAAAATGGCGTCTGCAAAAGTTTGGGCACCCTGCAGAATTTATATCATGCACTGCCAGTGTCTTGGATTGTTCTCAATCATCATCTGGGAAGACCAGGTGATGTCAATCTCAAAGGTTTTAAATGCCCAGACTCATCTGACCTTGCCCCAACAATCAGCACCATGGGATCTTCAAAGCAGTTGCCTAGAAAACTCAAACTGAAAAAATTTGAAGCTCACAAAGCTGGAGAAGGCTATAAGAAGATAGCAAAGCGTTTTCAGATGTCAATATCCTCTGTTTGGAATGTAATTAAGAAATGGCAGTCATCAGGAACAGTGGAAGTTAAAGCAAGATCTGGAAGACCAAGAAAAATATCAGACAGAACAGCTCACAGGATTGTGAGAAAAACAATTCAAAACCCACGTTTGACTGCACGATCCCTCCAGAAAGATCTGGCAGACACTGGTGTTGTGGTACACTATGCCACTATAAAGAGATACTTGTACAAATATGGTCTTCATGGAAGAGTCATCAGAAGAAAACCTCTTCTACGTCCTCACCACAAAAATCAGCGTTTGAACTTTGCAAATGAACATATAGACAAGCCTGATGTATTTTGCAAACAAGTTCTGTGGATCGATGAGGTTAAAATTGAACTTTATGGCCGGAATGAGCAAAGGTACGTTTGGAGAAGAAGGGGCACAGAATTTAATGAAAAGAACCTCTGTCCAAATGTTAAGCATGGGGGTGGATCAATCATGCTTTGAGTTTGTATTTCAGCCAGTGGCACAGGGAACATCTCACGAGTAGAAGGAAAAATGGATTCAATAAAATTTAAGCAAATTTTGGATGGTAACTTGATACCATCTGTGAAAAAGCTGAAGTTAAAGAGAGGATGGCTTCTACAAATGGATAATGATCCTAAACACACCTCAAAATCCACGGGGGATTACATCAAGAGGCGTAAACTGAAGGTTTTGCCTTGGCCTTCACAATCTCCTGACCTCAACATAATTGAAAATCTATGGATAGACCTTAAAAGAGCAGTGCGTGACAGACAGCCCAGAAATCTCAAAGAACTGGAAGACTTTTGTAAGGAAGAATGGGCAAAGATACCTCAAACAAGAATTGAAAGACTCTTGGCTGGCTACAAAAAGCGTTTACAAGCTGTGATACTTGCCAAAGGGGGGCAATACAAGATATTAACTTTGCAGGGTGCCCAAACTTTTGCAGACGCCATTTTTTTGTTTTCTGTAATTTTGAAAGTGTAAATGATGGAAATAAAATCTAACTTGTGTTGACATATTATAAGAATGTCTAATCTGTAATTTGATTCCTTTTGGAGATTTTTCCATCTTTCCTTGGCTTCTTTATGCACATCAGTGTTAATTTCGTCGACTAAAACCGACTAAAACGTTTTCGTCTACTAAATTAACACAATTTTAGTCGACTAAAATACGACTAAAACTAAAACAATTCAGATGACTAAAATACAACTAAAACTAAAATGGCATTTTAGTCTTAAAACTAAAATACGACTAAAACTAAAATGGCATTTTAGTCAAAAGACTATAACTAAAACTAAATCGAAATTTGCTGCCAAAATTAACACTGGTGCATGCTCAAAGCTTAATACCATAAATAATAACATATTAGATTTTTCACTCCAGGACCAGCAGTAGTATAAAATGAGTTTGGAAATTGTACAATTTTACAAATTACAATTGAACTACACCCATTCGATTATAGATGACTAAAATGAATTATAGTCGACTAAAATGTAGGACGTTTTAGTCGACTAAAATGTAGGACGTTTTAGTCGACTAAAATGTAGGACGTTTTAGTCGACTAAAATGTACTGGAGTTTTAGTCGACTAAATACGACTAAAACTAAAACACTTGCAGAAGACTAAAATGGGACTAAAACTAAAATGCCATTTTAGTCCTAAGACTAAGATTAAAACTAAATTGAAATTTGCTGCCAAAATTAACACTGATGCACATTAATACAAATTTTTACCTGGGGTGCCCAAACTTTCAATCAACACTGTATGTTGCTTATAAGCACATTATTCACTGAATATATTAATTTTGTTAACACTTGTAAAAGATTATTTTATGTGTCAACTATTTTTAGTTTATAAGCTAATTTAGTAATATACTTTCATTTCACTCTTGGGATTATTTAAAAGAACAGTGCACCACGTTTTGTTTTTTATTGGCTCCCGCTGCTGTCAATCAAAGTCAGTGAGCCAATGAGGAGAGAAAGGGGGCAGGGCCGGGCCGTGGCTCTGTGTCTGAATGGACACACAGAGTGGTGGCTCGGCTCGGGTGCCCCCATAGCAAGCTGCTTGCTGTGGGGGCACTCAACAGAAGAGGGGGGCCAGGAGCACCAAAACGGGACCCGAAAAGAGGAGGATCTGGGCTGCTCTGTGCAAAACCACTTCATAGAGTGGGTAAGTATGACAGGTTTGTTATTTTTAACATAAAAAAGACTTTAGTATCACTTTAAAGTTAGACTCCAGGCAGATTGTTGCAGATGTGTAATTGGTAATACACTAAAAAAAAAACATTTTTTTTAAGTGTAGGAAGTGTAAGAATCTGTATTTAACCTTATGCCAGCCTCTTGTGATCCCTGTACAGCAGGGCTGTATGATAAAAGGAAGAGGTAGCTCTATTGATAGGAAGAGAAATCAGAGTGACAGAGAAATGAGCTCAGTACTGTGCTGCTTCTCTTTTCACTGTCCAGTTACAGGCTTAGAGACATGAAAACCCACAAACAGTAATTTTTTTTTTTTTATTAAATTACATTTGTGGTATGTGTTTTTGCCAGTTTATATATAATTGTGCTTAGTAAAGACCTGCTTTTAAACCTTTTATTTGGCAGTTAGTAAAAGTTTTGAGGGTCAAAATCTTAGTTCTGCTGCACCTTCTTGTAAGACTGTATCACTTGTGAAAAAGCAGCAGGACCCCATCACATGTGAGCTTTATCTGATATACACAAGTGATGTACAGCTGATGTTTCTGTAGCTGCAGGCCATTTTTTTGCATTCTAAGCATTGTATAGTTATTTATAGACACAGGCTGACGTGACATTCTGCTTTTCAAGGTAAATGCTCAGGTGATCATTATTAACTCTGCACAAGCCCAATACATAGAGCAGATCCGCTTTGGACAACATTCTAGTGTGAAATAATAACACAGAGGGTTAACTAGGAGATATGTAAAAAGCCAAGTGAGCGAGTTGTCCAAGTAGCACATTTCATAATATGTCTAGAAATTCTTTTTATGCTCCTTGCACTGTTATCTCATTGAGTGCCGATTCACACTATAGCAATGTCAGACATTACATGGGATTCGCACTGAACTGCTCTGCAAATCACATGCGATGTCTGTGCGATGCAAATTCAGCCATACAGATTGCATTCAGACCAATGTCGTGCAGGACCCTTCTTTTGGTCCGCACTAGAATCGGAAAGGTGTGAACACCCCTGCAATCCAATTCCTGTCCGAATTGACAGTTCGTACTGCGATATGCGAACTAATCTGGGGGTGTCATTAACTTTGTATTGACACTCCCAGCAGTTTGCATATTGCAGTGTGAACTGCCTGCGAGTCGGGTGCAATACGGAACCTGCAGTGGATTCGCAGGGTTCCCGCGTTGCACCAGTGTGAACCGGCACTGAACCACTAGTTGGCTTCATCCTCTTTGATTGGGAGTCTTCCAAAAATGCTGACTGGGAACTAAATATGTTTTTTGGTGGGTGTCAAGTCACACGACAACAAAGGAGGCACAACGCCTGCAAATTGAAAAGCCCTTTTTTTTTTTAGGAAAAGCAAAGCTGCTAATAAATATCACAGAAAAATAATACATTTTGTACAGTATATAAATAATGTACCTAATGTACAATAAATTGAGCATTATGTTGCCTTAGAAAACCCCGGTCTCCAATGGATGCTTTGATTATTCGGATGAACACACTGATGGATCTAATCTTCTGCGTAACTACTCTGCAATCTACGCAAATGCAATAAATTATTTGTTTTTAGACAAACAAATATGTTCCTGTAACAGGTAAATTGGAATAGTGCTGTTATAGACCTAGTGTGGCCATCAATTGCTGTGAAATACAACTGGACCACTCTTTTCCTCTGAAGATGTCATCCCTGTGTTAACCCTTTAGGCCCCATTCACACCAGAACACAGTGCACCACAACAAAAGCATTTTCATGTTTTAAGGTGCTTTGCGTTAGGCAGCCTATTCAAAATGCCTGAAAAAATAGGTCATGGTGGCTTACTGAAATGCACATCAAGAGGAGTTTTTCAAAACTGGAGCAGCCAGAATCTGGAGTAATTTTGCATGGCAACCAGTCGGCTTCTAACTTTCATTTTCAAAATGTAACTGTAGAAGCTGAAGATAGAAACTGATTGGATGTCATGCAGAGCTGCTCCAGATTCTGTCTGCTCCATGTGTGATAAATGATCCCCCATTGTGTGTTGTGGTGCACTGTTGTGTGCTGTAACACGGCTGGGTTCTGGAGGTGCATTTGGATGCCTTTCAAAATGAAAGTGTGCAGGGGGCAATACCGCACATTGTGGTAACATGCAGCAATGCAGTAATATGGACATACCCTTCATCACCAATGTAGTGCTCCTCCCCTTCCCGGTTGAATGACACTAAGCATTGTAATCACCCCCAGGAGTAATACAGTTGTGTTCAAAATTATTCAACCCCCCAATGCTGTAAAGGGTTTTAGGGAATTTAGTGTACATTTTTAATTGTTTTCAGAATTAAATCCTACAAGGACTTCTTAAAGAACCATATGCAACTAAAATGACATCAATTGGTTTTGTAATACAGTAGTAAATGTTTATTTTGTGAATTCTTCATTGACACAATTATTCAACCCCTTAAAGACTACCACTCTGAAGAACAGAGGTTCATTGAAGTGTTTTCAATCAGGTATTGAAAACACCTGTGGATGTCAGGGAGCAGCAATAAAGCCTAATAAGCACCAATTAGGCAGCTTTAAAATGACTGTGATACTCAGCTCCTTCTAGACATTTACTGGTGTGGTTACAAACATGGTGAAGTCAAGAGAATGGTCCAGGAAGACAAGAGAAGAGGTGATTACTCTTCACAGGAAGGGCAATGGCTATAAGAAGATTGCAAAGATGTTAAACAAACCAAGAGACACCATAGGAAGCATCATTCGCAAATTCAAGGCAAAGGGCACTGTTGAAACGCTACCTGGTCGTGGCAGAAAGAAGATGCTGTCTTCGACTGCTGTGCGCTACCTGAAGCGTAGAGTGGAGAAAAGTCCCCGTGTGACTGCTGAGGAACTGAGAAAAGATTTGTCAGATGTGGAAACTGAAGTTTCTGCTCAGGCAATACGGCGCACACTGCGTAATGAAGGCCTCAATGCCAGAACTCCCAGGCACACCCCCTTGCTGTCTCCAAAGAATAAGAAGAGTTGACTGCAGTATGCCAAAAGTCATGTGGACAAACCACAGAAGTTTTGGGATAGTGGACTGATGAAACAAAATTAGAACTGTTTGGGCCCATGGATCAACGCAATGTTTGGAGGAGGAAGAACAAAGCCTATGAAGAAAAGAACACCTTGCCTACTATGAAGAATGGCGGGGGGTCAATCATGCTTTGGGGCTGTTTTGCTTCTGCAGGTACAGGGAAGCTTCAGCGTGTGCAAGGTACCATGAATTCTCTTCAGTACCAGGAGATATTGGATGACAATGTGATGCAGTCCGTCACAAACCTGAGGCTTGGGAGACGTTGGACCTTTCAACAGGACAATGATCCCAAGCATACCTCCAAGTCCACTAGAGCATGGTTGCAGATTAAAGGCTGGAACATTTTGGAGTGGCCATCACAGTCACCAGACTTAAATCCGATTGAGAACCTCTGGTGGGACTTAAAGAAAGCAGTTGCAGTGCACAAGCCTAAGAATGTGACTGAACTGGAGGCTTTTGCCCATGACGAATGGGCGAAGATACCCGTAGATCGATGCAAGACACTTGTGTCAAGCTATGCTTCACGTTTAAAAGCTGTTATAACCAGTGGCGGCTGGTGCTCAAAATTTTTTTTGGGGGGGGGGGGGGGCGAAAAAAGAAAAATGTAATAGGTATTGCTCCGCGCCAAAAAACGCAGTAAAAAATTGCGTGACTTTGAAGTCATGGTACAGGCATGGCACAGGTGATGGTATAGGCATGGCATAGGTGATGGTACAGGAGATGGTATAGGCATGGCACAAATATGGTATAGGCATGGCACAGATATGGTATAGGCATGTCACAGGTCATGGTACAGGAGATGGTACATGCCCCCTTTCAATGCAGAGACCAGCGTGCGTGCCCCCTTTAATGCAGAGATCAGCGTGCGTGCCCCCTTCAATGCAATGAACACTGTGCTGTGCCCCCTTCAATGCAATGAACACTGTGCTGTGCCCCCTTTCAATGCCGAGACCAGCGTGCGTGCCCCCTTCAATGCAATGAACACTGTGCTGTGCCCCCTTCAATGCAATGAACACTGTGCTGTGACCCCTTCAATGCAATAAACACTGTGCTGTGCCCCCCTCAATGCAATAAACACTGTGCTGTGCCCCCTTCAATGCAATGAACACTGTGCTGTGCCCCCTTCAATGCAATGAACACTGTGCTGTGACCCCTTCAATGCAATAAACACTGTGCTATGCCCCCTTCAATGCAATAAACACTGTGCTGTGCCCCCTTCAATGCAATAAACACTGTGCTGTGACCCCTTCAATGCAATGAACAATGTGCTGTGCCCCTTCAATGCAATAAACACTGTGCTGTGCCCCCTTCAATGCAATAAACACTGTGCTGTGCCCCCTTCAATGCAATAAACACTGTGCTGTGCCCCCTTCAATGCAATAAACACTGTGCTGTGCCCCCTTCAATGCAATGAACAATGTGCTGTGACCCCTTCAATGCAATGAACGCTGTGCTGTGCCCCCTTCAATGCAATAAACACTGTGCTGTGCCCCCTTCAATGCAATAAACACTGTGCTGTGCCCCCTTCAATGCAATAAACACTGTGCTGTGCCCCCTTCAATGCAATGAACAATGTGCTGTGACCCCTTCAATGCAATGAACACTGTGCTGTGCCCCCTTCAATGCAATAAACACTGTGCTGTGCCCCCTTCAATGCAATAAACACTGTGCTGTGCCCCCTTCAATGCAATAAACACTGTGCTGTGCCCCCTTCAATGCAATAAACACTGTGCTGTGCCCCCTTCAATGCAATAAACACTGTGCTGTGCCCCCTTCAATGCAATAAACACTGTGCTGTGCCCCACTTCAATGCAATAAACACAGTGCTGTGACCCCTTCAATGCAATGAACAATGTGCTGTGACCCCTTCAATGCAATGAACAGTGTGCTGTGACCCCTTCAATGCAATAAACACTGTGCTGTGCCCCCCTTCAATGCAATAAACACTGTGCTGTGACCCCTTCAATGCAATGAACAATGTGCTGTGACCCCTTCAATGCAATGAACAATGTGCTGTGACTCCTTCAATGCAATAAACACTGTGCTGTGCCCCCTTCAATGCAATAAACACTGTGCTGTGCCCCCTTTAATGCAATGAACACTGTGATGTGCCCCCACAATGCAGAGTTCAGCGTGCGTGCCCCCTTCAATGCAACTGTGCTGTGCCCCCTTCAATGCAATGAACAATGTGCTGGTCCCCCATCAATGCAGAGTTCAGCGTGCGTGCCCCTTTCAATGCAGAGCGCCACAGCATTGTCCCCAATGATTGCAGAGTGCCCACAGCATTGTCCCCAATGATTGCAGAGTGCCACAGCATTGTACCCCAATGATTGCAGAGTGCCCACAGCATTGTACCCCAATGATTGCAGAGTGCCACAGCATTGTACCCCAATGATTTCAGAGTGCCCACAGCATTGTACCCCAATGATTGCAGAGTGCCACAGCATTGTACCCCAATGATTGCAGAGTGCCCACAGCATTGTCCCCAATGATTGCAGAGTGCCCACAGCATTGTACCCCAATGATTGCAGAGTGCCACAGCATTGTACCCCAATGATTGCAGAGTGCCCACAGCATTGTACCCCAATGATTGCAGAGTGCCACAGCATTGTACCCCAATGATTGCAGAGTGCCACAGAATTGTACCCCAATGATTGCAGAGTGCCACATCATTGTACCCCAATGATTGCAGAGTGCCCACAGCATTGTACCCCAATAATTGCAGAGTGCCACAGCATTGTACCCCAATGATTGCAGAGTGCCCACAGCATTGTACCCCAATGATTGCAGAGTGCCACAACATCGTACCCCAATGATTGCAGAGTGCCACAGCATCGTACCCCAATGATTGCAGAGTGCCCACAGCATTGTACCCCAATGATTGCAGAGTGCCACAGCATTGTACCCCAATGATTGCAGAGTGCCCACAGCATTGTACCCCAATGATTGCAGAGTGCCACAGAATTGTACCCCAATGATTGCAGAGTGCCACAGCATTGTACCCCAATGATTGCAGAGTGCCCACAGCATTGTACCCCAATGATTGCAGAGTGCCACAGCATCGTACCCCAATGATTGCAGAGTGCCCACAGCATTGTACCCCAATGATTGCAGAGTGCCACAGCATTGTACCCCAATGATTGCAGAGTGCCCACAGAATTGTACCCCAATGATTGCAGAGTGCCACAGCATTGTACCCCAATGATTGCAGAGTGCCCACAGAATTGTACCCCAATGATTGCAGAGTGCCACAGAATTGTACCCCAATGATTGCAGAGTGCCCACAGCATTGTACCCCGATGATTGCAGAGTGCCACAGCATCGTACCCCAATGATTGCAGAGTGCCCACAGCATTGTACCCCAATGATTGCAGAGTGCCCACAGCATTGTACCCCAATGATTGCAGAGTGCCACAGCATCGTACCCCAATGATTGCAGAGTGCCCACAGCATTGTCCCCCAATCAATGCAGAGACCAGCGTGCGTGCTCCCTTCAATTTACACTTACCTGGCGGCGGCGGGTTCTTCCCTTCTCGATCCATTCGTCCTCTTCTGCGGCGGCGGTCCTCCGAGCGGCGGTGACGGTGAGTGACGGACGCACGCACCGGCACCGCCCCCATTGTGACGTCACGATCGGATGTCCTGGATGATGATTGGTCCAGGCTGGAGACTGGACCAATCACAGCCAGGATATCACGAAGGTGGGGGTGGCCAAGCGCTCTTTCCTGCGCCCGGGTTATGCCCCCAGAAGGCAGCCAATCGGCGCCTTTCTGTGTCGTAAACCCCACCCTCCCTTCAGCCACCACATAGGCCGGCGAACCAATTTTTTTTTCTAGAACTTTATTGGTCTTTTTTGTCTTTTTTTTTTCCCTTCTTTTAAGGGGGTGGCGCCCTGGCGCCCCCTATGCACGGGCCGCCACTGGTTATAACTGTAAAAGGATGTTGTACTAAGTACTAAGATTGAATGTCACTTGGGGGTTGAATAAAACTGATAATGATGAGCACAAAAAAGACATTTATGGTTATTTCATTATAAATGTTATGTTATATTTGTCTGACCTACATGTGCCTCTGATTTAATTGTAAGCAGGATGACTGAATGATCAAAATCAATGTCAAACTGGCCAAAACAATCAATTTCAGTGGGGGTTGAATAATTTTGAACACAACTGTATACACTATGCACATGACTTTTAATGGCGTCCAAGTCTTAGTCCGTAGGGTTCAATATTGAATCGGCCCACCCTTTGCAGCTATAACAGCTTCAACTCTTCTGGGAAGGCTGTCCACAAAGTTTAGGAGTGTGTCTATGGGAATCTTTGATCATACTTCCAGAAGCGCATTTGTGAGATCAGGCACTGATGTTGGACGAGAAGGCCTGGCTCGCAGTCTCCACTCTAATTCATCCCAAAGGTGTTCTATTCCATAAGTTCTTCCATCCCAAACTGGCTCATCTATGTCTTTATGGACCTTGCTTTGTGCCCTGGTGCTCAATCATGTTGGAACAGGAAGGGCCATCCCCAACCTGTTCCCACAAAGTTGGGAGCATGAAATTGTCCAAAATGTCTTGGTATGCTGACTCCCTAAAAGTTCCCTTCACTGGAACTAAGGGGAAAAGCCCAACCCCTGAAAAACAACCCCACGCCATAATCCCCCCTGCACCAAATGATTTGGACCAGTGCACAAAGCACGGGCAATAAAGACATGGATGAGTGAGTTTGAAATGGAGAAACCTGACTGGCCTGCCCAGAGTCCCGACCTCAACCCGATAGAGATGAATTAGAGCGGAGACTGTAAGCCAGGCCTTTTCTCCAACATCAATGCCTGAACTCACAAATGCCCTTCTGGAAGAATGGTCGAGCATTCCCATAGACACACTCCTAAACCTTGTGGACAGCCTTCCCAGAAGAGTTGAGGCTGTTAAAGCTGCAAAGGGTGGGCCAACGCAATATTGACCCCTATGGACTAAGGCTAGGATGCCATTAAAGTTCCTTGTGTTTGTAAAGGCAGGCATCCCAATAATTATGATAATATAGTATATATTTTGTCCCAACCCCTGACCCTGACACTTTGCTGGACTACTAGCACTTGCTTGCATGACCTTTTCCATGTCCCAGTGAGTTTTGCAGTCAATTCAAATGAACGGGCTTTATACCGGACAGCACGGAAACAAATGCATTCAAATGTGCTCATTCCAGTGTGACTTGGTCCCAACAATGCCTTCATCTTTGATTCTCACCAGAAAGCTAGTACCTTTTATGTTCAGGGATTATTAAGGGTCAGCTTCTACTTCCTTGGCTGAGATGCATTGCCATAGAAGATTTGGTCACATAAAACTGGTTTCTGTGAACAGGGCTTCTGCCTCTTACCTTGAGGTTCTCCTGTGAACAGAACTTCTGCCTCTTACCTTGAGGTTCTCCTGTGAACAGAACTTCTGCCTCTTACCTTGAGGTTCTCCTGTGAACAGAACTTCTGCCTCTTACCTTGAGGTTTTCTACAAAGTTAAAATGTTTCAGTGATCACTGGGGGAGGGAAAACTGAGGAAACGTTTCTTCCTGCCTGCAGCAGACCGCTGACACCATTCTCCTAGATTGCAGCTCTCAGCCTAGATATGATCATTTGTCTAGTTCTTATGACTGGTTTTATATACAAATGGTAGAGCTTTTCTGAAAATGATGCTGGTGCTGTGAATTTTGACATGTCGGGTATTTACTCATGTAGACATTGAAAAATCCATTTTAAAATATAACTAAATCCAAGAAATGTAATATATTGAAGCTTACCAGTCCTTAGATGTGATTTCTTTTCTTTTTGTTCAGGCGTTAAACATTTTTAGCAAGTACAAAAATATCTTCTGATATTGCCAGAAATGTCCTTGTCACTTCCTGTGAGATGAACCAAAAGCAAAAACAATGTTATCTTACTTGTGCAAACCTTTAATCCCATGACCCCCTCCCCCATGTAATGGAGATGGATTAAGGTAGAATTGTTTTAAGTCCAGTCTGAGTGGCAACCATGGCTCCTTTCCAAAGGTACACTAGAGAAGTAAACATAGCTACCCAGGAAGAGGAAGTGTGTTATTAAATAACATTAGGGGGACAAAAAAAAAAAAAAAAAAAACAATATAAGATACTAATTTAGGAAAATCACTCAAGAACTGGAAAGCTGCAATATAATAAATTTTTGTTTTTGGGATAGATACAGTTTAAACAATGCTTTTAGAAAATATGTGAAAGAACTCAGTAAACTACTAACACTATCCAGTGTACAAAAGGCATAAAGTTTGCTCAATTTACTTTGAGTCATATGTAATCCCTTGCAGCAGGGGTCTCCAAACTACAGTCCTTGGGCAAAATGTGGCTCTTTGCTTGTCTTTATCTGGCCCTTGGGGCACTATTCCTTACCTGAGATGGGCACTATTCCTCCCACTGACACCAATTATGGGGCACTATTCTTTCCACTGATACCAATTATGGGGCACTGTTCCTCCCACTGACACCAATGATACAGTTTGTTTACCACCACTAACCCTATGGCATTGTTCCCCCCCACCAATGCCATGGCATTTTCTACTCCCACTGGCCACAGTCCAGCCCCTTAAAGTTTGAAGGGCAGTAAACTGCCCCTTTGTTTCAAACATTTGGAGACCCCTGGCCTGCAGAATAAGCTCACATTCCTCTGTTCAGATCGATAGGAGCTCATTAGGAAGGCCTCCTTGAAAGCTGTGTTGCCACGGCATATTGGTGACTGTGAGGAACCTAATACAGTAGTAAATACTGTTTTTAAACTTGTTTCTACAGGTAAGCTTATAATGAGCATTACCGGTAGGTACCATTAATATTTACTATACTTGTGCCGTTTAGTAGATAGTCACATATGCTGCAGCCGATGATGTCACATTCGCAGATACAGTACACTGACTGTGCCCTGAATGCAGAGAGTGTTGTCCCGTGATTATGACTCCCGCGTGTGGATGTCATCATGGCCTTGCAAGCAAGAAGGGGCTTGTGGATAGCTGGGGAGAAAACACAAGCACCATCTGAGTGTAGCACATCAAGTATTTATTTAGGCAAAAGTATACATGTACTCACACTACAATATAGAATTGAGCATGTGGCGCTGTACAGCAATATTCCCCTGCAGGGAGGGATATCTCAGGATGGCACCGGTGGCTGCAGCAAACAGGGATATGGCTGATGGATGCCAGCTCTTCCGTTTGTGTAGCAGGGAGTCTGCGCGGCTTCTCTTGTCACCACTTCCGGATGCAGGGGGTTGCTAGGTGACGCGTTTGTGGAGCATGCGCTCCTTATTCAAGCCGCGCTTGAACCAACTGTGAACGATTAATTTTGATTGATTAATTTTGATCAACTATCTGAACTTTTATTGAACTTGTTATTGAACTTTTGAATCCATCTCACTATCTATGAGGATTAGCCCCTTTCTTCATTGCGCCAGTATGATTATTAAATATATACATACACTGCTCAAAAAAATTAAAGGAACACTTTTTAATCAGAGTATAGCATCAAGTCAATTAATGTTGAAATGAATGAAATTAACAACATGTGCACTAGATGGTCAACAATGAGACAACCTCCAAAACAGGAATGGTTTTACAGATGGAGGGCACTGACATTTTTTTCCCTACTCATCTTTTTTGACGTTTTTTACTAGTTTTGGATTTGGCTAGGGTCAGTGTCACTACTGGTAGCGTGAGGCGATACTTGGACCCTATAGTGGTTGCACAGGCAGTCCAATTCCTCCAGGATGGCACATCAATACGTGCTATTGCCAGAAGGTTTGCTGTGTCTCCCAGCACAGTTTCAAGAGCATTGAGGAGATTCCAGGAGACAGGCAGTTACTCTAAGAGAGCTGGACAGGACCGTAGAAGGTCCTTAACCCATCAGTAGGACCGGTATCTGCTCCATTGTGCAAGGAAGAACAGGGTGAGTACTGCTAGAGCCCTACAAAATGCCCCCCAGCAGGCTATTGGTGTGAATGTCTCTGACCAAACAATTAGAAACAGACATCATAAGGGTGGCCTGAGGGCCTGATGTCCTCTAGTGGGCCCTGTGTTCACTGCCCGGCACCGTGGAGCTCGATTGGCATTTGTAATTGAACACCAGAATTGGCAGGTCTGCCGCTGGCGCCCTGTGCATTTACAGATGAGATCAGGTTCACCCTAAGCACATGTGACAGACATAAAATTGTCTTGAGAAGCCATGGAGAATGGTATGCTCCCTGTAACATCGTTCAGCATGACCAGTTTGGTGGGTCAGTGATGGTCTGGGGAGGCATATCCATGGAGGGATGCACATGCACATTCTACAGGCTAGACATTGGCACTCTAACTGCCATTAGGTATCAGGATGAAATCCTTGGACCCATTGTCAGACCCTATGCTGGTGCTGTGAACCTGGGTTCCTCCTGGTGCACGACAATGCCCAGCCTCATGTGGTGAAAGTATACCGCCAGTTCCTAAAGGATGAAGGAATTGATACTATTAAATGTCCCCCATGCTTGCATGACTTAAATCCAATAGAACACCTCTGGGAAATTATGTTTTGGTCCATCTGACGCTGCCAGGTTGCACCTCAGTCTGTTTAAGAGCTCAGAGATGTCCTGGTCCAGATCTGGGAGGAAATACCCCAGAACAACATCCATCGTCTCATTAGGTGCATGACCTGACATTATCAGGCATGCATACAAGCATGTGGGGGCCATACAAACTACTGAGTACAATTTTGAGTTGCTGTAATAAAATATCAGCAAAAAGGACTAGCTTGCTACATAATTTTTTCACTTTTATTTTTGGGATGTCTTTGAATTCAGCCCTCTGTAGGTTGATAATTTTCTTTCTATCAACCGATGTGGCATTCTTTCGCTCCTAACACATTACCCAGTTCATATCATTATAAATATCCAGCATGATATTTTTTCCCGTTGAGATCTGATGTGTTTTGAAAGTATTCCTTTAACTTTTTTGAGCAGTGTATGTATACACCCAGATGCTATGGGCAGCAAGAGCAGACTATTAAACACAGGAACACTTTCCTAACAATCCCTAATTCTGACCTGGGTAAGTAGCAGCTCCTCCATAGCAGGACATGTGTTATTAGACTCTTTTTTTTTCTTCCTCCCTCTGTGTTTTTTAACCCAGAAGAAGTGATATACATAATCAACTTTGTCCACATCATGCAGCACAGCCACTTACAGACAGTAGAGGGGAGAAGATTCCTACATAGCTAGGGCATTTCCAGTGTTGCAGTATAAATTTGTAGTATAAATAGTTTCAATTTCTGGTCACTTGGTATCTTGGCATAACCTATAAAGACAAATGATAACTCCAGGCAAAAGGTGATTTAAAAGCACAAGTCAAGTTGCAATAAAATTGAATATGTTTTGGAATACAGGTAATTCAGTCATTAACCTCCCTGGCGGTATGATTCTTTTGGATTTTAGGTGCTGAAAGCGGTACCATTATTTTGCCTGTAATTCTTGTGAATGAGCAGCCCAAACCAACTGTATACATTTATTATATATATATTATATATATATATATATATGTATGTATACATATATTAAGTATAAATATATATATATATATATATATATATATATATATATATATATATATATATATATACGTATATATATATATATATATGTATACAGTTGGTTTGGGCTGCTCATTCACAAGAATTATGTATATATATATATATATATATATACATATACGTGTATATGTGTATATATATATATATATACATATATTTACATATAAAGTACAGTAAAACCGCAGGAAAGGGCACTGGGGGGCAATGTAATGTGATTTTTTTTTATTTTGAACAGTATCAGTGTGTTTGGTGTGTTTTACATTCGAATTTTCCGCCGGTTCCACCCCCCCGGCGGACGTCACGTCACCGGAGACGGAAGCCGGGGCTCGCAGTCGATCGGGAGGAAGCTCCACCGCCGCACACCGCCCGCATTCTTCGCTGGATCCCGGAGAAAAGGTAAGTAAAACCTCTTCCAGCATCCAGCGATCTTCCTAGCGCTACCCCGGGTGTGACTCGGGGTTACCGCTTTTGGCTCTAAAATCTTACCCCGAGTCACACTCGGGAATACCGCTAGGAAGGTTAAGAAGTGATATATATGGTGTAAATGTGCAAAAAGCAAACTGTCAACTAAAATTTAGTGACCATGTAAGGAGACTAGTATGGGAGGCTACCAAGAGACCTGACCAATTTGAAGAAGTTACAAACCTTAAATGCTACAATCGGAGAGACAATTGTTGCCACAGTGCTTCAACAGTCACAACTAGAAAAAATTGTTAAACTCAAAAGTATGTAGGCATAGGACACCCCTTTCGCACCCCCTTAGCCACTTTAGTTCCGGAAGATTTTACCCCCTAATGACCAGGCCATTTTTTGTGATTTAGCACTGCGCTACTTTTAGGCTGGGTTCACACTGCTGTGTGGAGCAGCTCACAGCAGGGGTCCGGTGGGATCCTGTTCTTCATTTCAGGGACAGGTCAGGCCCAAATCTTTGCCTGAATTTGGACCTAAAACAGAGCCAAAGACACACAGAAACCCACATCAAATTCGCAATTCACACACACAAACCCGCAACCCAATTCCAATTTGCATCAGTGTGAACCCAGCCAAACTAATAGTTGCGAGTTCATGCAACGCTGTACCCAAACAAAATCTGTGTCCTTTTTTTCCCACAGCTTTCTTTTGGTGATATTTAAAGACCACTGGGTTTTTATTTTTTTTTGTGATATAAATGAAAAAGAGACTGACAATTATGAAAAAAAAAAAACATATATATTTTTTACTTTCTGCTATAAAACAAATTAATTAAAAAAAAATAAAAAAATAAAATGTATTCATATATTTTGGCCAAAATGTATTCTGCTACTTGTCTTAATTAAAAAAAAAAAAAAAATCCCATTAACTGTATATTGATTGGTTTTAGTTAAAGTTATAGCGTCTACAAATAATGGCATATATACGGGAATTTTTCTTTTTTATAATAGTAATGGTTGTGATCAGAGACATATAGCGGGACTATGATGTTGCGGCACTAACTGACACTGTGGGGGGGAACTGACTAACTGACACTGACATCTCCAGTGACGCTTATACAGTGATCAGTGTTACCAATATTTAAAAAGGGGCCGAGATATATCCCGGATAACTATAGGCCGGTCAGCCTAACATCAGTAGTCTGCGAAATTTTGGAGGGGATGATAAGGGACCACATACAAGACTTTAGTAATGAAAACGGTATTATAAGTAGTAATCAGCATGGATTCATGAAAAATCGTTCGTGCCAAACCAATCTATTAACCTTCTATGATGAAGTGAGCTGCCACCTAGATAAAGGTAAGCCTGTGGATGTGGTGTATCTGGACTTTGCAAAGGCCTTTGACACCGTTCCCCACAAACGCTTACTGTACAAACTAAGGAAGGTAGGTATGGACCATAAGGTGAGTACCTGGATAGAGAACTGGCTCCAGGGGAGAGTACAGAGGGTGGTGATAAATGGGGAGTACTCGGATTGGGCGGGTGTGGAAAGTGGGGTCCCCAGGGTTCTGTCCTGGGACCAATCCTGTTTAATTTATTCATAAATGATCTAGAGGAGGGGATATCTAGTACAATCTCAGTTTTTGCAGATGATACTAAATTAGGCTTGCCAATATCTTCTATGCAGGATGTGGAAACCTTGCAGGCGGACCTGAACAAAATAACGGGGTGGGCAACTACACGGCAGATGAGATTTAATGTTGAAAAATGTAAAGTAATGCACTTGGGGGCCAGAAACCAGAAAGCAAGCTACTCACTAGGGGGGGGACCTCTGGGTGAGTCTAGGATGGAAAAGGACTTGGGGGTACTGGTAGACAACAGGCTTGGCAGTGGCATGCAATGCCAAGCCGCCGCAAGCAAAGCCAACAGAATACTGGGTTGTATAAAAAAGGGGATTCACTCCAGAAATAAAGAGATTATTCTCCCACTCTACAAGACTCTGGTCTGGCCACATCTGGAGTATGCTGTCCAGTTCTGGGCACCGGTCCTCAGGAAGGATGTGCTGGAACTGGAGAAAGTCCAGAGAAGGGCAACAAAAATAATTAGGGGAATGGAGGACATCAGCTATGAGGAAAGACTACAAGCACTAAACCTATTCTCTCTGGAGAAGAGACGATTGAGGGGGGATATGATATCAATGTACAAATACTGTACTGGCGACCCGAGCATAAGGAACAAACTATTCAGAGTAAGGAGATACAATAAGACACGTGGCCACTCACTAAAACTTGAGGAAAGGCGGTTTAACCTTAAAGTGCGTAAGGGGTTCTTCACTGTAAGAACGGTAAGGATGTGGAATTCTCTACCACAAGCAGTCGTATCAGCAGGGAGCATTGATAGTTTCAAAAAACTATTAGATGGACACCTTAAAGACCACAACATACAGGGGTATACAATGTACGGTTAAAAGCAAACACACACACACACATCATAGGTTGAACTGGATGTACTGATGTCTTTTTTCAACCTCACTAACTATGTAACTATGTGTTAATAATATGCACTGACACTGTACTAATGACACTGGCTGGGAAGGGTTAACATCTAGGACGATCAAGGGGTTAAATGTGTGTCTAACATGTGTTAATGTGATCGCTTCTCGGCCTTTTGGCTAAGATCAAGTGTAGTATCTGTTCTTATCAGTTGGTATGGACCCTGAGGGTTAGTATCGGCAGGGGCTGAAATGAACCGGGGCGCTCCAGACGTCACTGGGGGACCGGGAAGTAGGCACTGTCAGAGAAAGCCGGATGGGTCCGTTGCCTTCTGATTTGAATGGGTCCGCCCCTGTCAGTTTGAAGGGAGCGGGAAAGCCGGTTTCGCCAGTTTTCCGGTTAGTACTGCTCCTGGATGTGATTGGTAAGGAATGGCGGATGGTGGTGGGGGAACCTTTCCTCCTGGGTTGAATCTGGCCTTGCAAAAGGCTTGTCCCCAGTTGAAGGCAGGTTCTCCCTAAGCTGTCTAAAATTCTGATGCCTCCTGATGGGATAGGGCTACACTGGGTCTGGCCGGGGGCTGAGACCGAAAAAGCCCGTGGTGTACGTGCCCCTGGGGTGGCAGCCCAGGGGTGCCTCAATTTCACTGGTGAGGGGCAGCTCACCTGAGTTTTTGTGGCACCTTGGTCACTGCACCATCACACTTTTTCTGCACCTGCCTCTTGGGGTGGGCCTTTTGGCCAACACCAGAGGAATTTTTTATTCCTGGCCGGGGGGCCTGCCGAGGTCTAGCACTTAGGCACTACCCAGCACTTCTCCACTTCCCTTTTCCCCACTCTGTTTTTCTTTGTTTGTGTGTCCACGTATGTCCCTTTTTGGTTGTTTTGTCACTGCACGACTTGGATGGCGTAGGTCCTCGGGCCTGCCCTGTAAGTCTTGGGAGGGGGTGGATATGGCCTTTTGGCTTAGTTCGCCCTCTCCCATGGGGTCTCCCTTCGGGGGAGCCCTACCTAGTACTCGGGGTGGGCTGTTTCGGCAGTCCCCCTGAAGAATGGGGTCTGCCCGGCTTCGGCTGGGTGGACCTAAGTGAGTACCTCAGTCCCTGTCAGGAGCTTCGCGCCCCGGGGGATCAGGGTCAGGGCCCTTCCTCTTCGGAGGAGGGCCATGTGTGTACGCCTTGTGCACTTTTTTGTGTGTTCACGTTTGCGTGTGTGCACTTTTTTATGCACCGGGTGTAAGTCTTTTGAGTGTGTTTCACACACCACGGGCTAAAAACAAAAAAAATGTGTTAATGTGTGTGCTGTGTACTGTTTTTACTAAGCAATGTGCCAGTTAAATGATGTCAGAAGAGAGCCCTGTGCTCTCTTCAGTAATTACCAAAGCCGATCGGTAGGTGCCAGCGACCAATCAGTAACATGCATCCGCAACTTCTGTTGCCCTGGGGTTGGAAAGCACCTGCTCTGGTACATACCAGGTGCATACCTCCAAACTAATCTGCTGCCTAATCTCCAGGTATTGATCCGCAGACGCAGTCCTGGGGATTACTGAAAGGGCAACCTGTAGCAGCCCTTGGAACTCTGATGGCAGGTCCATACCTCCGTTGGGGTGACCGAAGTCTGCTATCCAGATCTTGGATTCCGGTGGTGGTTTGGACGCGTTCACAGGAAGGAAGCACTATCCTACCGTTTGCCATCAATGTGATGGACCCCGTACTCAAGAAGAGTGTGTCTGTCGTATAAGCTTCCCTTGCCTGATACCAACACGATCTAAGATCCCATAGCCCACCAATCACTTGTCCAGACATTAGTGAAGGGTGGTAAGAAGCATAAGACTGTTTATTCAAACACAGGCACAAAGAGATATACACTCTGGGACAACCCCCCCCCCACTTTAGCAGCTAAACCACATACACATATACATCCCTTAATAGGTTGATCCCAAGGCAGAGAGAAACAATAGAACAATGGGATACATCACTTAACAATAACAAACCCCACCCTACCTCAAACTATCTAGCAATGGTCTATGAGATAATAAGAAAAATAATCCTCAGCCTTACGCCTAAACTGTAGAATTACCTCCGCGCTCCAGGATGCACCAGCGCACAGCTGGAAAAGGCAAATACCAATGAAGCTGCTACTTAAACAAATATCGAATATACTTGATGACAATGTAAATAGAATAATAGTAGCGCTGAAACAATCTAAAAAAGTCTCTTAAAATAAACTGTAGAGATCCCCTAAATGACAGTGTGGTTAGTGACTCAATCCTCACAGCATTCAGTGAATAGTCCCACAAGCTTATTAAAAAACGGTATAATAAACACCAGTCCCCTTTTAAAAGCTTATTAAAAACAAGCTTATTAAAAAACGGTATAATAAACATCAGTCCCCTTTTAAAAGGATAACCAGGGTAACACAAAATGCTGAGTCCGGTGTGGTTGTACAGTGAGTCTGATTAGTGCAGACCCGACTGGGGTTCTCGGTCACCCTATGCCCCTAACAGACACAGGGTGATTTACACATAGAAGGGGCCTGGGAAGCTGGACAAGGAGTTTCCCGACCTCTCTAAGGTATCCAAATCTGGGATCCACAAGCCCCCCCGCCAAAAGTGATTCCCGTCACAAGTGCAACATCCAGAATTTGCAGAATTTGGACAGTCACACTCAATATTTGTTAGGGCTTTTCATAAATATTTGCACTGTGGTAGTTTGCGATCGGATCTGGTGAACAATGGTAAATAGGATAAGGACTCAAAATGCAACCAAAGTGTGATCAGCAGAGGCGCCTAAAAAACAAAAAAGGTGTGTTCTTCAGGTTGGTTTTTAATAATCTTAAAAAATCAGACGTTGTGTTCACTTACGATAAAAATTATATAGCCTGCACCAATCAGAATTGGCTGTCAAAAGCACTATACTGACAATCAGATAAGCAGCCGATCATTCATCGTACGAAATTTTACTTCTGATTTATTTTTAATGCATATGGCCCTGAAAGCCTAGTACACACTATCTGATTTTTTTTTTTTTTTTTCGTTCAACCCAGGGAGCTGAATAAAAAAAAATTTAGAGCTCTGAAGGAGATCCTGTACTAATGATCCGATCCAAACCTGCTGAGCTATTGTGTTCTGACAAGGGATTGCCCCCCCCCCCCCCCCGGGCCTGAACACACTGTTTAGCGCTCTCAGCCATTGGATGTTGATGTGCAGATCTTTTTGGGTCATTCCCTTTGGACAGAAGCCGGACGTTCGGCCGGCTTCTGTCGGACCATCTGCCGTACAAAGGGGTCGAATGTCTGCCAGTTTCTATTGAACCAGCTGATACCGCCCAATTATCGACCCGTGTGTACCAGCCTTAATTCTTCCAGAATGGAGCGAGCTACCCTATTCTACTTTATCCTTACTCTCCATCTGGTGTGTATTCTGATTGATTGCCAAATGTCTAGTTTACATATAAACACAACATTGTGTGATTGTATGATAATAAAGTCATAAATTCATTAAACTAATTGGGTAAACATTACGCAATTGTCTGAAAAACAAAATATCTGTGTTCAATAATGCAATTTTTGTTTGGTAAAGATCAGCATCCATCGAGTTAAAAAAACAAACCATGGAGTAGAAGATGCTCATTAACATTTTACAACAGCTGCTCAGTCCCAGAATCTGTATTTTTTTCTAAGAATGTGGTGTCTACCACTAGTCAGCTGGAAACATGCAAATTTTCTGTTTTGTGTACTAAAGCCATACAGATTCACACAAATATAACAGTTTTAAATATCCAGTGTAAATCAGTTTCCAGCTTTCTATTCAAACCATTTTTATTTTAATCACACAATTGCATTCTTCTATAATTTAAGAGTAGCAAAGAGGCATTCTTAGAGGCATTGGAAGGAGACCAAGAAAATAATCAGTTAACCAAAATAAGCCTTTTAAAAGTGAATGTATGCATTATTGCATACATTTTCTTTTTTGTATTATGGTGAGGACTAAAAATATTATTTTTTTATTTTTTGAAGACAAATATAAAATATCACACATGAATTTTTCATTTTTACACTTACAGCCTTTGGTATGTAAGCTTTTCACCTGTTTACCAGGTTAGCCCTAAAATGATTCAGGAAACACAGTATCAGTGAAACTTTCCAGGTACCTAACAATCATTAAACATATAGAGAATTTTTCAGAATAACTAAATAAAAACGTACACTTTAGTTGCATCACATCGCAAATTAAAAATAAATACAGTATACAGGCTGGTAGTTCAGATACTGTATATATCCACAGTTTTTCTGAATGTTTCCTAAAGACATGTAGCCATTTTAAGTTTATCGTGATCTATTTTACAATTTTTTATTATATTAAATATTAATGTTTTACATTAATTTGACATGATCCAGAGAATCGGGATTTCCTTCAATGCATTTTTATGAACAACATTCACTTCCTCAAGAAGATTCTGTTAGTGGAAACAAATCTAGAACTATATCCAGCCAAATTAAAATCAAAATGCCCTACCACTATGCAGAAGTCTGACTAGTCCAGGCAGGTGAGGGAGAGGAGATATCTGAGATCCCACTGAGGACATCTTTAGGAGGACTGACCCATATAAAATACTTGACAAGTCATTATTTTCCAAGCCTTATCTAATTTGTAGCATATATGTGAGGCTACCCCAATGGTCTCCCTTATAGTAAGATGTTAATTCCACCAGCAACAGTTATGAATTCCAGATCATCCATGAGGTCAGTGCAGGGAATAAAGTACTACAACTTCTCCATCTGGCTCATCCTCCAATGCTCAATTCCTATTCCACCACTTGCATATGCAGCACTCGTGGAGTCTAGGAAACATTTTCCTGTTAACATTAAAATGAACGTGTGCTTTGCTAGGTGCAACCCTTCTCCATCTGCAAATACCCATTTTCTCTTAGCTCCCACCAGCCAAACAAAGCATCAAGCGAGGAAAGAGAAGGTTAGTAGGTGCAGATGGGAAGTGTGATGGTTATAGCCAGCACAAAAATCTCACTTACCTTATGTCTCTGTAATTTCTTTACAAGAAATTGAGGTTGCAGTAGTCACAAGGACATGCACACTGGTACAGTGTATTTCTGCACCTAGAATTTACAGGTGTCTGCATACAGCCGCAGGCAGCAGTGTGTATAGACCAATGACAGGCTGAAAGATACTACAGTTGTGACTGAACATCCAAGCGGTCACATGCAACGTGCATATAGGGACAGATGAGAATCCCCTGGTGCAAACTGTTTGCATAGAGGACCGCTCATTTGTCCCTGTAGGCATGCAATCGCTCTGATGTGTGGATACATCCATACAGCCATGGCTTCTGTTAGCCTGTCATTCATTTATACAGGCGGCCCCCTCCCCCCCCCCCCCCCCACACACACACAAGGCAAAAACCTATGACTTCAAGGTGAAAATTTCTGGCAGTGTACATCCCTCTTTGCTTGTGTGCATGAGCCCTAAAAGCATGAGCCCTTCTTTACTGCTATAGAAAAGTGGGCTTGTTTTTGTATGTGTCCCTTTGGGGCATCCTAATCACTACCTGTCCTTGTAAGAAGCAAGAGGACATCTCCCCAAAAGGGACACAGATAGCAACAGAAATGAGACAGAAATCCTATCACTTCTTCAGTCTATTCAAAATAATATAAAATGTTTTGGCTGGAAATGACCTTTAAGTAAAGCATACCCAGTACTTTCCAATACGGAGAGCATA
Organism: Pelophylax lessonae; assembly: GCF_965119305.1. Lineage (NCBI taxonomy): Eukaryota > Metazoa > Chordata > Amphibia > Anura > Ranidae > Pelophylax > Pelophylax lessonae. Next base: position 172,107,495 of record NC_138774.1, on the reverse strand, counting down.
CTTATTCTGTTTCAGTACATTTTTATTAGGAAGAAATAATATGGGTATTGTCCAACAATCTCCTATTTTTCAACTGGTAAGGTTCAGTAATGGTACGGAAAAGAATAACGTCCATTATACAATTCAAGAATACATTCAAACAATAGTAACCACTTACCCACTGGGCACTTAAACCCCCTTCCTAACCAGACCAATTTTCAGCTTTCAGCGCTCTCACATTTTGAATGACAATTTCTCAGTCATGCAACACTGTACCCATATAAAATTTCTGTCCTTTTTTTCCACACAAATAGAGCTTTTGGTGGTATTTATTCATCATTGTTTTTTTTTTTTTTTTTTTTTTTTTTTTTTGCGCTGTAAATGAAAAAACACTGAAACTTTGTAAAAAAAATGCATTTTTCTTCATTTCGGTTTTAAAATTTTGCAAATTTAGTAATTTTTCTTCATAAATTTTGGCCAAAAGTTATACTGTTACATATCTTTGGTAAAAATAAGCCAAATAAGTTTATATTATTTGGTTTTTGTGAAGGTTATAGAGTCTACAAGCTATGGTGCCAATTATTTAAAATTGATCACACCTAATATACTGACGGCCTATCTCATTTGAGACACTAACAAGCCAGGAAAGTACAAATACCCCCCAAATGACCTCTTTTTGGAAAGTAGACATTCCAAGGTATGTAGTAAGAGGCATTGTTAGTTTTTTAAAGTTGTAATTTTTTCTCACAATTCTTTGCAAAATGAAGATTTTTTTCCCTACACAATTGTCCCCCGGCAGTACCACATGTGTGAGACTTTTACACAGCCTGGCCACATACAGAGGCGAAACACCCAAGTAGCACCTCCAGGTGTTCTAGGAGCAAACAATTACACATATAATTTCCTGAAAACCTATCACACTTTTGAAGGACCTGGAGCACCAGGACAATGGAAAAGCCCACAAAATGACCCCATTTTGGAAAGCAAACACCCCAACACATAATCTAGGAGGCATAATTCGTCTTTTGAACATGTAATTTTTTTCCACAAGTTTTTGGAAAATGTGGAAAAAAAATGAAAACACATTTTTTTTTACACAAAGTACATGGCAAACATTACACCCCAAAATACATTCTGCTACTCCTCCTAAGTATGGCGATACCACATGTGTGAGACTTTTCCACAGCCTGACCACATACAGAGGCCCAACATGCAGGGAGCACCGTCATTTCCTGACTACCGATTACACTTTTGTGAGGCACTGATAAGCACTGTAGTGGCACTGATGTGGCATGGATGTGGGACAGATAAGCACTGGTGTGTCATGGATGCGGCATGGATATGGCACGGATGAGAACTGACATGGCATGGATGTAGCACAGATGAGCACTAATGTTGCATGAATGTGGCATGGATGAGCACTAATGTAGCATGAGTGTGGCACGGATAAGCACTGATGTGGCACAGGTGAGAACGGATGTGGCATGGATGAGCACTGATGTGGCACAGATGAGCACTGATGTGGTACACATGAGGCATGGACGAGCACTAAAGTGGCATTGATGTGGCATGGAGGATCACTGATGTGGCATGGATGAGCACTGATGCGGCATGGATGTGGCACGGATAAGCACTGATGTGGCATAGATGAGAACGGATGTGGCATGGATGAGCCACGGATGAACACTGAGGTTGCATGGGTGGGCACAGATGAGGCATGGACATGGCACAGATGGGCATGAATGAGGTATGATTGAGGCAGGGATAGGCATGATTGAGGCACAGATTGGCATGATTGAGGAATGGATGGGCATGATTGAGGCATGGATGAGCATGATTGAGGTATGATTAAGACATGGACGGGCATGACTGAGGTATTATGGAGGCATGGATGGGCATGACTGAGGTATGATTGAGGCATGGAAGAGGCAGGGGATGACTGGTGCTGCAGCCTCTCTCCTCACCTCGCACGCTGTACCGATTGCTGTGTACAGCGTGCAAGGAGAGAACTGAACTGGACATGCATCAGTTTGTTGAAACTGATCGCTCCGTCAAAGGACGGAGTGATCACATGGTAAAGGGCGGCTGTCATTGGCCCTTTACCACAATCTGTGATGCGCCGGGTCCCCTCGAAGTGTGATTCTGGAAGGATGTCATTGTACACCCTCCCAGAAAAAGGAGAATGCGCTGCAGCTGTCATCTGAAGCCGTTAACATAATGGATTTGTTTTGACTTCTTGTGTACATAAACACAATAGGCAAAGTTCCATTGGTAAAGGAAAGTTGCAAGGTAAAGAAATATTGCCATTAATTACTAATTCGTATGCCCACATTACAGCGCTGGTGTGTAAGTGTCGGTTCACACTAGGGCGACACGACTTCGGGCGAATTATGCCGGTCGCCTGTGCACTGCGACTTCGGCGCGACTTGCACCGACTTCACATAATGGAAGTCAATGCAAGTCGCTCCGACTTTGCCCAAAAGTAGTGCAGGAACCTTTTTCTAAGTCGGAGCGACTTGAGTCGCTCCTATTAGAACGGTTCCCATTGCACAGCACGGTCTGCTACTTGTCAGGCGGAACAGTGTGAACCGGCACTAAGGGATACCGCATGCAGGCACCCAGCAAGGATGCCCAGATCAGTGGACTTAAGAAATCAGGAATCAGGCTACAGGAAGTTAAATGAAGTTTTTTAAGACAAATAATACAATACCAACACCAGTAAACCATAAACAATATAAAGTGACACATAAACATGAAAGTGCAGCAATCCAAATAACAAACTAACTGACTACTGTATGTAAAAATAGAGGGAGTGCACATTGGCAGAGCAAAGTCAGGACAGAGACAGGAAGCAAGGGTAGCAGGGGACAAGGTACTGGGAGCTGGAGCTGGAAGCAGGGAGCAGGTACAGGAACAAGGATCAAGATCAGGCAGGGACACGGCTCACAGGAAGAACACTGAAGCACTCAACTTCAGCCAAGGACAGGATTATATACACTATATTGTCAAAAGTATTGAGACTTTACACACACATAAACTTTAACCGCTTGCCGACCGCCGCAAGTACATATACTGCGGCGGTCAGCCCCTCACAGGCAGAGTGACGTATCGGTATGTCACTAGCCTGTGAGGCTCTGGGGAGCGAGTCACGGACCCCCCCGCGCGTGTGACCGGCGGACCCGATGTCCGCCGGTCACTCAGCGATCGTCGGGGAGAGGGAGAAAGGCAGGCGGCTAGTGTAAACAAGCCGCCTGTCATTCTCCCCTGTGTAGAAACAATGATCATACGGTTCTACTATGTAGGACCGTTGATCATTGTTTCTACAGCTCAAGCCACAGCCAATCACAGTTAGAATCATGCCCCTAGGGACACACACAGCCCCTCCCTCTCAAATAAAGTTAACCTCTTCACTGCCAGTGTAATTTTACAGTAACAGTGCATATATATAGCACTGATTACTGTAGAAATGTCACTGGTAACCCCAAAAGTGTCAAAAATGTCAGTCAAGGGTCCGATCTGTCCGCCCCAATGTCGCAGTACCGCAAAAAAAATCGCAGATCGCCGCCATTACGCTTTAAAAAAAAAAAACAACAAAAATGACAGAAATCTTTCCCTTTGTTAGTAAGCGCGATAACTTTTGCGCAAACCAATCAAAATACGCTTTTTGCGATTTTTTTTACCAAACATATGTAGCATAAAAGAAATTGGCCGAAAATGTTAAAAAATATAGATTTTTACTTTTTTTTGGGGGGGAATTTCATATAAAAAAATGTGAAAAATATTGTTATTTTTGCAAAATTGACGCTCTTTTTTTGTTTATAGCGCATGATCAAAAAATCGCACAGATAATCAAATACCACCAAAAGAAAGCTCTGTTTGTGGGAAAAAAAGGACGCGAAATTCGTTTAGGTACCGTGTCGCACGACCGCGCAATTGCCTGTTAAATTCACGCAGTGCCGAATCGCAAAATACCCCCTAGTCTTTTAGCAGCCAAATCCTCCCGGGTTTAAGTGGTTAATGGCATGCCAGTCTTAGTTCATAGGGTTCAATATGTAGTTGGCCCACCCTTTGCAGCTATAACAGCTTTAACTCTTCTGGTAAGGCTGTTCACAAGGTTTAGGAGTATGCCTTTGGGAATGTTTGACCATTCTTCCAGAAGTGCATTTGCGAGGTCAGGCACTGATGTGGATGAGAAGGCCTGGCTCACAGTCTCCACTCTCATTCATCCCAAAGGTGTTCTATCAGATTGAGGTCAGGACTCTGTGCAGGTCAGTCAAGTTCCTCCACCCCAAACTCACTCATCCATGTGTTTATTAACCTTGTTTTGTGCACTGGTCCAAATCATTTGGTGGAGCGGGATTATGGTGTGGGGTTGTTTTTCAGGGGTTGGGCTTGGTCCCTAAGTTTTAGTGAAGGGAACTCTTAAGGTGTCAGCATACCAAGACATTTTGGACACTTTCATTGTCCCAACTTTGTGGGAGCATGACTGTGCACCAGTGCACAAACAAGGTCCATAAAGACACGGATTAGTGAGTTTGGGGTGGAGGAACGTGACTAGCCTGCACAGAGTCCTGACCACAATCCAAAAAAATACTTTGGGATGAATTAGAGCGGAGACTGCGAGCTAGGCCTTTTTTTCGCCCAACATCAGTGCCTGACCTCACAAATACGATTCTGGAAGAATCGAGAAGCCTCTGAAGCAGCCGGGTTTCCCGACGCAACTGGTCAGGTGATAGCCCTCGTGTTGGGCCCAACTTTACCCCCCTATGATGGTATCTCTTTCTCTTTGGAGCTGTGAGATGGCAGGAGACTGACATTTTGTTGTGTGTTACAACACCTGAGAGGAAACCAGCTTCATTAGAGACTTGTGATGAGCAGTCCATCTTTACTATGCTGCATTTAAATAGTTGAACTCTATTTGCTTTCTTTATATCAGTACCAGAACCAAAGCTATTCAAGTTGCTTTTTTATTACTTACAAAATGACCACTGGAACTGATCAGAATGTAAGCCATTTATATTGTTTCTTTATATTGTCTACAAAATGACCATTGGAACTTAGAATATACTGTATGAGGAGCTGATGAGGATCTCTTATTGTGAAGAATTTCTCTCTAATTGAAAATTCCTGTGTATGAACTTTACAAGGATCAGTAAGTGGGGTCACATTTTGTGATTCTGTGCGAGGGAGACACAAGGACCTAGTTTGTATCTACATTTCAAATCTCACATTTGCCTAACAGCAGGGCCATGATTTTCCGCTGGACTGTCATGTCTCCCAGGTGTGGCTGCTGGGAGGGGATTCTGCCCACTGGCTCTATGAGAGGATTCTAATTGGGCAGTGGAGGAAACCAGTGGCCTATTCAGGCCTGTATCTACCCCATAAGGAAGATTCTGCCACAGAGGATTCTGGGAGCGGGTATAAGTTTGAGGGGAATGCATGACGCGGCATCTTTGGTGGGAAGCAGAGTCCCAGGAGGGAGAGTAGGGCTGTCTCTCCTCCTGTCAGAAGGATCAGGTGTCTCGGGTGGCTGCCTGAGAATCCAGGAGAGAGAGCTGAGCTGAGCTGCAGGGAGGATCCGGTGTGCCGAGGACCAGCGTAGGAAGAGGGGTTCAGTTCCAGGAAAGCCTTCCAAGGTCGTGAGTACTGTGAACTGCCCTTGGGGGGGGGGGTCTGCCTAGTGTAGAGGGGAAAACTCCGGTGAAGGTCCCTGGGATCCTGGAGCCTGTAAATGTCAAGGGGGTTGCCTAGTGAGAGGACCCTAAAGTGTCAAGGGGGTTGCCTAGTGAGAGGACCCTGAAGTGTTAAGGGGGTTGCCTAGTGAGAGGACCCTGGAAGTGTAGAGGGGGCGCCAGCGGCTGGGCCCTGAAGAGTCAGGTGTGCAGTGTTAAGAGTTGCAACAGCACAAGCAGTTACAAGGAGCTACCTCAGTCAGTGAAGGGCTGGAGGGAGTCATACGCAGGACTTTTGAGCTAGACAGAGTGTCAAGAGTCAATGATCATTATAGTCCTGGATCTTCTGAGTTAACCAAGGAGTTGAAGTTTCAGAACTTTCAGCAGAACAGCATTTCAAGCACCAGGAAGCGTTGGTCGGCCTTCAGCTGGCGTCAGGACAGCGCTAACAGGCATTTTTCCACAAAGTGTCCCAGTTGAACCTAGTTGAGCCAGAGGAGTATCCCACTCATTCCCCTCTCCCATCCCCATTATAAAATAAACAAAACAAACCAAAGATGCCGGAATGGTCATTGACTCTAATCTCACACTTGGGTTTTCAACTTCAATGTATTGGAAGTGTTACCGGTATCAATGGCAGACCTACATCAGGCCCAATGCCTCGAAATATTGCTACATATCATATGAATCACCAGCGAATCCGTATATAAAAGCAGGACTGTTACAAGGAACAGGATTTGTCAGCTCCCTCTTCTCTGCAGGTGCCTTTGTTTTTATATTAACTCTTTGGGGATTAGCTTCAATATACCATGTGAAGGCTCACACAGGCTGTTTCACTTTGAAGCATTTTGTTCTATATTGGAAATCTGTTGAGGGCATATATCCATCTCCTTAATGAAGCAAGAAGGGCCATGAAAGAATGTGGAAAAGTTTTTCATGGAATGTTACATCTATTAGAGCAAGTCTCTTCACATTTTATCTTTATCAGCAATTACCTGTTCAAGCAATGCATTATGAGTATTTTACATACAGCAGTTTTTGTTTTGTGAAAATTCCACAATACACTGGAGTTCATCTGTTTGAACAAAATCCCGGCTTCATTATCCAGTGCATCTCTCATGAAAATATTTATAAACCTTTTGCATTTCTTGCATTTATTCGTAGTGAATGTTGATGATGCATGCAGCTAGATTGGTCTGCAAATTAGAATTGATCTGATGGAGATACATCCAGGGGGGAGGGATGAGCAACATGGGGGGTGGGGATTTTAAATGTCTTTTGTGATATCATCTCTAAATGTATGTTTTATCATGCTTTATTTGAGATTAAAGGTTCATTAAGTTCACCAAATGTAGCCCTGTCGCCTTTACATTGAGCCAATATTTATGATGTGTATGCGGTTGACCTATAGTCACCAACACATATTAGTTACACATTGGTATAGATGAGGGAAGGTTAAGCTGCTATCCATTTGTTTTTTTTTGTTTTTTTATGTATTGTATTGTGGAGAAGCTCCCTTTTTACAGGTCTAGTAGAACTTCAATCATTCGTTTTTAGTTGTTCTGGAAGAATGGTCAAACATTCCTATAGGCACACTCTTAAACCTTGTAGACAGCCTTCCTAGAACAGTTGAAGTTATTATAGCTGCTAAGGGTGGGCCAACTCAATATTGAACCCTACGAACTAAGACTGGGATGCCATTAAAGTTCCTGTGTGTGTAAAGGCAGGCTTCCCAATATTTTTGGTAATATAGTGTATATCTGGTCATCTCCCAGCTGCTGATTCCTGACCCAGGAGTTCTCTTCAATGGTTCCTCCCTGGTGAAAAAAGGTTTGCCTAAAGGGCCATACACACTATAAGATTTTCTGAAGACTTTTTCCTTCAGATTTACCTTTTCTATGTAGTGCAAGGGCCTGCCAGATTGCATACAAATTGAAAGTGTTTAGGTTTGACCTCATATTATATGGTTTTGGTAAGTCTAAAGGAAAAAGTCTTCAGAAAATCTTATACTGTGTATGGCCCATAAGAAAGTATTTGGAGATGAAAACTCTAGGAAAATGCTGTGAATCCTTAAGTAAATCTGTCATGAGCGATATATATACGGATAGTAGACACCAGTAAATTTTACATGTTTTGTCAGTAAAAAATGCTGCGGGAGGTTGGCAACAATGTAAGGCCTCATGTACACTGGACGTTTGAAAAACCTTTTCTGGACCCTGGAATTGACAGCTAGTGAACGAAGTTAAAAAATATCTGACCACTTTTACATGCCACGTTTACCAGTGTTCATCAATGTTTTATTTTAGAAACTTTTTTGCAGATAACAGTTTTTACTGATGTCTCTCACAGCAATGTTTTCCTATTAGAAACACCTATAAATGAAACGACTTTAAAGGTCCATTCACACTAGCGCGACTTGTCAGGCGACTTGGTCACCTGACAAGTCGCGGTGGGTCGCTCGCCATTGAATAGTACAGGACCCGTTCTAATAGGAGCGACACAAGTTGCTCCGACTTAGAAAAAGGGTCCTGTACTACTTTGGGGCGACCTGGAGGCGACTTGCATTGACTTCAATTATATGAAGTACGTGCAAGTCGTGCCGAGGTCGCGGTGCACAGGTCGCCCCACCAAGTCGTGTTGCCGCAGTCTGAACGGGGTCTAAATGTTTCTACCGCGTTTACACACATTTGCAAGCTGCTAGCAACATTTGGCGTTTCAAATGCCTATGAACTTCAGTCCTAAATGCATTTTTTTGCTTTCAAGAAAATGCCTCTAAATGACTATAAAAAACTCAGTGTTCATGGACAGATAAGATAACAGAGGAGAGAGTTCAGGGGCTGCTGAAAAAAACCCAACTGCTCCTAAATGTCTGTTTACCAGCAGCAGTGTACATGAAGCCTTACCAACAAAGAAATCCATACAAATCCAACTGTTATAGAGGCACCCATGGGTCTTACAGAGGAGATAGATCAAAACAGTAGCATTTTTATTGTAGTCATTTTGTTGAAGCTCAGTCCGTCTTTCTAAAGACCATTTAGAGTCCTGGGTGAGCTGCTTTTAGCTTAGGGTGCAAGGATCATTAGCTTGGGAAAAGCATTTGATATATTGGTGGTTCAGTTTCTAAGTATGTCAAAATTTCCTCCCCACACCAGGCAGTATTCTCAGATCTCAGTGAAGTACGGTACATGGAAATGTTCTGGTGCTCCTTTCAGAAGAAGGGGTGATTTTACTCTTTACACTGAGAGAAACTCTGAAACTTGTGCACAAAAGCACAGAGTGTACTTACAGAAAATCTGTACAATGAAATACAAAGATCTAAGATCCTCTAAATGGGTGATTGTTAAATACACTTGAAAAAACACTTCCGGGCATGGTTCACCCTGCATCTTCCAAATTATTTGACATCCCTGGTGTTTCTTTGTTTGTTTCCTTTTTTCTGTGGATTCCCCCTTTGGCTTTGGCTGTTGTGCTATTCAATAGAATTTAGCACCCATTAACATCTCTGGCCTGGTGTCTTGCCTGCCTTCCCTTTGTGGTCTCGTTGACCTCTTGTGTGTGCCTCCCCCCGTGCTGCGTTTGGGATCATGATGTACCACCCCCAAAACCTTCCAGAGACCGGACCTGTGTACATGTTTTTAATTTTGCCCTATGTATAATTGACCTAAACATCACCATAGGTACTACATACACTACACAATTATGTACAACACCCCTGAAGATGGATAACCTCCAGAAACGCGTTGGGTGTATCTATCCCTATGGCATTTGTCTGTTTTGCTATTATGTACCTTATTTACATGATGTGGTCATTTTTGGGTTAGCCACCCTATGGTTTTGTCTTTACATGTTCTATATATGTGTTCTTTGTCCTTTTATTATCTTTGTAATAAAATTTATATTTTTTATATAAAACTATTACTACTATTTTTTCACTGCTATTTTAGCAGCAAATGATTGTCTAAGACCTTAAAAGTCCCATTGGGGGTTCTCCTCTGGCCTTGAAAAAACACTAAACCACCAATGTATGTAATAATACAGTTTTTTTTTACGACCAGTGTTGTATTTAAAGAGATAAACTTACGAGGAACTAAAAGGGACAGATGATCATCACTGGATAGAGCAGTAAGCATGTGGAATTCTCTTCCACAAGCAGTGGTATCAGCGGGGAGCATCGATAGTTTAAAAAAACTATTAGATGGGCACCTTAAAGACCACAACATGAAGGGGTATACAATGTACGGTTAACAGTAAACACACACACACACATCATAGGTTGAACTGGATGGACTGATGTCTTTTTTCAACCTCACTAACTATGTAACTATGGATGAAAACTTCTGTGACCAGGGCTGCTCATTTGTTCTTGTATGCAGATGAATGCTCAGGTTGTGCTGTTACCAGCCCATAACCCAGAGGCCTTTTCTGAACACCTGTGGGCCTGTGTGCAAGATTGTAAGTTGGGACCCCCTTGCTTAGGAAGAAGTAAATGTATGTGCACAGCACACCACAGAAAAAAGTGGACATTCCTCAGTGCACTGAATATTGAATATGGCTTAAAGGGGTGTGGATAAAAAGAATCTGAGTTGACATAGCATAGATTGAGAGAGTGTTGTATAGGAAAGTAAAGTAAAGTATCTGTGGAGGCAAATTGGAGGGGCCAGGAACAACACTGGATGTTAGGGCAATTGTTCAGGGGTCAGTATTAAGTGACCTTTTTACTACTGACCTCTGAATCACTTATAATTAACCACTTGCCGACCAGTCACATTGACTGTACTGCGGCAAAGTGGCTTGTTCCCGTCCAGCGACGTAGACCTATGTCGCTGGACTCCTCCCCTTGTGGGCGGCGTGCGCGCGCCGCCGGAGGCTCGCTCCCGCTGTATTCAGTCACAGCGGGAGTCAGGCCAGGGGAGGAGCGGCAGTGATCACCGCCGCTCTTCCCCGATCGTCGGGGAATCGAGTGTGGAGATCCGCCCGCTTGTGTAAACAAAGCGGGCGGATCTCCTAAGTGACAGACAGGGTCAGATTGCAGGGTTCAGCATAGCTGAACCTGCGATCTGTCCCTGTGTCACTCAGTCACCTCCCCCCACACACGTTAGTAAGCACCAGGCATACATTAACCCCTTGATCACCAATAAAAATTAACCCCTTCCCTGCCAGTGTCATTTTTACAGTAACAGTGCATATGTATAGCACTGATTACTGTAGTAATGTCACTGGTACCCCCAAAAGTGTCAAAAATGTCAGTCAAGGGTCCGATCTGTCCGCCGCAATGTCGCAGTCCCGCAAAAAAATCGCAGATCGCCGCCATTACTCGTTAAAAAAAAAAAAAACACCAAAAATGACAGAAATCTTTCCCTTAGTTAGTAAACGCAATAACTTTTGCGCAAACCAATCAAAATACGCTTATTGCGATTTTTTTTTTACCAAAAATATGTAGCAGAAAACAAATTGGCCAAAAATGTTAAAAAAATGTGTCCGTTAAAGTCACGCAGATCAGGCAAATTGGCCTAAAATGATAAAAAATTTTGATTTTTACGTTTTTTTGGGGGGGAATTTCATATAAAAAAATGTGAAAAATATTGTTATTTTTTCAAAATTTACGCTTTTTTTTGTTTATAGCCCAAAAAGTAAAAATCGCACAGGTGATAAAATACCACCAAAAGAAAGCTCTGTTTGTGGGAAAAAAAGGACGTAAATTTTGTTTGGGTACGGCGTTGCATGACCGCGCAATTGTCAGTTAAAGTCGCACAGTGCCGAATCGCAAAAAGTGGCCTGGACGTAAGACAGCAAAATCCTCCAGTGGTAAAGTGGTTAACCTCTGCATCATTTACTACTGACCTCTGTGTCACTTACTACTGACCTCTGAATGCTGTGTCACCTACTACTAAACTCTGTGTCACTTACTACTAACCTCTGAAAGCTGTGTCACTTACTACTGACTTTTGTACCACTTACTACTGGCCTCTGAACCTCTGTACCTTGAACCACTTACTACTGGCCTCTCAGTCACTTACTAATGACCTCTAAATTCGGCTTAACTTACTGCAGACCTCTGCATCATTTACTAGTGACCTCTGTGTCACTTACAACTGACTTCTGAATGTTGTGTCACTTACTACAGAACTCTGTTCCTACCTTCTTCCTTTATTCTTCTGACCTCTGCTTTACCTGTTGCTGACCTCCGTGTCACTTACTACTGACCTGTGAACGTTGTGTCACTTACTACTGACCTCTGCATTACTTACTACTGACCTCTGTGTCACTTACTACTGACTCCTGAACGTTGCGTCACTTACTACTGACCTCTGTGTCACTTACTACTGACCTCTGAATGTTGTGTCACTTACTACTGACCTCTGCATTACTTACTACTGACCTCTGTGTCACTTACTACTGACCTCTGAACGTTGTGTCACTTTACTACTGACCCCTGAACGTTGTGTCACTTACTACTGACCCCTGAACATTGTGTAACTTACTACTGACTGACCTCTGTGTCACTTACTACTGACTGACCTCTGTGTCACTTACTACTGACTGACCTCTGTGTCACTTACTACTGACCTCTGAACGCTGTGTCACTTACTACTGACCTCTGCATTACTTACTACTGACCTCTTTGTCACTTACTACTGACCACTGAATGTTGTGTCACTTAATATTGACCTCTGAAAGTTGTGTCACTTAATACTGAACTCTGCATGACTTACTAATGACCTGTGAATGCTGTGTCATTTACTACTGACCTCTGAAAGCCGTGTCACTTACTGCTGACCTTTGCATCACTTACTAACAACCTCAGGAACTCTGCATCACTTACTACTGACCTCTTTATTCTGCATCACTAACTAGTGACCTCCGAAATCTGTGTCATTTACTACTAATCTCTGAACTCTGCATCATTTACTACCGATCTCTGAACTCTGCCTCACTTACTACTGACTTCTGTAATCTGTGTCACTTACTACAGAGTCCAGGGGTCAGTAGTAGGTGGCAAAAAGGTCAGGTAAGTGACACAGAGTTCAGAGGTCAGAAGCACTGAGGCAGTGTTCAGAGGTCAGTAATGACACAAAGTGCAGTAGTAAGAGACCCTATGGGGGAGATTTACTAAAAAATGGTGCACACAGAATCTGGTGTAGCTGTGCATAGTAACCAATCAGCTTCTAACCTCAACTTGTTCAATTAAGCTTTGGCAATAAAACCCATAAGCTGATTGGGTACTATACACAGCTGCACCAGATTATGTGTGCACCAGCTTTAGTAAATCTACTCCTCTGTCTTTCAGTACAGTTAAGCAGCCCACCCCTGCACAGCTTTGTGCTGTTCTCCCTCTCTCTGGACTCATCAGGGCATTCACATAACTGCAGCTCTGGCTCTCCTCCTCTTTTCTGATTTAGTGGGAAGGGCTAATTTGCAGCCAATAACAGCCCCGATATGGGGATCCACTCCCCCACCTCATATTGTGGCCTTTAGCAGCCACCCCCTCCCCAGCATAAACAAACACTTGAAAATACTTAAAACTGCTGCAGCTATCTGTGACAAGTGCAGCTGCAGCATAGACACAAAAGGGGAACAAATGGAATGTTCCCAGACTTGTTGTGCAATGTGTGAGGGCACAGTGGGCCCCACCCCCTTGAGGCAACATTGCACCCATGGAAAATATGCCATTGGCACATTGTGTAATAAAAAAATGTCAGTGCTCTAAAAATACAAAGGAAAAACTAGAGCTGCTAGCAAAATAGTGCAAATTATAGATACACCCAACTAGATAAATAAAAAAAAATGCAGCGCGCATGATGAGTGTTACATAGTGAAAAGGTCCAATAGGAGTCCAAAAATGTATATATGTTAAAAATAAGAAAAAGTGTCCCAGTGTGAAGAACATAAAAATATTGACACTCATGAACGTTGTCCTACACCGTATAAATAAAAGACAGCAATAGCGCATGTAGCTACTGGTGTTTAGGTCCTTTTCGGTCCTGAAGAGTGAATCAACCAATACAGAGTCTCCGAATGTGGAATTGTAGCATCAATTAAGCGTATATGGAGATCCTTTATGCCTTGACTGGTCACCTAGCTCTCCCATAGAAATGTAGCCGTGGACTGCAAGGCATCTGAGACATAACCCATTTCTACATTTCTACGGGAGAGCTAGGTGACCAGTCAAGGCATAAAGGATCTCCATATACACATAATTGATGCTACAATTCCACAGGAGGAGGCTCTCTGTATTGGTTCCTCTTCAGGACCGAAAAGTACCTAGACACCAGTAGCTACATGCACTATTGCTGTCTTATAATTTGGACAGCAATTACCTCTGGTGAGTGTGCATTTTATTTATATGCTGTAGGACAACGTTCATGAGTGTCAATATTTTTATGTTATTCACACTGGGACACTTTTTCATATTTTTAACATATATACATTTTTGGACTCATATTGGACCTTTTCACTATGTAACACTAATTCTGAGCGCTGCAATTGCTTTTTATTTATGCCATTGGCACAACCACCGCCTGTCATTGATTTTTACAGGCAGCTGTATACAAACACATGTCACTCCAGAGGGCAATAAGGTGCATGTTTTTCACAGTGTTGGACTCTCTAAAACCATGTGAATGAGTCCTAAGATCCCTAATGATCTTTCAGTTTAAGGTGTACGTTTATTAAACTGAGATGTTTTTTTCTCAGTTCAATTCTCGGCAGTTCTCAGAGGAAAAGGATCTCCTCTGCAACCTGTTTACGAATCCGAGAACTTCCGTTCTCACAGGGAGAACAGAGGAGAAGTTTTTCCTCTAAAAATGGCCGAGATCTGTACAGAAGGAGGCAGGCGGCCTGTAATCTCATGAGATATTGTAAGATTACAGTGCCGCCCAGTTTAAAAAGTGAAACCAAAGATAAAAAGAACATGTTGTAACCTAAGATAGATAGATAGATAGATAGATAGATAGATAGATAGATAGATAGATAGATAGATAGATAGATAGATAGATAGATAGATAGATAGATAGATAGATAGATAGATAGATAGATAGATAGATAGATAGATAGATAGATAGATAGATAGATAGATAGATAGATAGATCTCTATATATTCAATTCAAACAGTGAAACTTATATTTTATATAGATTCATTACACACAAAGTGATATATTTCAAGCATTTCTTTCTTTTAATTTTGATGGTTATGGCTTACAGCTAGTGAAAACCCAAAATTCAGTATCTCAGAAAATTAGAATATTGCATAAGACCATTAAAGAGGTTGTAAACTCATACACACTTTTTTTTTTTGTTCGACCTGAAAGAGAAACACATTATGAGCTAGTATGCATCGCATACTAGCTCATTATGCAATACTTACCTTAGAACGAGCCCCCGCCGTGCAGTCCGCTTACCTCTATGACGGGGCAACATGTCCAGTCGCCCATCTTCCGGGATCGCGGCATCCGGCCATCTGATTGGCTGGAGCCGCGGTGACGTCAGTCCCGGACACGCGCGCAGGAGCCAATGGTCGCGGCACGGGACTCTGAAGGAACGGCACCAGCGGCCGTTCCTTCAGAGCGCATGCGCCAGTGACGTCACTGGCTGCCTGAAAGGTAAATATCTCAGAAACGGTACATGTTTCGGAGATATTTACAGTACCTATAGGTAAGCCTTATCATAGGCTTACCTATAGGTAAAAGTGTCAGAGGAGGGTTTACTTCCTATTTAAAAAAATAATTTTTAACTACTTCAGCTCGCATTGTCGTCAAATGACAGCAGAGCGGTGTGGCTCTCATTCTGGGATGACCTCATATGACGGTGCCGAGTTTAGTCGCAATCCCAGGATGTGGCTCCTTACCCATGTGATCGGCTGTGTCCAATCACAGCCGATCACATGTAAACAAGGAAGTGCAGTTTATTGACTTTTCCTCTCTCGCGCTAACAGAGTGTGAGGTGAGGAGAGCTGATAAGCGGCATCTCCTCACAGGAAAAATGTGTAAAGGTAATCAGGGCACTGATCATCAGTGCCCTGATTACAATGCAGCCCCAACAGTGCCCATCAGTGACACCAATCTGTGCCCATCAGTGAGGCCAATCTGTGCCCATCAGTTATGGTAATGAGTGCAACCTTTTAGTGCCCATTTCAGTGTAACGCATCTTCTTAAACTGAATTACTGAAATAAATTAACTTTTTGAAAATATTCTAATTTTATGAGATCCACCTGTATATATCCCTATCCTTCTTGTGCGTTCACCTTTCAAGATCCGTGAGTGCCGCTCTATTTTTTTGGTATATATACTGTATATATATATGTATATATATATATTATATATTAATTTTTAATCCACTGGTGCTGATATACAGGAAGAAAGAAGTCTTCAAGAAGGCGTCTTCCTCTAATTCCACCAGTTTCTCTCCCAGATTCTCCACCTCTGAGCTGGAGAATCTGGGAGGGAGATATTTCAATGTAACGGCCAAAGGGATCTTCAGATCTCACTTTCATAAACTGGCTGTTTGTGACAGAATGGTTGTGTGCTGTGAAGAGAATCCGAGAACATGTTCTCTGCTCCTAATCTCAGCTACATCAACCCATACACATGACAGATCAGCCGTGATCCTGAGTATCATAGCTTTTCTCTGTTTCATAACTAGACACCTTAATTAGCTAAGTTTGCAAAATGTTACATCTAAACAAAACATCTGCAAAAGATTACAGTTTTATGTTATTTAGAAAGCAGTCACAGCAAATAGAAAGCCTGTCCCCTGCCAGTAACTACAGAGAAGGACCTTTGCTGTGTGTGTAATTTGTGGTATGTATGTTGATTATTGAACTCTGTTTTTGACTTAGCAAGAGTAGTGTCGGACCTCTGCAGAAAGTCCACTAATTTCATACAGAATAAGGGTCCTCTTCTGCAACATGCTGGGGAGCAGGCTTTTCTACTTGGGCTGTGGATGCTTTCTAAGGAAAATTAACTGTTAACCCGGCCATACATGGATTGAAATTCAAACTGGTTCAGCAGGGATTGGCCAAATTTCGATCCAGGACAGCCGGACTTGCAATAGAACAATATAACTTTGAAACGCCAGATAACACATGTACAAATTGTGGAATTATTTCTGAAAAAAAAAAATATATATATATACATATACAGTATATATATATATAATTATATATTAGTATTTATCAATGCCTACATTAAATAGATCTAATGCTGTAGAATGTACATCAAAAGCAAATTTATCTGCATAACAAGGAATAACAATAAGCAACCACTGTTATTTAAAACCGACCAACTGCTCCAGTTGCTGTTAAAAAATGTTTTGTACTAACTCAAGCCTTGTGCATGACTGCATAAGACTGCCGTTATGCAGTAATGGCTCCAGTCTTATGGGGGGAGGCTGTAGACAAACAATATTTAAAGGGCACAGATAATTTTCTTTTTAACTATTATATCTCTTGTGTAATAGAAGGAAGTTATTTTGCTTTCTAAGCTTTACATAAAAAGATAAAAGGTTTAATAAAGGACAATAGAAAGTCTAGATTTGATTTGGAAAGCTACATTTTATTGAAGGTACAAAATGAGCTGCCAAAAGTATCACACATTTGCATTTGACACAATCTCATATAAAAAAAATAATAATTTGTAACTCATGTAAAGTCTGCCCCTTCCTCAGAAGGGCAAGACAAGTAGATAAATAAATCTGAAATGATAAAAAAATAGACTACAGTCCATTTCATGCTTTGAGTTGTAACATCCAGGAAACATATGGAGTCATCTGACATTGGAAAACACTTTGATCATGCAATGGGAAGATCGACCAACTCTGTGCTGGACAGAGAGGAGCAGATAGGGTATAACTGCCGGCTCCCACACTGAAGACATTTGCACAAAATAAGGTATGGATTCTTATAAAACCAGAACTGAGAAAGATCATTTTATACAACAAGGTTATGTCAGCAAATAAAACACTTTAGTAAAACACAGAACCAGCTCAAAATTGGACAATTAATAACCAAATGACCCCAATGATGTAATATTTAACTCATTTAAGAGGTTTTCAAGCAAAACTGGAAATGTAATACTGATTCAATAATTATAACCCTTATTTATCAAAACATGTGAAGGAAGAATTATTATTTTTGCTCACATCAACCAATCAGATTTTCCCTTTACAGCACAGGTACATTCCAACTGGCTTCTCTAAGCATCAAAACAGGTCATCCTTCACTTTTAAAATAGATGAATTTCAACCCAAAATAATCAATATTTTACCTTAAAATCCAAAGTACGTTTTATCAATACTTATATACCCAGCCTATCCCAACAGGTCGCAACTCTCCAAATTTAGCATGAAGAATCCAGAATTGGCATAACAGTAATAATAACAGTAATGATTATAATAACATGGGACTCATTGAACAGTTGTCAGATATAAGGCTTATAAGAGATGAACAGTAGACCTTGTTGGCACGAGACAGAATCTCTATCCATGAAACAACATCTTGAGAGTACTTTACAGTTAATGGTCCATTCTTTATGACTGAGAGCCACAGATATGTAAGACACCATAAGAGCATCAGTTAATAAGCAGAGACATTAAATTGTACAGACATGTTACAGACAACAGCTGTATTTTATCCCTTCAGCACCATGATGCATCTGTCATTAGAACATAACGACTGCATTCTTCTACATATTGCAAAGCAAAGCAAAGCAAATAGGCAAAATATATGAAAAACACAAAACACCAGAGTGCAAACTAAAGGTTCTTGCCCATGTTTTCTATTATTCAAGTCCTAAAAAAAAAAAACCTTTTCCACCGAGATTCTAAATTCTTCATGGGATAAATTATTTAGGTTGCTGTAGTCTTGTTGACTTCTGTGCAGATTAGGAAATGTGCATATTTAAAAAGGGGCACATGCAGGATCTTCATGAATTGTATGTCAGTCCTATTATTTGTCATTTTTGCATTCAGTACTTGGAAAGATATTAGATAACAATAAAGCATAGGGCAAAAAAAACAACAATTATGGCCTCTTTCTTTTCATTCCAAACACCTGCTGTTTAGCTTAAACAAGAGTGATAAACTAATTTCACTGTTACCGGTAATGTCTTTTACACTGCTTTTCTTATATGTTAAAAGGGGGTCTACAGTAACTACCCCCCTTGTTAGTGCTACTGTCCCCATATGTTTCTAGGTCAATTGCTTTTCTTTTGGGTTGGAAGACGTAGTCCTATGGGGTTGTTTTCCCAGACATTGTCAGTTTTTATATAGGGTTTTGATGGTTAGCATTAAGGCTTAGATATTATTTTATTAAAGACATTAAAATGAAATATCCTTAGTTCTGCACTAATTCTTTTACACTGTGCGATGTGAATTCTCCTGTGTCAGGATTTTGTAAATAAAGAAATAAACCTTCTTTGGCAAGCAGGACACAGACTGAAATAAAAACCGAGGTTTTAACAACTTCATGATCTATCCCGATCTAAAAGAAAATTATTTTGGCTATAGATAGGCTTTAGGTATGACATGACATAATTATTAAAATAGTCACACGGTGCACAAGGAAAAACGAAACATCCTCAAGATTCAAATTTGCCACTGCTCACCAGCACCAAGCTGGACAATGTACAAGACTGCCACATATTACAGATTTACTACAGTAAGATTTATCATTGTATAGTATTCAGATTCCAAAATGTTTTGATGCATACCACTGCTAAACACATAATGAGGCACTGAAGGGGTTCTATACAGCATTGACAAAGTGCATTGTTTTGTTCTTAAGTGCATCATAGATTGTTACCAGTCTTCTTCCGTAACAGTTCTTTAAGGTATACATGATTCTTTGTCCTAAACAATATTCCGTCTTGTGCCGGATATTGGTGTTTTCCCAGGAACAATAAAGGAAACTGGATATAATGAATTGTGTTGCCCATAGCAGCTATTCTGTTTCTTGTTTTCCTTTTTAAACCTGAGGTAGAAAAATGAAATTTCAACTGTTGCTATGGGTAATACATCCAAATCTCCTTTCCTCCACGTCAATAGAATGCCCCTTGTTTCATCTGAGAACTAACATTCTGCTGTTCACATTGCACATCTGTTCACTCTACTTTAATAACAGAGATTATGTTACTTGAGTGCCATTCTGGTAGCAGTACTAGTGACTTTATGTCAAATCAAGGTTTAAGAAAATCATAGTCAAGATGACCAACTAAATCTGTATAAAGAGGTGCAATGGAACAGATGCTCTATGGATTTTCCATAGCAGATCCGTTTGAAGTGGAAAAAAAGCAAACAACTACTTGTGGATGCTTTGCCCAGAATGTAAGTCAAGATGAAACAAGTTCAAAAACTTGGGTCAATTAAAACAAAGTTTAACATTATCCCATGAAATAGCACCCCCTTCATCAGGGTTATGATCTAATAAAATATATATACTACTTTATATTAATTCACTATTTATAGTGTATATATAAAGACAAAGGTTAAAGGCATTGAAACGTACATGGTGCACATATCATTGAAGGTCCATAACCTAATACAATCAAAGGCACTCGCAGGATTTGACAGGCTAGGTAAAACGCATATGTTTATAACACATTTTTCCAATAACCTTCAGAAAGGTGGGCTGCAACCTATTGAAACATTTGTAGAATAAACCAAAGCCATATTTCAATACCTGACAAGTCCTGCAAAAGCCTCTGTTCTCAGTATATTGAAGGGACAATACTACCCCAAGGGTTGTCACTTTTTAGAGCTGACCCCACTCTTCAAATGTGCTTTTTCTCTATTTGCTGCATTTTAGAAATAAACACCATGTATGATTGTTTTGGTTTTATGCTTGTACATATGTAATAATGAACCAGGATAGTGTGTTGATTTAAACTGGAAAACAAACTTCAAAAATGAGAATGTGTAAACTGCAGTAACCCATTGCAAACTATCAGAACTTAACTGATCAAACTACAGTAGACATGGAAAACTCATTCTTACATGCCATCATTACTTGCACTACTGCAGGCTTTCATAAGTCAGATCAACATTGATCTGGTTAATGAAAGATCAGTAAACGATAAGGTTACTTTGTACATTGCTCTCTCAATTAATCTCAGTTTGTATTCATACAGCTCCATAAATAAGTACTGTTAGATACTCAAACATTTTGGCCTAAAAATGCTTGCCCTACAAGTTAGGCCTCATGCACATGGACATTTGCTAGGCAAAATATGCCTAGTATAAATATCCCTGTGTCTTCCCACACAGAGGTGCCGCAAGGGGGGCGTACAACTGACCATAGAAGTAAATGGCTAAATGTCCCTACACTTGTATAGAGGTTAATGATTCTGCATCTTAGCATTAACACACATACACAGTCACAGCACCTTTCCTGAACGCGAGACTATGGGGTGTACGGCCATTCACTTCTATGGCCAACTGTAAGCCCACCTGTGGCATATTTTATGTCTACAAACGTCCATGTGCATGCAGCCTATCCAGCTACACAAGCTTGTTGAGACCATGGAGATTGATATTTATTCTATTCAAATTTGGGAACAAAGCTTTTTTTCTTTAATACTACCCAATACTGTTTGCTATATAAGCAAAATACAGTTTGTGTCCTTGAATTAAATAAAATGGATTCTGGCAGAAAATCAATACAGGATCATGGGGATCCTTAAAAAATATTTTGTCCCCCATTGTTATTTTAAATAGATATTTTAGATTAATTTAGTTTTTAGCTGTTTGTTAGTTTTGTGGCAACTACAAACGTGACTGATGGGCTGATTTCTGCAGTCTTGCGAGCAACTGTTTGACTGTAAATAATACTCTTAGCTTTATAAAACAAGCCTTCTTGACTGCTGAACTTGCAGTGGCGAGTAATTAACATTTTTTCAATATAAAGCCAAAATCATAAATATCAGCAACAATGGAAAGGCAGACTTCGGAAAGTTTCTTTGGAGGTACTATAATAAAATGAAATACTATCCAGGTAATGTAAATGCTAATGTAAATTTCAGTAAATAAAAAGTATTTACTATAATATTCCATGTAAATTGCCACATGCCTTTGATAAGCAAATGCTATTGATGGTAACCAATTTTTTTTTTTTAAATCAATGTACAACATCAATTTTTTTTCATTGTAACTGAATAATAAACTATATTTATCTTAATAGATAAGGGAGCGACTTAGAGGCCAGGTGCTTTTAATAAGCCCTCAGATCTTCAACTGGACCAAAAATCCCATCACTCCCTTCCTCCACACGTTCTATCAGCTCAGTGAAAAGTACACTAAATTGTCAAAGTGTTTGGATGCCTGTCTTTTCACGCACATGAACTTTAATGGCATCCCAGTCTTAGTCCGTAGGGTTCAATATTGAGTTGGCCCACCCTTTGCAACTAGAACAGCTTCAACTCTTCTGGAAAGGCTGTCCACAAGGTTTAGGAGTGTGTCTATGGGAATGTTTGACCATTCTTCCAGAAGTGTATTTGTGAGGTCAGGCATTGTTGTTAGATAGAAGACCTGGCTCGCAGTCTGTGCTCTAATTTAACCCAAAGATGTTCTATCAGGTTGAGGTCAGGACTCTGTGCTGGCCAGTCAAGTTCCTCCACCCCAAACTCGCTCATCCATGTCTTTACGGACCTTGCTTTGTGCACTGGTGCACAGTCATGTTGGAACAAGAAGGGGCCAACCTCAAACTGTTCCCACAAAGTTGGGAGGATGAAATGGTCCAAAATGTCTTGGTATGCTGACACCCTAAGAGTTCCCTTCACTGAAACTAAGGGGCCAAGCCCAACCCCAACCCATAATCCCCCTTTCACCAAATGATTTGGACCAGTGCAAAAAGCAAAGTCCATAAAGACATGAATGAGCGAGTTTGGGATGAATTAGAGCGGAGGCTGCAAGCCAGGCCCTCTTGTCCAACATCAGTGCCTGATCTCACAAACGCGCTTCTGGAAGAATGGTCAAACATTTCCATAGACACACTCCTAAACCTTGTGGACAGTCTTTCCAGAAGAATTGAAGCTGTTATAGCTGCAAAGGGTGGGCCAACTCAATATTGAACCCTACGACTAAGACTGCGATGCCATTAAAGTTCCTGTGCCTGTATGAACAGGGCGGCTTCCCAATACTTTTGACAATATAGTATATCTTACTACCTAGGAATCCTGTCACTCTAGACATTTGAGCATCAGTCACTGCCAAAACTTCTAACCCTCATGCAAGGCAAAGCAAAATTCAAAAAATACAAAGAAGGTAACCTACAAAGACTGGAACAGCCAGAATCTGGAGCAGCTGTGCACGGCAACCAATCAGCTTCTATCTTTCAAAACTTAACTGAACAACCTGAAGTTAGAAGCTGATTGGTCACCATGCACAGCTGCTCCAGATTCTAACTGCACCCATTTTAGTAAATACCCCCATAATGTGTATTAAAGCAGAACTAAACCCTCCTATCCTTTACAGCTAGGGAAATTGCCATTTTAGCCTCTATTTGATCCCCAGATGCCATACGTGATTAGTTATGACACCAACCATTGATAGCTTAACAGTTTAGTTGAGAGCACAAACAACTGACAGCTGTCATTCATGTCATGCATTGAATATAACTGTTTTGTGAAATGAATAAATTGATGGTTTTAGTTCTGCTTTAAGAACTGCAGTACTGCTTCACCCTCCAAAAAAGAAGGGGAACATTTTGACACAAAATGCCATTTACCTTAAGAAGTGCAAAAAAAAAAAACCTTCAATGGTTATGATATACAGTAGATACAATGGCAGTATTATCAATAAGGAAGCCCTAAGCTCATAGTTAAAGTCTATAACCAAAACTTTTTTTTCTAAGTTTTGGATAGAGTGGGATTTCCCCTCACTCCCTGTTTTGGGGATGTTTTACCAGACAGGAAGTGAAGCAAAATCTGCAACAGAAAAACAGACAATAAAAGGCTGACAATGGTTTCAGCATTCCACTACATTTTGACTTTGGTCTGTGTTGCTGGGTGTAAGTTTCCTTCACTTCCTGTCTGGTGAAAAGATGTTTTTCCCTTGGACAGGAAGTGAGAGAAATTTGTTTCACTGAGGTGTCAGTAAGACTCTGGCAGAAGTTCCAATCCTAATCCATGCTATTTAAAACAGGAAAAAAAGGTTTGGGCTATAGATACACCTTCAGCACAGGGTGCCAAAGAATTTAGGGAGTTTAGTAATCCCTCTTCATTCCACCTCCCAACATATTAGAAGTAAACATGTGTTATTAAAATGAAGAAGTTTGAAAATCATGATTTTGCCAAATAAAAGATACAATATATTTTTTTTAAAGGAGAAATTATTATTATACGTGGATCACCATACAAAACTTTCTGGAGTTTATCAAAACAGGAGATGATATAGATCAGTGATGGCGATCCTTGCAACCCCGGATGTTTTGGAACTACATTTCCCATGATGCTCATGCAGTGTAGGTGAGCATCATGGGAAATATAGTTCCAAAACATCTGGGGTGCCAAGGTTCATTATCACTGATATAGATTATTGGGTAGGTGATATTTTTCTACACAGCTCAACGTGTCCACAAGTATCAGTGTAGATTTTTGCAAATAAAGCTTGTTTGAGACCACCACTTTGTGATGTCCATGACTGTCCTGCTTGATAGTTATCTATATATCATTTAGACAAGATGAAAGTTACACTTGGTCCATATGTGTGCTGCTCTTAAATGACCATATCTATGGGTTTTTGAAAGTTATGGATAGTCAGTATTCACTAGGGCTGCGCACATCTGCCAGATCTGCTCTTCATCAAGGATGGTCAGTTCACAAAATGGGCTCTTTGCCATTAAGGAGACCCCTTCTGTACATCTGTGCGGTGTTTAACTTTCTGCAAATAAAGAACAATTCTATCCCTAGGTATTTTCCTTCCCCCTGAGATGGTAGATAACTAAGCACACACTATACAGCAAAAATCAATACAGGGATATATTCATTTAGGTGGCAGAATGGGAATTTTCATATTCTCAATATTATTAATTGCTCTGTTGCCTACACATTTTTGTGTAATTAATATTATACAGGATTTATATAGCGCCAACAGTTTGCGCTATATACTGTATATAACATAATCTATTATATTAAAATCTATTTAATATAATAGATTATGTCTGCTGGCTCTTTAAATCATGTTTGTTCATTAAACACCTCCAATATGTACAATAGGATATTAGTGTTTCAGACAACATTGTGCTTAGGGAGGTGTTTAAATAATTTTTTTGACATCAATCTAAGCTGGCACTGGAAGGTAGCGTGGAAATGTTTGTCTTGTTTGCCTGCTGAACAAAGAGCTATACATGTGACCAATTTTCTCTCTGTAAAAACCAATATATATCATTGTTTCTTTTAAGCTGAATGGTCTCACAACTCATGTTAAAAAGTGCAGCTGTCAAAGTCAAGGGAGCTACAATATTAATACCGGAGCCGGCAAACAGCTTACAAACCAGATTGCTGCATTTACTTTTTTTACTACTTGGATGCTGCAGGATAGTATCACTTATAGTTATAAAATACTTTACAGACCATTATTTTACCCATTGGAGCTCACATAAAAAGGCCCAAAAATATTTCCAAACATGTCAGACCACTAAAAAAAGATGACCAATTATTTGCAGCTTATGTTACTGATTCATCATTTTGAATGATTGCAGAGTTCATGAACTGAATTTAAATTGATAACAGGAGATATTCCTATTGTTCCTGATGCCACTGAGTAGGGTAGACTGGACAATAGACTTAGAAGTTCTTCAAGACCTTTCCATTCCCATAGAATTCAGCTTAATAGGAACAATGGTGAGAGCCAAAGTTTATCTCCATAAGCAAAACTGGATATTTAGCTAATGCTCCTATGGGCAGCTGGGAAATAATTTAAAAAGTTAAAACAGTAAGTGCATCTTTGCATGTTCCTTTGACAATCTAAAGCATTACATCTATATAAACTGTAAAAAATAAAGCAACAATTTGACATCTTATTTTTCCTCCTTTCCAGCTTGGCACAATCAGTCTCAAAAGTGCCCTTCCGGTCCCTATACATCACTGGAAGTTCTGGGCCCAGATAGGAACCTGGGTGGGATACAACCACAGCAGGCAAGCCATAGTGATTTCTGTATGTCTGGGTTTCTGAAAGCATAAATAATGGGGTTGATGACTGAATTGAAGGTGGCTGGCAGAACCAATGAGTACGTGTATATCATAGGGTAACTTGAGTCCGCGACCAATGAATACACAGCAAAGGGAATCCAGCAAAGTGCAAAAGTACCCAATATAAGAGACAAGGTTGAAACTCCCTTCCTGGTGCTGGAGGCTTGAGATGTGGCCATAAACTGGTGCTGCACTGCAATCTGCTGGGCATGGCGGAAAGCGATCCTGCATATTTGCAAGTAGAGTTGCATCATCAGGGCGAAGAGAAGGAGGAAGGTCACTGCCAATACGGCTGCATTGTTTTTGGTCACCGGTCTCAGGACACTGCAGGAGGACTGTTCTCTAACACAGTTCCAGCCCATGATGGGTAATAAACCAATGCAGATACACAAGGCCCACACCAGGATTAGCATTATATAAGTGAAAGTCAGTGTTCTCTCTGTGTGATAGGTAAGGGCATTGTAGAGAGACAGGTATCTGTCCACTGTGATAGCTAGAAGGCTGCAGACAGAGGCTGAGAAGGCAGCTAACAACAGCCCTGCAGAGCTTAGTGTGGCCATTTCATTATTAAACACATATAGGACTACAAAATTCACAATAAGTCCCACACCTGCAAATAGATCTGCCAGCGCCAGGCTGCCGATGAGTATAAACATGGGGGCACGGAGCGTGGGCGTATAGAAGAGTATAGCTATCACAATTGCGTTTTCACATGCCATGATGGTTCCTGTTACACATAGAATAATGTCCCATGGATTGACAGTCTCATCTGGAGACAGGTCGGATGTGGTAACGGTGGAGGTGTTGGTGTCCCATGGGTCGTAGGGGTGCAGGGACATCCTTCCAGAGGAAGCATTGTGGAAATACAGCAGTTGATCCATGGCTGCAGCCACAGGCTGGTGAAGCATTTCTGCACATCAAAGCAGATGGAAAGAGAAAGAGAAAGAAAAGTGATAAGAGAGGGACATCATCCAGAGACACAAAGCCAGAACCCTCAATGTCAGATTTTATATGCACACATTGTAGAGTGTGGCTTTGGTGTGCTAATCACTGAAAATGATTCTGCTACATGGTGTCAGCGCCTAATGATTTCATGTCATTATTAAAAAAAAATGAGACTCATTCTAGAAAACAGCTAGCTACAAAGAGAATATATGGGTACAATTTTCATTCATGTCTACCAATGTATGGAACTTAACCCATGAGTTGCCAATGAGAATCAACACTGCCCTCTTCTAAGGATAAAATCCTACTTTTTCTAGACATATTTTCAGCTTTCTGGTTTGGCCATTCAGATGTAAAGTGATCAGGCCACATGTATGGTGTATAAATGATCTGAATCTTGCAGGTTCTGGGTGCCTTTGTGCTAGCAGTCTTTTTCCTCCCCAGCCAAGGTGAGCTGAAAGAGTCTTTCTGTGCACGTCTGTTCCTACAGAGATGATTACACAGTTTATGCCTGTGCTTCGGCTGCTCGGGAAAGCTGAAAACGATAGGATATATTTATCTTAATAACAATAGATCCCAGGATAAACTACGCTGCAACCCTCCCAGCTAAAATCTCCTGTCCCTGGATATATCCATGTGTTTACCCAGCACCTAGGATGGCTACTATCTATTTGTTGACTGGATTAGACTGATCATAAAGGATTTCTCTAAGGTAAGGCTATAACATATACATCTCTTTGTGCTGGAGACATCATTAACACCACTGTTACATGCTGGGCAGCCTGCTAATGCAGGGCACCCTTCGCATTTAACCTGCTTCTTGGAACAGCTGCAGCCATTCCTTGATCCTACGTAAGACGTGAGCTATGACCACATGATGGATTTTATATAAATCTCAACAAAAATACATTTTTCTGGTCTTTTTTTTTATTGCACTGAATGCAACTGACATAAGACTGCACTGAAGATGACTCTCTCCTGGAGGGGCCTGCACTGCAGCTCCTAATGTGCAAGATCAATGCACCCACTTCTAACCAGCATGCTCAGCCCTTGTTCATAGCAGAGTGGCAAGGCTAGGGCAACCTACGTCATGCGCGCCGTGTACTATGTATGCATAGCATCGCCCAGGAACTATTTATACCTATTGATATTTATATGATAGAGAGCTCTAAAATGTGAATTGAAATGCAATCACAGCAATCTATTTCTAGGTGGCTATTTATGTTTGTAAATCAATGTGAATGGATGTTTTCTATTACATAAATACCTGTTGTTACAATAATGATGACTATTATTAACAGGATAGTTCTAAAAATAACTGAATCACCTCTAAATAAAGCAGATTTCTATTTTGATGAATGACATAAAACAGGTGGTGTCAGTGTGTTGTGCCTTATGGGTAAACCCTCTGAGCACAGGAGACAAGCCATGTTCTTACCTTCCTCCGGGTCTGTCCAGCTCGGTGCTCCTTGTCCTAGTGCTGTCAGTCCT
Organism: Pelophylax lessonae; assembly: GCF_965119305.1. Taxonomy (NCBI): domain Eukaryota; kingdom Metazoa; phylum Chordata; class Amphibia; order Anura; family Ranidae; genus Pelophylax; species Pelophylax lessonae. The sequence continues at coordinate 172,079,230 of NC_138774.1, read as the reverse complement.
TCCTGATCAATCTTAGTCCTTCCTGATCACTGTCAGTCCTTCCTGATTACTCTCAGTCCTTCCTGATCACTCTCGGTCCTCGGTTCCCATTGCTAATGCTGCTGTTTGCCAGAGCTCTGCCTTTGACTTGCACTTAATATTCTTGCCCCATTGGGTCTGCTGAGAAATCTCAGCTCTGACGTCAAAGTGTTCGCTGATATTCATGATCGGCTCCCAAGTCTGTGAATCAGAAGGGGGCTGTGAGCAGAATAATAAGGAGTCGGTGCACAGGGCGCTGGAATTTCATTCATAAGATTGTGTGCGGGGACACGCCCCCTGAGGGTCAGCTACACACTGCTAGCTCTGCCTACTGGCTGCCTACTGCAACCCCGACCTGTCATCCCCGACCTGTCACACCTGTCATCCCCGACCTGTCATCACACCTGTCACACCTGCATGCATGGATTACATCTCCTGCAGACATTTCTATAGCAGACAATGCCATCAACACACACTGACAACAATAGGCAGCACATTATTTTTAATCCATGGGGTTTATATGGTTCATTTGTATTATTTTTTTATTATTAATATCTCCCATGTGTTTTCCCGACCCTTGTCATTGCCAATCTGGATTACTCTTCCCGACAAGACCCAGCAGCCCCTCTGTAAGGGACAGAAAATAGCATAGGCTGTCAATTCCAGGTCAGGCCCCGCCCATTCGCCTCTAAGCCCGCCCCCCGGGGGCTGACGTCCGATGGAGCGCTGGGTGATGTCATCGGCTCAGAGCTGTCATTATTAACCCTGGCAGGGCTGGGGGATGAGGTTGTCCCCGGATTTCCTGCGTCATATGTGCGCCCCCCCCCCCCCACTCTAATAACTGCCCCCACCCATAATACCTGTTTCCATAGGAATGAGGAATCCCTGACCCCCCCCCTCCATTCATGGCTGTACAGTGCGTGCAGGAGAGAATGAGATCGCTCACAAGGATCTCTTTCTGTATGGGGAGCCCATGTCATCGGGAGTCCCCGGGGACTGTGTGCGGTCCCTGCAGTGTCTTCATAGATCGGGGATCCTGGCAGACGTGTCTCCGCAGCGTCTATGGGCTCCATGTACTAAGACATGACTTAACGCAATGCACCACATCCGTCACCGACACCTTCTATATGGGGCACATCCTCATGCACGGCCATGGATAGTAAGTACACCCGACAATAAGGGGCTCTGCTAAGAGATCACCCTGATCCATGGATAGTACACCCGACAATAAGGGGCTCTGCTTACTGATCACCCTGATCGATTGATAGTACACCCTGTAATAAGGGGCTCTGCTAATAGATCACCCTGATCCATGGATAGTACACCCGACAATAAGGGGCTCTGCTTACTGATCACCCTGATCGATTGATAGTACACCCGACAATAAGGGGCTCTGCTAAGAGATCACCCTGATCCATGGATAGTACACCCGACAATAAGGGGCACTGCTTACTGATCACCCTGATCGATTGATAGTACACCCTGTAATAAGGGGCTCTGCTAATAGATCACCCTGATCCATGGATAGTACACCCGACAATAAGGGGCTCTGCTTACTGATCACCCTGATCGATTGATAGTACACCCGACAATAAGGGGCTCTGCTAATAGATCACCCTGATCCATGGATAGTACACCAGACAATAAGGGGCTCCTATTACTGATCACCCTGATCCATGGATAGTACACCCGACAATAAGGGGCTCTGCTTACTGATCACCCTGATCCATGGATAGTACACCCGACAATAAGGGGCTCTGCTTACTGATCACCCTGATCCATGGATAGTACACCCGACAATAAGGGGCTCTGCTTACTGATCACCCTGATCGATTGATAGTACACCCGACAATAAGGGGCTCTACTTACTGATCACCCTGATCCATGGATATTACACCTGACAATAAGGGGCTCTGCTTACTGATCACCCTGATCCATGGAGAGTACACCCGAAAATAAGGGGCACTGCTTACTGATCACCCTGATCGATTGATAGTACACGCGACAATAAGGGGCTCTGCTTACTGATCACCCTGATCGATTGATAGTACACCCGACAATAAGGGGCTCTGCTTACTGATCACCCTGATCCATTGATAGTACACCCGAAAATAAGGGGCACTGCTTACTGATCACCCTGATCCATGGATCGTACACCCGACAATAAGGGGCTCTGCTTATAATCACCCTGATCCATGGATAGTACACCCGACAATAAGGGGCTCTGCTTATAATCACCCTGATCCATGGATAGTACACCCGACAATAAGGGGCTCTGCTTACTGATCACCCTGATTGATTGATAGTACACCCAACAATAAGGGGCTCTGCTAATAGATCACCCTGATCCATGGATAGTACACCCGAAAATAAGGGGCTCTGTTAACTGATCACCCTGATCCATGGATAGTAAACCCGACAATAAATGGCACCGACCATGGGTAGTACACCCGACAATATATTACACTAATCACCCTGAATCATGGATAGTACACCCGACAATAGGGGGCACTGCTCACTGATCACCCCGATTCATGGATAGTACACCCGACAATATCTCCTGATCTCAGTCCTCCCAATTAATACATTGTCAGAAAAGCCAGAGGAGATCTCACAACAGAGATAAGAGATGAGCATAAAATGTCTGGAAGTTCCTTATTTTCTGTTATTATTGATGAGGGATTGAGAAAGCAAGGGGAAACTGGTTTCCTTGGAAACCGATTTCGGCACAACACCGGACAGGAGGTACTACCAGGATCGCAGTGTTCAGTGATCATTTCTGCTGTCCTCTAGTTGCTCAGTATTATTGGTTTGGAGTATCCCATGTCCTAATTCCTCTCCTTACAAGTTTTACCAGCAATAAATTACAAAAAGACAACCTCTAGACTTTTTTTAGGAGCCAAAGTAAATAGACTGTTGCTTGGGTGACTGATGGCCTTGTACTGTTTGGGGAAGAAACAGTTAAAACCAGCAGCCCCAGCAGGGGCAGTGTTAGGTGGTGTATATCTATGTATAACACAGGCAGTGTGCAACATCTGCAGTAAGAAACAGTATGGAGCTTGAATAAGAACCCCTTTCACACAACCTAAAAGTCCCATGATTTGCCGTAATTTATTTTGCTGCGATTTTACCATGATTTTGATGCATGTTTGACTGGACTTGAAGCAAAATGCATTCAAATGGGCCTAAAGTAGTGCAGAGACTACTTTGAAGTCGTTGCGACTTGAAGTCGCACAATTATGAATGGTACTCTTTGGAAATCATAGAGTGCGACTTGTCATGAAACTTTGAAGTCCTAAGTCGCAGGACAAGTCGCGCAAGTGTGAAAGGAGCTTTATTAAAGGAAAAACTTTTTTTTATTTTGGATAGAGTAAGGGAGGATTATAACCCCCTATCAGATTTTTTTTTTCAACCACATGTGTCCCATTGGGGAGATTTCCATTCACTTCCTGTTACATAGCCAAAACAGGAAGTGAGAGGAAATCCCTCCAAAGTGAGGGGATCTTGGGATGTCCCCATTTGAAGGTTACCCTATTACCCCTGTTGTGGTGACAACCCAAAATTTTGGATTTTCCCCCCACTTTTGGTGGTATTGGAACATAGGACAAATATACAGGAGAAGCTGAATATCCTTATGGGGACACCGGCAGAACTAAAAATCTAACAGGCGTTCTAATCCTTCTCCTATATATATATATATATATATATATATATATATATATATATATATAAAACTAAAGACAATCCTTTTGTCTTTAGTTATACTTCAGGAGTCCATCATACAGCTGACCAGGGGTGTTTATGGTGTCCAAATAGACCAGGGACACATCTGGGAACATAGTCTAAAGCAGTATTAGGCATGGATCCAAACCAGTGAAATTTGTCATGCGATTTGGCAGTTCAAAATCACATGACAAGTCGCACTCCATTACCAGCTAAGGAACCGTTCAAATTGTTGCTCAAGTCGCAGTGACTTTGAAAAAAGGTTCCTGCACTTTCATTGTGACTTGCATTGACTTCTGTTATATGAAGTCGCAAGTCGCGATGAAATCAGAGGTCCAAATCGTACTGATCTGTGACTTTGAAATCACACTAAAGTAGCCCGATTTCAAACCCGCACTGGTGTAAACCAGGGCTTAAACCCAAAACCAAAAATGTTATGTATTGTAGCTTACCAATCATTAGATGTGGTGGCTGCATTCGTTTTCTATTTTAGCCCCCCCTCTAAATTTACCTGGTGATCCTGGCCAGTAACACACCTATATTAGAGTGCCCCCACTCTGGATGAAGGAGCACAGGAGGCACAGATTTAGACAAACTAACACAAATATCCAAACTCCAGCTGACATTGCAGTTACACAAGTAGTATTTGGGATGACGGTTTACATGAATAAATAATAGCTGATCATTGTAAGCACCCCTGTCAGTTTTAAATTAGTTTAAGTAGTACAATAAAGCCCCCTCCATCGTGGGGGTTACGTTCCAGCCCCACCCGCGATAACTGAAAATCCGCGAAATAGAAATACCCAATTTAAATCCGTTGCAGTCCACCGCAGCCTCGCACTGATTCACCACTCCTGATTGGGCTCCCCCCCCCCCCCCATTGGCGTCATCTCCCTGCTGCTGGACAGTCGGAAGACGGGACGAGCCGCGGGACAAGGAAGAAAACCCCCGAGCCGTGAGGACACATGTCATCTTCAGTGTAAGTCTGCTTATCGTGTGTGAATAAAGTGTTATCTGCTGCACTCAGAAAACAGCGCGATATCCCGGGACCGCAAAAACTGAACCGCGATATAACGGGGGGTTTACTGTACAGAATTTTTCTTAACACTCCAAACTGCTACATTTGTAGAAGAGCTTGTTCTGATGAAATACCACAGACATACTGGTTGGATCACCAGATGAAAATAAAAGAAAGAAAGCCTAAATAGAAAACCAATTCAGCCATTACATCTAAGAATTAGTAAGCAGCAATATAATAATTGTTTGCTTTTGGGTTTAATACCGCTTTAAAATGTTGAGAGGCTGATGGGATACCATGATGACCACTTCAGATCAAATCTAGGACTAATCTAATCTATTTAACTGAACAAAAATGAATTGGTCTAAACACTGGAATGTCACATTCACATTTGTCACATCGTTAGGATGACAAAACAAATACTAGATGGATTAATAAGTGGATTAAATATACAATGGTCTATAACTGTATAAGGCATGATATGATGTATCATCTCCCTATCTGAAAGGAGACCTGGGGCACTCTGTATTGTATGAATTGTCTGGCCCTTCAGAGTGATTATAGAGAATGATACAATGTATTATTGAAGAGATGGGAACTCCCATCAGCTAGTATAGTGGTCCTTGCCCCCTTTCAGGATGATGAGATGAAGAGAGAGCACACGTGGTTCTGCTGCAGCATAGACACTTCAAGGAGCTCTGCTAGGCGTATTTAACATGGGGGTGGGGGATGAAAAGTACAGCGATCGCTAGCACCCAGATGTGGCCACATCACGCATCTAACTGGATTCTATGGCTTAAAGCAGTGCGTGATCTCTCTCTGCGGTGTACAATGCCTTGGTAAATGAGCTGTAACCCACTGCTGATCCCCTGCCGGCTGGAATCTAGTATTGTATGGTTACCGCATTACACTCAGACAAAGAAGACCCTCTGTACAAAAGGCTCAGTACACAGGAGTGCTAGATTTAGGTTAGATTTTGATATGTGAATAGTAGATACAGTAAACCCCCCTCCATCGCAGGGGTTACGTTCCGGACCCACCCGCGAAAAGTGAAAATCCGCGAAATAGAAAAACCCAATTAAAATACGCTGAAGGCATGTTTTTTTTTTCCTGTCACTGTACTTTTAAAAGCATTTTAAGGTCTTTAACCTCCCTGGCGGTATGATTCTTTTGGATTTTAGGTGCTGAAAGCGGTACCATTATTTTGCTTGTAATTCTTGTGAATGAGCAGCCCAAACCAACTGTATACATTTATTATATATTTTATATATATATATATATATATATATATATATATATATATATATATATATATATATGTATGTATGTATACATATATTATGTATATATATATATATATATATATATATATATATATATATATATATATATATAATGTATACAGTTGGTTTGGGCTGCTCATTCACAAGAATTACGTGTATATATATATACGTGTGTATATGTATATATATATATATATATATATACATATATATATACATATATATGTATATATATATACATATATATATATATATATGTGTGTGTGTGTGTGTGTGTACATATATATATATATATATGTATATGTGTATATATATATACGTATATATACTGTATATATATATATATATATATATATATATATATATATACATATATTTACATAAAAAGTATAGTAAAACTGCAGGAAAGGGCACTGGGGGGCAATGTAATGTGATTTTATTTCATTTTGAACGGTATCAGTGTGTTTGGGTGTTTTTACATTTGAATTTGCCGCCGGTTCCACCCCCCGGCGGACGTCACGTCGCCGGAGACGGAAGTCGGGGCTCACAGACGATCGGGAGGAAGCTCCGCCGCCGCATACCGCTCGCAGTCTTCGCTGGATCCCGGAGAAAAGGTAAGTAAAACCTCTTCCAGCATCCAGCGATCTTCTTAGCGCTACCCCAAGTGTGACTCGGGGTTACCGCTTTTGGCACTAAAATCTTACCCCGAGTCACACTCGGGAATACCGCTAGGAAGGTTAAACACACTTTTAAAACAATAGAAACTCATTTAAACACATAAAAGATACTGATACACAGAGCAAAAGCTATGGAAAACACAAAAATATTTAATTTTCAATGATTTAATTAGTAAAATAACATTAAAGAAAAAAACGCAAAATACCGGGACCGCAAAAACTGAACCACGATGGAGCGGGGGTTTACTGTATTTAAAATAAGTGCGGTACCTTTAAACAAATAAATTGGCAGCAAATAACTGGGAAGCCGCTGCTATTTAAACTGTGTAACCACAAAGGAAACATGCACTATATTACAAAAGGTATTGGGATACCTGCCTTTACACGCACATTAACTTTAATGGCATTCCAGTCTTAGTTGTAGGGTTCAATATTGAGTTGGCCCACCCTTTGCAGCTCAGACAGCTTCAACTCTTCTAGGAAGGCTGTCCCAAAGGTTTGAGTGTGTCTATGGGAATGTTTTACCGTTCTTCCGGAAGCGCATTTGTGAGGTCAGGCATGGATGTGGACGAGAAGGCCAGGCTTTTAGTCTCGGCTCTAATTCACTCGAAAGGAGTTGTATTTGGTTGAGGGTCTCCTCTGGTTCCACCCCTTGAGCTCCAAGGCCAGATGCACCTCACCTCACCGCCACCGACAGAAATGCTGCTAATAATGCTGGTATCCTGGCTCAGTCAATTTGTAAGTATGGGGTCACTTTTGGGGTCCTTCCTGAATTGAAGGACTCGATTTATCAATTTGGTTTATATTCCAAATTTTTGTTTTACCTTTTAGACATGTTTTTTACACATCCCCTCCTGAAGGAGTGGGTGGTAGCTCACGAAACGCGTAGAGGCTAAGATGCTTTTCATGATCATGTATTGACATCTGTAACCCAAAATCATGTATCATACATTGTAGCAATTACCAATTGGTTTGGCATTTCTGTATACGCATTTGATGTACTATGATGATCATTCTATCTACTTTAATAAACCTGAAAAATATTTTTACTCCACATTTAATGGCCACATGCGCTCACCTCATTTAAAGTCCCAGGTCTAATTTATCTTGTTTTGTATGTTGATATGGGGATGGAGGTGTGTCACTGGTGGCACCAGACCACTTTTTAATTTTCTATATCGAGTTGAGGTCAGGACTCTGTGCAGGCCAGTTTCTTCACACCAAACTTGTTAATCCATGTCTTTATAGACCTTGCTTTGTGCACTGGTATGCAGTCATGTGGAACAAGAAGGGCCATCCCCAAACTGTTTCCACAAAGGTGGGAGCATGAAATTGTCCAAAATGCCTTGGTATTAGTTCCCTTCACTGGAACTAAGGGGCCAAGCCCAGCTCCTGAAAAACAACCCCACACTATAATCCCCCCTCCAACAAATGGTTTGCACCAGTGCCCAAAGCAAGGTTCATAAAGACAGGGATGAGTGAGTTTGGGGTGGAGGAACTTGACTGGACTGCACAGAGTCCTGACCTCAACACGATAGAACACCTCTGGGATGAATTAGAGTGAAGACTGTGAGCCAGGCCTTTCCGTTCAAAATCACCTCACAAATGCGCTTCTGGAAGAATGGTCAAATATTCCCATTGACACATTCCTAAACCTTGTGGACAGCCTTCCCAGAAGAGTTGAAGCTGTCTGAGCTGCAAAGGGTGGGCCAACTCAATATTGAACCCTACGGACTAAGACTGGGATACCATTAATGTTCATGTGCGTGTAAAGGCAGGTGTCCCAATACTTTTGGTAATAGAGTGTATATCAATTAATTAGGATAGCTGCGCTAACCAGTATTTGTACAAACCATCATACATTATCAGCTCAATATATTCCATAAAGTGCTAAAAGTCCAAAATAAGGTGCAAATTAATTTGACATAAAGTGCTGTAATAAAAAAGGACTGTACTCCGTGCTGAAGATAATGTGATATCCCTCATATCTCTCCTATCACCACTTGCATGCCCTCCCCGGACAGAACTCACCACAAGCAGTTGACCCCCTGAGCATACACTGAGATGGATCAAACTGCGCTTAATGCCTCTGATCAGCCTCTTGTAATGTATAACCATCCACACCACCATGTTCTATAAACATAAGGAAGGAACCAAAGAAATTTTATAGCGTAATGCTGTTTATTCAGACTTATTTCCAAAACCAGGAAATATGTACACTCACATGGGGTAGTGCCCCCCCTGGCACTCTGAATTATCTGCCATCAGTATGCTAGGAAAGCCGCTGCTCCGATCTCTGCTGGAGCTCCATAACATTACTTCTTATGACACATCCAGTGTTTTGCTTTACAATGCACACATTAAAACACAAAGGTGTGAACAAGGCCTAATAATACATATGTGTTTAAAAAACACCAGCTGCATAAGTACCCAAATGTGACTTGGTATCAGCCATTTACAGTCCCTTTACAGCAGGGCTGGAGAACAAGGAGAAGAAGCAGCATAAGGAGACAATCATTTCATGTGCTGACAAGAATTATGCTGATAGAAGGAGAAAGCAAAGTGATGGAGATGAGCTTGTCACTGTGCTGCTTTCACTGTCCAGTCACGAGCTAGAGTGGCTCCAGGACAACCTGGGCTCAGAGGTAGTGGGTTGAATGATGCTTTCCATCTAGCTGAGGACATCTAGCATCAGAAAAAAATGTACTGGGGAAAAAATCTGTGAACTGAAATGAATACTGCAGGATAGAAAGAGGTGATAGAAATGATAATAAAGATAGTACATAGTTGACATGTTCAAGGAAAGAGAAGGTTTCTTTTGATTCAATACATTTTTATGGATTTAGAATGAAAGAAAAAAACAAACATTGCATAAGACAAAGCACAGTACAGAACTTGAGAGTCGTCAGTTACAACTTTTCACCTAATGGTTGGATGGGTAAATAAACGATAATCGGAGCACAACATTACTCATTATTTAGCCATACATGGAAATGCCACACTTTTCCCTTTCCATATGCTCCATGACTTGGAGAAGGCAGCGTAGTTCAAAGCGTTAAAAGTCGGTAAACGCTCAAAAGCATAGTTATGGTCTGCCAATCTCATCTCATCTGAGAAGTTAGGATTTCCAATTTCGTAACACCACTAGGCGAGCTGCAAGTAAAATGTGGGTAACAACTGGTTGATACGAGGATGGATACAAATCTATCCCAATATTTAGGAAAGCTAAAGTCGGGGTAGGGCTCAGCAAGATCCTGGTGCATTTGGCTAGTAGCTGGAATGTCTTTCTCCAGAAGCTAGTGAGACTAGGGCATCCCCAAAGAATATGAACTAAGTTCCCTATGTGACCACCATCGCACCAGCACAAGGGGGTTAGGGAGGGGGAAAATGTCACCATTCTGTATGGAGTATAGTACCATCTATTGGTGATTTTTAAGGTCAATTCAAAGTGGTTGGTTGCTTTAAGAATTAATCTTAGAGCAGTCTGCTATTGAGAGGGTGTGAAGGGGGTATGGAGTTGGATTTACAGAAGGTGAGTTTATCTTTGAGGATAGAGTAAAAAAGGGAGATGCCTCTCACCTGCATGTGTTATAGAAACCCTAGGTTTTGGAGTGTAGGTTAGGTTTGGGAATAGGGTGTTTAGATAAGAAGTGGAGCATTCTAAAGCATGTGAACCGTAGCTGTTCAGGAATTTCTATTCCAATTCCACAAGCGTGTAGGAAGTATCCCCATGAAGGAGATCAGACATATTGTATATACCATAGTATGGAAGGGAGGTAGTAGATAGAGAGGGAATTAAAGTCTCGAGAATGCTAATTGGAAATGGCGTTTGGATGAAAGCAGCATGCCTTGATTTTGGGGAGGCTAGAGAGAGGGATGGCGCATAACAGTGTGATGTAAACTGATGCTCCTTGATGAAAGACAACTGATGGACAGTAATAACAGGAAAGTTTATTTGTAACAAATGATAATAAAACCACCAACCGGTCCTAGGGTCTTTGGCATCGCATAAGGACACTGTGGAGTCCCGCTCCATATAGTCAGAAGACGAGGTACCAAATCCAGGGAAAGGATGGGAATGGGATCCGGAGGGTCTCAGGGACGGAGGAGGGAGACCGCACGGCGCGTGTGTCGGCCGTAACACACAAGCAAGGCGCCGGACCTCTCGTCACTTCCGGGATCATTCTACCGCACAGCGTCACAGGAAGCAACAGCCGAGGAGAAGATGGAGAAGGGACCGGCATGGAACTCAAGCTTCGGGTTACCGTGACTACATGTTTCGCGTGCATGCGCTTTGTCAAGGGTTTGGAGATGTAAAGGGAAGGTTTACTTTAACCAATGAAGTGCCATCACCTGAAATCTCTGTTTTAGTCGCGGTTCTCTTTTTCAGAAATGCTTTAGATCACATGGCATTGGCTGCTACTGGGGAATCTCCACCTCCAGAAGACTGTCTGTTCATTCAATTAAAGTGGTTGTAAAGCGCTAAAGATTTTTTTTTCTTGGGGGGAGGGGAGTGGGGACCTGTCAGGTAAAGCCATAATGTGCTAGTATGCATCGCACATTATGTTGAACTTGCCTGAAAACGAAGTCCTCCCGCACCAAGAAGTCAGCTCTGCAGGTGCCTCCATCTTCAACCGTCTTGCTTCCGGATTTGCAGACTCCGGCTCTGTGACTGGGGGGAGCTGTGATGATGTCACTCCCGTGCATGCGCCCAGGAGCCGCCGTTCACGCCACAGGGCTCTGAAAGAATGGCACAAGCAGCCATTCCTTTAGAGCGCGTGTGCCAGTGATGTCACTGGCTGAATGCAATATAAATATCTCCTAAAGTGTGCCCATTTAGGAGATACTGTATATACTATGTATAGGTAATATTATTATTATAGGCTTACCTGTAGGTAAAAGCAAGAGAAGGAAGTTTACTTCCTCTTTAAAACACAACTGTTTCTCTAAGGATTTGTTCATTCTCAGTTCTTTATGGCATACTTTAGTATATCCCTCTGTTTCTAGTACAGTGTTTACTTCTAGCAGGCATACTTTTATTTATTATATATTATGCATGTGTCTTGGGAAATAGGAGTCCCATATAATAATCAAACAGTTATGCAAATATTCACCCCTTCAGCAGAAGTGGTGATTTATGGATTCAAGGCATACATTTTATTACAGTAAGAGGAAAGTGCAATTCCATAAAATAAAGGAAAACTTTGTATTTCCAAGGGACAGAGAGCTGCAACGAGAGACAAACCCTTCCATTAGCTATATAAACATAAGAAACGATTAGAAGAAAGGAAAATATAAGAATAAAATATGAAAACAGAATTCAAGTCAACCATAAAATTAAATTAGGAACTGTACAAATATTTTTTATTTCTTATCCAGACAGTTATGTGTATTATATACGTTTCACAAGCAGTGTATCATAGACCAAAATACCAGTCTAAAAAAATAAAGGTATAATGGTAAATATGACCCACCATCACAGTATAACCTGTAAAATATTAACCAAAATATAATTCAATCCAAACCTTCCAACCAAAATATCAACCAAACCGTCTTCTTTGCTCTTCACAAAACCTCCAGTTCTCTAGCTTCCTCGTCACTATCTCCCATACTTGCCTCCAGGACTTCACCTGAGCTTCTCTAATCTTGTGGAACGCTTTACCCCAGCGACTTTACCTGGAACAACTATCTCCTACTCTGTCTGCCTTTGGGCAATCCCTAAAAACTCATCTCTTCAGGGAAGCCTATGCCCATAACTCCCAACCGTCCCTGATTTCCAGGGACTGTCCCTGATTTAGAACAAAGTCCCTCTGTCCCTCTTTCGTCCCTCATTTTGGTCTGATATATATGTAGTTGTGTATAAAATATACTTTTTTTCAACCACTTGCTGCATTTGTAAATTTTAAAAGCCAGTATAAAGGAATAGTAGTGGTAGAAAAAAAAAAAAGCAGTTGTGGGTTTAACTAATCTTTTTTTTTTGTATAAATTTCCTTTAAGTAGGGAGTGGCAGGGTGTGTGTCCTATGCCTACGTACTTTTGCTAACTGGTGTTCCTTGTTCCCATCTTGGAAAGTTATGAAGTATGCCTATCCTGCCTCTAACAACTACATTTTATTTTCTTCGACAACTCATCGCCCCCCCACACAGTTAATTCCTATCACTTGCCCTTCCCTTTAGATCATGGGTGTCCAACCTTTTGGCTTCTCTGGGCCACATTGTGTGTAGAGAAATTTTCTCGGGCCGCATATAAAATATATACTATAGTTAAGGTATATAAGTAATAAAACGTTGCAGCGCCCTTCCCGCGCTGCTGCGCCCCCCCCCCTCCCCAGCACTAATTTAACACAGCTAGTGGATGATCCCCTCCGATGCAGCCTCTGCCTACAGTTAGTTGGAAGCGGCCGTGGCCGTGCCCCCGACTCGACTTCCTTCCTCCCCAGCAAAAAAATAAATAACTTGTTAGGGGTCAGTGGGCCGCATTGCCTGCGGTTCTGGGCCGCATGCGCCCCTCGGGCCGCAGGTTGGACATGCCTGCTTTAGATTATAATGGTGTTCAGGTAGATCTCAACCTTTCCAGGGTTTTCTAACCCTAGTCTAAATTTTTGCGGATATCCTCTTCAATTAGTTAACCTCCTTAGCGGTATTCCCGAGAGAGGCTCGGGATGAAATTTTAGTGCCATTAGCGGTAACCCCGAGCCACTCTCGGGGTACCACCAGGGAGCATCGCTGGATCCTGGTAGAGGGTACTTACCTTGTCCCCGGGATCCCGCGATGTGTCACTGCAGCATACGGTGGCCAGATCTTTCGCCTGATGCTGTGAGCCCCGGCTTCCGTCTTTCCGGCGGCAAATTTGAAAAGTAAAACACACAAACACACTGATATATTGTAATCCTATTGGATTACATTACAAAATAAAATAAATTTACATTAGTTTGCCCCCCAGTGCCCTTTCCTGCAGTTTTACTGTACTTTATATATATATATATATATATATATATATATATATATGTATACACACACATATATATATATAACATATGTATTTGTATATATATATATATATATATATATATATATATACACACACACATATATATATATATATATATATATATATATATATATATATATATATACTTTAACTTATTTATAGTTATTTAATACATTATAATTTATGATTTTGTGTTTCAAACTTTATCATACCCGAGATGTTATAAAGAAGAACGCACAGTAAAAAAAATCATATGTAAATAGTTGGTTTGGGCTGCTCGTCCTTAAGAATTACATGCAAAATAATGGTACCGCTTTCAGCACCTAAAATCGGAAACAATCATACCGCCAGGGAGGTTAAACATGTCTGGTAAACCTTAGACTGGACAAGGAGAATCCTCCTGACTGTTAGTAATTGCTTACTACCAAAGCCCATATTTTAGCAGCACATACTTGTTGAGGTAGTGATATGAGTAGGTATATGCTCCGGCCTGAAAGGTATGCACCGCAGGGTTTGCAGTATACATAAATTCACAACCATTATCATTACAGTTTATGCTGCAGTAAGGAATTAAACAATTGTAACATGTAACAGCTATTTGAAGCTGCAAATTGGATATTACAAATAACAACTAAACAGGTTGCTTTCAAATGTAGGAAGAAAATCTCACCCAGTGCAAATAGCTCATTAACACATTTTGTGCTGGAATGAAGAGAATAATTTTCAAAACAAATTAGTGAATAAAGCTTAGCTTTCCATCCTGTAGCTTATTCTTACCAACAGAGAACCAGTGAAGAATAGGCATTAGAAGAACCTAAATCTGCTTGCTTAAAGTAGCAGTCTGGGCTAGAACTATCCAATCTTAAAACAGCTCCCACCCACCTTCTAACTCCTATACTAACTACCCTGCAGAAGGAAGATGCTCATACTTACCTATTCTGAGGGCGCTCTGGATCAGTTATGTAATTGCTCCCAGTGGCTGGTTTCCGGGGAGAAGAGGGACAGATGACAACAGATGCCCCGTAGTAAGCCTATGGATGACATCACCACTTAGGCATTGCATCAATCGTCAGCACTCTCCTCTCCCCTGAAGCCAGCCAGATCACATGACTGGACCGGAGCGCTCTGAGAAGACTCTCAGAGGATGAGTAAGTATATGCATCTTCCTTTTACAGGGTAGTTAGTATAGAAGTTAGAAGGTGGGTGGGAGCCATTTTAATAGAAAAAAAGATAGCAAAAGTGGGTGGTCTAGGATGGCTCATTGGTAATAAATCATAAGTAATAAGTTATAAAATCATCATTTATTTATAAACGTAGTATAAAAAGTCTCCAAAAATGGGTATAAAAGAGAACACTTATCACATATTATACAAAAATGAAAAATAATTTTTTTACATACAAATGTCACATATTACATGGTGAACGCGTTTCACGATCACAAACTGCTTCTTCAAGACTCTATATCTATATATAACATATGTATTACAAGGCTTTGTCTCAATTTTAGAAATAAAAAAAACAAAAACAAAGCAAGAAATAATAACAGACGCATATAAGCAAGCATATACATAACCCATTTAGACAAACAACTTAAAACAATTGGTTCTAACCATTAGAAGAAAAGAACAAAGACCAAATGGAGAAGGCCCCATTCACACTAGTGCGACTTGTCCCGCGATTTTGGACCGCAAAATCGCATGACAAGTCGTTTTCCATTATTTTCAATGAGCCCCATTCATATCAGTGCGTTTTGAAGTCGCACCGACTTCAAAGTAGTTCCTGCACTACTTTGCCACGATTTTAATGCATTTTGAGGCATATAGCCTTGCCCATGCTTTCAAAATCGCGGCAAAAATAGCGCCGCGAAATCGCGGCAAAATTGCGTTGCAATAGTGTGAAAGGGGCCTAAAGGTGTAAAAAAAAAAAAGCTATCCTAGACCACCCGCTTTTGCTGCTCTTTTTCTATTTCTTTCTTTGGGTTGATAAACCACAGGTAAAGTTTTGAGTCCTTTCCACAATTAAACTTGTATACAATGGGAGCCATTTTAAGCATAGTTAGTTCTAACCTGGATTTCTACTATTAGTTTTTGTAATTGTTCACCTTACATCCCAGGCAACTTATTTATTCAGGGAAGCCTACTCCACCTCCACCTAAAAAACTGTACTTGAGCCACCGCCATTAGATCATCCCCTGCAGCTATCACCATTTTATACCACCTCCCCCTCACTTTAGATTGTAAGCTCCTTGAGCAAGGCCCTCCTATTCCTTCTGTATTGAATTGTGTTGTAATTATACTGTCCCTTTTTATACTGTAAAGCGCTGCGTAAACTATTAGCACTATACAAATCATGTATATTAATAATAATATTAGGTGTGTGCACTGTTATTTATATGTATTCTCTTTCTATCAGAGCAGAAATTCCAGCTCACAATCAGAATGAAAGGCCCAACACAGAATTCAGTGATGAAAACTGACATTCTTTGGGCTTGTTTACACATGCATTGCCCTCTAAATAGAATCTGCAGTGGATTACTTTTCAGAGGGCATTTGACAGGCTATGAGGAGGTAATATGTTGCCTCCTCACCACCAGGTTTTAACCTCTAAAAGCCGCAACTGTGTGCATTGCAGGAGGTTGCAGGGTGGTTGCAGCGCAGCCCCATTCACTTGAATGGGTCATGTTCAGGGGTGGTACCACCCACCAAAAGCAAAATGGGTAGAATTCCTCCTGCACATCGAAGCAAAGCATTGCGGCCACGGCACATATACAACCCCAATCTGGCTGAATTTACAGCTTAAAGGGAGTGGTTGGGGGCAGTAAAATGTGTTTCAACCATTTGTTTTTACTACTTCCCAACACAAGGATAAACTTATGTATGCGTAAATGTAAATATGTGCATTTATTTATTTATGTATCTATTTTTTAATGGTTAACTTAGCCTTTAAATATGGACAATATGAACAAAGCATATCCTTCTATAGTGTGTGCTTGTTCTTAACATTTTTCAAACCGCACTGCACCACATTACATTAACCTGAACATTCTCATTAAATCACATTGCTTCTTATGACACATCCATAGTTTTACTTTCCAACAAACACAATAAAACACGGAGGTGTGAATGAGGCCTAACATCTGTATTTTAAAATGCCAGCTGCATAGGTACCCAAATATGGCTTGTAAATTAACCTCTTAAAGTCCCTCGACAGTGAGGCTAGAGAACAAGAAGCCAATCATTTCATGTGCTCAAGAATAATGCTGATAGGAGAAAGCAAAGCGATGAAGAGATGAGCATGTCACTGAGCTCCTTTTACTGTCCAGTCATGAGCTGGAGCTGGTCCAGGACAACCTGGGCTCAGAGGAAGTGGGTTAAATGATACTGTCCATCTGACTGAGGACATCTAGCATCAGAAAAAAAAGTACTGTGGAGAAAATCTCTGGATTGAAGGTGAATATTGCAGGATAGACTCTGCAGAGCTCAGTGAGAGCTGATTGGAGAGAAGAGACACACCCCCTTCACAAAGCACACAGGGACAGAGCAGAGACTGTAAACCACAGGCTGTGTGCTGGAACTCTTTCCTCTGTCACCTTTTTACCTCTTGGTGACAGGAAAACTTGTCAGAAGCGACTCATGCAGATAACAGAGGAATGAGGCAGTAGATAGAAATGACACTCAGTGCTCCTAATTGAGTACACAATATAGAGGGATATGCTTTGTTTACATTTCATGTCAAAGGTTTTCAACCACTTTAAAGTGAGATCTCTAAAATATTACTGTCATAATAGACAAATGGAGGGTGCCATTAACTGAAATTCTGGAAATGCTAGTTGCCTTGAAATAATGTTGACTCGCTGGTTTTAATATTTGAGTTAGTGACCCAGAACTTGCATCCAGATAAGGTCATCTGACTATTCTCTGAATACTTGTTCCAGGTCAGTGGCTCAAAGTATTAGAGTGAACATAACAGACAGGCAACAAGTACTTCAAGATCAGCAATCACAGTTATCCTTTTCAAAGCTGTACAAACCATTATACATTCTCTGTAGGATAGCAAAGGTAATTTATAAAGTGTGTGTACATTGGTTTTGTACATATGTTCTTGTTTTATCACGGTCAGCTGCAGTCTCCCTTTCACACATTATGCTATTTCTGGTCGAAACCTCTTGATTTCAAATCTCATTGAGGCATCACAGCAGTATAGGAGGTATAAATCAGACAAAGGGAGCTTCAAAGCAAGCTGTGCTGTGTTATCTCTTAGCTAACCCACAGTATTTCTGGAATCCTTTCTCATGTTTTTTAGATATAAAAACATTGTTTTAAAAAAAAAGAAAAAAAAATTGAAATTGACCAAACAACATTACATTTTATGTTTCAAACATGATTAAAGTGTACCTAAAGGCAACATTTTTTTTGTTTTGGACATAGGGGAGAGGGAGTCGAGTGCTTATAAGATTTTATTGCTGTCTGTGCTGTTAAGGAGATTCTCCCTCTCTATTCCTCCTGTTTACCATTATCATTGAAAGTGAAAGTAAAAGAAAATCCCACATTTTGGTTGTCTTCAGAAAATAAATAGAGGGGAAATCCCTTTAGTTGCAGGGATTTCCTCTAGCTTTCTCTGTCCAAAATTAAAAAAAAAAAGTTTTGCCTATAGTTTTACTTTAAATATTATATATATATATGTATGTATGTATATATATGAAATTGAGGACAATATGAGCAAAAAAAAGTAAATGTAATGTAATGTAACTTTTGTTACAAATGTAACAAAAGTGATAAGTGTTCTACATAGAATGGAAATTAGAATATTCCATCCACAGATCGGAATACACAATTCTATTTTTATCACTTTAATATATATAGCACCCTCCTAGGTAGGTGCTAGAAGAGAGAGTATAGTTTTTGGGTCTTTCTACTTACCAGAGAGATTTCAAGGTAAATTTATATTGCTCTCTGCCTACCAAGAAGCAGGATCCATTGGTAGGGTCTGCTCATGGTGCTCAGGTTCAGATCAGCATGTCTGAAATGTTTCACACTGGTCCAATAGGGAGGCATATTTGACAGGGGGAGGAAACCTGACAAGTGAGGGCACAGGCATGGTTACAGCCCTGGTGATTGACAGAGGAAAGTGCCTTGGTGCCTGCTGGGATACTGTATAAATGCAAAGAGTACATGTGCTTGGGGTCTTTCAGCTGGAGAGTGGGGTCACCGGAGGGAGGGGGCGGCTGCCCCTCCCCTGCAGAAGCTGCCATGCGGCCTCAGATAGTCAACCTGAGGGCCTGAGTTCAGCTCCTCAGAGAGGAACTAAACCCAGAGATCCTGCAGAGCTGACTGGAAAGGATCTGATTCTGCCTACAGTTAGTACAGATCTGTGTCATGGGGCCTGTCATATGAGGGCCATTCCTTCAGCTAGAAGAGTCAGTGGATAGGTGTCAGTCAAGTGGAAAGTCTCTTGAAGCGAAAGTAGTTGCATCAAGTTTGCTGCAGGAGAGAGCAAGAAGACCTAATTCTTCCATACAATTGGCAGTATGGTTAAAGCAGCGGGTCTGCTTCCACAAATACCTGGGTGGGGCCAAGTGAGAGTTGTCCTCATCTATTGTGAATAGTTCAGTTGGAGTATCCCTCTATTGTGTTCTCCCATCCAAGTTCCACAATAAACATAAAAGCCAAATACCCTGGACAGTTTATTGAGTAACCTTAGTGACTGTCGGCAGGTAATCAGAGGGAGACCCAAGAAGTCAAAACACAGCAAGCCCTACGGGGACAGTGCTATATATATATATATATATATATATATATATATATATATATATATTTATAATTTAAAATCCACAAAAAAATTAAACATTAAAAAAGTAAACTATATAAAACTCATCCAAAATGGTTAATTTATGTAAAGTCTTTATCCCAAAGGGGAGAAAATATTAACTGCTGAAAACGTGTTTGCTGGAGTTTGACTTTTATTTGTCAGTCAAGTCCATGTAAATCTGCCAGTACATCTACTACTTCCCCCTCTCCAAACTGACAATGCTGCTGTCCAAAGGTGGGCTTTTTTCTCCTCCAGTGCAGTGAAGACACCCTAAGACAGGAAGTGAGTTACTGGCAGCATCAGCATGTATGTAAAAAAAGAAAAAAGTCTAAAAAAAAAAACAGAAAATACATGCAGCCACCAATATGGTAGAACATGCAAATTTGGTCCAGAAAAGTTGAGCTACATTTTTTTTTTTTAATTTAAAGCATTTTTATAAAATTTTTTCTTTAAGGATACAATACATTTCATTTTTCAGATGTTTCTTAAAACAGGAAAATACCACGTTCAATACAATTCAATGTAATCCAATTCCAATCATGAAAAAATAAAATTAAACACAACAAGTGTAAAACAATCCGTGAAAAGTGATCTCACAAACTCCCACAATTCCCCAATATACTTTGATAATAAAAGAAAAAAAGTGTAAATATTTTTAGTGATGTGTCATATGTGGCTAATATTTTGAAATCTTTTGGTGTATAATTTTAGATCCATTATATTTGTGAAGTGAAGAAAAAAAAAAAAACCCCAAGGAGAAAATTTTTCCTGTTTTTAACCAAAAAAAAAAACAAGAAAAAAAAACCATCTGAACCAAATAGAGCTGTTGTTGTCAGGGCAATCACAAGTTTCATTTAACTTTATAGAGGAATAAAAAATAAAAAATAATATATAACAGATTTTATGTATCATTCCTTCTACCTCTCCGTACGTATCCCATTTGTCCCCCCCTGGGGGGCTCCACCTACAGACCGATAGAAAGAGGGAAGAAAAAAGGAAAAGGAAGAGAGAGAGAAGGGAGAAAAAAAAGGGGGAAAAAGATAAGGAATCAGCATGTATGTTGAGCTACATTTAACTTGATTAGCCATTTTCAACTGGGGTTCCATGTAACACAGGGGTTCCTCCAGATGTTGCTAGAGGTTCCTTGAACTGTGGCTAATAGACCTTCCAATTGGCAGAACCAGTTGCAGTACACCAGTGATCTTATCAGCTGTCTTTAAGGGTGGCATTCTGACCACCAATGTAAGTGACATTTCTCCCCACTGTCCTCCCAGTGAATAGTTTTAACCACTTCAACCCTGCTCACATTGCTGCTACTGCGGCAATGTGGCACGATCCCGTCCAGCGACGTAGACCTACGTCGCTGGACTCCGCCCCTTGTGGGCGGCGCTCGCGCGCCGCCGGAGGCTCGCTCCCGCTGTGTTCAGTCACAGCGGGAGTCGGGCCAGGGGAGGAGCAGCGGCGATCTCCGCTGCTCTGCCCCGATCGTCGGGGAATCGAGTGAGGAGATCCGCCCGCCTGTGTAAACAGAGCGGGCGGATCTCCTAAGTGACAGGGACTGACAGATCGGAGTGTTCAGCATAGCTGATGTCGCAGTCCCGCAAAAAAAATCGAAGCGCTCTTTTTTTGTCTATAGTGCAAAAAGTAAAAAGCGCACAGGTGATTAAATACCACCAAAAGAAAGCTCTGTTTGTGGGAAAAAAAGGACGTAAATTTCGTTTGGGTACGGCATTGCACGACCGCGCAATTGTCAGTTAAAGTCGCACAGCGCCGAATCGCAAAAAGTGGGCTGGACGTAAGACAGCAAAATCCTCCGGTGGTAAAGTGGTTAAGGAGGGGTTCCTTGAGAACTGAAAATTATATCAAGAGGTAATCAGGGGTAAAAAGGTTGAGTATGCCTGCACACGTAAGTAAAATGCGTGTTCATGTTTTCTCCATAGCAGTTACGATTAATATTGTGTCCAAAGTAAAAGTGAGTTTGTGGAAGACAGCTGTTTTATTAATCAGAAAATATGAGGTATAGTAAATATTTGATCAGTCATTAGATGTGATTCCCATGACAAGTGAAGAATTCTTTATTTGCATCTGATCTGACCCTACCTTTGAAATTTTGGAGCAGTGAATTTTGCCTACAGCATCACCTTCATGCTACAAGAGGAACTGCAGCTGAAATATTTCCATGTGTTGGTGCTCTGTGAGCTTTGGTGAATCCGTGTCATTTTTACCTACTTTGCCAAGCATACATTAGGTAAGTTCCACTGTTGCTAATCAAAGAAGTACAGCAACACACAGAGGGATGTTGCTTGCATGCCCTTTAAGAACAGGTTCACGTCTATGCATTTTTTACTGCGTTTGCAGATCCACAGAAATGCACTACAATCCATTCAACTTTATTTCCTATGGGTCCCATTCACAGATATGCAGTTTCCTGCAATGCATTTTTTGGAAAGGTGCAGACTTTATAGCACACAGCATAGTGTGATTTTTGCTTCATAAACTTCAACGGAATAGCATCAAAATGCAAGACAAATGCATGGATATGTGTTTTTGGTGCGTTTTCCTGCATGGCAATAGACACCTCCTCCTCCTAGCAACATCAACACTTCCCAAAAAATGTAAAATGCATTAAAATGCATGAAAAACATGCACGAAAAAAGGGCAAAATGTGCCGGAAACCACGCTGCAAACCACACATGCATACATGTAAACCTAGCCCCAAGTGGATAAAGCTGAACTCCAGGAAAGTAACAAAATGTTTTTTTTAAGTTGCATAGTTTTGTAGACACTACAAACCCAGTGAGATTTTTGTTGCACATAGGAAGCATATCTGCAATGCCCAGGAACCATGAGGAGGGAAGCAGCAAAATCTCTTCCTTTTAGTATTTGTTGCTGCTTGTTGGGACCACAATTCCCATCATTCACTGGAAGACCATGACAGATCAAGTGACTCCTGGCCTTTCAGTTAAAATGTAAGGTCATGGAAGGCAGTAGAGACCAAGAGTCTTCTGGCCTGTCAATCAACGCACTTACAGTGGGTGGTTCAAACTGGGGGTGACCAGGTATAGCAGCCACATAGGAGGCATAGCAGTCACCAGTCTTATGAACAGAATGTTAGGAGGATAGTGGCTTTTTATTTAGCAAAGAAGTCTTGTGTTATTATTGCCTGGATGAGCATGTGTGCATACAAGAAGACATTTTTTAAAGGTACGAAAGCTCCTTTATATACATCAATTATTTTCTGCACCTCAATAAAATATACACTGCTCAAAAAAATTAAAGAAACACTTATTAATCAGAGTATAGAATCAAGGCAAGTGAACTCCTGGGATATTGATCTGGTCAGTTAAGTAGCAGAGGAGGTTGTTAATCAGTTTCAGCTGCTTTGGTGTTAATAAATCTAACAAGTGTACTAGATGGGCAACAATGAGACAACCTCCAAAACAGGAATGGTTTTACAGGTGGAGGCCACTGACATTTTTTCCCCTACTCATCTTTTCTGACTGTTTTTCACTAGTTTGAATTTAGCTAGGGTCAGTGTCACTACTGGTAGCATCAGGCGATACCTGGACCCTATAGAGGTTGCACAGGCAGTCCAACTCCACCAGGATGGCATATCAATGTGCCATTACCAGAAGGTCTCAAGAGCATGGAGGAGATTCCAGGAGACAGGCAGTTACTCTAGGAGAGCTGGACAGGGCCATAGAAGGTCCTTAACCCATCAGCAGGACCAGTATCTGCTCCTTTGTGCAAGGAGGAACAGGATGAGCACCGCCAGAGCCCTAAAAAATGACCTCCAGCAGGTCACTGGTGTGAATGTCTCTGACCAAACAATCAGAAACAGACTTCATGAGGGTAATCCTAGACAAACCATATGCTTGGCAAACTTTACACAATTTTTTAAAGACATGCATTTTTCTGTTCTATATTTAGAGTAACTCCACTTAGCATAGATAATTGCTAAACAAATCCTATTGCATTTTAATTAAAAGGACCTTTCCTTTTCAATCTGCATCAATGTCATTTTATTGTAAAATGCAATGCAGTATGGCAATCATTCTGTACACCAAATGCCTCCAAAAATTTAATTGAGGTTAGAAGCTGCTTGGCTACCATGCACAGCTGCCCCAGATTTTGCACTCTCCAGTTTTAGTAAATCTTTTTTTAGTCAACCCCTGGTTGTTAACCTTCAGCTGCATAAGAGCATGCTCTAAAGGCCCGTACACGCGATAAGAAAATCTGAAGGGAAATTTCGTCCGACGACCGATCTGCTGATTTTCGGATTGTTAGTAGGATGCTTTTCGACGCCCGAAAAAAAATCCTGATGTGCAGGCTATAAAATTTTTATCGTCCGTCAACACAACGTCCGATTTTCTTCTCATTAGTACAGATTTAGACGGAAAAAAATCTTAATAGCAAGACTAGGCATGCTCAGAGACGAAAGAACACATACAAAACAATCCAACACATGAAATCACTTCTGAAGTAGAATTCTGTCATACGGGAAAATTCGTATGAAAATAACCTCTTCACTTTCCACATCAGACTAGCATGCCACAAAAAACGGACGACAGATCGTTCGATATTCTGATCGTGTGTACGGGGCTTAAGGCTCTACTCCTGCCCGCTAACTTCCAATACTGTGGACATGTTTATAAAATAGGGATTCTATGTACAACATTCCCACCATTATTTGGCTGTAATACTATTCTATAAATAAATGTTTGCCTGAATATCTTATGACTCTTCCAAAATAAGCTTATTTGTGGGAATCACAACTAAAAAATTACACTGAGAGTTGTGCGCGTATCTATCTTTTTTGTATTTTCACTAAAATTATCAAAAATTGGCAAAAAAGGAAATACTTTTAAAATTCCTACATGTACACGCATAAGGTAGAGGAGAAATAGGAGAAAAAGAAGCTGCTCAGAGTAAAACTTACAGTAAAAAAATGTACTTAATTGCCCAGGTCATGTTGACCAAACTGGCAGGATCTATCATTCCCCCTTCAAAATTAGACTATTCCCTGCAAAATCACAATTATTTTATTTTATTTTTTTCTTACTAGAAGTTGAAGTTTTAATCTGAGTAGCTTCTTTTTTTCTCCTATTGCTCTGCTACCACCTGCGCGTACCTGTAGGAACTTTAAAAGTTTTTCCTTTTTTGCCATTTTTTTGCTAATTTTATTGAAGGCACAATAAAAGGTAAATGTTAGGGCTTGGTTGGCTTTAGTTCAGAAACAGCTCTCTGCATCATTTGTCAGTTGCATTA
The DNA here is from genome assembly GCF_965119305.1 of Pelophylax lessonae. Taxonomy (NCBI): domain Eukaryota; kingdom Metazoa; phylum Chordata; class Amphibia; order Anura; family Ranidae; genus Pelophylax; species Pelophylax lessonae. The sequence goes on along the minus strand of NC_138774.1, from coordinate 172,054,445 downwards.
CTGTTCTGTAATTTATTGTCTCATTTTTTTTGTCATTCAAAAAGTAGCCAAGCTCTGCTAGTAAACTCTAAAATAAAATTCTTTATTTATAATATATTCTAACTACTATAATTTACTGTTTACAATAATGTACAGTACCTTGGGATGTTGATATAATACAGTGCATTGCGAAAGTATTCGGCCCCCTTGAACTTTTCAACCTTTTGCCCCATTTCAGGCTTCAAACATAAAGATATAAAACTGTAATTTTTTGTGAAGAATCAACAACAAGTGGGACACAATCATGAAGTGGAACAAAATTTATTGGATATTTCAAACTTTTTTAACAAATAAAAAACTAAAAAATTGGGCGTGCAAAATTATTCAGCCCCCTTAAGTTAATACTTTGTAGTGCAAAATTTTGCTGCGATTACAGCTGTAAGTCGCTTGGGGTATGTCTCTATCAGTTTTGCACATCGAGAGACTGAAATTTTTGCCCATTCCTCCTTGCAAAACAGCTCGAGCTCAGTGAGGTTGGATGGAGAGCGTTTGTGAACAGCAGTTTTCAGTTCTTTCCACAGATTCTCGATTGGATTCAGGTCTGGACTTTGACTTGGCCATTCTAACACCTGGATATGTTTATTTGTGAACCATTCCATTGTAGATTTTGTTTTATGTTTTGGATCATTGTCTTGTTGGAAGACGAATCTCTGTCCCAGTCTCAGGTCTTTTGCAGACTCCATTAGGTTTTCTTCCAGAATGGTCCTGTATTTGGCTCCATCCATCTTCCCATCAATTTTAACCATCTTCCCTGTCCCTGCTGAAGAAAAGCAGGCCCAAACCATGATGCTGCCACCACCATGTTTGACAGTGGACAGTGCACGCCCAATTTTTCAGTTTTTTATTTGTTAACAAAGTTTGAAATATCCAATAAATTTAGTTCAACTTCATGATTGTGTCCAACTTGTTGTTGATTCTTCACAAAAAATTACAGTTTTATATCTTTATGTTTGAAGCCTGAAATGTGGCAAAAGGTCACAAAGTTCAAGGGGGCCGAATACTTTCACAAGGCACTGTATGTATTAGCAAGGGGTCCTCCATGTTAAATAGGTTGAGAAAGGCTGGGGTGGAGGAATATTTTATAGACCAAATCATGGAGCTAAACTTCAAATGTTTGTAGAAAAAGAGAAAGGCATACTGAAACCATTATGGTGTTGCAATTATTCTTATTTTTTACTATAACACCTTATAAAATGCTTAAGAAGTTAAAATATGGATTTAAAGCAAAGTTCAATTATATTCTATATTAGATAATCCATGCTAATGTTTAATTGCATTGTATATCAAAGTATCCAATTAACAAACAATGGCTTTATGAATGTTTTAGTTAGACGAAAATAGTGATTTATTATTAGAAATAATGAATACAAAAGTAGATGTGTTTACTTGGGAGCATGCGCAAATTATTAATTAAATTACATTTTAAATAAATTACAAGTATATAAAAAAAATCAAGTTTATAAAATATATCCTGATGATACATTAAAAGCAGAATTATTTTTGTGAGAATAAATAAATATTAGACAACACTAATTTGTGGTTGCATAAAGAGAATCTATTTGGTAGATTTAGTGAAAATTGTATTGCAAATAATTTTGTCAGTCTATGTTTTATCATTTCAGGAAAAGGATTTTTTGAATGTCAACAGATATATATATATGTATATATATATATATATATATATATATATATATATATATATATATATATATATATATATATCTGTATATATACATATGTGGGACAATCATATTGTTTACTAAATATTATTTTTCCTCTTTGTTAGCACAGTTTATGTATTTTATTTTGCATATCTTGAGGAAAATCTATGGGCAGCCTTAACTATATTACAAATTATCTTGAACGCAATACTTTCGTACAGTTGCATGTTTTTTAATCAGATTTTTTTCATGTAGGTTTTCAGTAAGGATGAGTCTGATAAAACGCCTGGCTTTCATTAAAGGGGAAAGATAATATTGCCTCTGGCAACCACAATGAATCAGCTTGTTACAGACTGATTGTTGAGTTAAGCTGGGAATTTCCTCTGGTTTTGTCTTTCATGTGTTTGCACCTCCATGTGCTCCTTGCTGTGAAGGCCAGTTATAGATGTGGGCAGAGGCCATCTCTTTGTTACTGGTGTAAATATTTGTGAGGGGACACACTGGACACCTTTGCTGCCATTGTGCTATGTGCTGGGTGTCCAGGGTGCCCCTGTGCCTTTAAGGAGGACTGGTCTACCTCCAGGCCCACCTGCCCCTTATCTATCTATTGGAATGCATGTGCTTCCACTGTGGAGACTCATTTTTTTAGAAGGGTTGGGATTGCAAGTAATACAGGTTGTCGTGCAGCTTATGCATGCGTCTGCAAATGTGTGCTAACTAACTTTAACGAATACCGTTGGACAGGTTAATTGGGTTGGTAAGCAGACTGGTTGGCAAGTTGAGCTAAGAATTTTTTTGGTTTTGTCTTTCATGTGTTTGCCCTTCCATGTGCTCCTTGCTGTGAAAGCCCATTATAGATGGGGGCAGGGGCCATCTCTTTGTTATTGTTACATTTTATAACCTGCAATCATTCTCAGATATTACAGAAAAAAAAAAACAATGAAAGGCATTTTCTATTTTTTTTCCTATTTTCTATTCTCTATTGTGCTTGTAACGTGTTGTTGATGCTATAGAAGTGTCTTAGATAAGCTTTTGCTATTGATGGTTTACCTGGCTGGTTGATGGATGTGTGTGGTCTTAACAATTGAAAAGATCTCCTTCCTTTTTTTAGGTCTAGGACTTTTCCCCTTCCACTCCTCTCCCCCACCTTTTTTTCCTTTATTTTCTGTAGGCTGGTGAAATAAATGTGGGGTGGTTTTGAACCTCCCCTATTTATTATAAACAAGTATTATCTTGTCTATTCCTAGTTAGCTAGTCTATCAAAGCTCTGATAAGGTTAATGGTGAGGATATAATAACAATGCTAGCTATAAAAATAAACACACTGCATAAATATGCAAGGATCTAATTTATTATAAAGAAAATAGAAATGCTAACATAAAATACTAAAAGGATACTACAGAGCATATAAAACAAAACAAGCACAGATAATACTTTACATATGGTCATCCTCAGTATTTGGTATCTTTCAGCTGGGCTCAATGGGAAAGAAGAGCAAAGAGACTTTTTAAAGTCCACTCAGCCACCACCCACACAAACACCCCTGTCTGCTTGTCAAATGACAATCCATAGGAGGCTGTCCTTCCTAATAAACAGGAAGTATCTAATCTTTCATCCGGGTCATCTTTCAATAACAGCTGGCCTTTGGTGTTGGTATAACCTCCACAGGAGGTCCTATCTGAGGCTCCTCTACACCCATACCTCACAACAGGAGGCCTATGTGAGAACATCCCGTGAGGATATGAATTCCCATTCATGACACCTTGTCACAAACACCCTGCTGGGTAAACTTGTTCTGATGGCATTCCAGGCCAGGTGTAATCAGGTTTCAACAATCCAGAAAGATCTGATAATAAAACAAGAAAAACATGTTGCCTTCCAACAGCTGGTCTTTTTTCTCTCTATCTGTACCCCATTTTGTAAAATTGGGTGGGCATCTGCAACCAAATTATTTGTAGCAGCAGCGGAAGTATACTAACCACATGGCCAGATACATTATTCCTTGTTAACATAAGGTTTGCTATTCAATACTCTGATGGTGGTGCTCTGAGGTCACTGGCCTTATTGGCAAAACTATGCTCTTTGATTATGTTGACTTGGTGTATATTCATTCCTCAGCTGCGCCTGAGTTGTCATGTTCGGTGAGCTGCTTTGTTAACCTTTGCCTTTCCATAAAAAAAAAACTGTGCTGAATAGGTTAAAGGGAGAGTACTTCTCTGTCCATCAACATAATGGGAAAAAAAAAACTTTGTGGTTGTCATGGCAACAGGCACGTTGGTTATTGTGAGTCACAGGGGAGCGGAGTACTGAGGGGGGAAGATTATCCATGACAATCTACAGAAAGAGCCTTTCGCCTTAATATCTGTTGCTGAACTCTCGATAACACGGAGACACAAAGACTGGGAGTTCTTTGCTGGTTTATTGTTCCAGATCCACACATGTTTCCTTATATACACATTTTCATCATTAAAGTGGAGCTCCAGCACCTCCACCAAAAAAATTAAAAGTCAGCAGCTACAAATACTGTAGCTGCTGACTTTTAATACAAGGACACTTACCTGTTCAGGGATCCTGCGGTGTCAGCACCCAGCCGATTTTTCTCCGGTGCTTCCGCCGCCATTTCTTTTTCACAGCCGGTTCCCTACTGCGCATGTGCGAAGCGCGCTGCACTTTGTGAATGGCCAGGTGGCATGGGATAGAGGAGCAGGGCTAAACTTCCGAGTGACTTTGCTGCGCCGTAGCTTCCCCTTTTGTAAAGTCTCATTTTTTTCCTATAAAAATAACAAACCTGTTATACACACCTGCTCTGTTGCAGTGGATTTGCACAGAGCAGCCTGAATCCTCCTTCTTGGGTCCCTCTTCTGTGATCCTAGCCCCTTCCTCCTGTTCATTGTGTCCATTTAGACACAGAGCCCCAACCCTGCCCTGTCCTCTATTTCTCTCCTGATTGGCTAGTTGACAGCTGTGCTGCTGCTGTGTCCCAGCCAATTTAGGATGGAGAATCTCTGATGGCAGAGACACTCGTGGACATCGCTGGACAGGGAGGGTGAGGGGGGCCGAAGGGGGTTGCTGCACACAGAAGACTTTACAACATCTTTAAGTATAGCATTAAGATCTTTGCTTTAAATCCACAGGACTCAAAGAAATGAAGGACCCTTAGCAGGTTCCCAGTTATGTTCCCCTGCGCAGGGGCTTCTAGGAAGTAGACCCAGACTCCTAGTGGCAGTTATTGATGGTGAGAATTGGGGATCGTCCGATTATCGGCAATGCCGATATATCGGCATCCAATATGCACTTTCTCCGATATATCGGAATCGGCCCCTGAGGTTACCGATATTGCCCATATTTCGGGAAAGTGTTGTACCAGAGTGATGCCTGCAGCTAGAGGGATCACCCCAGTACCGGCGTCCATAGCCGACGGTCGGCTGTCTTGTAATGGTAACCGATGCGGCTGAGAAGCTGCTCGGCTGTCATTACAAGGAGCGGGAGGAGACATCCCCCCCTTCCGCAGCTCGCCCGGGTCTCCCGTCCCATCGGGAGACCCGGGCATCCTACCTGCACGACCGCCGAAGAGAAGACCCGAAGAGAAGACCCGATCAAAGCCGCAATGCGGCTTTGATCGGGTCTCCATGTAAAAAAATCGGAAGTGATGTCATGACATCACTTCCGGGTACTCGGCGGCAAATTCAAAAACATGTGAGCATTCAAAACAGCCAAACTTGGCGTTTTGAATGCTTTTAAGTGCAGAGGAGGGGGTTGGGGTCTTTTAGACCCCCAGATTCCTCCACCAGAGTACCTGTGAAAAATAAAAATATTTTTTTTTTAAATGTACGAAAATATCAGCCAATATCGGCCGATACCGATATCCGATGGCCAAAATATCGGTATCGGCACTAAAAAAACGATATCGGTCGATCACTAGTGAGAATACATCCAGTCACTAATGGTATTAGAGAAAAAGTGCAGTAAATATAAAAATTAATTATATCATTGCTAAAGAGTCTTCAAAGCTCATACATGGAGGAGTAAAAAATGGATGTCTGGAAAAAGAGAAAATTGGAAGGGAAATACGGTCACTTATGGTAATTTTAATATTGGCAATGTGGCACACAGCTGTTGTGGTTGATAATATAAATTATACTGTATATTCTGTACTGTATATTTTTTTCTTGTTCAAAAGGTTTTATTAAAATTTATGAATATACAATAAACTCAAAATAGATGCTCAAGTTAGTGTCTAGATACATAAATAAGCATGACAAGGTCCATAAATGGATAAAACATAACTTTCAAATGCAGTACCTGAAAATGCACTGTAAAGACAAAACACAAGCGGTAATCATGGGAAAAGGGGATAGGGCCAAGATCTCCTCTCAGTCACCCCAACTGGGTTAAAACTGTGACCTGGGGGGAGAGCCGACATGGAGGAAATTCATCCTATAAACTTAACAACCATAACAATTATGGAGCAAGAGGATGAATCATATCTCGCTTGATACAGTGGAAAAAGGACATTAAAACATAAATTTGCTATGGAGAGTCTTCAAAAGATATCATGTATAAGGACCTAAACTTATAGAAGACATATTGTTATAACCATACATTATTAGGCTGAGATGAGAAAAATAAACAAACTAAATAAAAATAAAAAATAAATAAAATAATAAAAAAGGAAAATAAACCTCAAAATAAGAGGGGGGGGGGGGATAGGTAAGAAGAAAGACGAAAGAGCAGACAAGAATAGGCAAGAGAACAGTGGGGTAAAGTAAAGAAAGGGAAGAAAAGGCAGGAGAAAGTGTGCCCTAACACTTGTCCTGTATTGCAGTGGCAGAGTGTCGGCAATGTAATGTGTTCCTCTCATTGTGTTCCAGCACCCAGCACTGAAAGAAGTGTCTCTCCAGAGTCCAATCAGATGTTGGCAGAGGGAGGCAAGCGCAGGCAGCTCAGTGCTGCAAGGCATCCTATTGCACAGCTCTGTGCTGCGAGTCTGTGGTTGCCAGGAAACTTGGCCTTGACAGCAGACTGTCTGACCCAAAATGAGCGCTGGGTGGATGAGGGAGCCGGGCCTGCAGCAGTGCTCACAGGTTTCACAAGCCGCTTGTTTAATTTGCAGCCAGACTGAGATAGTATACCACTTTTAACTGTGAATAATCTTACAGTCTGTTTGTGAGCAAGTGTTTATAGACCGAAGGGGGACGATCGTCTGTCTAAAAGCCATGTTGTTGTCTATCCCAGTCTATGCAGAACATAAATTCAGTGACTGATCTGAGAATGCATATGGACAATTTGTGGCCAAATAATCTGAAGATTTTATTGATTGGTGCTTCTGCTACAGTAATTTGTTTAAGGAAGTGTACATTATGGACACTTTGGAATGTTGATAACTTCAAAATTCTTAACTCTTTAACAAATATAATACAGAGAGGGAAAATAAGTGTGAATAATTTATACTTATATAGTATGGATCATTTGGTGTTGGCTTTTGGCTGCTGCTCTACCAACAGCCCTGACTCAGAATTCTTTTGTTCACCCTTAATACTTCCGACCAAAGTGTTAATTGCCTCAACAGTTGTTGGTTGCTAGTTATTTAAAGAGGAACTTTAGCCAGAAAATTAAAGTGGTTGTAAAGCCTTAAGGTTTTTCACCTAAATACATTCCGTGCATTTAGGTAAAAAACCTTTTGTGCTGGGGGTCCCCCCGGAGCCCCTCTTTTCTTTACCTGAGCCTGATCCAATCCAGCGATGTGCGCTAGCACAGCAGCTCCAGTCACTGTCGCTCTCCTCATTGGACAGATTAATAGCAGAAGGAGCCATTGGCTCCCTCCGTTGTCAATCAAAATCTGTGACACGGGAATGGGGGGGGGGGGGGGCAGGGCCAAATCCCACTGTCTGTGTCAATGGATGCAGCAGCGGGACATGGAAGTGAGCCCGCCCAGTGCCCCCATGGAAAGCGGCATTCCATGGGGGCACCTGATGAAGAAAAGGGACCTGGAGCACCCGCAGAGGGCCCCAGAAGAAGAGGATTGAGCCTGCTCTGTGCAAAACCATTGCACAGAGGAAGAGCCGGTTCACACTACTCCGACTTGGGACACGACTTGTGTGCCCTCAAGTCGCCCCAAGCCTCTTGTCATCACAAATTCAATGTAAATGAATGAGAGCCGTCTTAATATGCACTACTGAAGTCGCTCCAACTTCAGAAAAGGTTCCTGTACTACTTCAAGGCGACCTCTATCCGACTTGTGCACATAGACTTCAATGGGAGTCGCCTCTAAGTCGGATCCTTATCTATTTTCAAGCGACTTGTTATCAGACTTTCCAGGAAGAAGAAAGAGATTAGCCAGGCATTTCCCACAGACAAAGTCGCCTATCATGCAAGTCTCTTCAAAGTAGTGCACAAGTCTCTTCCAAGTCTCTTCCAAGTCTCTTCCAAGTCTCTAAACAAGTCTCTTCAAAGTCACGCTAAAAAGTCGCTCCTTCATGGGGCGACTTTCTGGTCCCGGTAGTGTGAACCGGCTCTAAAAAGGTATAACATGTTAGTTATTTTTATTTTAAAAAAGCGAGGGTTTACAAACACTTTAAGTACTGCTAGACCACTTCAGACTGGCCCCTTTTGCAGGTAGAGCTATGTAAAACATTAAAAATAACTGTCTATACTGTTTTAAATCCTGCTCTGCACATGCTCAGTTGCTCTCCATTTTTAGGCATTTTTAGGAAGTGCTGAACTTGTAGAGGCCGATCTCCTGACAGCCCTAAAGTGCAATTAAACCCTCCTATCCTTTACAGCCAAAGAAGCTGCTTCTGTTTTATCTGCAACTGCCATGATGCTGCACATGTGATCAGTGATGACACCAGCCATTTGATGGTTTGACAGTTAGGTTGAGGACACAAGCAAATATGACAGTTAGCAATTCCGGCATTTCAGAAAAGTAACTGTTTTTTTGAATCATTAAATTAATGGGTTTAGTTCTACTTTATGATTTACTGCTGTTCAGGAGCTCTGGGCTTCAACAAAATGGCAACCTCCAGCAAGAAGAAACATGAACAATGCTGGAGGCAATTTACAGCACATACAAATTTTGGTAGCATTATTATTAATGTGGAATATATGTTCCTTTCTTAAGAACATTATTTTTTATCAAGTTGTTATGGGTAAAGTTCCGCTTTAAAGTAGGATGAAAAGCATATGTAATGGAAGAGTCTTTTTTGGTTTACAAATTATTGTCATGAGTGTTGTATGTGTCTGTTAGACTCTTACTTTTAGCACAGTAATTAAAGCATATTGTGTTGATAAAAGGACTATGGAATTATTATGACACAGCAAGTAGATTATTATGTACAGCAAGAAGACTCAGGTTTTTTTTAACTATGCCACTTTAAGTTTCCCACATTGTGCAATCTTGCCTCCCACCACGCTGCAGTGCATGTCCCTTAACCCCAAAGGGCATGTTGGCCTCATTCTTTTTTTCTTGTCATGGACTGATTATCTAATCAAATTTTTCTTTTAACCTTAAAGCGGAGTTCCAGCCTCAAAAATGACTTTGGGCCATCCGCTTGCTAACATTCACCTGAAAAAGAAATGGATAATGACGATTTTTTTTTTTCCTTTACTTACCTTGTTATTGAAGAAAATATACTTACCTTTCTTCCACTTCCTCCCTCTGCACTTCCTGCTTGCATTGATTCCTGGGAGCTAAACGTCATCGCTCTCAGGAATCAATGCGCCTGCACCAGCCCCGTTCGTCAGTTCCGGTGCAGGCACGTCATTCCCTGCTAAACAGCTTCTGGGCATGCCCAGAAACTGTGCAGGGATGACGCGTTTGCCCCGGAAGTGACGAGCGGGGCCGGTGCAGGGCATTGTGGGACCGAAGAGGACACGGAAGAGGACGCCGAAGAGGACACGCTGGCTTCAGCTGCCCACACCTGAGATGCAAGCACTGGACAAGACATTTTCAAGGTAAGTATTTCTTCTAAATGGTAAGTGCAACCTGGGACAGTTCAGAGGCTATCCATTATGAAATGTACTAGCCCTGACTATCCCGGGGGTATTTTTATTGAAAAATAGTTTCCGAGGCCGGAACCCAGCTTTAAGACTAGTACACACAATGAGATTATAGGATGAATGATCATCTGGTTTTTTTTTGCATGCTAATCTCCATATCAAAGGAGAATAGGTTACTAAAGTACAAAAAATTCTCGTACTACAGAAAAAAAATGTGGAAGTTATGTAATGTATTTGTATTGCATTTTCTGAGCAAAACAGTAGAACATTTTCGTCTGGTTTTATCATTGTGTGTATGGGGCTTATCCTGGCCATTTCCTGCAGCTCCAAAACCAGGTTCAGCCTCTCCTGCTCTGAAGCCTTCAATACAATGTCTCTGAGACATAAGTTGAAGACCCTATTTCTGTGGGTTGTTTCATTCCCCTGATTTTGGATAATATCCAAAATTGGTATGTCTGAAAGAAGCTCCCGCTTCTTGGTGCTGGCTCCCTGGAAAGCACAGCTTGCGTTCCACACCTATCCTCCTCTGATTTTCTTTCTGTTTTTTTGTGGCTCTCAAACTAGATTTAGCCTCCCCTGCTTTAAAGTCTTAGGTAAAATGTCCCTAAATGAGTCAAAAGGTGAAGAGCCCCCTCATGTATTTTTTTCTGATGTCTCCTCTCCCCCTATATGGTGGCACAGATTTAGTAACTTAGCACTTCCATATTACTGTATAACTTCTGCAGGGCTAGCTATGTGGCACAAAACTTAAAAAGTTCCACACCTACATGCTCCTTAGCAAAGCTACAATCTGGCTCTGCCAGTATGCCCTGCTCCAATTCCCTGTCATTCATTTGTAAATGCCAACTCTCTTCCTCCTATTTCTGCTTGCCTGTATCTCTTTCTCTGTCTGCTAACATGTTTCTGTCACTCTTTCAGGTGCCTTTGGTTTTATAATGCTCTCAAAAAGACATACCGATTAGTAAAAGGTAAGGTGTTTTTTCTGGAAAGTGTAAAAAAAAAAAAAAAAAAAGCTTTTTATTATTTGTGTTGCATCATGCAACCAATTGGTGGAGAAGCACGTCCAACACCTCAGTGCTCAGAAAAAAGGGGGGAAAAGCCACTCACTATAAAAGCCATGGTTACATTTATTGAAATGAATCAATGCACAGACAAGTCCACGAGGTGCCACAAACTAACGTGTTCACTCCTAAGGCAGGCCATAATCAGTGGGAATTTCATAATCACATGATTCCCCCATCAACAAAGACAGTGCTGACAGGGGAATCCCTCCTGCCGAGATGGGGGGGCTGGCACTGCTGGGAGAAGACTGATTACAACTAGCAGCTATAGCAGCCGCTAGCGATAATCACAAGTAAATCTGGAAGGCTGGTTGTACCCAAGTTGATCGATTGATCGACTTGGTACATTCAGTACACTCTATACACAGTTTGCATCTTGGCTGGTTCCTGCTGAATCAGCAGAGATTCAAACTGTCTATGGCCAGCCTAACTGGAGCTTAATTGTGAAGAAGCACAGGTGCTCTCATGACTTCCAAAGATCAAAAAGTCACAAGTTTCTTTCAATAGCAAGGCACTGGTCTCACCACTATATCCACTTAATATACCGCCCCATTGGTCCTTAACCTCTAGACATGAATACTCACAAAAAAAAAAATAATAAAATGCTGCTGGGTTTGTGAACGGGGTACGCTACCATACAAACAGAGAACAAGGCTTAAACTGCAGTAGTCATTGTAGTGGAAGATTGCACTGAAGAACTGACAGCACATCAGCCACAACTGGTGGCAGAAACATCCTATGCTAGTCAAAAGCCTTCCTCAAGTCCACACTACACAGATTTGTCTGAGGAATTCACACTAACTGCTTCATGTGAATTCAGTCTTGTGCCAGTTGATTCTTTCATGTAGGCCATTGGGATTTTATTCAGTGGGAACAGCAGACTAAGCCCTCCTGGAAAAACATGTAAATACTATCCACATCTTAGAAAAGAGGCAGCGTATTTCCTGTTAATAGAAGAACTAAGAGAAATAATGGCAAAAAAAAAAAAAAATCATGTTTAAATAACAGGTTAATGCCTTTTTATCCACTCACAGAAGATGACTGTTCCTCCGTGATGTCCTAAACACCATTAACACCTCTTTGAAGACTTGCCCAACATGCCACTGAACTTGCCATGGAAGATGCAATGTCTTTCAAAGACTCATTAGACAGAAAAATATATTCTGATTCAAGAAAGTGTAAAAAAGCCACACCCAAAAAATCACATCCCCGTTTTAACACACCCTCAAATAAAAAAGTCACAGACTTTTGGAGCATAGTAATACATTGAAGGCATAAACACAAAATAAACTAATTAAAAAAAAAAAAAAAAAACATGATATACTGTAAATGGTGCTTTTAAGTGATTCCCTAAAGTTAAAAAAAAAAAAAAAAAATGCAGCGTGCCATGTGCACCACCTGCAGGTCTGGCCAATAAACTGGGTGTCCCTTCAGGTTCTATAATCCAGTTTATGCAATAAGATAAAGTGCAAAAAATAGTAACACACAGCAACCATCTAAAACTAAAATGTGATTAACTGCTTTAGATTACTGCACTTCTAAGATCACTATTGCTCATTGTAGTTGATGTAGTGCTTCTCTTTAATTGTGGTGAGTATATCTGGTAAATTGTATTGCAGGTACTGAAGTTTGTGCTACCGTGTAAAACACATTCACTTAATGAAATGCAAATGCAATCAGCAGAAGCATGAAAAATATAAAGTGACTGGAGTGCTATTAAACCAAAAAGTCAAAATCAACACTTTCAATTAAATAACTAGAAAAAATGAATTGCATAATGTGCTATTAAAGCAAAAGATGAAACATCAATACTCGAATTAAATGTGCAATCATTAAAGTGACAGGTGAACCATAGGTTCTGTAGTGATAAATAAAGCATTTTTTAAACAATCTAGTCCTTATATCATTAATCAGTCCATATGTGCTGGCAAACTCAAATTTCAAAAATTAAAGTTACAGGTGCTTTTTTATCCGTGCTTGTAAACCAATCTATACTGGTGTAGGTGCGCCACTCCTTGCTCCCCTTGCGTTTTTGCACTCACCAGAGAGCTCTTCCCTCAGGGGGGGGGGGGGGGGTATTAGGCATTCACAGCTATGCTGCTGTATGGCAGGACATGAAACTTCATAGTTTCATAAATTTTCTCACACAGATAGTCCCTTCATAGGAGAGGAACAGGAAACCTGTGACCACACCCAGAGCAAGGAACAGAAAGACGAGAAGGACCACCAGGATCAGTAGAAGCCAGCTATGTGTTTTCTTGGCATCTTTGGCTTTTGTATCATCTTTCTACCTTTGATTGAGATAAAACAAAATGCCATATACATTTTCCTCGGCAGAGTTCCCTTTTCTTATCAGCAGTATATGAAGTTCAGGGGTCAGTAGTATGTAATGCAGACATCAAAGGTCAATAGAATGTAATGCAGACTTTAGGGGTCAGTAGTATGTAATGCAGACTTTAGGGGTCAGTAGTATGTAATGCAGACTTCAGAGGTTAATAGTATGTAATGCAGACTTCAGGGGTCAGTAGTATGTAATGCAGACTTCAGGGGTCAGTATTATGTAATACAGACTTTAGGGGTCAGTAGTATGTAACGCAGACTTCAGGAATCAGTAGTATGTAATGTAGATTTCAGGGGTCAGGAGTAAGTAACAGAGTTTAGAGGTCAGTAGTAAGTAACACAGAGTGCAGGGGGCAGTAGTAAGTAGTTCAGAGGTCAGTAGTAAGTAACACAAGTAACCAATATTTCAATAGATTACCACAACTACACTCAAAAATCTCAACAGGATGAAAAAATGCACATTTTAACCTGTATAAAACAGAAACTGGTACACTGCTGTGATTCATAAAAACACCCAGCATCATTATTTATCTAGAAGTATCGGGAAACAGTGAATACACAAAAAAGTGTTTGTTACCCTAAAAAAAAAAGAGAGACCCTGCCTCCTTATAGCAGGTTAAACAGCACAGTGCTTGTGCTTTCTAACCTGCCCCTCTGATAATTGTAAAAAAACCTGGCTGATCCTGCCACCTCCTGTATCCCTCTATCTGTGCTGACTACGATAATCATGGCTAATGAGCCCTGACTACCGTGGTCTGCCTACGTGTCTCCGTCATCCCCGGCTCTCCTCTCTGCTCTCTCCCCTCCCCTTCCTGCCTGTCAGCTCAGTGTGTCTGTGTCTCTGCCCCCCCCCCCCCCCCGCTGCTGATAATAAAACAGTAAAATGTCACTGGCAGCCCCTCTGCACTGTATAACTGTTTGTAAGAAACAATGCCTCTAAAATACCTTTTTGTGAAGTGTCTTCAGGCAGGTCACATGACTCCCGACTGCTCTGCTATTACTATCAAGGGCTACAGCAGGAGGAGTCGAGCGGCCAGCTCGGCGGTCACGTGTCTCCCGGCTGAGGTCAGAGGGGAGCTTGGGTCTTCCTGCTGTAGCCCTGGATAGTAATAGCAGAGCAGCCGGGAGTCACGTGAGGGGCCTAAAGACACTTCACAAAAAGGTATTTAGAGGCATTGTTTCTTACAAACAGCTATATAGTGCAGGATGGTAAATAAAGGGAATAGTCTTCCACGGTCCCATGTATATACCTCCATCCCGAATCAATGCAAGAAAAAGAGGGTGCCCTTTGGGTGGGACTTTATATGAGGTATGTACACTCAGTGACAATAGTATTGGAATGGTAAAAGATGACAAATTTTATTGATGCAGTCATATATAAATGGTAACAACATGATAAAACAGCACAATTGGCATATAGCATATTAACAATACAAAAAAATATAACAAATAGATATCGTGGATTGCACTCATATATTGTAATAACTTGACGCGTTTCGTGAGTCTTGAGTAAGCTCACTCATCAGGAGTATATATGAGATAAAATATATCTATAAATAAACAGTAAACAACATGTTAGTAAATATAATTAATGAGTGTGACATTGCAACATCCGTATGTAAACAGAAATGGAAAAATCGCACTCACATATAACCCAAAGACAAATGATGGATGCGTGCTCCCACCAGACGGGGGCTGCCATAGTCTATCCCGGGAGCTGACAGGACTTGAACCGATGGCGAACACGGTGGGGAGACAGGTGAGGAAACAGGGTTGTGAAAAAGTGAGGCTTCTGCTTGATGGTGAAGCATGGGCTGGAAATGAATAAATATACATCTCAATGAAGTAAAAGACTAAATTATTAGCATTACGTATTGATATCCAAAAAAGTCAAAATAAGTATATATGTATAGAAGTATGGAAAATAAATCAGTCCGAGCAAATGATGTATAAAACAGGGGCAAGTTGCATCTGAAAATATAAGCTGTAGTATGTATAGCTAGTTCAAAAGTTGGGCAATTTGAGTACTGTGTCACATTAAGTGATAAGCAATATATGAATGTATAGAGATATAAGAAGAGGTGTGTGGGATGTGAAAAAAAGGGGGGACAAAGGTAAAAAGAATATACATAGGGAGCGATGTGGAGCCCAAAAGAAATAGTGGTAAGTGGTGATGGAAAAACATAAGGTGAATAGTGAATCCACTAGGGAATGAGTGAGAAGTGACAAAGAGGATGCACCTCAAAGGTAGTGAAAAAACTAAGGAGATAATGTGGGGTGAAGCGTCATGGAGAGAACCAAAAAAAAGAAAGGAAAACGAGGTGGTAGCCATGAGGGAAAGGAAATTGAGAAAACGGACCTCACCTGAAAACCCACAGCACAAGCACACCAATTCAGTCCTAGAGCGCCATGTAAAGGGTAGTGGAGGCAGAGGTGTAGCGAATGTACCCAAGCCATCCAGCGGTGAAGGTCAGCAACCGCTGACAACCGCAACCCACGGAGGAGTAGTCACCCGCCAAACTGTACGAGCGCCAGGATCGGCGTTCATACGTGGGGGGAGAAGACATGGCGCCGATATACAGGTGGCCCCGCCCCCAAAGGGGAGAGTGCAGCCAGGAAAAAAGCACTTCCTGTTCGTATATCGCAGCTCCCGAGATAGATACACAGCCACCACCAGAGGGAGCACGACCAACATATGGGCTGTATAGACTAAATTGAAATAAAAAATGTGTAGCCATAGGGCTATATGTGTCACAATGGGACAGTGTGGGACCAAAAGCGGGCATGGGTGTCTTCCACCCGGGTACAAGTAAATAAAGGGAATGGTCTTCCACGGTCCCATGTATATACCTCCATCCCGAATCAATGCAAGAAAAAGAGGGTGCCCTTTGGGTGGGACTTTATATGAGGTATGTACACTCAGTGACCATAGTATTGGAATGGTAAAAGATGACAAATTTTATTGATGCAGTCATATATAAATGGTAACAACATGATAAAACAGCACAATGGGCATATAGCATATAAACAATACAAAAAAATATAACAAATAGATATCGTGTATTGCACTCATATATTGTAATAACTCGACGCGTTTCGTGAGTCTTGAGTAAGCTCACTCATCAGGAGTATATATGAAATAAAATATATCTATAAATAAACAGTAAATGACATGTTAGTAAATATAATTAATGAGTGTGACATTGCAACATCCGTATGTAAACAGAAATGGAAAAATCGCACTCACATATAACCCAAAGACAAATGATGGATGCGTGCTCCCACCAGACGGGGGCTGCCATAGTCTAACCCGGGAACTGATAGGACTTGAACCGATGGCGAACACGGTGGGGAGACAGGTGAGGAAACAGGGTTGTGAAAAAGTGAGGCTTCTGCTTGATGGTGAAGCATGGGCTGGAAATGAATAAATATACATCTCAATGAAGTAAAAGACTAAATTATTAGTATCACGTATTGATATCCAAAAAAGTCAAAAAAGTCAAAATAAGTATATATGTATAGAAGTATGGAAAATAAATCAGTCCGAGCAAATGATGTATAAAACATGTATGTTTACTGTTTATTTATAGATATATTTTATCTCATATATACTCCTGATGAGTGAGCTTACTCAAGACTCACGAAACGCGTCGAGTTATTACAATATATGAGTGCAATCCACGATATCTATTTGTTATATTTTTTTGTATTGTTTATATGCTATATGCCCATTGTGCTGTTTTATCATGTTGTTACCATTTATATATGACTGCATCAATAAAATTTGTCATCTTTTACCATTCCAATACTATGGTCACTGAGTGTACATACCTCATATAAAGTCCCACCCAAAGGGCACCCTCTTTTTCTTGCATTGATTCGGGATGGAGGTATATACATGGGACCGTGGAAGACCATTCCCTTTATTTACTTGTACCCGGGTGGAAGACACCCATGCCCGCTTTTGGTCCCACACTGTCCCATTGTGACACATATAGCCCTATGGCTACACATTTTTTATTTCAATTTAGTCTATACAGCCCATATGTTGGTCATGCTCCCTCTGGTGGTGGCTGTGTATCTATCCCGGGAGCTGCGATATACGAACAGGAAGTGCTTTCTTCCTGCCTGCCCCCTCCCCTCTGGGGGCGGGGCCACCTGTATATCGGCGCCATGTCTTCTCCCCCCACGTATGAACGCCGATCCTGGCGCTCGTACAGTTTGGCGGGTGACTACTCCTCCGTGGGTTGCGGTTGTCAGCGGTTGCTGACCTTCACCGCTGGATGGCTTGGGTACATTCGCTACACCTCTGCCTCCACTACCCTTTACATGGCGCTCTAGGACTGAATTGGTGTGCTTGTGCTGTGGGTTTTCAGGTGAGGTCAGTTTTCTCAATTTCCTTTCCCTCATGGCTACCACCTCGTTTTCCTTTCTTTTTTTTTGGTTCTCTCCATGACGCTTCACCCCACATTATCTCCTTAGTTTTTTCACTACCTTTGAGGTGCATCCTCTTTGTCACTTCTCACTCATTCCCTAGTGGATTCACTATTCACCTTATTTTTTTCCATCACCACTTACCACTATTTCTTTTGGGCTCCACATCGCTCCCTATGTATATTCTTTTTACCTTTGTCCCCCCTTTTTTTCACATCCCACACACCTCTTCTTATATCTCTATACATTCATATATTGCTTATCACTTAATGTGACACAGTACTCAAATTGCCCAACTTTTGAACTAGCTATACATACTACAGCTTATATTTTCAGATGCAACTTGCCCCTGTTTTATACATCATTTGCTCGGACTGATTTATTTTCCATACTTCTATACATATATACTTATTTTGACTTTTTTGGATATCAATACGTGATACTAATAATTTAGTCTTTTACTTCATTGAGATGTATATTTATTCATTTCCAGCCCATGCTTCACCATCAAGCAGAAGCCTCACTTTTTCACAACCCTGTTTCCTCACCTGTCTCCCCACCATGTTCGCCATCGGTTCAAGTCCTGTCAGCTCCCGGGTTAGACTATGGCAGCCCCCGTCTGGTGGGAGCACGCATCCATCATTTGTCTTTGGGTTATATGTGCGTGTGATTTTTCCATTTCTGTTTACATACGGATGTTGCAATGTCACACTCATTAATTATATTTACTAACATGTTGTTTACTGTTTATTTATAGATATATTTTATCTCATATATACTCCTGATGAGTGGGCTTACTCAAGACTCACGAAACGCATCAAGTTATTACAATATATGAGTGCAATCCACGATATCTATTTGTTATATTTTTTTGTATTGTTTATATGCTATATGCCCATTGTGCTGTTTTATCATGTTGTTACCATTTATATATGACTGCATCAATAAAATTTGTCATCTTTTACCATTCCAATACTATTGTCACTGAGTGTACATACCTCATATAAAGTCCCACCCAAAGGGCACCCACTATTTCTTATAGTGCAGTATGGGAGCTTAAAAGAGAGGGACTGGCAGCAAGTCAGTGGTTTAGGGTTACAAACCCTTAAACATCTACAGTATATCAGACCCTTATCCAGGATAAGGGCCTGTTCTATATGAAAAGAAAGCCCTGCTGCTTTGTTTACAAACAGAATGAAGTGGCTGGGAGCTATCATTTTGTGCTGTGGCACTTTATTTGAGTATCACAAGCATAAGGCTCTGAGCTAGTGACAGCATTTAGCTTCCTTTCTTCTGTACTGTGTACCTTGCCTAACCTTGCCTTGACCCTGCTTACTTCTCTTTCCTGGATACAGTTGAGTTTGCTCTGACCTCATGCCTGAAAAAGGGACTACTTCTCTGTTGGTAGCCATCCCTGACCTCTGCCCAGATGATGGATATGCTTTGACTGCAGCTTACTTGGATACAGACCTTGCCATTGCCTGTTGTTGGATCAGGCCCCCCCGCAAGCTTGCCACCCTGTTGGCCTTCTTCACTTGCTTTCTAGCAATGATATATATTACGTGAATGGTTGGACGGTCGAGCAGAACTCTCAAGCTTTGTTTTTAATGAATACATGGAATGTCCATTTGTAATGCCACAGGATTGATTTTTAGTGACACCTCCCACACCCCTAATGAAGTTGCGATTCACCCTCTGAAACACGTTGGATAGAAGAAGTTACAGGCTATCATCGCTACCTCTCATAGTTGGATGTTATAGTGTCCAGACCATGTATACACTGTGTTTTGTAATCTTTTAATCTATGATGTGTTAATAAAATATTTTTTACAATTATCATTTCAATATGGTATAGGACCGAAATGCCTTCAAAGTCCCAAAATTAGGGGAACTGTCGTTCTTTGTAGTTGTATCTTAGGGATGTGGCACAGAGCGGAGCTTGACCACTAATATTTTGATAGAATTTTTATACATGAGTTCTTCTGTATTAAAAAGGTGTTGTGTTTTTCTTGCTCTTCCATTCATATATATAATGGATGCAATTTTGTGAAAATTCAGCAAAACATGTTGCTTGTAGGACATTTAAAAAAAAATACATTGCATTCAGATGCATAGATGTGAATGGTCCTATTGACTGTAGTGAAAAAGATTTTTATCATGCTTATTGTGTCACAGATATAAAATGTACTTTAATGATGTATGCTATAAATACTTGTTAACATTTAACAAAACTTCTTACAATACAAACAAAAACACTGGGCTGCGGCATAGATATAGTGGTTACCTCACATGGCTTTTACTCAAAATGAACAGGTACAAAATGCATTTATTAAATGTAAATAAGTATCAAATAGTTATATATTTAACACCTTTAAAGTGTAACTCCATTTTCATGGGGGAAAAAAAAAGCAAATAAAGAAAATAAATTTTATAGCGTATTCAATTGCGACACAAGTCATATTGTAATTGAATGTTATTAAAAATGACCTTTCCGTTTCAATCTACAGCCGCTGTAATTTTCCTAAAATGCAATGCAATATGGCTACCTGGAGGTGTTCTATACACAGAATGTGTACAGAACGCCAGCCAGAAATATAATTTCTTGCTTGTGTGATTGTATCACCGATTTTCCCAGAAGTCTACACTAAGAACCAATTTAGATTTCAGGCATCCCCTGGAACAAAAATTTCATTTTTGGTGAGATACTCCCAATAGGAACAAGTCTAAAGGGATGCAGGCCCAGCAATTTTTCTCATTAGTGCTCTGCAGGTACACAGCTGATTGATAAGTATGAAACCATTCCCATTAGACCCCCTCAGCACAAGGACTTAGAGGAACAAACAGTGATTTCTTCAGAATAACAAAAGGTAGGAATCTGCAACAAAAGTTGTTATAATCCTTGCAATGTATATAGATCACCCAAAGGGGTATGTTTTTCTTCTCAACAAAAGTGGAGTTGCGCTTTAAACATACATGAAATTGTATACCCTTCGCCACACACCAAATAAAAAAAAACAACATTGTCATAACATTCACTTAGATCTCTTATCGAAGATTCACGCTTTCACATCAATTTGAACTTTGTGATTTCTGGAACTTTTTTCCTTCTTTCTTTCTCATCACTCCTAAATGTCATGGTACATTCAACATGTACCATTGTACCAATTTGTATCTCACTGTATTATATGTATTATGTTTTATTACCTTTGTTTAGATAAGAGATACTGATCATTTCAATTATTCACTGCTTTCTAGGCACATTTATTTGTTCACTAGAGTTATCTAGGATACACTAGCGCCACACATTTTGTTATAATTTTGTATACAGACTGTCTTCTGCTGTGCTGGCTGCTCTCTTATGACTTGGTGGGGTATTATTTGTTCAGTTGTTTTTTTTTGGAAACTACATATTGCAGCTGCCCCACCCAGATGGGCGGTGTAGTCACTACTAGTGACAGGGAAATAGGGGGATTATTCCTCAGACGTAAAAATCTAATAGTATCAGAATTACATCTACAGTGGAATAATACATTTTTAGAACAATATATTTCTGAACAATGGTAATCCCCAACCAGGAGATCCAGATTTGGTTTAAAATATTTCAATGAAGCAGGCACCAAGTTTTTGAATTTCCTGATTAGTAAAAAAAAAGAGTAGATTAACATCTATAGATAAGGAAATTAAATACCTTAAGGATAAACTTATCCCACTTAAAAATTCCAATGAATATAATTCTCTGTCATCCAATCTCCAAAATCATCTGGAGAAGGAGGAGAGAGATCAGAGGAATAAAAAAACTGAAAAAATATTCCAGAGACGTGGGGGATTATAAATCAGGAATTGTGTACAGTTGGCAAAAACTGGATTCACCCATTTCCATCCCTAATGATTCATCTACCCCCCCCCCCCCCAGAAACTCAAGCCCTTCAGACAAGAGTTGTTAAGGACACCTACCCCCAAAACAAATTGATGCGGGTACAGAGGGGAGTAGATTGAATCAGAGGGACAGTTCCTCTAACCAAAGGGGAGGGTATTCAAATGTTTTAACCCCAAATGGTAATCAAAGAGGTAGAGGCCTTAACTTCAATAGAGGAGAGGTAGGGGACAGTTTAGAGGTAATCAACATAACTCTAACATAACTCATGATTATAATGGGAGAAGGTCTCCGATACATTATAATGACCATCAGGTACTATATAATTCTGTCTCATATTATAGACCACCTGTTGATGGACATAACAGATACTCTCCATTGAGAGAAACAGGTGCTGATAGTCAACATCCATACATGGAAAGAGATTATGACCGTCCTCCTTACAACTCTAACCAAACCAATCCAAATTCCCATGAAAATCAGGTTTTCAGGGATGAAATTCAGGGATGAAAAAGGGGCCCAGAACCAAGAGAGGCTCCAGAGGAGGGCGGAGAGTTCAAAGGAAAAATAAGGAGAACTTAGTAGGTCAGGGAGTTTTTAATCTCAGTCCTAAAGTATTGAATATGGAAGAGAAAATGATTTTGAATAAGGGTCTTAAATTTGCCCCACCTAAAAAGTTCGAAAAGTTTAATACCTTTATAGATGTACACAAATATATCAGGAAAGTAAATATTCAACGCTATTCGATTTCCAATCCTTAAAGGGATGATTTAAGGATTTCGACATCTAGGACAGTTCATTCTGGCCTGTCTAACCCTTCCTTATTCAACCCACCAGGCCCAATTGCCCCTGCGATTAATGTCTTTATAGATGTAATCATCAATGATTTAGATAAATTACCCACCAAAAAAAAACTTACGGTCAATCCAGAATAATGTGGGTTTAAAGTCCCTTCGTGAGAGGAAAGTCTTGGTCATCCGCCCCGTGGATAAGGGGGGTGGAATTGTAAATTTTGATAAAGCAGATTATCTTAAAGAAATGAACAGAAGTTTAAGCGACCAGGACACCTACAAAGAGTTACCTAGTAATCCTACCTCCATTTATAAAAAAGGCCTTGTAAAACCCATCAAGAAAGGTTTTAAAGAACATGTTTTAGACAAAAAAGAGGAAGCATATCTAGTGCCACATGTTCCCAGAATCCCCACAATGTACTACTTACCAAAAGTACATAAAGATTAATTATATCCCCCTGGACGCCCTATTGTTAGTGGGATCGATTCCATCACTTCACGCATTGGGCGCTTCATAGACTTCTATTTACAACCCCTCGTTACACGAAACCCCTCCTTTCCTAAAGACACTAAAGACACAATTAGACTATTGGAAAATGTTAATATTCAAGGTGACTACATACTGGCAACAGCAGATATAGCCTCTCTATATACTTGTATACCTCACCGTCTTGGCATAGAGGCAGTTCAATATTTATTATCATGTGATGATTCAATATCCCATGTCCAACGTAATTATATTATTGAGTTGTTGGAGTTTGCCACCGGACACACTTACTTTTGGTTCAATGGCACATTCTATTTACAACAAAAAGGAGTGGCCATGGGGGCCAAGTTCGCACCCAGCTTGGCCAATTTATTCATGGCTAAGTGGGAGGAGGATGTTGTCTATTCCCAAACAGGTCCAATTTGGTGCTGTGGGCAAGATATATAGACGACATCCTCCTCCTCCCAAGGGATGGCAGTAACGAGGCATCTCACTATCATATGAATCCAGCTGTGAGATGATTAATTTCTGGGATTTGGAAACTGAAATACATAATCAGCAATTTAGGTTTCAGACATATTTTAAACCTACTAATCGTAAGGGATTTATTCCTACCGACAGTTGTCACCATAAAACTTGATTGCAGTCCGTCCCTCATAGTCAGTTTTTACGTCTACGACTGAACTGTACTCAAACCCAGGATTTTAAACAACAGGCCCTAGTTTTAAAACAGAGATTTAGAGACAAAGGGTATGATCAAGTAATGTTGGATTTAGAAAAACAGAGAACTCTTGAGGTTGACAGGAGTTCTCTTTTAGTTGACAAACTTTGCCAAAATAAAGAAGATACTTTCAAATGGTCTTTCTTTATGTCCTTTTCAGTCCAACATAGACAGATTAAACAAATTCTCAACAAACATTGGGATATTTTGAAGAGTGACCGAATATTAGATCCCTTGCTGCCAAAGAAAGCTAAAATTATATATAGGGGAGCTAATATCATAAATCCTCCAGTTAGATCTTCATTTTCCATCAAATAATTGGTTACTATCCTTGCAAAAAAAGTAACACATATCAACATAATAACTAATCGCAGTTATTGTATAAAACAATTTTTTACATGTACTACTAAGAATATGGTCTATTTGTTGACATGTCCTTGTGGTAAACAATTTGTAGGCAGAACCATCCATCCATTTACTGTAATAATTAATAAACATATAGCCAAAATCAAAAAAGGTTTGACCAACCATAGTGTACCCAAACACTGCCGTAAATATCACAATCGTAATCCGAGGGGTACAGAATTTATCATTTTTGACAAGTATGTTCCTCCTTGGAGGGGTGGAGCGAACACTAGGGGGGCTCACGTCTTGAGACGTTTTAGATTTACAAGCTGCATTCCTACTCTCCTTTCAGTATGAACGTAGAATGGGATATCAATGCTTTTATTAATAAAGCTTAGTTCTCTTTATATTTGTAAAAAATAAATATATAATTTTATGTTATTCTTATGAGTGTGGTGTGATCCAAGATTAGCTTCTTTTTATTTTGGATATACTACTGTAGTATGTGACCCCAGCGGTACAGATCACCTGAAGTATTATTGTTCATTGGAGATGTTTTTATGCTGATATATTTTTTTTATACTTACATTAATTTCAATTTAATTTTCTTTCTATTTTTAATGTATATTAGTTTCATTTAATTAATACACCAATTTGTCAAAAATTTGTCTTGGCCATCGAAGTTCACTGGGCTTTGAGACAATTAATTATTTCCCCTGTTATTAAAATGGGGCCTGAAAGAGGACGTGAGGGTATATTAGCGCCTCATACTCTGAGAGGCTTGATGCACATGTCCTCCCATTTCAGATAGAGGCTTGGAGTTCCAGCTCTAGATACCGGAAGTTCGGTACTCATACACCAACCCGCGCTTGGTACTTATGTATCAACGCCACTTCGGGTGACGTTTGCCATGCGCGCTTTGCATCCAAAGCGAGGCTTGGCACTCATGCACCGACGCCATCTTGTCTGCCTATTACGGGAGAGACATGTCTTTACATCTACGTCCCACACTGTTACAGGTGTTTTGTCTAAATTGGGGCCATCTTCCCTATATATACACAATGACAATAATGGCTGCATACCCAAGATGATGGCTTGTAAGACAAAACGCATCGGGTCAAGCTCCATTTGTGCCATTGCGTTCCATGTGGTCTACAGAAAATTGTATTGAAATTTTATTTTTTATCTACATAATTGTAAGTGTTCTTAACCTTCAATAAACTCCTTATTGTATGGTTTTACACTATGTGGAGGCTTTTTGTCTTTTTCCTCTGGATTATTCATCTAATTAGAGAAGACTTTATCCCTGCCTCATTGTGGCTTGGTGGTCCCCCTACTGAGCTGTCTCCATTGTTGGTGGAAGTAGAACATTCAGGGGTATGGCGAGCAAAGTGGAAAGCGGTGTGAAAGATTGCAACTACCTTCTCCCCTTCCATACTAGGTGCATATACACCACAGCCTCTATTATCCCAATAGGCGTATGCTAAACTGGGTCCATTTGCTTCAGTAGGCCTACTTGATGTTGGTGGTTGATCTATTCACAGTGTTACTCAACATTAACTTGGATTACTTATCGAAGATTCACGTTTTCACATCAGTCTGGACTTTGTGATTCGTGGAATTTTTTTCCTTCTTTCTTTTCTCATCACTGCTAAATGTCACGGTACATTCAACATGTACCATTATACCAATTTGTAGCTCACTGTATTATATGTATTGTATTTTATTACCTTTGTTTAGATAAGAGATATTGATAATTTCAATTATTCACTATTTTCGATGCACATTTATTTGTTCACTAAAGTTATCTAGGATACACTAGCGCCGCACATTTTGTTATAATTACGCACTAGCATCTGGACATCAAAGGCCCCTGTGATAGTCCATGGCAACAAAATAGAAGCTAACAAGACCAATATAATGATCAAACGTACAATTACCAAGTGCCATAAAGTTCCATGGTAGACAGAACCACTAACCAAGAATAAATAATGAACACTAATCTCAAACATTTGCATTGAAATGGCCGAGGCCCTTTATTATTGGTATTATTATTACATTGATAACATATATAAACACACACCAATAATATATAATAATATACCATTCAACACCAATTACATATATAACTCCGCTATTACAGCTCGAGTTAACAGAAGCTTGACAATAAATACTGTCCCCTTTCAAAGAAAGAGACAAAACCACATAACTAGGACCACGACAGGGGGTGGGATGCTCCTTCTTTGTTGTTAACTGCTGAATTGTCACTAACTGCATAATTTTTTCTCCTTATATAAAGTAGGTACCAGCTTGTGCCAAAACCATTATCAAGACATTTAATGAGCCAATTTCAGGTAAGTATGTACAGTAAATGATATGTCTTAGCTGCCCCATTTTATAAACAATTTTAGGTCTGTCATGTTGAACATGGTGTGGGTTGTGCAAACTGATTACACCTCCAACCTTACATTCTTACAACAATCTACATTGTAGTAAATTTCAAAGGTAAATACCATTACTGACTTTTTTTTTTTTGTGACAGTCATGTGACCATCTTATCCCCTCTTTCTCCCTGAGCTCTGAGTTAATAATCATCCGTTTCCATTGACAAGACAACTCTTTGTCTGTCAGTTGGTCAATGCAGGGCTGGGTGGAGAGGGGGGGGCAGCCTGTGACCACCCTCTTTGGATTGAACTGTGCATGCTTGTCAGCACTGCTACATCTTTGAACCTATTAATAGTGTAGCCCCTGGTTTGCTTCTGCTTGGTCTGCAGCAATGCCAAAATACTTTTTTGGCTGCCACCCCCACACCCCCTCTCCCCCCCACTCAAGCTGACAGGGGCGGGAGAAGTTGTAGAAAGAGAGGCGGCAGAGTACATTGATGTTACAGGGCTGTGTCCAGCTCAAGAAACCCTGCACACCACCCAGGGAATGGAGAGGAAGAGGATATGGACTGTTGTGCATTCTAAAACAACAAGCGCTTCCTGGGAGAAACTAAGACATTTGGGGAATGTAGTCCACAGACAAACTTAGCCTGTGTTTCAGATTTGGGTTGGAGCTACACATACCAGAATTACCGGGTTTCTGTGAAGAGAAAAAGGAAGGACTGTTCCTGCGTTTGGGGCAGTTGGCAGGAGATCAATTTGTGACATGGACCATGTAGCAGACTACTATCATTTTTTTTTTTTATAAGGGCCGCAGAGAGGCTGAGTACCAGACATTGTTTGGTTTGTGGGAATGCCACCGTCAAACTGGTGTGGCAGCCTGATTGTTGGGGAGGATGCATTTGCAGCTGACATTGCAGAGCACTAGGTAGAGAGCAGGAGAAGTTGGGTCATCCCCCTTTGAGTCGATGAGAGGCTGCTGGTCCTACCCTACCACACTGTATCTACTGGAATATTGCTCTGACACCTTTATCCGGTTGAGAAGGGATTTAATTTTTGAGCGCTCTCACGCCAGATTTTGGCCCCAACATACAGGCATGTAGGAAAGGATTTGATAAAGACTTCTGGGCCATTATCATAGGATTGCCTCTTAGACAGGACCTTCACCTGTATAGGGTTTAGAGGTCATTCTCCGACCTGCTTACTTAATACCAGATGTATACTTTATTTTGCCACTCCTTAATTTACTTTGAGTAATTACTTACAGTATTTTCCTTTTGTGATTGTATTATTGTGTATATTGTTGAAATAAATATCCACTCTTCAGCTCGGGTATGTCAGCAACCATGGTGCTGCATGCAGAGACGTGAGCACTGGGAACGGGGGGACAACAGCAGCTCCTTCAGGGTTAAGCGCTACAATAATTTTGACAGAACAGAGCAGGGTACAGGGGGATAAGTAGGAAGTATGGCACGATTGCCAGGTATTTGTGTATGTTTTGCAGGAAAAGAATGAAAAAGGTTGGCGTAATAAGGTTAAACATTTTGTACATGCATAAAGTATTTAGATTTTTTTGCATTTACATGCACTTTTTTTTCACAAAAAATGCACAAGTGTGAGCAGAGCCCAAACAGAGTAAATGTGCTACATTGCTTTTGTGAGATATATTCAGTAAGTAATAGGAAATACAATTCAGGTTTAGTCAAAAAAAAGATACTTTGAGCCTCCACCACTGATATTTATTTATTTGCTCACTTGATATATATTTAAAATGACACAGTGCTATGTTGCAGCTGCAGCAGTTATAAGTGGAATAAAACATTCATTGCTTTTATCCTGTGAGCTCCCACATCTTTCTTTTCTCATCCTACACTGTATGAAATAATTAAAGAATTTATTCTGGGTATCATAACAGAAAGAAGTATTCCTTTAGCAGCTCAGGGAATAATGTAAACTGGTCTCAGATGTCAGTGGCATTGGCAGTGCCTGCAGGAGCCGCTATAAATACTTATATGCAGGGCGGCTTGCTGGTCAGGGGATTTCACGGCTGTCAGTCTGGGGCTTGTCATATAGCTTTTCATCAGATCGGAAAAAGCATAGAGGCTCAGGAGAGTGTGCCTTGTCTCACACAGTGACGTCACAAGACAGTTCTGCAGTCGAAACCAGCCACACCAAATACAGCTATCCTGCATAAAATATTGTTACCTCTGTGCTATCCAGTATGCACAGGAAGATGCTGCATGGGCTATCCCATTTTTAGGTAGATGTGAGTGATCTGTATCAAAAAATGTTAGACTGAATAGATAGAAAAGTATATTAAAGAAAAATAACCCAACCCATAGCTTATAGTCTAATTATTCCAAAAAAGGTATATGTACTTTGGTATTAAGAGGGGCTCAAAAGACTGAGAAGAAACAGAAGAGAGCTGTTTGTAGCACCTTATGCCCAAAACTGGCATCAGAAGAGAACTGAGCATCCAACCTTATAACACTTAATGAATTGTGAACATAAGACCAAGTGGAAACCTTGAAAATCTAAGAAACAGATGCCTGATACTGAAAAGTCCATAAAGCACCAACAGATCTGGTAGCCTGTGTCTTATCAGGGAAATAATTTAATATATCCTTTAGACCAGGGGTTTCCAAGCTATCTGAACAAAGGGCCAGTTTATTGTCCCTAAGACTTGGGGGGGGGGGTGTCTGGACTGTTGGCAGTGAAGTAGAAAATGTCCCAGTGTCAGGGGTTTCCAAGCTATCTGAACAAAGGGCCAGTTTATTGTCCTTAAGACTTGGGGGGGGGGGTGGCTGGACTGTTGGCAGTGAAGTAGAAAATGTCCCAGTGTCAGTGGGAGTTATCAATTTCCCAGGCTTTGTGGTCAGGGGGAGTAAAAATATAATAGTGCCTGTAGTCAGTAGGAGGTGGAATAGTGCACTGACATGTATATTAGTGGGAGGAATTGTTCCCCATTGTTCATGTCAGGGGAAGGAATAGTGCTCCATCATTGGTGTCAGTGGAAGGAATAGTGCCCATTGTTAGTGACATAGAAGGGAATGGTGTCTCACCATTGGTTAGTTAGTTAGTGTGAGAAATAGTGCATTGCATCAGTGGGAAGAATAGTGCCTTATTCCAGTGAGAGGAAAAGTGCTCCAAGGGCAGGATAAATGCAAGAAAGGGGCAACAGTTTGAAGACCACTCCTTTATATCATAAGCTTGGATGACAACTTGTTTAATCCACTGAACAATGGTGAAGTGAGATGAATGGAGCTCCATGCAGGAACATTTGGGAAGCATAAAGAGGGAATCCCTTTGTCTAAAAGAGGCTATAGATTCTGATAACACGTACTGCAACAAGACAGTGCAGAGAAATTTCCTTGGGATGTTTCAGGGTAGAACATAAGGAGGGAAGGACAATGTCCTGCTTGAGGTGGGAAAAGATTCCATTAAGCCCCAGGACAACCTTGTCTTTGTGTAACACAAGAAAGGGCTCTTTACAAGAGAGGTCTAAAAACCCAATAACCCAGAGACCCTCCATGAAGAGGTGAGCGCAATGAGAGAGGCCACTTTGCAAGCAAGGTCAGATAAAGGAATGGAAAGGTAGACTCTGAATGGCTAAAATAACCATGTTAGGGTCCAACAGAGTCACAGGGGAAATTACAGGGTGAGAGATGTGTGCAACACCCTAAACAAATGCCCTAACATAGGAAAGAGAGGACAACTGTCTCTGAAACAGTACAGCTAAGGCAGAGATTTGTCCTTTCATGGAACTCACGGCCAGATTATCAACTACCTAGTGGAGACTGGAATGTTGTGGAGGCTTCTCTTGCACCTTCTGCCCAACACTCCTGAAGGTGGAGACAGAGAATGTGGGGGCATGGAGTGTAACACCAGCCCTTGGGAAAGAAGATTCCTGACAATCTAGAAGGGCCCACAAAAAATCTGCCAGGAGTTTAGTATTTCTAAGTATGTCTGACACAACCTCCTGGGGCAGTTTGGTGTGATAAGAATGACCAGAATTCCCTCCATCTTGATCCTGTGGAGCAGATGAGGGAGAAGCTGGAGAGGATCAGGCAGAAATAATAAAAGTAACCAGAGAGTCCCCTGCAATGGCCTGAGGTTCTATGAACCAGACAACAGGCCAGTTTGTTGTTGAAAATGGGTGTCACGTAATGTCATCTTATGCCTAGTCTATTTGCTAATCACATTGTATTCTAAATTGTGTTATAACCATTGTAAATCCATCTTATGTTTGCCTCCTTACCAACCATATTGGGTTACGATATACTAAGGCTGGCCATACATGATACAATTTTCTTGTGCAATTTTTCTTTAGAGTTACAAAAACCATATAATAAGTGGTCAAACCTAAACACTTGCAATTTATATGCAGTCAGGCAAGTCTTTGCACTACATAGTTGTGATTTATATATCTAAAGAATTGAATTGGAAAATTGTATAAAGTCTGCCTTTACTATCTGGTTTGATAGTAGCAAGTGGTATTAATGGTTTTTAAAGGTGCAAGATAACACAGTCATAAAAATTATAAAGATTTTATTTATAAAAAATCAATCTATATTAATAAAATCCCAGTGTCCCTGCGTCCGCAGATTCAAGATTCCCTGTGTCCGTGGAAATGCGCTACTGCGCATGTGCCACAGGACAGCCGTTGGGACTGGGGGCGGGCACTGACCTGTGTAGGCTAGGGGGAGCTCCTCGGTGTCGGAGGCCGGGTGTTGGGGGTCACCCCCAATAATGGTGCGGTGTGAGGGCCGTTGTACTGCCGATAGTTTCAGTAGCCACCGTTCGGAATTAGTATGTGCTGGGGAGGCGGGAGGCGGAGTTCCGATCAGTGGCCTTAGATTTTTAAAAATGGCGCCACCCGGCGCCAACATGTCACTGCGCATGTGCCGCTGCTCGGTAAAAGCCGTACACATTTCCGGGAATAGCCGAACGTTTTCGAGCTTACCCGAGCAGCGGCGCGCATACATAATGACGTGTTGGCGCAGGGTGGCGCCATTTTTAAAATCTAAGCCACTGATCGGAACTCCGCCTCCCGCCTCCCTAGCACATACTAATTCCGAACGGTGGCTACTGAAACTATCGGCAGTACAACGGCCCTCACACCGCACCATTATCGGGGGTGACCCCCAACACCAGGCCTCCGACACCGAGGAGCTCCCCCATCCTCCCCAGCACATGTCAGGAACAGGTAAGTGAGACTCCTCCACTGCCGCACTGCCTGCCATTATGCGGGGATGCAGGCATACGACAAGAGATGCAGCGCTGCAGGCATGGTACTCCTGTACCATGCCCGCAGCCCCGCATTCCCCTGCAGTATGCCTGCAGCCCCGCATTCCCCTGCACCATGCCTGCAGCCCCGCATTCCCGTGCACCATGCCCGCAGCCCCGCATTCCCGTGCACCATGCCCGCAGCCCTGAATTGCCCTGCACCATGCGCACAGCCCCGCATTGCCCTGCACCATGCGCGCAGCCCCCCATTGCCCTGCACCATGCGCGCAGCGCCGCATTCTCCTGTACCATGCCCGCAGCCATTGCAAACTTATATTCTGAGGTTTTAATTACATTATTTTAATATAGTCATTCGTGAACTAAAGTGGGCCGGTCTAAGGCATGAAACTCCAGGGCTAAAAATGAGTCGCACTCCAGCCCTGCTGGAGAGTCTACACTCACCCGCATGCTGGAGACGGGCAGGAGCACCCCGTCATGGGTCAGGAGAAGAGGCAGGCGCGGGGGGATCTGGATAGAGCTGCTAGAGGAACTTCCCTGAAGAGCACCATTATCGGGGTAACCCCCAACACCCGGGACCCGGCCTCCGACACCGAGGAGCTCCCCATCCTACACAGGTCAGTGTGACTTACTTCTGGGGCACCTAACATGGTGCCCGCCCCCAGTCCCAACGGCTGTCCGTGGGGCACATGCGCAGTAGCACAATCCAACAGACACAGGGACGGACGCAGAGACACTTGCATATTATTAATAAAGAATAGATATCCTACATACACCCCAGTCGGGCGGCCGGCCAAAACTCTTGAAGCGGCGGGTATTTGCGGGCACGCGGCGGGTACGCGCTCGCACGCGAGAGCCGCTCGGTCAGCTCTGCGTGTGTCTCTGTTGCTAGGGCAACAGGGACGCTATGTGCAGAGCTGGCTATGTCATGCGGCTCTCGCGTTGTTAGAAAAAAAAAGAGATAAGCGAGAGCCGCTCAGTCAGCCATATGTTCTAGCGCCCGTTAATTTAACGGGCTTAATGTCTAGTAACATATAAACATACAGCATACAAATTTGAATATGTGATGAGCAATTCTCCATATATATCTCTAGATGTTTCACTGTATTAGAACAGCTTCTTCAGGAGATTTATGGAACTATTCTCCTCTTAGGAGAGACAATCATTAGTATACAAATATTTTATCAACGTACAGACAATCCATAGCATCTAAAATTAGAGCAAAAAATGGTGCTTACATACATACATACAGCTCTCTGAAGGGGACAAATCCTCTCGGCAACTCAATAAAAAGGAGAGACGGAGTGAGGAGACAATACTCTCTCAAACTTATGCTCTTTACAAAGTGAAGACTACATAGGAGACACCTCATCTATGCAAAAATGTTTGAGAGCAAGCATCTGGTGTACCATAAAAGGCAACATAATCCGGGGTAGTTCTATCTATGGAGATAATTAGATATGAGTATTATTAAGTAGGTATATTGCAATTCATATATATGCCTCAAGTCTTGTTAAACATAAATGAATTACCTTTATTTCATGAGCAGACCAAATATTGGAATCTGCAACAGGTGTGGAATACTACCCCAACTCTCCTCACAAGGTCCTTGTGTTACAAGACTTAAGCACTCTAAAAATAGAGAGGGGTCAAACACATTACTAACAAATTTAACACCAATAATCCTAAACTTCTCATCAGTAGTTATATTTTACCTGTTGTGTCTCCCCATATAATCTCAGAAGGAAGCCGAGCTCAATGAGCCCATAATCCAGGGTTATTTATAGTGCCTTTCAACCTCCAGCGTGTGTACCACGCCTAAAGGAGGCGTGGAAGCCATCATACGCAGGACAGCGGCATGATGTAGAGGCCTGAGCCGCCATCTTGGAAGGTCCCTCGCCAGTCTGCCGGACATTAGACAAGGCGGGGACCCGTGCAGCAAAAGCAAGTGACCCCACTCACCACACACACCACTGGAAGGGGCACATCAACCGGGCGGCGGTCTGGTCAACAGGGCCCCCAGGCGTCCATATGGTCACCTGCTCTGCTCCAACATTTTATTATTATATATATGTATATTACCTTCTTAGTTTGCTGCCATCTTGTGGATGAACTTCCCACTACATTTGCCTAGGAAACAAAATCCCATCCAGATAACCTGTATTTGCATGCACCATCTGTACAAAGTTGATTTATAATGACACAAAAATGACATGTTAATGTATTGCCAGAGCTCACACAATTTAATATCCTATTCAAACAGTTCAAAAATTACAAAAATCATAAGCAATATTTAGCACAAAAATTGCAAACACCCATTATATATATCTCTTTCATTTATAATATTACATGAAAGCTGTGATCAGAACAGCCCCCAACTGTAATGCATGGTATAGAAACAGGTTTATCAGAGGAATGGCTTTTAGCTCATAAATTCATTTGGACCGGGATATTTGGTGGCTGATAACATATAAATCCACTTGGTTTCTTTTTGAAGAAGTATTCTATCTATATCACCCACACGCTCATTGCTAGCTACATGCTCCAAGGCAAAAAAACTAATTTTTGATGGATCATAATTGTGATGAAGGCCAATATGTCTACTAATAGAAGTTTCCAACTTTTTCTTATGGATCAGGGACACATGGTCCCTGATCCTATGGAAAAAGGGTGTCTTCGTTTTCCCTATAAAAAACCTCTTGCATTCACAATACATGAGATATACTATCCCTACAGTCTGACAATTGGCAAAAAAGTTTTGTCTATACACCTGTCCAATTGGTAGCATAATTTCCTTTGCATTTGATACCAGATTGCAAAAATTACATCTTTCACAGGGTTTTTTACCTGTATTTTTTGTGTGCCTGGGTTTTGGTGGATATTGATAGATACTTCTCACTAGCTGATCTTTTAAAGAGGACGATCTCTTAAAAGTAATTTGGGGATATTCTCCTACAAACTTGGATACATTATTGTCCGCACGTAACAGTGGCCAAAATGTCTTCATAATATTTCTTATCTGATTGTGATGGCCTGAATATTTAGTTATTAGTCTGACTTTTTCACTAGTTGGAGGTTTTGACCCTTTTGGCTGGATAAGTCGCTCCCTATTTTGATTTTTTACCCTATTGTATGCTCTTTTGAGACATTTTTTACTGTAGTTTCTAGCTTCCAATCTGAACTGTAGAGCCTTGGCTTCTCTATCGAAGTCAGATGGTCGACTACAGTTTTGTTTAAGTCTTAAATATTGACTGTAGGGTATACTATTAATTAAAGGAGTAGGGGGTGAACTTGTGGCATGGAGGATTGTGTTCCCCTTAGAGGGTTTTCTGTAGAGAGAGGACCCAACAGCACCATCCTCATCGAGGAACAACTGTACATCTAGGAATTCAATAGTTTGTTGATTAAATGTCAATGTAAATTTTAAATTTAATTCATTCTGCCTTAAGGTGTCTATAAATGACAGTAACTCTTCTTTGGTACCTGTCCAGATCATGAATATGTCATCTATAAATCTTCTCCACATCAGTATGTGTTTGGTGAAGACCAATAGATCATCATCAGCAAATATGTTCCGCTCCCACCCCCTGAGGTACAAGTTTGCGTAGGAGGGGGCACAACGGGTCCCCATAGCAACACCTTGCACCTGGAGGAAGTGGGAGCGGCCAAACCTAAAAATATTGTTGGATAGTATGAAATCCAACAATTGGAGAACAAACGTATTGTATTTCCGAGCATTCAGACCACGTTCAGACAGGAATTCTTCAACAACTTTAAGTCTTATGGAGTGTGGAATACAATTATAAAGCGCCTCAACATCTAGGGCCACTAACCATGCTCCTCTGGGGACACATATCCCCTCTAGGACACGTAGTAAATCACCTGTATCTTGAATGTGAGAACTAAGGGATTTTACATGTGGGCGAAGGTATTCGTCCACTAGTTGGCTCGCAGATTCTGTTAAACGGCCATTTCCCGATACAATCGGTCGGCCAGGAGGATTAGCAGCATTTTTATGGATTTTTGGAAGTGCATATACAGTCGGTATTTTAGTATTTTTTACGTTCAAAAAGTCAAGAGTTTTTTGATCAATCAGTCCATCATTCTTTGCTCTAACAATAAGCTTACGAAATTTAACAGTAATACGATCTATGTGGTCACTGGATATCCTTTTGTACCATTCACGGTTGTTAAGGAGATCCATGACCATACTCTCATATTTTTCCCTATCCATAATTACTAGGTTACCACCCCTATCCACAGGTTTTATGATAATTTCTGAGTTATTTTGAAGGGATGATATTGCATTTTTCTGGGCTGGGGTCAAATTAGTGGGTATTCTGTTGTTCCACTTGGTTTTTTCAATCTCTCTTGTGACTTGTTGCGTAAACGCCCAAATATTTGGGTTGGCATGAAGTAGTGGAATAGCTTTTGATTTAAGTTTGTATACATGAGGGGGGGGGGGGGGACATGTCGCTACATCTACTTTGGAGACAATAGATGTATCTGAGTTCGAAGCTGTCATATTGTCAGAATCATTACTTTCGCCCCATAATTCCATTAAGTCACTCAAAGCCTTGAGATCTTCAATGGACATATTACCCCACGTTTCTAACGTGGGTGTCCGAGGTTCATTTTGGTTTGGGATATCAACCGATGCATTGTTTTTATTGTATAAAACCTTGTACATTAGCTGTCTGGCAAAAAGATGTATATCTTTTATTAGATCAAAATTATCCACCTTCTGAACAGGGCAGAATGTTAGACCCAATGCCAGTACATCCAGTGGATCCCTAGACAAAGTGATAGAGGATTAATTAATTATTTTTACTTTAAAGGAACATTTTTGTAGATTGGTCTCCCACTCATTGCGTAACTCAGCCTCTACTTTAGGAAGGTTGGGGAATACCTGAATTCTAAGACCCCAATGAACTATTTTGTCTTCTATATATTTATGGAAATATTTTTTATTTTTTATTCCAAAAAACTCGGGACTTTTTTTCCAATTTTTTCCTCGGACTTTGAAAAAAGCATTCAATTGTGATCCCCCCCCCCCCATAGGATGCACCTTGATTTTGATGGACTTTGTCCATCATCCCCTCGGAGGCCTTACCTCTGAATCCTGCCATATCTGTCTACCAGTTTACAAGCTATATTCTTATGTATACTGTTGTCCAAGCAATGGCTCCGACAACATACACATATACTCAAAGAATATACAATACTAGAACAGAAATCATGCCAACATGTACAAACAAAAATTTCAAAAACGTTTTTTTAAAACATGAATTCGAAAGTGGAGCATCCATCCAGTAGGGGCAGGTACCTTATTTGTTATAGCACTATTATTGGGTACTAAGTATTACTTTTAGTGATTTCCTGTGATACTGTAGGATTGTACACTAAACCTGGTGTGTTAGAGAAGCTGAGGCTCTTGAGAAGGTCAAGGCAAAGAACAGAGGACCTATCTTATCCAGAGGCTCCTACGGGCAGGCCAGTGTAAGACTATTTTGCTCCCTGGGAAAACTACTTGCACCCACCCGCCATAAAAAATAACAAAATAAGGGCTGTAAATGCAGCCTGTGCAGGGATGGTTTCTCACCTCCTTGCCAATGTTAGCTCCATGAGTAAACTGACTGGGGAGCTGGGAGGAAGTGATGTTGCGCACAGCATGGCTTGCGCAGCACCTCATTGGCTGGCCACCTTATCTTGACGGATAGGCTGTGATTTGCAGGAGACGGATTAGTCTCCAGCGGTATGCAGAATATCGATGTAGTGTGTAGGGAGCAGGGCA
The DNA here is from genome assembly GCF_965119305.1 of Pelophylax lessonae. Classification (NCBI taxonomy): domain Eukaryota; kingdom Metazoa; phylum Chordata; class Amphibia; order Anura; family Ranidae; genus Pelophylax; species Pelophylax lessonae. The sequence goes on along the minus strand of NC_138774.1, from coordinate 172,017,273 downwards.
GCCATCAGAAATTTTACACAGTTTTAGGCCTGGGCCCCCCAGGCCTGACCTCCCTTACATCAAAGTTTACCTCTTTCATTAGGGTTCTCAAAGTTTCCCCCATTACATCAGGGTTCCCAGAGTCCCCCCTCCTTACATCAGGGTCCTCCCCTTTATATCAGGGTCCCCAGAGTTCACCCTCCTTAAATCAGTGTCCCCAGAGTTTGCCTTTACATCAAGGTCCCGAAAGTGACCTTACAACAGGGTCCCTAAAGCCCCCTTACATCAGGGTCCCCAAAACCCCTGATGATGGCCTTACATCATGGTCTCTAGAGCCCATTCCCTTTCAGTAGGGTCCCCAAGATGCTCTGGGGGTGGTTTGGACCCAGCAACAACTGGTGGGTCGTTTGTATGGACTGTCCCGTGGGCAACACCGGCGGACTGTGTGGGGAAGCCAGCAGAGTATTAGTAGTAAAACCAGTGGCCGTGGCCAAGGCTGTAGCAGCACCCTATAGCAGACCTATAATAAGGCTTACCTATAGGTACTGTAAATATCTCCTAAATGTGTACCATTTAAGAAATATTTACTGTATATGAAGCCGATTACGTCATCGGTGCATGCCCTCTGAACGAACGCCCACCTAGGCCTGTTGATATGTGGGTGTTCCTAATCACTCCCTTCCAGGTGGACAACAAATAGAAAAATAGCTGATTAAATGGTATCATTAATACATATCTTGGCTTACATTAGTAGATTAGAAAAGGCTACCAGGTGTGACCACAAAGCAACAGGGGATTATAAATTTGTTAAAAATGCCTGTCATTGCCACATAGACCACCTGTTCTGTATGCTACTTTTTGTAATATACTGTCCAAAAAAAACAGTGTATCTGAATAATCAGATGTCACTCAGTATGTACTTCAATTGGTTTTTATTTGAGTTTTCACAAAAGAGAAACAAGCATATAAAAAACATAATGAGTTAACATAAAATAACAACAGAAAAAAAGGAAAAAAAAAAAAGAATATTGATATGATATGTTGATTACAATACCTTGTGACATTATATGTAGCAAGAACAGGAGACAAATAAGTCCAATGCTATATACATTCAAGACCTAGGAGACTACTTAGGAAGTATATGCAAGATACATAGGAGGTACTTAAAAAAGCACCAAAAAGAAAAATAAAAAGAAAGATACCAGAAGAAGGAAGGAAGCACCACCACACTCCGAGTCGCGCCATCCGCCGGCCTCAATTTTTCCGTTAAACACCGTGGAAATAGGGGCTTTGTTGCCAGAGAAGCCAAGCTATGTGAAATTTATTACCTCGAAAAATTGAATAGGTATATGCCTTTTCCAAAGAATAGTGTTGGTTAACTAAGCCTATTACCTCTATATGGGAGGGGGCTATAAGTTGTTTCCAACTTCTAGCGATTACCGTTTTGGCTGCTATCAATATGTGTATAAATACTGTTCTGATATCAAATGGTATGTTTTCAATACCCAAAAATAGTAGCGCTATTGCGGGTTCAGGTTTGATTAAAATACCCGAGACTTCAGAAAGTATTTCAAAAATTTTCCTCCAAAAACTTATAAGGCCTTTACAGGACCAAAATATATGAAAAATTGTGCCAGTTTGATCGCACTTACGCCAGCACAATGAGTCATATTTAGGGTATATTAAAGACAGGCGGTAAGGGGTCAGGTACCATCTAGTAATTATTTTCTGAAATTGTTCCCAGTGTGTTACGCATTGTGTAGCTTTATAAGACGTTCGTATCGCCCATCTCCATTGCTCATTGGAGAAGGACAAACCGAGGTCTCTTTCCCATTTCATCATGTAAGATGATTTAAAAAAGGTGAGTTTCTGCTGAAGTTGATTGTAAAACACCGATATCCCTTTAAGCTTAGGATTTGGATCTGTGAGATGTTTCCAAAGTGGTTGGGGGATTTCAAGTTTAGGGGGTGGGTGTTTAGATAAGAAGCTCACTATACTAATATAAACAAAGACAGCCTGGGGGGTGAGTGAGAATTCTCGTTGGAGGGCTGCAAAAGACTTAATAATATTATTTTGATATAATTGTGTTACTGTGTCAATACCTGCTACCACCAACTTGTTAATATGGACGTTAGGGAGCAGGATGCGCATTGTCAGTAGGGGAATGGGAACAGATATTTTGTTTGGCTGAGGTTGTAACTGTAGTTGAGCCATTAGATGACGCCAGGACTGTAAGGAGGCTCTTATTGTTAATGGAAGAGTCTGAATTGTTATAGGTTTCCACATGTCTGCCAAAAGTAATGTATATAAATCCTGTGAATTGGTTAGTGCGGCTTCAATCGGAAGCCACGGAAGAGATATTTTATGGGTTCTATGGGTAAACCAATACTGTAGAGGAGCCAGCCGGGATGCATGGTAATAGTCCTCAAGACTTGGTAGTCCCAATCCACCAACTGATTTATGTCGTATCGTATGTAGATATGCACATCTTGCACGTTTCCCCTGCCATACGAAGGTACGCAAGAGTTTGTTGAGCGAGTTAATATAATGTTTAGGAATATGGATCGGGAGAGCGCGAAAGATGTACAATATCTTGGGGAGGCACGTCATTTTAAATGCAGCTATTCTTCCAGCCCATGATAGTTCCGTCTTCTTTAATTTATTAGTATCATTAGATATAGAAGTTATTAGTGATCGCAGATTAAGTGTCTGTAGCCCTGAAGTCGGGAATGTCAAGGTTATACCCAAATATTGCAAACCTTGGGGGGTCCATGTATATGGTAGATTTTGCTTAAGGTGGCTAAGTACGTGGCCCTGTATACCCATATTAAGGATGACTGATTTATCAAAATTAACCTTATAGTAAGAAATGTTACTAAATGTCTGCAAAATATCATGAACAGCAGGTAAGGACACGGTGGGGTTCGTCAGACTCAAAATTATGTCATCCGCAAAGAGCGTGATGGTATGTTGTAGGTGCTGAATTTTAAAGCCAGAGACCCTAGAGTTTTGTCTTAATGTTTCCGCCAAGGGCTCGATCAATAAATTAAATATCAAAGGGGAAAGTGGGCAGCCCTGGCGCGTACCATTTAATATTGGAAAAGTTTTAGATAGAGTGCCCGCAGAAAGCACTCTAGCGGTTGGAGATGTATATAAGCTCATAATAGCCGAAAGGATCGGTCCAATGAAACCAAACGTTTCCAATACTGCCCTCATATACCCCCAATGAACGCGATCAAACGCCTTCTCTGCGTCTATAGATAAGAGCAGAGAAGGCGTTTTAGTGCGCTCTGCCTGATGGAGCAGGTTAATAACTCGCCTTGTAGCGTCGGGGGCCTGTCTCCCCTTGACGAACCCCATCTGGTCCTCCTTTATCAAAGTGGGCAAAATTAAAGCGATCCTATTAGCTATAAGTTTAGCATATAACTTAATGTCACTATTCAGAAGAGATATCGGCCTATAGCTAGCAGGATCAGTGGGAGGTTTACCAACTTTAGGGATTGTAATTATATTAGCTTGTAACATTTCAGTGGGTAATATACCGAATTTAGCCATATTTGAAAAAAGGTTCAACAGATGGGGTGCTAGTTGATCTTGCATGGACCTGAGATATTCATTTGTGAATCCGTCAGGGCCAGGAGACTTGTTTAAGGGCATAGTTGCAAGTGTATCAGTCACTTCTTTAATAGTAAATGGTCTATTCAGTTGTGTTAATGTATCGATTGACAAGGACGGAAGATGAAGGTTGTGTAAGAAATCGCGAATGGATGCATCCGTCGGTTGGGGGGTATCTTTGTCTAGCTTAAGACTATATAGAGTGCTGTAATAATCAGCGAACGCGTCCGCTATCTCTTGTGGGTGTAGGTGTTTGCTGCCCGTATGTGGATGTACGATACTTTCAATCCTGGTTTTAACTCTCTTCGTCTTAATCCTAGATGACAGAAATTTGCCTGCTTTATTATGTGCCGAGTAATACTGCATATGGAGATGTGCTAGCATGTTTTCATGACGTTCCAACAAAAGTCTTCTAAGGTCAGCACGAAGGGAACCCAATTTAGAAGCATTAGATGGGGAAGGGGTCTTTTTATTCGCGGTGTCCAAAACTTGGATGTCGCGAATAAGATCTTCCATTTTGCTATTGAACCTCCTCCTCAGCTTAGCTCCTAGCTGAATGAGGAGTCCTCTCGCAAAGGCCTTATGTGTAGTCCACAATATAACAGGGTCTATATCCGGTGTATTATTGAAAGAAAAGAATTCTTCTATCTGAGCTTTCAAAAATTTAAGAGACTCAGGGTCTGATAAAATAGAATTGTTACATCGCCATAGAAATGTAGTAGGGGAGACAAAGCGGTGAGACAACGACATGTCACTCAGTATGTAAAGGAAGAGGAGGTAGGGGCCAAAGGTAAGAACACCATCATGTCAATGAAAAAAAGGATTGTGAATGTTCTTGAAAACTTGATATCCCCTTTATTTACCGGTAATGTATTTTTGCCCCAAAAAAATTGGGGGATGATTTGAGAAAAGCAAAAAGATAGTAAAGATGTAGGCAGACGGAAGTGTACAGGAATTACAGGAATTAGAGTAATTACTTAAGAAAGCTTGAAGGCAGACGAAAATCTAATGTTTTTAATACAATTCATTTAGATAATTAAACAAATTACAGCTGCAGACATCAATATCTAGGGTGATAGGAACTGAATAAGCACATTTAATGCGTCACTGGCCAAATATCCCTAACAGCATTTAGGTTATGTAACATACCTAGAGGCGGCTGAATTAAATCACCTCTTTAGCTGACTCTGTAAAATAGCAGGATGTAAAGGCTTTCCCTGACATACCGAGAGGCCATTGAAAGTAGGGCTTTTAAAATACAAGCAAATGAACCACTGACAATATTTACACCTATATAATTAAAAAGAGCTCAGATCATCATGTGTGACCCTATAGCAATGTAGAATACAGTGATAACGTCAATCAGTTCTGGTAAACAACTGTGTAAAATATTGATGCAGCACTATTTTTCCAGAAATGTGAATGACATCATGTATGAGCACAAGATTAGAATCGTTGGCAATAATGTTTGCTGTTGCATAACCATCTGTGTTTGCATGTATTGAATATGGCAAATCACACTTGCATTCACCTTAAAGTGGAAGTTCAGCCTATTCCTAAAGCCTCATACACACGATCAGATTATCGGATTAATTTTTGTCCGTTTTTTGTTGCATGTTAGTCTCATATCGAAAGTGAAGAGCTTACTTTCATACGAAAATTCTCGATTGACAGAATTCAACTTAAGTGATAAGTTGTAAAATGATGAATTGTTTTGTATGTATTCTTTATTTTCCAAGCATGCATAGTCTTGCTCTTACGATTTTTTTGGACGAAACCTGTACTAATGAAACAAAAATCGGACATTGTGTTCACGTATGTTAAAAATTTTATAGCCTGCACCTTCAGTTTTTGTCGTCCGAAAATTCGGAATCGGCTGTGGAAAACACTATACTAACTAAACGAAAATCGTCAGATCGTTCGTCGGACTAAATTTTACTTCCGATTTTCTTATATGCTTTAAGTAAGCTTAAATCTACTCCCACTCCCCTTCTAAACCCTATTCTATCTACCCTGTGAAAGGAGGATATGTATACTTACCTATTCCGAAAGTGATCTGGTCCAGCCACATGATTAGCTGTCAACAGTGGCTTCAGTGTAGAGGAGGGACAGCCAACAATAAATACCATAAACATTTTTGAATTAAAAAAAAATATTCAGTAGGGAAGTACAGATCATCAGTTTCTGCTTATGGTGTCCCTATGCCGCTAACATTCATTGTAAGGGGAGGAGGGGGGGGGGATTCAAACAAATTGGAACATTCTAGTAAAGACTCCACTTTTTTTCCCATGTCAAAACTAAACAGGCTGGATATGCAAAAATTTCAAATGCCATGACATGATAAAAAGCTTGCAGAATTTAGCGATATTTAGGACATATCACAAGAATGAATGGGCACAGATGGGTAGAGCTTGATTTACTAAGGCTGTGAGCGTGTTTTCTGGGTCATCATAACTAGGGAATGCAACAAGAATGCCCATAAACATACACAGCACAGGATCATGCACACATATTCAAAATAGATAACTGCATGCCCTCATACTGTAATCACAACATGCCATTTCTAAGCACTGGTCCCCTATTTTCACACAGTCAAGCAGGTATTTGGTGAATGGGTAAATAGATGTTTCTCAATATTTATTGTAATTTTAATTCTGAATATTTTTGTAATTGTTTTTATTTTTTTTCGACTTGGAAATGGTTCATTGCAGTGGAATAAAAAATGTTGGCATTACATATTTGGTTTTAATTAAAGTACATGTAAACCCAATTACTAACATCTCATATAAGATTTAACATAATTTCAAAAGTCACTTTCAATATTTTTACATTTTTAGCTTTTCATTAGAATAATACCTGGTATATTTTGGAAAAAAAAAAAAAAAAGAATAATACCTGGTGATCCTGCGATGAAAGTCCATGTTCAGGCACTTTCTATTATAGAGTGAGAGCACTCTGTCACTGCTTCCCAATTGTGTTCTGTTATTATCACCCTATGACTTTGGCTTTTGATGGAGACTATAAGTGGTACACATTACTTAGCTACTGTTGTAACCATAGGGTAACTTGTTCTAAGAAATGATATACAGCTTCTGCTGAACTGCATCAGTGTGGACAGTAAGTTGCTAAATGAGGGCATCAAAGACGCAACAAAGCATGAACAAATGTTAAAAAGTGTGTTATATTGAGAAAGACCTAGATCAAGAGTTTCCCTGGAACCAATGGCAAAATGCTATAAAGATATCCAGTAAAGCCATCTCATGCATTGAACACTGGAATAACTCACAAATAATATAAAACAGATGGTATTTGATCCCCATACAAATTATCAAAAATATACCCTTCCACATCTCCTATTTGTTGGTGATGTAACAAACAAATTGGTAACCTTTAGTGCCGGTTCACATTTATGCGATCACAGAGATCGCATGTAATTCGGAGCGCACTGCTCCTAAAATTACATGCGATGTCTGTGCGGTGCAAATTCAGCCATACAGTTTGTATGGCTGAATTCGCACCGCAATCGCACTGAACACGCACAGGACCTTTTTTTTTGGTCCGCAGCAGAATCGGATTGCATGGTGGTTCACACTAGTGCGATCCAATTCTGTGCGAACTCTCAGATCGCACTGCGATATGCGATCTGATCTGGGGGTGTCGTTAACTTTGTATTGACACCCCCAGCGTATCGCATATGGCAGTGTGAACTGCCTGTGCTGCGGATGCGATGCGGGAACATGCTGTATATTCGCAGAGTTCCCGCATCGCATAAATGTGAACCGGCACTTGCCACACTCTATGGACCTGTAAAAACCTACATAGTTTCTGGAAGTCTGTATCCTCCTTCATAGCTACCTTTACAGGAAACCTAAATAAGCTTACCCCTGCTACGGCCCTATTAGGAATTAATCTCGACAACTATCCCTCAATATATAGAATGATTGTAGTTCATATATTAATAGCGGCAAGGCTGAATATAACCAGTTTATGGAAATCTAATGACGCACCTAATCTATCAAATGTCATTGCTAGAGTAAATATCCAAGCACAATATGGAATGATGTTAGCTTATAAGAACTATTCTATCATCACTTTAAGAAAAAAAAAAATGGAAACCTTAGCTATCTCACCCTAGAGCCTCTAAATACTTAAAAGAACATATCCCCTAACATCTCTCTTAAGTCTGAATTTTCCGTGTGATTCATTACCTATCACTACATTCTCTGTTCCTTGTAAATTTAATTAGTTTGATGATCAACCTTTGCTTACAGTTTGAACCCAAAAGGGGTAGGCAGGATTTGGTTATCAAGAATTATATCAACATTTGTTAATCCTTTCTTTGTTGCAAACAGTTCTTACTATATGTGTTATTTCTACCACTAAGACCAATCCTTTATGGTTATAATCTGTTACTGAATTTTTTTTTGAAACGATGTTCATTATAAACAAATAAAAATGTATTGTTGGAAAAAAGTGTGTTATATTTAAAATAATGGCAGTTCTATATGATTTGATATGATATTATATCTTTTTTTTGCAAAGTTAATGTTGCTCAGTTACATCTACACTACCAGTAGCACATTAGCATACTCTAAACCTGACTTTGTCAACATTTTCAACATGGAGGAACCCTTGAAATAACTTTCCAAGCTCATGGAACCCCTTCAAATAATTGCTTTATCTACAGCTCACAGTTCATTTGTGTGATGATCACTGGGAAGAATGATTCTTATATTTGTGGTCATTTGGAAGAATCCCACCATTACAGAGAGCTAAAAGATCACTGGTGTTAGTGGTTACTCATCTGAGAGGCAGAAGTTTCTAATTGTTTATGGAACCCTTGGCAACCTTTGGAAGCTCCCTGGTTGAGAAAGGCTGCTCTGAACATTCTATTTTTGTGCATAATTTGTAACTGAATGTGGTGAACTTTTTTGTGATGACCAGAGAACAATAGATTCGATCTCAATTAAAATACAAGTGGTGACTATATAAGGTTAGTATAAGAGGTATGCCAAGCATACACTGTTGGCTGTTAAAGGTAACTTACACTGTAAATATGGAGGCTGCTATAGTTCCTTGGCTGTCATTTTGGGCCATTACTTTCATTCACTTTATTACTTTCTGATTACCAAGTATTCAAATTAGGAGTTCTGATGTTGGTCTGCAGTGGCAGCCCCGCTCTGAAGTTTGTTCCATGGATCCTATGTTTCTACTGTGTCCTGTAGTAACGTAGAGGCCAGTGCATCAAACTACTGAGTGCAAAGGGGGGCCAGGCACCTGACACTGCCAGTGTTGGATGCTGAAGATTGTTCAGCCAGCTTTAGTTCTTCAAGAGAGCAATAATTGGTGAAATTGGATGGGGAGTGGTGAGTATTAAAAGAGACCTGCAGCATTGTCAAAAAAAAACATAAATTTCTACCTACCTGATGCAGCATCGGTCCAGCCACCTCTAAGCTCCAGGACTGAGCGGCCAAGTGACCGCTGATCACAAAGTTGTTGAGCATAGAGGGGTGGCTGTCACTACTCTGCTCTGCCTCTTCAGCGCTCACTTGAGTGCCAGGCTTGGGAAGGGGGTGGAAGCGGCTTTAACCCGCTGTCAGCTTATTTTAGGTCACAGAAATGCAGAAATATGTGCACTCTTTAGACCTACATGAGAAGTATGGCGGGCCATACTTCTCTTTTAAGTCTTTTCCTTAGAGGCAGGCCATATCTACAAGTTAATATTTTAGTGAAAAAGTCACTTTAAGGATTGAAACGCTACCTGAAACTTTTAGAAACTCATACAGCTGCACCTCAAACTAAAAATGGACAGGAAAGCTATTTTGATAAGCACTAGTAATATGAAGCTGTTATAGTTTATTTTAACGTTCATGGAGCATACAGAACAGGAGAGACCAGGGATGCTCAATAACATATACAGTATCTCACAAAAGTGAGTACACCCCTCACATTTTTGTAAATATTTATTATATCTTTTCATGTGACAATACTGAAGAAATGATGCTTTGCTGCAATGTAGTAGTAGTGAGTGTACAGCTTGTATAACACCGTAAATTTGCTGTCCCCTCAAAATAACTCCACACACAGCCAGTAATGTCTAAACCACTGGCAACAAAAGTGAGCACACACCTAAGTGAAAATGTCCAAATTGGGCCCAAAGTGTCAATATTTTGTGTGGCCATCATTTTCCAGCACTGCCTTAACCCTCTTGAGCATGGAGTTCACCAGAGCTTCAGAGGAGTCCTATTCCACTTCTCCCAATGATGACATCATGGAGCTGGTGGATGTTAGAGACCTTGCGCTCCTCCACCTTCGGTTTGAGGATGCCTCACAGACGCTCAATAGGCTTTAGGTCTGGAGACATGTTTGGCCAGTCCATCACCTTTACCCTCAGCTTCTTTAGCAAGGCAGTGGTCATCTTGGAGGTGTATTTGGGGTCGTCCTGTTGGAATAATCTCCGAAGGGAGGGGATCATGCTCTGCTTCAGTATGTCACAGTACATGTTGGTATTCATGGTTCCCTTAATGAACTGTAGCTCACCAGTGCTGGCAGCACTCATGCAGCCCCAGACCATGACACTCCCACCACCATGCTTAACTGTAGGTAAGACACACTTGTCTTTGTACTCCTCATCTGGTTGCCACCACACACACTTGACACCATCTGAACCAAATAAGTTTATCTTGGTCTCATCAGACCATGGGACATGGTTCCAGCAATCCATATCCTTAGTCTGCTTGTCTTAGGCAAACTGTTTTCAGGCTTTCGTGTGCATCATCTTTAAAGGAGACTTCCTTCTGGGATGACAGCCACGCAGACCAATTTGATGCAGTGTGCGGCATATGGTCTGAGCACTGACAAGCTGACCCCACCACCCCTTCAACCTCTACAGCAATGCTTGCAGCACTCATACATCTATTTCCCAAAGACAACCTCTGGATAGGATGCTGAGCACGTGCACTCAATTGCTTTGGTCGACCATGGCGAGGCCTGTTCTGAGTGGAACCTGTCCTGTTATATCGCTGTATAGTCTTGGCCACCATGCAGCAGCTCAGTTTCAGGGTCTTGGCAAACTTCTTATAGCCTAGGCCATCTTTATGTAGAGCAAGAATTCCTTTTTTCAGTTCCTCAGAGAGTTCTTTGCCATGAGGTGCCATGTTGATCTTCCAGTGACCACTATGAGAGAGTGAGAGGGTTAACACCATATTTAACACACCTGCTCCCCATTCACACCTGAGAATTAAACTAGAGATGGCCTTGCGTTTCGCCCAGCGGTCGGTTCGTGGGGAACTTTGCTCGTTCGCTGAACATGCGAACATATGGCGATATTCATGACCGTCATATTCTTTTACATTGTGCAGAAATTTGACCCATGGCACATCCATCAGGTGGATCAGGACAGCCAATTGAGACATTTCAGCACATGGACATACCCCCTTACCTTATAAATAGACCTGATCTGGCTGCCATTTTACATATATGATGACGTGTCTATGGATGTCACATGGGTGCCCACAAGAGAGGAAGAGGAAGGGAGTTCAGAGGAAGAGATAGACCAGCAGATAGGGAGGAGAAGCAGGCCGAGCTTACATTGCACAGGAGAGACAAACCAGACTGCTAATGTATCAGGAGCGAGCCATCAACCATGTACGGTCACATCTGGCACTCCCAGGATGTCGGCACATGGCTCCGCAGTGTGGGCTTTTTATAACTTGTCCACTGCTGACAATAGTGTTGCCATCTGCAGCCTTTGCAGTCAGCGCATAAGTCGCGGTAAGCCCAACACTCACCTAGGGATGACCACCTTAAGAAGGCACCTGGACTCCCATCACCGAGCCCAGTGGGAGCAATGCTGTCAGAACCCACAAAGCCACACTCAAGGCTCTCACCGTCCAGTCTCTTCTCCTTCTCCTCTCTCCTCACAATTGTCCTCCACTCCACCTTCCATCATGCCGTCCTCACATTTTTCTGGAAAAAGGCAAGCTTCCATGGCCCATATATTCGAGCGTAAAAAAATGATGACGCCGGATAACCCTCTTGCCCAACAGTTGACCGCTGGCTTGTCGGAACTGATAGCCAGCCAACTACTGCCATATAAACTGGTGGACTCAGAGGCCTTTCGAAAATTTGTGGCTATTGGAACACCACAATTGAAGGTCCCAGGAAGGAAATATTTCTCGCAGAAGGGCATCCCAGAGCTATATGGCCATGTTCAGCGGCAAGTGAATGTATCTCTGGCACACAGTGTTGGTGCCAAGATACGTCTGACCATAGACATGTGGTCTAGCAAACACGGGCAGGGAAGGTATATAACTTTTACTGTCCACTGGGTGAACCTTCTGACGGCCATCAAGCATGTAACCCATGGCACCCATGTAGATTTGGTTTTACCACCACGGATTGCATGCAGGCCTGCCTCTTCTTCTCCTCCTCCTACTCCATCCTCTCTCTCCTCCCCAGCTGACTCCTTCTTTTCCGCTGCTACCGTCTCTTCCGCTGCGCCGCCCAAGATCCCCAGAACCTATTCAACATGCCAGGTGAGACGTTGCCATGCTGTGCTGCGTCTGTTGTGCCTGAAAGCCAAGAGCCACACTGGCCCTGCACTCCTTTCAGCTTTGCGTTCACAGGCAGATCAGTGGCTAACACCACTCAATTTGAGAGTTGGTAAAGTGGTGTGCGACAACGGTGCCAATCTGCTGAGCGCGCTGAAACAGGGCAAAATGACACACGTGCCATGCATGGCACACGTCCTGAACTTGGTCGTTTAGCGATTCGTTGTCAAATACCCTGGGGTCCAGGACGTCTTGCGGCAGGCCAGGAAAATCTCGGCCCATTTTAGAAGATCTTACACAGCCATGGCTCGCCTTGCTGACATTCAGCGGCGACACAACCTGCCCATCAGATGTCCTTTTTGTGAATGCCCGACGTGATGGAACTCAACCTTGTATATGCTTGATAGGCTGCTCCAGCAGAAATGTGCAGTTAACGACTACCTGTACGAACTCTGTGGCAGGACAGATTCTGGGGAGCTTGGTTTTTTTTCACCGTGCCAGTGACGCATGCAGACTTCTGCGGCCATTTGATGAGATCACCAAACTGGTCAGTCGCAGCCAGGCTGCCATCAGTGACATTGTACCTTACGCCTTCTTTCTGGAGCGTGTATTGCGTTATGTCATTGATCAAGCCGGAAGATGAGGAAGTCGCAATGCTGGATGAATTCCCAGGGGGGCTACTCCATCTGAGACAAGTCAACAACAGGAGTCTGAAGAGGAGTCAGAGGAGAATGGTGCCGGGGCGAATGAGGAGGAGCAAGAAGAGCATGCTTTAAACCTTTCTGGAATCCCTGGTGTTGTCCGTGGATGGGGGGGAGGAGAATGAGGACGACATTATCCTGGATGATGAGCAGGAGCCAGGCCACTACACCGCTTCCAGTTTAGTGAAAATGGGGGCCTTCATGCTCCAGTGTTTTAAGAGGGACTCCTGTATAAAAAGCATAAAGGGCAAGGACCAGGACTGAGTGGCAACGTACTTAGACCCCCGGAACAAACAAAAAGTGGCGGAAATGTTACCACCATCACAGAGGGCTGTCAGAATGCAGCACTTCCAGTCCTTGCTTTGAGAAATGCTGCATTCTGCTTTTGCGTGCGCTGGCAGAGGAATTTCCACTCACAGAGAAACAGTTGCGGGTACCAATCCAACAGCGCCTGCAAGAAGGGGGCGGTTTGAAGATGTGTTGGTCACTTCTGATATGAGATCACTCTTTCAGCCGACCCATCCACAGCTGTCCTCTGGATCCAGCATCAGGGAATGCCTAGACCGACAGGTGTCCGACTACATCGGGTTAACAGCCGATGTGGATGCTCTGAGTAGTGATGAACCCCTGGACTACTGGGTGGGCAGGCTTGACCTCTGGCCAGAGCTTGCACAATTTGCAATGGAACTGTTGGCTTGCCCTTCGTCCAGTGTCCTGTCCGAAAGGACGTTCAGCACAGCAGGGGGGATCATGACCGATAAGCTCACTCGCCTAGCCTACGACAGTGTTGACTACCTCACATTTCTAAAAATGAATGAGGCATGGATCTCGGAGGAATTCAACACATGTGACCAGTAGACCATGTTTGATTCAAATTCCTCATAACAGGCCACAGATATCCGCCACCACCCATAACAATTCATGGTCCCTGTCTTAGGTAAATACAGCGGCATAAAAGGCATTTTATGTCCGTTGAATGCCTAATTTGTGGGGCCTGTAATGGCCAACACTTGTTTATCCTGTGAATGCCTAATGTACCTCCAGCCACAGAATACAAAGTTCTTTGCTGTCAGGTGAATGCCTGTGGTCTAATTTTTGGGGTCTGTGATGGCCGACACTTACTTCTGTATCCTGTGAATGCCTAATGTACCACCAGCCACAGAATACAAAGTTCTTTGCTGTCAGGTGAACGCCTGTCGGCTAATTTTTGGGGCCTGTAATGGCCGACACTTACTTCTGTATACTGTGAATGCCTAATGTACCTCCAGCCACAGAATACAAAGTTCTTTGCTGTCAGGTGAAAGCATGTGGGCTAATTTTTGGGGCCTGTACTGGCCGACACTTACTTCTTTATCCTGTGAATGCCTAATTTTTCAGAGTGGAATTGAAAATCAATGGGTCTGTAAACGTTCCGCTAAATTGTGGAATGCATACGGATCCATTTTACAGACGTGTGAATGGACCCTATATGTATTTGACATGTATTTACCGGCTGCTGTCAGTTCTGGCTAATTTAGGCCGAGCTATTACACTAAAATCGAGCAATATTACAAAAAACAAAGTACAGGTTATAACTGTATAATCGATTTATATAACTTATAAAAAAAAAAAATGTATGGCAACTTTTCCAATAGCAGGATCATCTCCTGCACCCCCTTCATAGCCTGGCATTGCCTCTCCTCCATGGCCTTCATGCGCTGCTGAATTGACAAAATTTTGCAGATAAAAAAAGAATGCTCTTCGATCGCAGATTCGCCTAATACTTCTGGTATGTCAGTGTCCATGTTGTGGGACTATGTGTGCACAGCTAGTAAGTATTTTGTGGCTGCAAATATGACCCTTTTTCATGTTCGCCTGCCATTAAAATGAATGGGACCCGCCGCGAACCTGCGGTTCGTGAACATTTGAGTGTGTTTGCGCGATCACGTTCGCGAACCGTCCCATCAGATGTTCGTCTATCATTATTTGTAACACTAACAAGTCACATGACACCGGGGAGGGAAAATGGCTAATTGGGTCCAATTTGGACATTTTCACTTAGGGGTATACTCACTTTTTTGCCAGTGTTTTAGACATTAATGGTGTTGAGTTATTTTGAGGGGACAGCAAATTTACACTGTAATACAAGCTGTACACTCACTACTTTACATTGTAGCAAAGTGTCATTTATTGAGGGTTGTCACATGAAAAGATGTAATAAAATATTTACAAATATGTGAGGGGTGTACTCACTTTAGTGAGATACTGTATATTAAAGTAGAACTATAGGCTATTTTTTTCATGTTTAATGGAGTACAGGAGAGTTAAAGCCCCTGTCAGTTTTTTCCTTTTGTTTGCCATCTGTGTCCTATTGGGGAGATTTACCCTATTTCTTGCCCCATAGCCAAAACAGGACATGAGAGGAAATCCCTGCATTTTAGGGGAAACCTTTGGGGCCCCCAGGTCACCAGATATAGTGTTCCCATGAGAATTCCCCTCTATTACTTTTTTGCGGACAACCCAAAATTTGGGGATTTTATTTTACTTTCACTTTCAATGATAAAGGTGGGTAGGACAAATAGAGAGCGTGAATCTACCTAACGGGGGCAAACACAACAATAAAAACCGACAGGTGTGCTAATCCCTCTCTACTATCAAAAACTAAAAAAAAAAAAAAAGTTTTGCTTTTAGTTATACTTTAAGAATTTTATTGTTATTTTTTTAATTACTATGGTGTAATTGTACAATACCATTTAGAAAAATGCTTAGTGGATTTTTATCAAATGAAAGATATTAAAGGCATTTAACCACTTAAGCCCCGGAAGATTTTACCCCCTTCCTGACCAGGGGGTATTTTACGATTCGGCACTGCGTGACTTTAACGGACAATTGCGTGGTCGTGCGACGCTGTACCTAAACAAATTTGGCGTCCTTTTTTCCCCACAAACAGAGCTTTCTTTTGGTGGTATTTGATCACCTGTGCGATTTTTTGATCACGCGCTATAAACAAAAAAAGAGTGTCAATTTTGCAAAAATAGCAATATTTTTCACATTTTTTTATATGAAATTCCCCCCCAAAAAAATGTAAAAATCAAAATTAAAATTAAAATTTTCAGCCAATTTGTTTTATGCTACCTATGTTTGGTAAAAAAAATCGCAAAAAGCGTATTTTGATTGGTTTGCGCAAAAGTTATCGCGTTTACTAACAAAGGGAAAGATTTTTGTCATTTTTGTTGTTTTTTTTTTAACGCGTAATGGCGGCGATCTGCGATTTTTTTTGCGGTACTGCGACATTGGGGCGGACAGATCGGACCCTTGACTGACATTTGTGACACTTTTGGGGTTACCAGTGACATTTCTACAGTAATCAGTGCTATGCATATTCACTGTTACTGTAAAAATACACTGGTAGTGAAGGGGTTAACTTTATTTGGGAGGGAGGGGCTGTGTGTGTCCCTAGGGGCGTGCTTTCTACTGTGATTGGCTGTGGCTTGAGCTGTAAGGACACTGATCAACGGATCTACATACTAGATCCGTGTGATCAGTGTCTTTACAGCGAGGAGAATGACAGGTGGCTTGTTTACACAAGCTGCCTGACATTCTCCCTCTCCCCCGCCGATCGCCGAGTGACCGGCGGACATCGGGTCCGCTGGTCACGCGCGCGGGGGGGTCCGTGACCACGCGGGAGCGGGAGCGCGCCTCCGGCGGCGCGCGCTCGCTCCCTAGACCCTCACAAGCTAGTGACGTAGCCCTACGTCACTTTGCCTGTGAGGGGCTGACTGCCGACGTAGATCGGCGTTAGGCAGTCGGCAAGTGGTTAAATAAACAATAACAAACATGTTATTCATATCTGCTCTGTGCAGTGGTTTTTTCATCCAGTACTAGAAATAAGAATTCTGTACATACCTGGCAATCTGTTATTTTATTTTACTGTATAAATACATTGCAGAAGAAAGCGTAGCTACTTCTTATTCCACACTTATGCAGTTTAACTTTTCAGTTCATTTACCACACAACTTTTGGTCCTTTGTGTTAGTATAATCAAAATATCACAATGTAACAAATACTCTTCTGGATTGACTGAAAGAAGAATTATGCCAAGAGCAATTACTGCACAATTATATGTTATTTTTATCTCGGCTGCCTACACTTTATTATGACAAATTATCCATTACCTGAAGCAAATGCACTGCCACTGAGTAACCTTGCCAGAGATGTGCAAATTTAGATTTTGTATTATAAAAACTTCACCAAACTATCAAGCTGTCAAGACAAAAAATAGATATTTGCTGAGTCTAAAACATAATGCAGAATGCATTATATATGATATTTATAGATATACAGAGAACTGTGTGGCTAACAGAAACCATAGTCTGGGTGTCACAAAACTGAAATCTGGCCTTTGCTACAGATATCAAACAAAGAAGGATGCAGGAAAGACAGAATAAAGCAGTGGATACTGTCGGACATTCAGTGCCTGTTTTTGCTAGGTGCTAATGAGTAGAGTTGGGCCGAAGACCCCCCTGTGGTACATTAGGCCGAAGACCCCCCTGCTCAGTTCGAGCTCCCGAACATGTAAAAAGTTCGTACTTGAGCCACGAACTCTATTAAAGTTTATGTTACCCGAACTTGAAAAACCAAATGTCTTGGTTTTGAAGGCTTATATGCAAGTTATTGGCCATAAAAAGGGTATGGGGGCTCGGGTACTGCCCTGGGGAACATGAATCAATGCAAATTTTTTTAAAAAGATAATTTTTACAGGAGCAGTGATTTTAATGATGCTTAAAGTAAAACAATAAAAATGAAAAATTTCCTTAAATATAGTGCCTGGGGGATCCCCTTATTCTGCCTGTAAAGTGGTGCATCTGTACTGTGTATAGAACCTGATGCAGAAAAACTGACATTTATAACGAGAAAAATTACATTTAAAGCGGAGTTCCACCCTGAAAAACATTTTTTAGCTAAAAATACCCCCGGGACAGTCAGGGCTAGTGCATTTCAGCAACGATAGCCTCTGAACTGTCCCCTGTTTCACTTACCCTTTAGAAAAAATATTTACCTTGAAAATGTCTTGTCCAGCGATGCCATCTCGGGTGTGGGCAGCTGAAGCCGGAGCTTCCTCAACGGTGTCCTCTTCGGTGACGTCGGAGTCCCAGAATTCCCTGCACCGGCCCTGTTCGTCACTTCCAGGGCAGGCGCGTCATCCCTGCAAAGCTTCTGGGCATGCCCAGAAGCTGTTTAGCAGAGAATGACACGCCTGCACTGGAAGTGACGAGCAGGACCGGTGCAGGTGCATTGACTCCTGGGAGCGATGGCGCTCAGCTCCCGCGGCCACAGAGGGAGGAAGAGGAAGGAAGGTAAGTATATTTTCTGTAAAAACAAGGTAAGTAAATCAAAAAAAAAATTAAACTGTCCAATTCTTTTTCAGGTAAAAAAAAAGCAAGCTAAGTGCAAAGTTGTTTTCGAGGCCGGAACTCCGCTTTAAATTGCTGGCAATACAATACCATTCCCTGCAATACAAAAATGTTAAAAACAACAGCGTGGCCAGCCCCCAATCCATACCGGTCCTTATCTGAGCATGCGGCCTGGCAACCCTACTAATGAGCTCAAGCAACACCAGAAATGAACTACAGAGCTAAACATACAGTTGAAATACATTGTACATATATGCGAACTGTATTATATGCCAAAGGATTAGTATTCCATCACGGACTGTGGAAAAAGTTGCATTTCATTTGGAAATCAAGGTCCCAGAGTCTGGAGGAAGAATGGAGAGATACAGAATCCAAGTTGCATGAGGTGCAGTGTGAATGTTTCCACAATCACTGAGGCTTTGGGGAGCCATGTCATCTTCTGGTGTTGGTCCACTGTGTTTTATTAAGTCCAAAGTCAGCTC
Organism: Pelophylax lessonae; assembly: GCF_965119305.1. Classification (NCBI taxonomy): domain Eukaryota; kingdom Metazoa; phylum Chordata; class Amphibia; order Anura; family Ranidae; genus Pelophylax; species Pelophylax lessonae. The sequence continues at coordinate 171,998,551 of NC_138774.1, read as the reverse complement.
AGCCTTCTACCAGGAAATTAGAGAGCACTTCATGTTTCCCTCTGCTGACCAGCTTTATGGAGATGCTGATTTCATTTTCCAGCATTAATGGCACCTGCCTACGCTGCCAAAAGTACCAATACCTGGTTTAATGATCATGGCATCACTTTGTTTGGTCAGCAAACCCTCCTGACCTAAATATCTTAGAGAAGCTGTGAGGTATTATCAAGAAATAAATACATTTTTGATGATATTCAAATTTTATGAGATGCAACTGTATAATCTACTTGATGTTATGCCTCATTTAAAGTCCCACGGGCATTTGATTTGGTTTATGTATGTTCATCAAGTCTAATGCAGAGCCCACAGCCCTGCTTTATTTGTACTTCACAAGGACACCAAGAGATAGTCGATGACCAGAACAGCCCCTTTACCCCAATTCCAGAGGAATAATAGTATGGTATTGTCTTGTGTGCTCCTCTGCAAAGTCTATATGTAAAACATCTGTGTAGAACTCATAGAGCCCATTATAAGTGAACTTTACAGTACTCTTTCTTGTATAACTATGCTCTATTGCTAAAATGTTTCTGTATGCCATTCTATGATCCTAAGGCCTAATGAACACTGGGCAATTGCCCAGCTCCTTTAAATGCCTTTTATCCTGGCAGTAAATAAAGCAGCTTAAAAAATGCCTAAAGCCGTGTTTTACACACATATTTAGGTGCATTTAGATGTGTTTAGGCACATCAAGCGCCAATTCCAATGTAGATGCAGTTTAGAATATTAATTTACACGCCTAGCATTTAGACATGTTTACACGTATTTAGGTGCGTCAAGTGTTTTTTTTTTACCTAAAAGCTCCTGTTCTGATCGTGCAAGTCAGCCTCTAAATACTCCTCTTTTGATACGCCTGTAAACGTCTGTGTGTGCATGGACACATAGGCTAATGTAAAGGTTTGTTTAAGGGCTGGATAGGTGGGAAGACAATGTAATAGAGCAGCACAAAATGCCAGCAGAATGCTTGGATGTATAGGGAGAGGTATAAGCAGTAGAAAGAGAGAAGTGCTTATGCCGCTGTACAGAACACTGGTGAGACCTCACTTGGAGTATTGTGCGCAGTACTGGAGGCCATATCTCCAGAAGGATATAGATACTCTAGAGAGAGTCCAGAGAAGAGCTACTAAACTAGTACATGGATTGCAGGAAAAAACTTACCAGGAAAGGTTAAAGGACCTTAACATGTATAGCTTGGAAGAAAGAAGAGACAGAGGGGATATGATAGAAACTTTTAAATACATAAAGGGAATCAACTCGGTAAAGGTGGAGAGCATATTTAAAAGAAGAAAAACTACCACAAGAGGACACAGTTTTAAATTAGAGGGGCAAAGGTTTAAAAGTAATATGAGGAAGTATTACTTTACTGAGAGAGTAGTGGATGCATGGAATAACCTTCCTGCAGAAGTGGTAGCTGCAAATACAGTGAAGGAGTTTAAGCATGCATGGGATAGGCATAAGGCTATCCTTCATATAAGATAGGACCAGGGACTATTCATAGGATTCAGATATATTGGGCAGACTAGATGGGCCAAATGGTTCTTATCTGCCGACACATTCTATGTTTCTATGTTTCTATGGATAAAAAAGTAGAACACCTGTAAAAGCAGAATTTCTTATGTCTTATGTGCATGAGGCTTTAAATGTCAAACATAAGTCTGTTCTCTGTCTCTACTCTTCTATGTATGTGTGAAGTCAGAAAAACTCAACAAAACTTTACCATTAAAATAATGTGGTGATTGGGGTGGGAGGGTCTTAAGGGCATGTTTTATAGAATGGGTATCTTTTTTTTAACTGTAGCACACTCTAGTGTCCCACTAGAATAGTGCTGGAAAATGTATGTTTGGCTCTTGTTTAGTTTATGAGTTTGAATCTGGGTCAGGGCTTACTGCAGGTCAGACTGGATGACTCACAGAGGCAGGACTCTGGTGTCTCCCCCTGGTTCTGGAAGTTTGGAGAAATTTCCAGAAGTTAGTGGGTGGAGGCCTGTAGGGTTAATCTGCATACTTAGGGGAACTTGGCCAATCTCCAGGCAAAGGGCCTGGCAGAGTGGCTGAGTCAGCCCTTAAATATGGATGAGTCATACCAGCATAAGAGTCGGGTGGAAGATGGAGTGCATAGGAGACTGCCGGTGGCCTAGGAGGGCACCCCGGTCTCTGGGGGGGGGGGGGATGTGGTGCTGGCTCTGCCTCCAGGCTGAGCTCGGGCTGGCTTGGGAAGATCTTGTCAGCAGTGCAGTTTGAAAGGAATCTTGTCTAAGGAGCAGCGGGGAGCAGGTAGGACAGTGTGAGTACATCAGCACACCCAGGGATTCAAAAGGGGAAGCCACATGTAGCAAGCCTTTCAGGAGGACAGCATTGTGCTTAACCTTTCCTATCCTTTGCCCTGGGAGATCTTCGGAACAGCTGGGTGAGCTGATGGAGTAGCAGCCGGATGGGCTGGGATCACTGTCTACGATGGAGTTGGAGACACTCCTGTATGCAGCTTACAACACAGTGTACTACTTTATAAAGGGACTGAGAGCTCCTTGTCCTTAACTCATTTCTGACTGACCGCCGCAGATGTACTGTGGCAGACAGTCGCTCCCAGTCAAATCGCCGTACATGTATGGTGCTTGCTCTCGGGAGTCTTGGGGGCGAGTGCGCGCCGCCAGCGGCACGGTCCCGCCCCCGCTCTTGTGTTTGGATGCAAGAGGAGAATGCCTGTTGCCTGGCTGTGCAGGAGTAGGGGAGCCAGTTACCAGAAGCCCCTGCGAGGGTAGTGCTACATAACTTTACTATTACTTTTTTTTAAGCTCCGCTGCTGACATTTTACAATTAAAAGCAAACATGCCTATATTTTGCAAGATAGATAGTACAATTATTTATAACAAGTTGTAGCTTCATTTCCAGTATACTGAACATTTTGCTTTGGCGGCACTTCAGATAAGCACTAGGGTTAACCACAAGAAATACTGCTGCAAATGAAAGGGAATTCCCAGGGCAATAATTGGGTAATATCACTGGCTGAGAGTCAAAGAACAGCACAGAAAAACCTCCCACTAGTTATTTCAGTCTTCTGTTCCTCTATACTGAGTTCTCTGCAGGATAAAAAGAGACTCTTGTGTTGGCTCTCTGCCAATACCAGCACTGAACAGCATCTTCAGGAGGTCAGAAGGAAAGCGGCATCAGCAATTATGGAAGACAGAATTCACTGAAATCCCTGTATGAAGAGCATGCAGACACATTGAACGTGTCACTCAAACTGCGCACAACTAAAGCCGGCTGTGATTAACCCACTCCTATCATCCTAGGCAAAAAAAAATTAGATTTCTTCGCTTAAAACAGAGAGAAAGTATTACTTATTTAACAGCTATGTTTCATCAGACAGAACTGGCTTTAGAAAAATATATCTTTTCAAATCATGCCTCCCTCCCCAGCTATTTAAAGGGTCACTACACCTAAATATTTTTAAAAATTCTATGGGTTGGGTTTAATCGCTCATTGGCTTGTTGTATGTTTGGGGACATTCAACAGAGAGAATTTCAGTCTTTACCTCATAATCATCATCATGGACTCTCGATCCCTATGGACATTCCTATAATTTAACCACTTCAATACAGGGCACTTTTCCCCCTTCCTGCCCAGGCCAATTTTCAGCTTTTAGCACTGTTGCATTTTGAATGACAATTGCGCGGTCATGCAACACTGTACCTAAACCAAATTTATGTAATTTTTTTCCCAAAAATAGAGCTTTCTTTTGGTGGTATTTGATCACTGCATTGGTGGGCACTGATAGGCGGCACTGATGGGCACTGGTGGGCGGCACTGATAGATGGCAATGATGGGCACTGGTGGGCAGCACGGATAGGGAGGGCACTGGCAGGCAGCACTGATGGGGAGGGCACTGGCACGCTCCCTGAGCCTTGATTGCCATCCCTGGTGGGCGTCCCTGGGGTCATGGGTGGGCATCCCTGGTGGTTCTAGTGGCACCCCCCCCCCCCCCAAGGCTCTGCACTGGTAATCAATGCTCTGATTACCAGCACAGACCCCCCCCCCCCCCCTGTCAGGAGAGCCGCAGATCGGCTCTCCTCTACTCATGCCCGTTAGGCACGAACTGAGGAAAGCCGATCAACGGCACTTCCTATTTACTATGTGACCAGCTGTGATTGGACACGGCTGGTCACATGGTAAAGAGGCTATGTCTGTAGGCTCTTTACCAAGATCGGAGATGCAGTGTGTCAAAGTGGGTATATTTTTAAACGCTGAAATTTTACTATACAAATGTGAGTACTTTTTCTTATGCACTACAATAAAAGTACATTACGGTATCACACTATATGTCCCCCCTTGTTCATTTCATACCCACCACCACTGGAGCCTAATCTGGGAACAAGCTGAATATTGGAAGAACAGCACCGTCCCTTCCCTCCCCCTCTGAAACAGAGAAGTACGGAAGTAGAGGACAGATGGGAGCATTCACTTCCACGCTGTGGTATACAGCTTTAATATACCCTGCCTAATACCCCTGTGTGGGGTTAGGCACTCTGGTGAGTGCAATCTTTTTTACAACCACCCTGGGCACCCTTCCTTTGTACACAAAGAGTTTTGGGATTGCCACCTGAAGATCAAGCACTCTCACTTATGAACTTTATTTTTTTTTTTTTACATTCTTATAATTTTTTATATATATTTTTTATGATTTATGCACTTAATATCCAGGAGAGGTCACTGTACATATCATAATCTGCACCTTTTTTGATACACTGGAAACCATTAAATACCTACCTTTTACCCATCATTCACTTTGCACGTTTCTCAGTGTATACACCTACTTTAGGTGAACACTGTTGCACCTACCACTATATTATTTATTGATATAATAACATTATATTTATTCACATATTGTCACCAGTTTTGTTGTATTAACACCAGCATCATCTGTATTTATTGTTAATATTCTTATACAATTATTTATTGAGGCTTACCTCCCACAAGTCACTGTATCACCCTATTGATTGCACTGTCTTTATATCACAGAGCCACTTTATCCGAATATGAAAGTAAAGACAGAGGGAGTGCTGCGCTATGGTAAAAAATGAAAACCATAAAAACAACTCTAAGTGCTGCTGTACAAAAATTCTTGGTGAATTTTGAAAGTTACAGTGCTAGTGTACAGCGCAAAAAGGTTGTGAAAATTGCTTATAATAAAATTGCTTTAAAGTGCAACACAAATTAAAGTGCAAAGTGCAAATAATTGTGCAATAATATGTGTAAATAAATTATGTCAAACACATATAAAAAAATACATTTATATGTGTTCGACATAATTTATTTACACATATTATTGCACAATTATTTGCACTTTGCACTTTAATTTGCGTTGCACTTTAAAGCAATTTTATTATAAGCAATTTTCACAACCTTTTTGCGCTGTACACTAGCACTGTCACTTTATCCGAATATATCACAACACCTAGTATTTTCTATGTACTAATTTATTTAAATTGTGGTCAATTATTAGCTCTATGTAATACTTCTATATATTGCTTATTTATTCTTTGTGGATGGGATACACATATACTAACTACTATATAAGCTACTGTGTCTTATTATCCGTGTACTAACCCTGGCTTTGTTTTACCGCCTGTATTTGTTCGCTACCTGCCCTGACCTCGGGTTATCTCCTGGATATCCTTTCCTCTGCTGCTTGTCCTCCGCACTCAGCATTAGTCTCTGCATCCTCAGCTGGGCCTACCTGGGGGCTGCGACCTGGTTCCATCTCAACCATCAGGGGTTCTGGTGAAGAAGCAGGCTGGGGCTTAGACTCCGCACCCTGGGGAATCCTGAGCTGGTGATTTTCAAGGGCTCTCTACCACAGACTCCAGACAAAAACAAGGTCCCAAGCCTTTGTTTCCTCTAGATCCTCATCCGCAAGTAATGCACTCGCTATCGCTCGTGCAAAAGCTGAAGCTGCGAGAGCCAGAGCATCCTTCGCTGAGAATAGTTAGAAGCTGAGAAGGCACAACAAGGGGCACGCTTAGAGGTTGAGAGAGTACAATATGAAGCGTCCTTGGAAATGCAGAACTAGAAAAGCTTACTGTAAAGAAAGAAGCAGCAGCTGCTATAGCAGAAGCAGAGGCCTTAGAATTAGACGTATACTCTGATAGAGAACACAGTAGATGCAGCAGTGTGCTCAGTCCAGAAGCTGAATCTCAAGATCCTATACAACGCACTTCAGACTTCGTCTATCAACACTCCAGGCCAAGCAGCAAAGAAGACTATGTCGAGGAGACAAACCAAGGATGCTACATAGTAGGGATAGACCGATATGTTTTTTTCAGGGCCGATACCGTTACTGATATTTTGGTCACTAAGTATCGGTATCGCCCGATATTGGCCGGTATTTTGTACATTTAAAGTTTTGAAAAATAAAGACAATTTTTGACACAAATCTGGTACTGAACATGTTAATGTTTGTTTATTAACATTTTTAACATGAAAGACTCGTTCTTCATACCTTACCTGCATGAAAACTGATAGGAAAACCGCACAGCTTTCACTTGCAGGTACATCAGTTTCACATCATGTGAACTAACGAGTCCTAGAAGAGTAGACAACTGTAGACCACTGTTAAAAATAAAGTGGGAAAATAATAACTAAAGGCTTCCCAAAACAAAATTTACATAAACTGCTGCAGTAGTGCACTCACTGTCTGCAATGATTAAAACTAGTAGCTGCGCTGCAGTGCTAAAAGACAGTGGACTGAACACTAGTACTACTCACTTTTAATACTCCCAGTTAAGTAGAACAATATTATAGTGCAGAAAGCAGAACATTTCAGCATGTTCACCAGTTAAACGGCTTCTGTTTTTTTGCCACTTTTCTGCCACTTCTCTAAAAACACGCTCACTTGGTACCGAGGAAGGAGGAGCAGAAAGGTATCTTCTAGCATGAGAAGCAAGTCTTTTGTAGTGTGCCTCATTTTCTTTCCACCACTGAAGAGGATAACCACTTCTTTTGTCAATTACTGGTTCCTTCAAATAGAGATGAAGTTCATCATCCAGGGTCATTATTGCAGATTCAGAAGAATCTTCTGCTGCATGACGCCCCAATAAAACACTGAACATGGCATCTATTCAATCTTGATGATGTTTTTCTTCTGTCCGTTGTCTTTTTGGACATTTTTCTCTTTTTACAGTATTCTGCTCTTCCAGGTTTGAAACCTGCTCTTCCTGACTTGTCTTTTTGGCAGGAACCTCCTGCACCCCCTGTTGAATATCTTCTGTTAAGCCATTGTTTTGCCTAGGCCAATACGCCATCAGAAGAGAAAGCATGAATCTTGTATCGACGATCCAAAAGACATGCAAGCACAACATGTTTATTCTCTTCATGCTTCTCAAAATGTTTGGCGAGGCTGTCCCTCATGGCCTGCCTACAAGTTTTAATGCCACGTGTGTTGGGTCCTTCATTCTCTTGAAGAAGCATCTTCAGCACTCTCACACATGGGATGACAGATGACACAGATGAGTCGTAATGACTCACCTGTAGTGTCACTTCCTCTATGGGGAGGAGGGTCTTAATGACATTGGCTACAATGTCCCACTGATCAGCAGTAGGACAAGAATATCCTCCATATTCACCTGAATAGATGGTAAGAGCTCGCTTCTGCTCCAGCATTTTTTGCAGCATGTGAAGTGTTGAGTTCCATCGTGTTGGAACAGCGTCAATCAAGTTGTTTTTGGGTAGGCCAAGGTCTTCCTGAACGCACCTCAGTCACTGTTTAGCAGGGATTGAATGGTGGAAATGGCCTGTGCACCTCTTCAGCATACCAAATATATCAAGCAAAGCTCTTTGGTTTGACAGACCATCATTTACCACAAGTTGGAGGTTGTGTGCCATGCAACTGAGGTCTGACACATCAGCAAGCCTCATTCCTTTCACCATGTTCGCTCTGCTGTCTCGAAGTGCAAGCATCACTCGGTCTTTGGTGATTCCCCAGTCTTCCAGCATGCCTAGAAACCTTTCTCTAATGTACTCCCCCCAGTGTGGGATCCTTGCATTACTTTTGTATTCAACACCAAATGTCTTCTTGTCCATCCGCTGTCAATGAAGTGGCATGTAAGACTCATTAGTGACTCGGTTTGTCCTGACCAGCAGTCAGTCGTGAATGAGAATGAGTTGCCAGCATTCTCTTGTTTCAGCATAGCCTTTACTTTCTCAATGACCTTTTGGTGAATCTTTCCCAGCATTTCAGTTCGATAATATTTGTCACTCTTCAGTGTCTACCTTGGCTCAACTTTGGAAATCAACTGCTTAAATCTAGAGTGAGACACCATTGTAAATGGCTGTTTATCAGTGACCATCATCTCTGTGATTACTCTGTCCAGCAGTTGGGATCTTCCATCTGAATTTAACCACATGTTTTTTTTCTGAAACATATCTGTTATTGTTGCCTGCTGGGACACTGGTATTTCACCTTGTGATTGATTGTGATTTTTCTGTGCTGCATGATATAATTTAACATGATGAATTCTTAGATGGGCCCAAAGATTTGACATATTTTTGTTTTTCGCAATTGCTGATCCCATGCTTACATTGTTTGTGCACGTGTTGCACGCTGCTGCTTTTCCTGGAGATGGAGACGAGAAATAGTCCCATATCACACTTTTACTTTTTCTATCTGTATCCATCTCCATTGAAATTTGAAAGACACAAATTGAATATAAGGTTAAAAAAAACTGGCTGTCTGGCACCCTGTGGTGAGTGGCTGGCTGTCTGGCACACTGTGGTGGGTGGCTGGCTTTCTGGCACCCTTTGGTGGGTGGGTGGTTGTCTGGCACTCTGTGGTGGATGGCTGGCTGGCACCCTGTGGTGGTGGGTGGCTATCTGTCTGGCACCCTGTGGTGGGTGGCTGGCTGGCACCCTGTGGTGGGTGGCTGGCTGGCACCTGTGGTGGGTGGGTGTGTGGCTGGCTGGCACCCTGTGGTGGTGGGTGGGTGGCTGGCTGGCACCCTGTGGTGGTGGGTGGATGGCTGGCTGGCAACCTGTGGGGGTGGGTGGCTGGCAGCCTGTGGTGAGTGGCTGGCTGTCTGGCACCCTGTGGTGGGTGGTTGACTTGCTGGGACCCTGTGGAGGGTGGTTGTCTGGCACCCTGTGGTGGGTGGCTGGCTTGCTGGCACCCTGTGCCTGTGGTGGGTGGCTGTCTGGCACCCTGTGGTGGTGGGTGGGTGGCTGTCTGTCTGGCACCCTGTGGTGGGTGGCTGGCTGGCTGGCACCCTGTGGTGGGTGGGTGGCTAGCACAGGGGCTGTAGGTGGCTGGCTGGTACAGGGCCTGTGGGTGGCTGGCTGGCTGGTACAGTGCCTGTGGCTAGATGGCTGGTACAGGGCCTGTGGGCGGCTGGCTGACTGGTACAGTACCTGTGGCTAGCTGGCTGGTACAGGGACTGTGGGTGGCTGGCTGGCTGGCTGGTATAGTGCCTGTGGCTAGCTGGCTGGTAAAGGGCCTGGGAGTGGCTGGATGGCTGGCACCAGGCTGCTGTGGGTGGGTGTATGGCTGTGTTATACACTCCCGAGAGACTCCCGACTCCAGACGAGGCTGCCCAAGACGAGGGAGGCGGCCTAAGAAGGCAGAAGGTTAGGCCCAGTGCATGGAGGCACGTGGCGCAACATACGCAATGACGTCACGAAAATATCGGTAATATCGGCAATTTCTGAGGCCGATACCGATATATCGGAAAAAGTGAATATCAGCCCTCCGATAATCGGCTTTGCCGATAATCGGTCAATCTCTACTACATAGCACCACCACAAGTCAGCGACAACTCTCAAATCTACAAACAAGAGGACTGCAAGCAAAGTGAAACCTCTTATGACAGACATCTTACACACAAGGCACCAGAATCTACAAATTATCCCCAAGGTCCTGCCTTCATTTCAGAACAGTATGCCAAGTATTGGGTTAAAGCAGAAACTCTTAAAAAGTTTGATCACACACCAGGCCGCGACTGGGAAAAAAATAGGCCCGGGTATTTTAGACAAAAACCAATATACAAATAATGACAGCTACCGTTTTCTTGATGTCTTTCTTGATATCTTCTAGCTATAAATAGCCTGCTTTATAAGGAAGTAAAAAACAGAATCTGGCTATGCAAATTGCGTAAGAGATTCTGTTTTCTGTCTTCTCCGCTTGAATTTTACAGGCAACTACCACTGAGCACCGGCATCATGTTCTGCGTTTCTTTTTTCCAATATTCTTTATGTAGTCAACACTATAGGTTTGTAAAAGACCTGTAACACCCTTAGATGCCCTAAGCAGAGCAACAATGTGGTGAACAGTAAGTGTGGCCATATTGTGTTAACAGTGGGAGGGGCTTAAATAGGCATGGTTAAATAAAACAAAAGCATCTGGCACTTGGCTTCACAAACCTACCTTGGGGTGGCCGCCCAGAGCAACTGCCCTGCATCTATGTGGATGGAGAAGAGAGTACAGAGCCAGAAGGGAGGGGTAGGATACAGTCAGGTGAACAGAAGAGAGGAAGGGAAGATAGAGCCAGATGGACACAGAAGAGGGGGGATTCTGCCAGGTGGAGGCGAGGACAGAGCCAGGTGGACAGAGGAATGGGGGGATACAGCCAGGTAGAGAGGAGGATGAAGTCAGGTGGATAGAGGAGAGGAGGGGAGGAGTGGGCCAGGTGGACAGAGGAGAGAGGGGATGTAGCCAGGTGGAGGAGAGGATGGAGCCAGGTGAATAGAGGAGAGAAGGGGAGGACTGAGCCATGTGGACAGAAGAGAGCAGGGGATGCAGCCAGGTGGAGAGGAGGACAGAGCCAGGTGGATAAAGTAGAGGGGGGGATGCAGCCAAGTGGAGGGGAGGACAGACCAGGATGCAGCAAGGTGGAGGGTTGGACAGAGTGGATGCAGCCAGATAGAGGGGTGGAAAGAGTGGATGCAGCCAGGTGGAGGGGTGGACAGGTTTGATGCAGTCAGGCGGAAGGGAGGACAGGGTGAGGACAGCTAGGTGAAGGGGAAGACAGGTTCAATGCAGCCAGGTGGAGGGGAGGACAAAGTGAATGCAGCCAAGTGAAGGGGAGTACAGAGTGGATTCAGGCAGGTAGAGGGGAGGATAGAGTGGATGTAGCTAGGTGGAGGGGAGGACATGGTGGGTGCAGCCAGGTGCAGGGGTGGACAGGGTGGATGCAGCCAGGTGCAGGGGAGGACAAAGTGGATGCAGCCAGGTGGAGGGGAGGAAAGAGTAGATACAGCCAGGTGAAGGGGAGGACAGGGTGGATGCAGCCAGGTGGAGGGGAGAATACAGTGGATGTAGCTAGGTGGAGGGGAGGACAGGGTGGATGCAGCCAGGTGGAGGGGAGAATACAGTGGATGTAGCTAGGTGGAGGGGAGGACAGGGTGGATACAGCCAGGTGGAGGGGAGGACAGAGTGGATACAGCCAGGTGGAGGGGAGAATAGAGTGGATGAAGCAAGGTGGAGGGGAGGACAGGGTGGATGCAGCCAGGTGAAGGGGAAGATAGAGTGGATGCAGTCAGGTGGAGGGGAGGACAGGGTGGATGCACTCGGGTGGAGAGGAGGATCGAGTGGATGCAGTCAGGTGGAGGGGAGGACAGGGTGGATGCACTCGGGTGGAGGGGAGGATCGAGTGGATGCAGTCAGGTGTAGGGGAGGACAGGGTGGATGCAGTCAGGTGGAGGGGAGGATGGAGTGGATGCAGTCAGGTGGAGGGGGAGGGCAGGGTGGATGCACTCAGGTGGAGGGGAGGACAGTGTGGATGCAGTCAGGTGGAGGGGAGGATAGAGTGGATGCAGTCAGGTGGAGGGGGAGGACAGGATGGCTGCAGTCAGGTGGAAGGGAGGACAGAGTGGATGCAGTCAGGTAGAGGGGAGGACAGGGTGGCTGCAGTCAGGTGGAGGGGAGGACAGAGTGGATGCAGTCAGGTGGAGGGGAGGACAGGGTGGCTGCAGTCAGGTGGAGGGGGAGGACAGGATGGCTGCAGTCAGGTGGAGGGGAGGACAGAGTGGATGCAGTCAGGTGGAGGGGAGGACAGGGTGGCTGCAGTCAGGTAGCAGTCAGGTGGAGGGGGATTACAAGGTGGATGCAGTCAGGTGGAGGGGGGAGGACAAGGTGGATGCAGTCAGGTGGAGGGGGAGGAGAGGGTGGATGTAGTGAGGTGGACAGAAGGACAGGGTGGATGCAGTCAGGTGGAGGCGAGGACAGGGTGGATGCAGTCAGGTGGACGGAAGGACAGGGTGGATGCAGTCAGGTGGAGGGGGAGGACAGAGTGGATGCAGCCAGGTGGAGGGGAGGACAAAGTGGATGCAGCCAGGGGGAGGGGTTACACACCAGTGATAAGGACCTTTCCCTCTATAGAAGCCTTCATCCCCGGTCTCCCGATCCCATTTGCTCCCCCACCTGAAAAGTTCTTAGCTTGGGGGTATATACCGTAATAGAATCACTGGCGCTTTCTCTCTGGCTCCCTCTATGTGTCAGTCAGTCAGCAGCAGCAGCGGCAGTCTGTGTTACTGTGACACCTGTCTTAGGATGAGGACATGGTGTCTCCTCACAGGCTGTGAGTCACAGCTCATGCAGAGAAGACCTTTCTCAGCTCCTACCCCATCATGGCCTAACTCCCCTGTCAGCTGATCGCTAGTCTCCAACCCCTGGGTCCTGAAGGCCGGCTGCAGAGTGGCCAGGAGGTCGCGGACCTAATGGGCGGTCGGTTGTGGAGAGGCTGGGTGAGCCGCAAAGGCTTAAGGGGTAGCTCAGCTTTGGGCTACCCAAGGACAAGTGGCCTGGTGGCCCCGACCCACCGGGCAAATGCCCGGTATTCCCTATGGCCAGTCCAGGCCTGTCACACACCATCTTTTCTGCTGGATCCCCTATCTCTTGAACTGTAATGCTGTAGCAAAGATCTTGCAGTCGGTCTCTTCTCCGCTTTGCTACACTGCCTAAGGGTCCTTTCACACGGGCGATCCGATCCGCCTGTCAGATTTTCAGGCAGACCGGAGCGGATGCTCCAAGCATCCCTATGGGGCAGCGGATGTCAGTGGAGACATCTCCGCTGACAACCGCTGCTATCCGATTCCGATCCTGTCCGTGAAATTCGGACGGTTGGAAACCCTATTTTCCATCCGTCTGGTGGATCAGATCGGATGGGATCGGATGAGAACAGACAGGCGGTCCATTCTCATCCGATCTCCACATAGAGGACAGCGGGGAATCTGACAGCTCCGTCTCTGCACAGAGAGCGGAGACGGAGCTGTCATTCGCCTGCTCAGTGGGGATCGGCGGATCGATCCCCCGCTGAGCAGAGAAAGGACAGCGCCGTGTGAAAGGACCCTTACAGACACCCCTCTACTCAGAAGCTGCTCCACTAATGTACACCTTATCTAGATGACAACTTAAGTGCTGGAACTATTCCGCTATGCTACTAACATTGCTGGGAGCTTTTTCACCTGTGTTGCTTGTGTCAGTGAGGTTCTGATCCCAAGTTGTTTGAGACTGTTAAGCAAGTACACTGATGCTCTTCTTTACTTGCTGTTTGTTGCTTTCACTTTACCAAATAAAAACTGTGTCACCCTCCTTGGTCTCAGTGTGCCTTTCCCTCCATCTTGGATACCAATCAACTCGACCCACCCACACATCCCCTATCTTCCTCAGTAGTACAGTTGCAGACACCTTCCCTATTAGACAGTTGTCACCAGAACAGGTTTCCTTTTTGGAAGGTTTGCCTTCACCTGATGTTCTTGTGACAACTCAAACATTTTTTATTTTCTATCACTTTTTTTTCTATCACCAGGAAAAGCAGAGGAGCTTAATTTCCCCAGTAAGGATCTATATAGCAATTATAAAACAGTCAGGGGTTCTGGTCCTTCCAAGTAGGTTTGGATTTATTTTAAAGTAAAGGTTTGGCTTTGCGCAGATATGATTTATTTATGGTTTACTATCTTCAAAATCTTTAAGGCCTCATGCACACTTGAGCTAAAAAACGCACCTTTTACAGGTGTTTGAGCTTTTTTTTTTTTTTACTGCCTCGAAACTGCTGTCCATGTGTCCATGCACACTATAGATATTTACAGGCATTTAGAAGCATTAATCGGGGTGTTTAGAGACAGAAAAAAATGTAATTGTGCGTTCAGGAAAAGCGCTTTTAAGCATTTAAAAGGCCTGACGTGCCTAATCGCGTGTAAACGCAACTGAACACGTTAACACTAGGCGCTTTTAGTGCTTAAGCATTTTTGTTTCAATAGCCAGAATAAATTAATATTCTAACAAATTAAATTAATAAATGCCCAAGCGATTGGCGAGCCTAAATGGGCTTGAAAAAAAATTACGGCCTTAGGAGCATTTGTACAGTTGTTTTTTTTCTGCCAGGAGAAAAGCGTTTAGAAGAGAGGCCTAAAGCCTAAATTTATTCTAATTATATTTAGCTTTTCCCCAAATACTTACCTGAGCCTGATCTCTATCCAGCGCTGTACCTGAGAGCAACAGTGATGCTCTCTCTATCTCTCCTCACTGAAAAAAGAGGAGATAGAGCCACACTTCCACCAGCCATATTATGGGGCAGGCCAGGAACATTAAGGTTGGGGAGGAAAGGGTTACATTGTTGCTGGATGTCCCCCAACCAGGAAATGAGGCAGGCTCCATCCGACTTGCTGCAGCTTGTACTGCGCACTATAATTAGCTCACAGTATGCAGTGAATGAGCAATTTCAATACAGGAGGGCACAATAATACAACTTTGTAAGACTTAAGATAAATTCAGATTTTAGCAGTATTTCAACATTCACAATTCCTTTAATATGAAAACATACCAGCTAAAACCTGCAATATCAACTGACAGAATATGCCCATACAATCAGTGCTGTATCTAGGCCTAGGCCGACAAGGCCCAGGCCTAGGGCGGCACTTTGCGGGGGGGCGGCAAAAAAGCCCCCCCCACACGAAACCCCCCCCCCAACCCGTCCTCCCGAGTCCCGGCCGGGTACCGGCAACGTTCTGTATCCTTCCGCCCTCCGCCGCCCGTCACACACAAGCAGTCCCAGGCGGCCGGCGGCTTGAAGAAAAAAACTGACTTTTCACTTGCGGCTCGCCTTTCACTTCAGCTGCTGAAGGGTGGCGACGGCGGCAAAGGCGGCGTACTTTGCCAGGGGGGAGGGAGGGGAGGGACAGTGCCACCCCCATAGATGCTGCCGGTAAATTCTCCGCCCACCCTCCTCCGCGCGGCCGCCATCCCTGCACATCCCTGCCCTGGGCTGCCCTGCACACAGTTTTGGACGAGAGGAGAGAGACAGCAGGGGATGGAGTCCACAGAGCAGAGGAGAACCCGGGAACCCCCAGGCCAGGACAGCAGGAGCCAGGAGCGGAGCAGCAGGTACTGTAAAAATAACTTAACTGTGCTGCAGCTGTGCATTGATTGCAGTACATTTTAACAGAATGTGAACTGTTTAATGATGTTGCATTGTGATTTCATCAAGTGTTTCATGCATGCTGAAATCAATGAAAAATCATTAAACAGTTTACATTCTGTGAAAGTACTGTAAAAAAAATTTAAAAAAAAAATAAAACTAAAAAAAAAAAAAAAAAATGTACTTCAAAGTATGCTCTAACTATTACTACGCTGCCTGTATCTTGGCCTAGGCCGACAAGGCCCAGGCCGATGGCTGTTCTAGGGATTTTTTGCAGCCCCCCCACACAAAAAAGCCCCTCCCTGACCTGTCCCATGCTGCCTCCCACCGCCACAAGCTCCACATTACTCAAAATAACTGGATCTGATAAGATGCATAAATATGAGATAAATAAAATCACATAAAATCACATCCATAAGAGTCCATAAAGTCCATTAATAAAGTGCATAGAGCATTTCAAGGTGCATTCATGAGGAGTCCAAAGTGCAATCATGCAGGATTAATGGTGTGAATTATAGGACCACCCTTGCTTGCCACAACCTGTCCTGGCACTGAAGGTGGTGGCAAGCAAGGGTGGTCCTATAATTCACACCAATGATCCTGCATGATTGCACTTTGGACTCCTCATGAATGCACCTTGAAATGCTCTATGCACTTTATTAATGGACTTTATGGACTCTTATGGATGGGATTTTATTTATCTCATATTTATGCATCTTATCAGATCCAGTTATTTTGAGTAATCACATTGTATTGGCACTTGGCAGTGTGTTATAGTGGGAGGTCATCACCATCCCTGCACTACTGAAATTCCAGTTAAAGAGCCAGTTCTTTTTTGGTGAATTTTATTTTACATACAGGAATGGGCGTGGTTTACAGACGACAGGGCGGGTCTTAAACAGGAAGGGGTGTGGTCTTGACAGGAAGGGGTGGGTCATAGTTAAATTAGGGGGTGCACGAGATTAGTCAGGCCTAGGGCAGCACAAAACCTAAATACACCACTGCATACAATGCCTTCCAGCTTCCAGCTATGGCTCCAAAGGAGAAGAAGAATTATTTACTTAGAACAGGTACTTTTATTTACTTTTTATTTTCGATGGGGGATAAATATGCCCATTTGAGATGGTTGCATTTATATTATCATATAGTCAGTGATATTTTGAAGCTACAGTAAAACAACTGCATATAAGAAAAGGGGTCAATTCACTAAGCTTTACTGCATGCGATAAGGGTATCTAGGGTATTTGCAAAAATTATCGCAAGCGGTAAAATAGGTAAAAAAATAAAAATAACGATTATGCGGTATTTACCGGAAAAGAAAACGTGCTGGTAAATATTGCAAAAAAAAGCTCTCAAGTCCCATTCAAAAACCAACCAGAGAGTAAAAAAGCATGCGATTAATTAAAATCAGGGCTTTGCCTGCAGTATCACATGTGGGGGACCCCCAGGTTTTTTTTTTTTTTTACAAATAGCTGGTTTCTAATGAGTGGGCTGGGAAGCATCCTTAACAACAGTTGACTCATCAGCTGTCAGTAGGCTTCCCCACTGACAGCTAATTGTAAAAGAAAATCAGACAATTAAAAAGTATGAAAAACAAAAAACAGTGTGGGCCCCCCCCCAGTCCATACCAGGCCCTTCAGGCTCCCCCTACCCCTGAGCACCCACCCCATGTTATGGGCATGTGGCCTGGTATGGTTCAAGAGGAGGGACCCCACACTGTTTTCTTTTTTTTCATACTTTTTAATTGTTTGCTTTTTTTTTACAATTAGTTGTCAGAGGGGAAGCCTGCTGACAGCTCGCTTGACACCCAGGCTATTTTTTGTCAAATCTCAGGCCTACTCCTTAGCAAACAGCTTAATGGGGTAAATTACTGCATTAAATAATGTGGTAATTCTTAGTGAATTACACTTTCACAACTGATTTACCGCATGTGGTATTTTACCACATTTTATTTGCCGTTTTTTAACTCCTAGTGAATCGACCCCATATACACTAAAATAATGCTTTGAGGGAGCACGAAAAAATAGTACACTGCCCAAAAAAATTAAAGGAACACTTTTTAATCAGAGTATAGCATCAAGTCAATTAAACTCCTGGGCTACTAATCTGGTCAAGTAAGTAACAGAAGGGGTTGTTAATCAGTTTCAGCTGCTTTGGTGTTAATTAAATTAACAACAGATGCACTAAATGGGCAACGAGACAACCTCCAAAACAAGAATGGTTTGACAGGTGAAGGCCACTGAAATGTTGTCAGAATATTTATACTGCTCTGAATATAACAGTGTCTATTTATGTCAATAAGCAAAGATCTGTGAGGTAGGAGAATCTCAACCTATTTCCACAAATCAATATGTAGCAAATTCTTTTTAATTGATTAATTTCTTGTTAAAAGCATATACCAATCTTAATGAGTACAGTCTACAGTATGGAATATATAAAAATATTTATTCACAAGACATGTATTCACAATATATGATCAAACTGGAAATGACACAAAAAGATAACTCTACATAAAATATAAACTTAAAACAATCAATGCAATGTGATGTTTAGCTCAATAATGAAAGTGAAAATAACAAGATTACCTTTTCTCCAGGTATAGCATAAACCATAGGTAAGTATTCTATATAACAGACCATAATTGTCTGTGAATTGCGTAGCCGAAAGTCATTCCACTGCAGATGGAGCGAGAATAAGCTATGCAAAACGGAAGACTAAAATTTCAAATAATGCACTAAATCTGATATTAATAAAATGTATAAAAACAAAAATCAGCTTTTTAGAGAAAAATCTATTATGGTTTATACGGCTGGGATTGTAATCTTATTACCCTTAAATATGCAATATAAAACATATAAGGAAGGAAATAAACAATATTGATAAATAATCAAATAAACACAGCAAGGTTATATTTACCACACTTAAGATGGCTGCTAGCTTCAAATGGTCCTTACCAGAGTCCTTAAGATGGATGCCTTCCCAAGATGGTGGCTAATGAGGGAGGAGTTTCGTTTGGCTTCCCTCAAAGTTTCAGATAAATGATGGAACAAGATAGAGTATGTCTAAATGAGTATATTGAGGGATGTAGTAGTGTGTGTTGCAAGTGTAATGGCTGTTGTCAGTAAATGTAATGTGTCATGTCTCACATCTGGGTTCTCCTTTTTATATGGTATTGAACAAAGGACCATTAAAATTACCATAAGTTAAACCCGGAGGGAGGAACATTATCCCCATTGGTTGGGACATTCTACCCATTAACTGGTGAGGTCATAGTCACACCTCTCCAGACTTGTATAAAGTACTCGAAATTTCTACTTGAGTAAAAGTACAAGTGCTCGATCAAAAAATTACTTGAGTAGAAGTGGAAGTGCTCACAGAAAAAGTTACTTAAGTAGAAGTACTAAAGTATTCAACATTTTTTTTACTTAAGTATTGCAAGTAGTTTTTTCAAAAAATTTGCTACTTAAGTACTAAAAGTAAAAAGTACCAGTAGTTTTGAAAAAAAAATTCTACTCAAGTACTGAAAGTAGAAGTAGAAGTACTGTGTTATGTAGTTATTAAAGAAATAAGTCAAAAGTTTGAACATCATATTGTTTTTATTATTTCAAATGATTTATTCAAATGATTAACCTGTGTTTGTTAGTAGTTTCTTGATGCACTTTAAGCGCTGTAGCACCATTTATTTGTTTGTTTCATATTTTCTTTTTATTGGAAAGATTTGGTATAGCAGCTTTTATTATACACAGCCTTTATTTTCGTATGCGCTGATTTACAAATGACATTATACACATTTTTTTGAGCTTTATGCAACCTGCCATCTACTGTTCTGGCAGTGGTAATTTTTTTTAAAAGTAACGAGTAACTATGCAGCACAAAAAAAAATACTTGAGTAGAAGTATTGAAATCATCGAAAAAATGTAGTGAAGTAAAAGTAGAAGTAGGAGAAAAAAATTCTACTCTAGGAAAGTACAGATACCGCATTTCGGTACTTAAGTACAGTACTTAAGTAGTTCTACTTCGTTACTATACATCTCTGCACCTCTCCTAATAACCCAATATTAGATAATAAAATTAAAGGATGATTTCTTTATATTCAAGATTAATCATAAAAGCAACATATAAACTTGTCCATACTCTCAGTACATACATAAATGTCCATCTATATCTCCATCACTCATCTTGGCAAGTAATGCCATTTCAATAATAATTATTTTTAATACAATATAAATATTATATTTATATTGGGAAATACTAAATTACCC
The DNA here is from genome assembly GCF_965119305.1 of Pelophylax lessonae. NCBI lineage: Eukaryota > Metazoa > Chordata > Amphibia > Anura > Ranidae > Pelophylax > Pelophylax lessonae. The sequence goes on along the minus strand of NC_138774.1, from coordinate 171,978,856 downwards.
CAATACTGCATTTAGCAGCATGTCCAAAGGGGGCACCATTGTATTGCTTATTAGATTCAGTATATATAATAATTAGAACATACAATGAGACCACTATTTAAAGATAACTTTTGACCTAAGACTAGTTCAATGATTTAAATCACTTGTCTGTGTCTTATACTATCAAGAAAAGCGTCTGGCTTGTAGGATTTATATCACTTAGTCCAGTCTAAAGCAATTCTTATATAAACACTCCTACCACATGCCTTAAAATGAAGTAATTTAAATGGAATTAGTTTTAAGAACAATAAGTAAGATTTGTTATTTAGCAAGAATATAAACCCAACATATGGTATACAGATAATTTCTAAATATGTATATGCCTTACATAATATAATGACATAATTATTGCTAACATCTTCTCACACATAACGATGTATCTTTAAAACATATTTTAAATGAACCTGATGAATACACTATTGTAAATTGTTAAATACAAACAGACTAACGTCTGGACATCAGTGACTAGTATGGTGTCTCGCTAATTGACCCTTATCTGATGAGATGTCCATGTACCACTTATTTATACCAAAAGAAAACAGAAATATCTGCTGAAATTATAAGACCCTATTGTAAGAGAAATTTTGTTTAACAAGTACATATGAACTTTCATTCGCCTCCAAACAAGATGGAAGCTGCACTGTTCAAAATCTTATATGCATAAGATGGAATATGGCTTTTTAAATCCATTTTTTTTCTATTATTTAATCACACAATCAGACAATGGCACCCTGACTGCCATTAGGTATCGGGATGAAATCCTTGGACCCATTGTCAGACTCTACACTAGTGCAGTGGGTCCTGGGTTCCTCCTGGTGCACAACAATGCCCGGCTTCATGTGGCAAGAGAATGCAGCCAGTTCCTGGAGGATGAAGGAATTGATACCATTGAATGGCCCCCACGCTCGCCTGACCTAAATCCAATAGAACACCTCTGGGACATTATGTTTCGGTTAATCCGATGCCGCCAGGTTGCACCTAAGTCTGTTCAGGAGCTCAGTGATGCCTCGGTCCAGATCTGGAAGGATATACCCCAGGACACCATCTGTTGTCTAATATGGAGCATACCCTGACGTTGTCAGGCATGCATACAAGCATGTGGGGGCCATACAAAATAATGAGTACCATTTTGAGTTGCTGCAATGAAATTTCAGCAAAATAACTAGCCTACTGCATCATTTTCACACTCTGATTTCTGGGGTATCTTTGAATTCAGCCCTCTGTAGGTTGATCATTTTCATCAAAGGATGTGGCATCCTTTTGTTCCAAACACATTACCCAGTCCATATCAGTATAGGTATCCAACATGATATTTTTCCCCATTGAGATCTGATTTTTTTTTCTTAAAGTGTTCTTTTAATTTTTTTGAGCAGTGTATAATCATTAGCCAAATGTAGAAGAGTAAACTTTGCAATCTGCATAACTTCTGCCAGAATTAGTGTAAATTAATAATAAGGACCTGGAAAGATGAAGAATTTCTTCTGCCTGGTGCATGTGTAACAGCTGAGACACAGAAAATCATTCAGTTAAAAAACATAAGAAGCTAACATACTGTAGAATTTGTTGTGAGCAGGTTTAAATTATGCCAGTTAGGTGCTACAGTATCCCACTGGTCCTGTGTTATAAAAGAGGGACAGTGGTCTGGAGCCGGAGTTGTTGGAGTGAAGTGGAGAGGAAAGAGAGTCCCCCAAGAGACCCGGGGGCCCAGAGCCCAGAAGGGAGAGGATTGGAATATTGCACCCATGAGGTGTGAAGCAATGTCTTCTACTGCAGGTACTATGTAGAAGGTCATCAGGACCTGGGTTTCGTCCCCCAAGATTCCAGCACTGAGAAATGCCACTAATGGATCTTATTCATCATACATGGACTTTGCAGGTATGCTGGGGCAGCACATACCCCCGAGTTAGGGTTAGGGAGTTAGGGACATAGGAAGAAATATTCTCGCATGTTGGACTTTGTAATGTTTTTGGCACTTTTTTAAGTAAAGCTTTTGAAACCTTGTTCCCCTCCTGGTCTGAAGTTACTAAAGTGATGCAAGTAACCAACTTTATTCCACAGTTCAGGTCACTGAGGTTCTTTGGAGTATGAAGACATCAGTAGAAGAGTAATGTGGTGTGAAGACACAAGAGTTACCCTGGGTAACAGAAGTTTATCAAGCAGACTGTCGTAAGCATGTGCCTGAGATAGGTGGGATAGCCCTTGCAGGAGGGAGTTGTTTTCTGCATTCTCACCATGACCAATCTGTCTCCCATAGCAACAAGAGCAGATTCGCGCCACAGAGGTCCCCAGTTTAAACGCTGACTACTGTAATGGTATAAAATATAGTTATTCCTTTTTTCATTCTAAACATACATTCTAGCAACAGTCAAATATACTTCTTTCTTCTGCTTAAAAATTGTTACATTTCAACTCATGGAGATAGTGCCACCGCTCAGCTCTCATGATACTATAGCTGCCCTACTCTGAGCCAGGAAAGTGCTGCTGCAATTGGCTGATAAGTGCTCACTTCTCTTTAGCAGAATTCTGCGTTGCTTACTCCTGAGCCCTGCACTCTGCATTCCTCACTTCTGAAATTCTGCTCTATATGCTATTGACCTGTACATTGTGAACACAAGAGGTCACCTGCTTGCTAGGGGTGCCATGGTTTGCACTTTCTCAATAAATGCAAAGCATTATCTGATGATGTCACCCCCTCTACTCCACCTCGACCAACCAGAGAACACTTACTGAGTTTAAAAAATGTGCATAACATTACACAGGTAAACACACGTGCTTCCATATGAGTTTTTTATACACACAAGTGTGAACCAGCCCTTAAGGTAGGCTCTGAGAAAGTGTTAGCTCTGTGTATATTGATTTTTTTATTCTGTTCCTTTAGGTTTATTTGAGATTTTTTCCTATAGCACAGTAATTACGGAGTATTTTGTGGGTACAAAGGCTGTGGGCTGTGTACAGTGTAAACAATATGCACTAACTTTTTTTTTTTTTTTTGTTAAACGTGAATCTTTAAGCCACACCCAATATTTTGCACAATTTTTGTCTTCTCAAACAAGGCAATGCGACCCTCATTCTCAAATTTGGAAGATATGCTCTTTCTAGTAATGAGAGATCTTATCAAACCTTGCATGCCTTGCCGTAGTAAAGAAAAACTAGACAAATTAAAATCAAGAGATTTACATTTTATTGGTGAATGTTCTGATTTTTATAAACAAACGTCAGAGATTTCAATGTCTGTGTCAGGGCCCACACTTGAACCTGGGACCTGTTGGGCCTGACGATGACTCTTCAGGCATGTTTTCTGGATTTTTAGTTGTATCTTCTTTCTCAGTTTCTAGAAGTGCCGAACAGGTAGAAGTAGCAATAATTGTTCTCTGAAGAGTTCCCTGCACCAGCTTTCCAAATTCATGGTTGTTTATTATTAAAAAATACCTCATCTCACAAACTGACTGAAAAGGATGCTGATTTTTATATCACTCTTAGAAAGAACTGAACTTAAGCAGGATTTTTGAGTTAGACGTGAAGCAAACAGATTTGAACTCTTTACAGTTAACAGTTTTTTTGCCCCTCACTGAGTCATTCAATGCCCCTGACAGAGTCTTTCCTTTCAGTCCCCTTGACAGAGCCTTTAATTGTCCCTTACAGAGAATTGCAATGCCCCGGACAGAGCCTTTTAATGCCCCTTACAGAGCCTTTTAATGTCCCTAGCGGAGAATTTAAATGCCCCTGGAAGTCTTTCAATGCCCCTGACAGAGCCTTTCAATGTCCCTAACAGAGAATTCCAATGTCCCTAATAGAGAATTCCAATGTCCCTTACAGAGAATTTCAATGTCCCTGGCAGAGCCTTTCAATGTCCCTAACAGAGAATTTCAATGTCCCTGATAGAGCCTTTCAATGTTCCTACCCAACAGAGAATTTCAATGTCCCTGACAGAGCCTTTCAATGTCCCTGACAGAGAATTTCAATGTCCCTGGACCCTGACAGAGCCTTTCTATCTGACAATAACAGAGCTAACTGAGCTTTAGCAATGAACCCCACTCTCTATCACTCCTCTACCATGAGTGATAGAAAATGGCTGATGGCAGGGCTGGCTCGCTGACTGCTGGGCGGGCTCTCTCATGGACGAATGTTGTAACTGGCTGGCTGATCATGGCAGGATGTGCACTAGGGCAGGTGTGCAGTAGGGCGGGCAGGCTGAATGCAGAACTGAGGTCACGGCCGGATTCAGATCCCACTCCCGCAATCTCTTTTAATGTCCCCGCGAGTCTTTCAATGCCCCTCAAAGAGTCTTTCAATGCAACCTGACAGAGCCTTTCAATGTCCCTAACAGAAAATGTAAATGTCCCTTACTGAGAATTTCAATGTCCCTGACCGAGCCAGGGGGCGGCACAGTGAAAGAGGAGCACACGGGAGAGAGGGGATCAGAAGCAGGCAGGACAAGAAGGGGGATCTGTGTCGGAGCAATTACAGGAACGATGCCCCGTGTCTGTGTCTCGCCCTGCAGTAGCTGAAAGCTGGCAGGAGGGGGAGAAACTGGCTTTCTTCTGTAATTGGATATGGAAGGGTTGGGAGACAAGGATTTCGGGCACTAAATTTTCATAAAATTAATTTTTATTAAGCAAACACTTTAAAAAAACATCTAATAATACAAGCAGATGAAAAATCTACATTGAGCATAAGACCAAAAATGGTCGACAGTATGCGATACAATAATACATGAGGTACTGGACCTTCATATAGTATGAAAACAATTGTGTACAGAACAATTTGTATTATGCATAGATCCAATGTGATATACTTCAAAGCAGACAGAGCCTGCCGGCGGATACCTCGATGCTCAAGGTGCCAGTCAGCAGGGTCGGCTGAAGTTTACAGTAAATACATAGTGTACATTACTTGTGACAATTTGCTCAACATGTTTCGCCTTCTTGATGAAAGCTTCATCTGGAGCTTACTAATTGCTTTGTCTGTATAGACACATAGATAATTTTAAGGAAACAAAGTGTATTATTTAATACATATTCCACAAATGAGAGTATTATTATTAGCAGTGCATTATATATAACATACAATGTCAATGTAGAAGAAAAAGCATATGACAATCATGGTATTACTATTCTAGCCAGCAGGGGGGGGGGGGGGGGGCTGGTGGGAAAGCGAGAAGACAGCCATTGGGACGCATGTGGGGACACACACCGTATAACATGGGTAACATTGTATTTTGAACACAAGTATGTATAAATGAAAAAGAAAGAAACACATCTATATAGGATATGAACATACCTGTACATTGTATATTCTGAACTCTTTTGATAATATAGCGAGGAGGACTAAGAGACGGTCACGGATCAATGGGTTTCTTTTCTGTATATAAACAATCTTATTTTCACCTACCTTTGTATCAACATGCACCGGGTGTGGCTATCTGCTATTGATAATGGATTGATATGTTGATATATCATAACTAGTGCACTCTCTATATTTAACTCAGACACAAACATACAGGAGTGTTTGTTTTTACACTCCATGTGAATATCGGTTCCCTAATTTATGAGCTCCGTGACCGTCTCTTAGTCCTCCTCGTTATATTATCAAAAGAGTTCAGAATATACAATGTACAGGTATGTTCATATCCTATATAGATGTGTTTCTTTCTTTTTCATTTATACATACTTGTGTTCAAAATACAATGTTACCCATGTTATACGGTGTGTGTCCCCACATGCGTCCCAATGGCTGTCTTCTCGCTTTCCCACCAGCCCCCCCCCCTGCTGGCTAGAATAGTAATACCATGATTGTCATATGCTTTTTCTTCTACATTGACATTGTATGTTATATATAATGCACTGCTAATAATAATACTCTCATTTGTGGAATATGTATTAAATAATACACTTTGTTTCCTTAAAATTATCTATGTTTCTATACAGACAAAGCAATTAGTAAGCTCCAGATGAAGCTTTCATCAAGAAGGCGAAACATGTTGAGCAAATTGTCACAAGTAATGTACACTATGTATTTACTGTAAACTTCAGCCGACCCTGCTGACTGGCACCTTGAGCATCGAGGTATCCGCCGGCAGGCTCTGTCTGCTTTGAAGTATATCACATTGGATCTATGCATAATACAAATTGTTCTGTACACAATTGTTTTCATACTATATGAAGGTCCTCATGTATTATTGTATCGCATACTGTCGACCATTTTTGGTCTTATGCTCAATGTAGATTTTTCATCTGCTTGTATTATTAGATATTTTTTTAAAGTGTTTGCTTAATAAAAATTAATTTTATGAAAATTTAGTGCCCGAAATCCTTGTCTCCCAACCCTTCCATATCCAATGATTTAATGTAGGATAGGGGCACCTTTAGGTGTTATATGTAATGACCCAGATTGCTGCTATCTGGTGAGTCATTTGTTTTGGGAATTTCTTCTGTAATTGCCCCTCTGCCCAACCGCACCGATTCCCCATGCTGTTGGGGTCCCCCTGTGTGTCTGGGCCCCCTACAGGAGGACTGGTGGTCCCCCCTATCAGCGGCCCTGGGGTCACCACAAGGGTAAATTTTCTCTTATTCCTGGAGTTCTGCCTTTACAAAACCATTTCTTTCTTATCCGTAAAAATCTATTAGAATGTTTTTTAGGATAGTCAGAAAAGCCTGCAAAGCGTTGGAGATCTGTTTTCTCCATACAAGTACTGATTGTATACAGGTCATTTTGTGCGGCTATGGATGACACAAAATGGTCTTGTGAACACACTTTCCATATAGAAATCCCTATATGTTCCCAGCACATGAGAGGTATTTACCGCATGATAGCAGAGTAAACAGTTTTTTAAACTCCTTTCCTATCTCCGCTGTATGCCCAAATATGCCAGCTACGACGTAAATAATCTGTTTATAGACTGGCTGTGATGAATCATCCAAGGTAAAAAAAAAAAAAGGCAAAGCTGAGTGAAAAGATAACTGGCTGCATTTTTATATTTCTAGCTGAGTTGTGTTATTCCACTTAATTTACCTTGGGCTGACCACAAACATTAATAGACAGTTGGATATTCCAAAAATTAACCCTTCCCACCCCCGCCCAGGTGTGCACTGCAGGTTACAGTCCCAAGCAAGGGCAAGATGGCAAATATTCCACATCCTTACTTCCTGCAACTACTCCGTACAAGCCAAAAGGGGAGGGACTGGGAAGGCCATGGTATTTCAGCATGTGACATCATCAATAACCGGGACACAGCCAGGAGCACAAACACCCTTACCCTCCTCCCGCTCCAGGCCAATCTTTTAAATGTTGCTAAGATGGACAACCCTGCAGCCATCAGGGCCAGGGATGCCATTAATAAAGCTGAAAAGAAATCAGGGATTGTTCTTTTAACCGGGGATGAAATCAGGGACAAATTCCCTAAAATCGGGGACTGTCACGGGAATCCAGGGATGTCTGATCATCCTACTTTTAAAGCTGTTCCTTTCGTAGCCAATCTTTTCCTCCCATTAGATTCTGTACCCATCTCTCCTAGCAGATTGCACCCCCTAAGCATAATGTTTTATTGTCAGCGTGACATCATGCAAAATGACAGAAAAGTGAACAAAGTTGGAAAACTGTTTTCTCTGAGATAAATCACAGTCATGTAGACAATAAATCCTACCTTCATTGTACCATGTGAAAAACAAATAACGCTGCTTACTCTACCAGCCCACAGCCTATCTTGCGTCAACCTGAGTCTTATTCATTAGATAGCAATAAACAATAAAATGATTGCAGCTGGAACTAGACTATATATATTAACCCTTCCCTACAAAACCAGGCACAGCTTGTTCTGTATATTGCTTAAAGTACGGGCGTCATTAGCTAATGGATAGATGCATGTGACACCTTCACATCACGTATTTAGAGCAAATAAAAGAAATGAAGCATTAAGGAACTTGTATTGAAATTAGTTACTATACATTCTGCCATGGTTTTTGCTGCCCTCATTTCTTGTTAACATAATTATGTATTATTAGTAATTAAGTCAGAAATTTAGATTGATAAAAATCTGAATCTCCACCTCAAAGGTTAAAGCAAACAGCTACATTTACAGCTGAAATATTCAAGTTTGAAGTGTTGCACCTGTCATAAAATGTAACTTAGAAAAAGGGTCCGGAGCTTCTTTGGGGCGACCCGGAGCGACCTGCATTGACTTCAATGATATGAAGTCCGTGCCGGCCGCTCCGAGGTCGCGGTGCGAGCTGCGCACCGCGACCTGTGAGGTCGCCCCGGCAAGTAGCGTCGCCCCAGTGTGAACGGGGTCTAAGGCGACGATCAAAGTCCACCAGTAAGAAACGTGGAACCCACAGACCGTGTTTCCCCGAAAATAAGACCAAGTCTCATATTAATTTTGGCTACAAAAAACACACTAGGGCTTATTTTCAGGGGATGTCTTATTTATTTATGGTATGCAAAAGACGATCTTAGAGGGATTGTAACCCTAAAATAAATAAATATCCTGATCCTTTAAAGCATGGTAGACAGCACAGTGCTTGTGTTGTGTGATTTAGCCCTCTTTATGTTCTAAAAAATCTGGAATAAAATAATAACATGTTAAAAAAAAAGTTCTCTCCCCCCCTCTCTCCCTGTCAGCTCAGGAGTCAGCATTATGACATTCTGTAATCCCAAAAATAAACCTTGGATTAAGTCATTGGTAAAATATGTAAAAGATTTTGTAAAAAGATTATGTAATGTGCAGTGTGTCTCCTTTTGTAACTTTATTGTGGAAAATACCTTATTTACAGCGCCGCTGGGCAGCTCTACTTTCCCTCTCCGAATACTGCAGAGGGAGGGGCTGAGATCAAGGATTTTACTAGGGCTTATTTTTGGGGTAGGGCTTATATTGCAGCCATCCCTGAAAATCATGCTAGGTCTTATTTTCGGGGTAGGGATTATTTTCAGGGAAACCGGGGATTACAGATTTTTGTATTTTGGCATCATGTCAGAGAGTTTTGCTTTTTACATACAGAATGGGCAATGAAGTCAAGTGCTAACCTGCGATAATGAGAGTGAGTCAGATAGCCAGCCTTTTGCTATAGTTTGGTTGTCTTCAAAACACCATTCAAAGCAGTTTTCTAATCCTGACAGAAAGCTCTGCTAGGTCTACCATCTGACTTCCCTTTTCTCTACTGCAGGTAAAGCAATACAGCTTTTTCAAACTCTACTCCAGCTTGTGATTGGATAGTGAGGAAACAGCTATACACTGATGAGATCAACCTTGTGCTCTCTCCAATTATCAGTTTAGATCTCCCTTTACAAAGACTGCGGAAGTTCAAGAAAAGTGTACCCCAAGTCAATATGAATATCTAATATCATACACAGAATTTCGGGGGCGTTGTTCACATTCTTTTGCCTAATGATTTTTATATTGAAATCAATGGAAATGCATTTCAACATGCATTTACATTTGTTGCTGTGCTTTTCACCAAGCTTTGCAATGCAATTTACACTGCACATTAACGTGTGTCATGACACAGATCATGTATCGACACTTGTTTCTTTTGATTGCAGCAGACACTGCATCGGGCTAATAAAAACAAAGGTGTGAAGTGAGGCTAAACCTACATGTGTAGGCATCTGTTGCCCTCCACTGTTTGTATTTACAAGTAACCTAGCTATCACAGAGTTATGTATAATTATGTATCAGTACTTCCTGTCTCTGGGGGATGACTTGAAAACCCCAGAAGGAGGATTTGGAGAGATAAAGAGAGGAGCTGAGACCACGTGTCCCCAGGGAGGAACTGCGGGAATTCCAGTCCAGAAGCAGGGGCTATTAGGCAAGCATCCCTATGTTAATATTTAACTATTGTTGCCCATAGTGTATATACATATATAGATGTAGCACCCTCCTAGGTAGGTGCTAGGTAAAAGCATCTATTGCTCCTTCTGTTTATCAGGGGAGCCTGTTCTGTTAGGTTTCCTGTTACATGTTTCCAGGTGTGATTCACTGGGTCTGAGGGATTGTCCCCACTGTATCCAATAAGGGAGCTTGTTGGACAGTGGAGGAAACCCAGCCAGTGACACATTAGTTTTGTGGGAGTCTCAGTGGGTGGGCACTCTAGCAGTGCATCCTGGGATTGCTCATAAAAGCCAGGGGGACATGTGACAGGGTGTCTTTGATGGGAAGCAGAGTCCCAGGAGGAGGCTGACGGCTTGTCTCTCCTCCTGAAGCAAGAGGAAAGTGGTCTTAGGCAGTCGTCCTAGTGAACCAGGTGTGGAGCTGGGCTGCAGAGAATCTAGTGAGGCTGACGGTGGAGCTGCTGGCAGAATCTTCTGGGAAAAACAGTGTCTGTGAGTACCAGGGGACTTGCCAAAGGGTCTGCCCAGGAAGGGGGACCACTCCAGTGAAGTCAGAGGATCAAGGGGCCAGCTCACACAGAGTGTCAGAGTAAAGGGGGTGCCATGTAGAGCCCTGAAGAGTAGGGACAAAGGGGGTGCCAAGTAGGACCCTGAAGAGTGATACACAGTACAGTACAGTTCATCTAATTCTCCTTCACTGCAGTGTCAAGGTGAAGCAGCGGCTTTGCCGCACTCAGCGTTATGTAAAAGTCCCAGCAATTGTGCATAGTTTATATAGTTGGAGTATCCCACTCATCCTTTCTCCTATCCAAGTTCTCAAATAAATCAACAAAAACCGAAACCCCTAGACTGTTTTCAGACTGAGCCAAGCACTTTGAATACGCTACATTGTCAAGTTGTTGCTATGGGTAACCCAGGGAAACCTGTAACCAGCAGCTCCCATGGGAGTAGTGCTATATATATATATATATATATATATATATACACACACACACACACACTATATTGTCAAAAGTATTGGGATGCCTGCCTTTCCACGCACATGAACTTTAATGGCATCCCAGTCTTAGTCCGTAGGGTTCAATATTCGCCCTTTGCAGCTATAACCGCTTCAACTCTTCTGGGAAGGCTGTCCACAAGGTTTAGGAGTGTGTCTATGGGAATGTTTGACCATTCTTCCAGAAGCGCATTTTTAAAAGAATGTTGAAAACCATTTATCATTTTCCTTCCACTTCACAATTATGTGCCACGTTGTGTTGGTCTATCAAATAAAATCCCAATAAAATACATTTAAGTTTTTGGTTGTAACATGACAAAATGTGGGAAATTTCAAGGGGTATGAATACTTTTTCAAGGCACTGTATGAGCAAAATTGAGTGATCTGAATCTGCATAGATAGATGTGGACCAGCCAGCAGTCTCTTTATTTGTCTACACAGCAAATACGATTCTGAATATGAAAATGTAGACACTATAAGCAATATGATTGGCAAAAATTGTATTCAACTCGGAGATCCACACTTAAGGGGATTTAGAGACCCAGTATGATTGCAGCTGAATTTACCATCAGATGCAGGTTCTTGATCATCTGTAAAGCTGCCATTGGGCAGGAAAAAGGCAGAACTGTAAAACACATGAAAATAAAGTAACCATTACATAGGGTCAAGTTGACATATCGTTTGTTGTTTTTCAGCTGTCAGATGTGGCTCTCTTCTTACCCATTGCGAGATGTTTTGTTTGCCAGCTGTGCCCAAGGCTCACGTTAGGACTGTGACAGCAAGATCCACAGCTCATCCCCACATGCGCCATCAGACTTGCTTTGTGAGTCATCTAGAAGCACGATGGGTAGCCTTATCGGGTGCTCTGCACACCTCTCACCTTGACATTTCAGAGGATGCAGACCAATATAATGACACATTAACAGCCTCTGTCTCCCGCCTACACACAGTCACAGTGAGGGGCTGCCAGGGAATCTCTCCTGCTATGACAGCTATTGTTAACCCTTGTTGTCTCTGTGTACAGGGAACCTTGCTGCATAATCCTGTACATTTAGAGTTGGGTATATGAAAATCAGGAAATAGATGTTCATTTATGAAACCCCTTACAGCATAGCCACCCACACTGCACCTAACCTCATTAGTTCTTTCTGTCAGTAATGGAAGGTTGACTAATACTGCAGGCTGTAAGGCTAACCATACTAGACACACATTAGCACCCACACTTCATTAAAAAAAAAAAAAAGCAATGAAAAGAAATCAATAATCTACTTAAGAGTTGAGAACAACTAAATCTCCCAGCATCACAAATGAGTTAAATTGTTTCAATCAATGATCTAACTGTGATTGGTAGAAACACCCTAACATAAACATAACTTGGTATGCCTTTTATGTACAGGATGCATGGTAAACTGCACAGATTCCCACACTGTGAACCCAAGTCTAGGTTAGCCTGGAAAGCTGCTTATGTAAACAGGAATGAATCTCAATGCTGTTTTAACCATATGGGCAAAAGAGGGCAAAATGCCAGGCTCACCAATCTAAACAGTCCAGCAGAGCCACTGCTGGTTCTATCCCTGGGTAAACTGCCATTAAGCCCCCCGGCTGTCAAAATACTTAAACAGCAGCTGAATCTCATTGGCCGGCTGATGATTTTACACTCCTCCATCAATTTTTCAATCAAGAACATCAGGCAGGAGGTGCCCGATGCAGCTACACACTGAGTGAATTTTGTCTGGTTCCTGATAAACCGTGTATGACCAGTTTTAGTGTTAGGAAATGCTTTTAGTTGATGCTGCTGGTGTGTTTTTTTAAAGTAACATTATGTAGCAACCTAGCTGCGCATACATGGTGCCAATCTAGATTGAGAAGGGGCATAATTTTCTCATTGTGAGGAGCTGCCAGAGCTCTTGTATGTATCAAAATCAGAAACGTTTCTGATGTAAGCGCAGTGAGTTCTACATGAAAGTCTTCCTTCCAGAGTCACCAAGATCTGAGGTCTGTTAGGTCCTTTTCACACGAAGGGTCAAATCAGGTTCCGCCTGTCAGTTTTATCAGGCGGACTTGAGCAGACCCTCTATTCACCCCTATGGATTGGCAAATGTAAATGGACCTGTGTCTGTTTACACCCGCATATCCCCAATCCAATCTGCTAAAAACAAATACTAGGGGATCCATCCCCCTACATCTAGGCGGATCAGATCAGAGGGCAATCTGGTGTAAACGGACAGGCGGAGTCTGTTTACATCCGACTGCCCAAAGAGCAGAGCAGGCTCTGTCCATGATCTGTTATCCACCCGCACTGCTTTGATCTGGAGGGGTGTTATCCCATGTTTTATCATATACAGTAGCACTCTTCAAGGGACAGGTTCTTTGTTAGCTTGCATTAAGAGCTTAGGGACAAGGTTAGCCCTTCTCAAAATAAGGTTTTAATAATGAAAAGGTCAAAGTTGGTGCAAATAAAATATTTACAGAAAAAAGGTGTTTCAAAGAAATAGAGAAATAATTCAGCAATAGAAAAATAAGGTAGAATTGAGGAGGAAGAATACTTGCAGTCAATGTCCTGGGTGTTATCAGAGTTCAATCGATGAGCCAGGTGTGATCGGTTCTCAAACTTGATAGATGTTCCTGCTTTGATGTTACCATGAGAATTAATCACTGGGTAGGGGTCTCCCTTTTTCTTTGGGATCAAAGGGATGTTGACAGATGCCCCTGACCAATGAAAACGGAGTGGCCATGGGCTGTCCTGGGTTTTCTGACCATATCAGGTCCCTCCTCTTTGGACATTTTATACCACTATTCATTTCTTGAAATATGTATCGTTTGCATTCTTGAAACTAATAGATCATGGTTCAGCATTGAATCTCGCATCCAGGCACACCAAACACAGAATATCTCAAATAAACTTGTCACCCAGGGAATATCTGACAGCTATCTTCCTTTCTATATATGATAGTGTGGTCTAGTATATGATAGTGTGGTCATGTATGACCTTAATTCCTTCAGTATAACATCTCTCATCCAAATATATACTTATTAATAATGTGTCATGTTCCTGTCTGGTTTTATGAATCGTGTGTGTATTTAAGTTTTGAATTAGGCAGGGCTCTATGATTGCCTTTTATGATCCCCATTAGTTCTGGCTATCCTTAATGGATTTGGTCAAAGTTTTACGATAGCCTGGATGGAAGAAGCTGTTTACAGCTCTGCACAGGCCCAAGTGCTGGTTTTGATGTCTCTGAGTTGAGATAACGGCTCTTTTGAGGTGTAAAACCTATGCATTCCATGAATTAAAGGAGGTGGGGAGGGGGATAATATCGCTGCGTGTATAACTGTTCTGCAAGACTGTCATGGTTGACCTATAATGACTGAACAACATGGCCGCTTGCTACAGTTTTTCGTGTGTCCAGTGTGGGATATCATTACAGAAGGGATTCCCCAATCCACATACAACCCCTGGCAAAAAGTATGGAATCACCACTCTTGGAAAATGTTCATTCAATAGTTGAATTATGTAGAAACAAAATTGAATTGAATTCTCTGAGGCAAGGATTTAACTATCAACAAACAATATTCTTCATAAATCCGGCTCCAGCTTTCTCTTATTGCAGTTGCCGGATCAGCTTTGCAGGTTGGAGCCTTGTCATGGACCATTTTCTTTCATTTCAACCTTAGATTTTAAATTGGATTGAGGTCTGGACTATTTGCAGGCCATGCCATTGTCATTATAGGTCTTTATTAACCACTTAAGCCCCGGAGGATTTGGCTGCTAAACGACCAGAGGGTATTTTGCGATTCGGCACTGCGTGACTTTAACGGACAATTGCGCGGTCGTGCGACGCTGTACCTAAACGAATTTGACGTCCTTTTTTTCCCACAAACAGAGCTTTCTTTTGGTGGTATTTGATCACCTGTGCGATTTTTTGATCATGCGCTATAAACAAAAAAAGAGCGTCAATTTTGCAAAAATAGCAATATTTTTCACATTTTTTTATATGAAATTCCCCCCAAAAAAAATGTAAAAATCAAAATTTTTTTGACATTTTCGGCCAATTTGTTTTATGCTACCTATGTTTGGTAAAAAAAATTGCAAAAAGCGTATTTTGATTGGTTTGCGCCAAAGTTATCGCGTTTACTAACAAAGGGAAAGATTTTTGTCATTTTTGTTGTTTTTTTTTAACGCGTAATGGCGGTGATCTGCGATTTTTTTTGCGGTACTGCGACATTGGGGCGGACAGATCGGACCCTTGACTGACATTTTTGACACTTTTGGGGTTACCAGTGACATTTCTACAGTAATCAGTGCTATACATATGCACTGTTACTGTAAAAATACACTGGTAGTGAAGGGGTTAACTTTATTTGGGAGGGAGGGGCTGTGTGTGTCCCTAGGGGCGTGCTTTCTACTGTGATTGGCTGTGGCTTGAGCTGTAAGGACACTGATCAACGGATCTACATAGTAGATCCGTGTGATCAGTGTCTTTACACCGAGGAGAATGACAGGCAGCTTGTTTACACAAGCCGCCTGACTTTCTCCCTCTCCCCCGCCGATCACACGCGCGGGGGGGTCCGTGACCGCGTGCTCGCTCCCCAGACCCTCCCAGGCTAGTGACGTACTGATACGTCACTCTGCCTGTGAGGGGCTGACCGCCGCAGTACATAGTCGTGCGGCGGTCGGCAAGCGGTTAAAGGAAAGTTTTCACGGCTTTTGCCCTATGGCAAGATGCATTATCATTCTGAAAAATTATGTCATCATCACCAAACATCCTTTTAATTGATGGAATAAGAAAGGTTTCCAAAATCTTTATATAAACTTGAGACATGCAACTATATATCATCAATGATTGTGGAAATGTGCATGTTTTCTTCAGGCAGTCGTCTTCATACATTTCATTGGAACGCCACCAAACAAAAGTTCCAGCATCGTCACCCTGCCCAGTGCAGATTCGTGATTCATCACTGAATATCACTTTCATCCAGTCATCCACAGTCCATGATTGCTTTTCTTTAGCCCACTGTAACCTTGTTTTTTTTCTGTTTAGGTGTTAATGAGGGTTTGCATTTGGTTTTTCTGTATGTAAATCCCATTTCCTTTAGGCAATGCCTTACAGTTTTGTCACAGACATTGACTCCAGTTTCTGACCATTTGTTCCTCATGTGTTTTGTTGTGCATTTTCTGTTTTCAAAGCATTTTGCTTTAAGTTTTCTATCTTGACGCTTTGATGTCTTCCTTTGTCTAGCAATATGTTCCCTTTTACAACCTTCCCATTTAATTTGTATCTGGTCCAGATTTTAGACACAGGTTACTGGGAACAACCAACATCTTTTGCAACATTACCTTCTTGAAGAAGTTTTATAATCCTCTCCTTTGTTTAACCACTTGCCGACCGGTCACGTTGACCGTACTGCGGCAAAGTGGCTCGTTATCGTCCAGCGACGTAGACCTACGTCGCTGGACTCCTCCCCTCGTGGGCGGCGCGCGCGCCGCCGGAGGCTCGCTCCCGCTGTATTCAGTCACAGCGGGAGTCAGGCCAGGGGAAGAGAGGTGGTTATCAGCATAGCTGAACCTGCGGTCTGTGCCTGTGTCACTCAGTCCCCTCCCCCCACACACGTTAGTAAGCACCAGGCATACATTAACCCCTTGATCACCAATAAAAGTTAACCCCTTCCCTGCCAGTGTCATTTTTACAGTAACAGTGCATATTTACAGCACTGATTACTGTAGTAATGTCACTGGTACCCCCAAAAGTGTAAAAAATGTCAGTCAAGGGTCCGACCTGTCCGCCGCAATGTCGCAGTCCCGCAAAAAAAATCGCAGATTGCCGCCAGAACGCCGCCATTACTAGTTTAAAAAAAAACAATAAAAATGACATAAATTTCCCGTAGTTAGTAGCTGCGATAACTTTTGCGCAAACCAATCAAAATAGGCTTATTGAGATTTTTTTTACCAAAATATGTAGTAGAAAACAAATTGGCCTAAAATGTTAAAAAATTTTGATTTTTACATTTTTTGGGGGGGAATTTCATGTAAAAAAATGTGAAAAATATTGTTATTTTTTCAAAATTGTCGCTCTTTTTTTGTTTATAGCGCAAAAAGTAAAAAATCGCACAGGTGATCAAATACCACCAAAAGAAAGCTCTATTTGTGGGGAAAAAAGGACATAAATTTAATTTAGGTACAGCATTGCACGACCGTAACGCAGTGCCGAATCGCAAAATATGGCCTGGTCAGGAATGGGGTAAAATCTTCCGGTCTTAAAGCGGTTAAAAATACGCTCATTGAGACTTTTTTTGTCAAAGACATGTAGCTAAATACATTTTGGCCTAAATATATGACAAAAATTGAATATATTGGATATTTTTTAGTTGTCAAAGTAGAAAAATATTGTTATTTTTTCAAAATTTTCGCATTTTTTTATCAATATCGCAAAAAATTAAAAGTGCAGAGGTGATCAAATACCACCAAAAGAAAGCTCTGTTTGTGGGGAAAAAAGAACGTAAATTTCGTTTGGGTACAGCGTTGCATGACCGCGCAATTGTCAGTTAAAGTTGCACAGTGCCAAATCGCAAAAAGTGGCCTGGACGTAAGACAGCAAAATCCTCCGGTGGTAAAGTGGTTAACCACTTCCATACAGGGCACTTTCACCCCCTTCCTGCCAGACCAATTTTCAGCTTTCAGCGCTCTCACACTTTGAATGATAATTACTCAGTCATGCAATGCTGTACCCAATCAAATTATTTATCATTTTTTTCCCCAAAAATAGAGCTTTCTTTTGGTGGTATTTAATCACCACTGGGTTTTTTATTTTTTTTGCGATATAATCAAAAAAAAGAGCGAAAATTTTGAAAAAAAAAAAAACATTTTGTTTTTGTTTCTATTATAAAATTTTGCAAATAAGTAATTTTTTTTCCATAAATTCGGGCCAAAATTTATACAGCTACATATCTTTGGTAAAAAAAAAAAACTTTCTTGAGGCCCTGAAAGGTCAGGACAGTACAAATACCCCCCCCCCCTTCCTCCACAAATGACCGCTTTTTGGAAAGTAGACATTCCAGGGTATTTAGTAAGAGGAATGGTGAGTTTTTTGAAGTTGTAATTTTTTCATACAATTCTTGGGAAAATGAAGAAATTTTGTTTTTGTTTTTTTTACACAAAATTGTCATAATAACAAGTTATTTCTCACACACAGTATATGCATACTTGCAATTACACCCCAAAATACATTCTGCTACTCCTCCTGAATATGGCGATACCACATTTGTGAGACCTTTATATAGCCTGGCCACATACAGAGGCCCAACATGCAAGGAGCACCATCAGGTGTTCTACAAGCATAAATTACACATATAATTTCCTAATGACCTATCAAACTTTTGAAGGCCCTGGAGCACCAGGATAATGGAATTACCTACAAAATGACCCAATTTTGGAAAGCAAACACCCCAATGTATATTCTATGAGGCACAATGAGTCTTTTGAACATGTCATTTTTTTTTCCACAAGTTTTTGGAATGTATGTGGAAAGAAAATGAAAACGTATTTTTTTTTTACACAAAGTTGTCAATTTATAGGATATTTCTAACACATAGCATGTACATAGCAAAAATTACACCCCAAAATACATTCTGCTACTCCTCCTGAGTATGGCAATACCACGTGTGAGACTTTTGCACAGCCTGGCCACATACAGAAGCCCAACATCCAAGTAGCACCTTCAGGCGTTCTAGGAGCATAAATTTCACATCTAATTTCATTACAACCAATCACACTTTCGAAGGCCTGGGAGCACCAGGACAATGTAAACCCCCACAAAATTACCCCATTTTGGAAACCAAACACCCCAACACATAATCTAGGAGGCATGGGCTGCAGATAGGTACTCAGGTACTCTGAAGAGCTGCAGATAGGTACTCAAGTACTCTGATGGGCTGCAGAGAGGTACTTGGGTACTCTGATAGGCTAGAGACAGGTACTCAGGAAATCTGATGGACTGCGGATAGGTACTCGGGTACTCTGGGCTGGAGACAGGTACGCAGGTACTCTGATGGTCTGCAGACAGGTACTCGTGTACTCTGATGGGTTACAGAGAAGTACTCGGGTACTATGATGGGCTGCAGAGAGGTATTTGGGTACTCTGATGGGCTGGAGACAGATACTCGGGTACTCTATTGGGCTGCAGATAGGTACTCAGGTACCCTGATGGGCTGGGGACAAGTACCAAAGTACTCTGATGGCATGCAGATAGGTACTCAGGTCATCTGAAGGACTGGACACAGGTACTCAGGTACTCTGATGGACTGAGGACAGGTACTCGGGTACTCTTATGGGATGGTGACAGGTGCTTGGGTACTCTGATGGGATGGTGACAGGTGCTTGGTTTCTCTGATGACATGTACTCAGGTACTCTGATGGGTTGCAGAGAGGTACTTGGGTACTCTGATGGGCTAGAGACGGGTACACGGGTAATCTGATGGGCTGCAGATAGGTACTCGGGTACTCTGGGCTGGAGACAGGTACTCGGGTTCTCCGATGACAGGTATTCTGATAACAGGTACTCCAATGACAGGTACTCGGGTACTCTGATGGGCTGGTGACAGGTACTCAGAGCACCCAAGTACCTGTCATTGGAGTACCCGTCACCAGTCCATCAGAGTACCCGAGCACCTGTCACTAACCCATCAGAGTACCCGAGTACCTGTCATCAGAGTACCTGATGGGCTGGTGACAGATACTTTGATGGGCTAGTGACAGGTCCTCTTTATTGGGGGGTGGGGCAATCAGTGTGTTTGCTGTGCACTCTAATTGGTAACTAGCTGTTACCGCAATCTCCTCCTCACACAAGATCGGTGTGTGAGGAGGAGAGCCGGTAACAGCTAGTTACCGCGGTTTGTTGACATTCTGTGACTGGCTGTGATTGGACACAGCTGGTCATGTGGTAAAGAGCCAATTTCATTGGCTCTTTACCCAGATCAGGGATGGACTGTGTCAGATTGACACTCTCCATCCCCGATCGCCACTCTGCGTGCCGCTCTGGCGCACACGAGCGGAGTGCACGAGGACAGTGCATGTGGCCGGCTGTGATTGGACAAAGCCGGTAACATGGTAAAAAGCCATTTTTTATTGGCTCTTTACACTTATCGGGGATGGGCTGTGTCCCGAGGGAGACGCCTCATCCCCGATCGCCGTGCTGCGTACCCTCGGGGCACGGGAGAGCGACGAGAACGGGCAGACATCATATGACATCCGCCCGGTAGGGAACTGGTTAACTGCAGACTAATTAGCAGATGTAAACTGATGTAGATGTTTGTTTTAGAACTGCAAAGTACATGGTGATTCCATAATATTTTCCTCAGAATTTAGTGATTCCATATTTGTTTCCTCTGCTTTATCAGCAAAAACAGTTGCAATTGACTACAGTTTTCTTTCTTATTTTTTTTTAGTGTTTCTTAAAGCCACAAGGTTGGAATGTTAAATGGAAATTGTTTTGAAGCATGTCTGTGATTAGCCTTTTTTTTCTACACAATTAACCACTTAAGCCCCGGAAGATTTTACCCCCATTCCGACCAGGGGGTATTTTGCGATTCGGCACTGCGTGAATTTAACGCACAATTGCGCGGTCGTGCGACGCTGTACCTAAACGAATTTGACGTCCTTTTTTTCCCACAAACAGAGCTTTCTTTTGGTGGTATTTGATCACCTGTGCGATTTTTTTGATCACGCGCTATAAACAAAAAAAGAGCGTCAATTTTGCAAAAATAGCAATATTTTTCACATTTTTTTATATGAAATTCCCCCAAAAAAAATGTAAAAATCAAAATTTTTTAAAATTTTCGGCCAATTTGTTTTATGCTACCTATGTTTGGTAAAAAAAATCGCAAAAAGCGTATTTTGATTGGTTTGCGCAAAAGTTATCGCGTTTACTAACAAAGGGAAAGATTTTTGTCATTTTTGTTGTTTTTTTTTTTAACGCGTAATGGCGGCGATCTGCGATTTTTTTTGCGGTACTGCGACATTGCGGCGGACAGATCGGACCCTTGACTGACATTTTTGACACTTTTGGGGTTACCAGTGACATTTCTACAGTAATCAGTGCTATACATATGCACTGTTACTGTAAAAATACACTGGTAGTGAAGGGGTTAACTTTATTTGGAAGGGAGGGGCTGTGTGTGTCCCTAGGGGCGTGGTTTCTACTGTGATTGGCTGTGGCTCTAGCTGTAAGGACACTGATCAACGGATCTACATACCAGATCCGTTTTATCAGTGTCTTTGCAGCGAGGAGAATGACAGGCAGTTTGTTTACACAAGCTGCCTGACATTCTCCCTCTCCCCCGCCGATCGCCGAGTGGCCGGCGGACATCGGGTCCGCTGGTCACACGCGCGGGGGGGTCCGTGACCACGCGGGAGCGCGCCTCCGGGGGCGCGCGCTCGCTCCCTAGACCCTCACAAGCAAGCAACGTAGCCCTACGTTAGTTTGCCTGTGAGGGGCTGACCGCCGACGTAGATAGTCGTGCGGCGGTCGGCAAGTGGTTAAACAATTGAATAAACAGTTTCCAAGAGTGGTGATTCCATGCTTTTTGCCAGGGGTTGTAAAAAGACTGGATGGGGAATCAATTCATTTTCATTTTCAAAATGAATCATGTATGGCCTGCTTGATCCTTCAAGGATTACTGTGTTTCCCTGTCTTGTTGTAGTGTGACAAAGACAGGAAGTAAAATCACCCCACTGGGGTTTAATGCTAGGGATAGACAGATATGGTTTTTTTCAGGGCCGATACCGATATCTTGGTCACAACATATCGGTATCGGCCGATATTTTGTACATTTAAAGTTTTGAAAAATAAAGACAATTTTGACACAAATCTGGTTCTGAACATGTTAGTTTTTGTTTAATGCCTAATGGCTGGCTTGCTGGCACCCTGTGGTGGGTGGCTGACTGTCTGGCACACTGTGGTGGGTGGCTGGCTGTCTGGCATCCTGTGGTGGGTGGCTGTCTGGCTGGCACCCTGTGGTGGGTGGCTGTCTGGCTGGCACCCTGTGGTGGGTGGCTGGCTGGCTGGTACAGGGCCTGTGGGTGGCTGGCTGGCTTGCTGGTACAGTCCTTGTGGCTGGCTCGCTGGTACAGGTCCTGTGGATGTGGGTGGCTGGTTGGCACTGAGCTGCTGTGGGTGGGCATATGGTGTGATACACTCCCGTGAGACTAGTCCCAACTCCAGCAGATGAGGCTGTCCAAGGCGAAGCAGGCGGCCTAAGAAGGCAGAATGACGTCACAAAAATATCTGATATCGGCCGATACCGATATATCGGGGAAAGTGCATATCGGCCTTGCTGATAATCGGCCTATCCATATTTAATGCATTAATAAAGTACAAATAAAAATACAAAACAGATATGGCTGGAGTTGGGCTTTAAAGTGCAAATTCAGTTTTGACAACAAAAAAAGCTCTTTGGGTCAATTATATTTAAAGACTGAAGTGCGTTTATGGGTCAAAGAATTTTCTTTATTAATGATAGATGAATAATGCTTTCTAAGCTTTATTCTTTTTTGTTTTTTTTTGTTTTTTACATATTCAAAATAAGTTTAGGGTTAGAGGTCCTGAGAATGCAAGGTTCAAAAAAGGAAGAAATTAATCTGAAGAGGTTGTGTGTCAACCTTCACTATATTGTCAAAAGTATTGGGACACCTGCCTTTACATGCACTTGAACTTTAATGGCATCCCAATCTTAGTCTGGAAGGTTTAATATTGGAGTTGGCCCACCTTTTGCAGCTATAACAGCTTCAACTCCTCTGGGAAGGCTATCCACAAGGTTTAGGAGTGTGTCCATGGGAATGCTTGACCATTCTTCCAGAAGTGCATTTGTGAGGTCAAGCACTGATGTTGGAGAGAAGGCTGGCTCACAGTCTAGGCTCTAAGTCAAGGTTTCTCAACCAGGGTTCCTCCTGAGGTTGCTAGGGGTTCCTTGAACAATGGGCAATTTCTGCCTCTCAGATAAGTTCCCAATGACACCATTGTTCCTTTTAGCCATCTATAAGGGAGTAATTCTTCCCAATGATGACAAGAGTAAGGAGCATTCTTCCCACTGACTGTCACACTAATGTGTCATGAGTTGTAGATTTTAAATTTTTAGCAGGGGTTCCTGAGACCAGAAATGTATTTCAAGGGTTCCTCTGTGTTGAAAAGGTTGAGAAAGGCTGTTCTATGTCATCCCAAAGGTGTTCTATCGAGTTGAGGTCAGGACTATGTGCAGACCAGTCAAGTTCCTCCACCCCAAACTCGCTTTTCCATGTCTTTATGGACCTTACTTTGTGTACTGGTCCAAATCATTTGACGGAGGGGGGATTATGGTGTGGGGTTGTTTTTCAGGGGTTTGACTTAGTCCCTTAGTTCAAGTGAAGGGAACTCTTAAGGTGTCAGCATACTAAGACATTTTGGACAGTTTCATGCTTCCAACTTTATAGGAACTGTTTGGGGATGGCCCTTCCTGTTCCAACATAACTCCCCTCCAGTGCACAAAGCAAGGCTTAATGCCTGTTTTTCCCTCCCCCTTTTCGATCTTCTCCTTGTAAACTTTTAAATTACATATGCTTATACCAACTTGCATTTTTTTTTTTTTTTTTAATGTAGCAGAGATGAATCATCAAACTTTCCTGCCTACGGTGCTTCTCTCTTGAGGTTTTTGTAACCTGCACTGTGGTAGGCATTGTTTAACTGGCATTTACTGTGTGGTAAGGAAAACTCCATCAACCTTTTATCTGTAAGCATATCAGTCAGATCATCACTGTCCATGACAATTAACACATTGTGAAGCTGAAGGCAAGGATAGAAGGGCATAGCAAACTAAAGAATTATGAAAAAGAGTAAAATGAATAAAACATGAGTAGATCACAGGTGCAATGCTCTGGCTTTCATATTCTTCCTCTAGTTCAGATTCATACGGAAGTATGGACCTTCATTACAATGCTGGAGGAAGTGTTAATGGACTGCAGGTGTGGTGTCATCATTGCATTTCTGCTCCTTTGAGAACAACAAGTTCCTCTGTTGTGGTGGAAGAGGGGACATGTAGTTTTTTTTTTTTTTTTTAATTGACTGATCTCTCTTTCTGAAGAACACAGCTGTGCCATTGGCTGTGAGCGCTAATCAGATGATGGTTTTCCAGCATGCTCGTTCAACAGAAGCCAGTCGAGAAGCTGTACACAGGCCGAAAGTCGGATGGTTCCTGCTGAACTGATCACTTAGGGCTGATTTACGGTCCATGTGTACACAGCTTTAGTGTTGGGGCTGTGGATTCTTAAGGATGGACTTACAATTTAAAGGAAGAAAATGCTATAAGGCAAGGGTCAGCCATTTAAAGCACATGAGAGTCACATTGGGCATGTAAATCTATTTTCAAGATTCATAGTCACATGTCTACATACGGTATCTCACAAAAGCGAGTACACCCCTCACATTTTGTAAATATTTTATTTTATCTTTTCATGTGACAACACTATCCCCTTAAAATAACTCCACCATTAACCACTTGCCGACCGCCGCACGACTATCTACGGCGGCGGTCAGCCCCTCACAGGCAAAGTGACGTAGGTCTACGTCGCTCGCCTGTGAGGGTTTAGGGAGCGAGCGCGCGCCGCCGGAGGCACGCTCCCGCTCCCGCGTGGTCACGGACCCCCCCGCGCGTGTGACCGGCGGACCCGATCGCCGCCGGCCACTCTGCGATCGGCGGGGGAGAGGGAGAAAGTCAGGCAGCTTGTGTAAACAAGCTGCCTGTCATTCTCCTCTCTGTATGAGAGCTGATCACATGGATCTACTATGTAGATCCATTGATCACTCTGCATACAGTTGAAGCCACAGCCAATCACAGTTAGAATCACGCCCCTAGGGACACACACAGCCCCTCCCTCTCAAATAAAGTTAACCCCTTCACTACCAGTGTATTTTTACAGTAACAGTGCATATATATAGCACTGATTACTGTAGAAATGTCACTGGTAACCCCAAAAGTGTCAAAAATGTCAGTCAAGGGTCCGATCTTTCCGCCGCAATGTCGCAGTACCGCAAAAAAAATCGCAGATCGCCGCCATTACGCGTTAAAAAAAAAAACAACAAAAATGACAAAAATCTTTCCCTTTGTTAGTAAACGCAATAACTTTTGCGCAAACCAATCAAAATACGCTTTTTGCGATTTTTTTTACCAAACATAGGTAGCATAAAACAAATTGGCCGAAAATATTAAAAAATTTTGATTTTTACATTTTTTTTTGGGGGAATTTCATATAAAAAAAAGGGAAAAATATTGCTATTTTTGCAAAATTTACGCTCTTTTTTTGTTTATAGCGCGTGATCAAAAAATCGCACAGGTGATCAAATACCGCCAAAAGAAAGCTCTGTTTGTGGGAAAAAAAGGACGCCAAATTCGTTTAGGTACAGCGTCGCACGACCGCGCAATTGTCCGTTAAAGTCACGCAGTGCCGAATCGCAAAATACCCTCTGGTCGTTTAGCAGCCAAATCCTCCGGGGCTTAAGTGGTTAATGTCTAAACCACTGGCAACAAAAGTGAGGACACCCCTAAGTGAACATGTCCAAATTGGGCCCAATTAGCCCTTTTCCCTCCCCGCTGTCATGTGACTCATGTTACAAGGTCCCAGGTGTGATTAGGGAGTATGTGTGTTAAATTTGGTGTTATCGCTCTCACTCTCTTATACTGGCCATGGGAAGTTCAACATGGCACCTCATGGCAAAAAAACTCTCAGGATCTGGAGAAAGAAAAAAAAAAATTGTTGCTCTACATAAAGATGGCGTAGGCTATAAGAAGATTGCTAAGACCCTGAAACTGAGCTGCAGCACGGTTGCCAAGACCATACAGCGGTTTAACAGGACAGGTTCCACTTAGAACAGGTCTTGCCATGGTCGACCAAAGAAGTTGAGTGCATGTGTTCAGCTTCATATTCAGATGTTGTCTTTGGAAAACAGTAAAAAATGTATGAGTGCTGCCAGCTTTGCTGCAGAGGTTTAAGGGGTGGGGGGGGGGGGGTCAGCCTGTCAGTGCTCAGACCATATGCCGCACACTGCATCAAATTGGTCTGCATGGCTGTCGTCCCAGAAGGAAGCCTCTTCTAAAGATGATGCACAAGAAAGCCTGCAAACAGTTTGCTGAAGACAAGCAGACTAAGGGCATGGATTACTGAAACCGTTTCCTGTGGTCTGATGAGACCAAGATAAACTTATTTGGTTCAGATGGTTTCAAGCGTGTGTGGCCGCAACCAGGTGAGGAGTACAAAGACAAGTGTGTCTTGCCTACAGTCAAGCATGGTGGTGAATGTGTCATATTCTGGGGCTGCATGAGGGCTGACGGCACTGGGGAGCTACTGCTCATTGAGGAAACCATGAATGCCAACATGTACTGTGACACACTGAAGCAGAGTATGATTCCCCTCCCCACGGAGATTGGGCCGCAGAGCACTATTCCAACATGATTAGGACCCCAAACACACCTCCAAGACGACCACTGCCTTGCTAAAGAAGCTGGCCAACCATATCTCTGGATCAAAACCCTATTGAGCATCTGTGGGTCATCCTCAAACGGAAGGTAGGGTATCGCAAGGTCTCTAACATCCACCAGCTCCGTGATGTCATCATGGAGAAGTGGAAGAGCACTCCAGTAGCAACCTGTTAAGCTCTGATGAACTCAATGCCCAACAGGGTTAAGGCATTGCTGAAAAAAAAATAGTGGTCACACAAATATTGCCACTTTGGAGTCAATTTGGACATTTCCACTTAGAGGTGTACTCACTTTTGTTGCCAGCGGTTTAGACATTAATGAGGAGTTATTTTTGGGGGACAGCAAATTTACACTGTAAGTGCCGGTTCACACTGATACGACTTGTCAGGCGACCAAGTAGCTTCCAATGCTGTGCAATGGAACCGTTCTAATCAGAGCAACTCCGACTTAGAAAAAGACTAAAACCCCGTACACACGTACCGATCGGCCGTCTTTTGTCCCCGGGCTGTCGTGTCCGCTGAAAAGTGCAAAAGACTGCACACGAATTTTGTCCGCCGACTGCAGAAGTGATGTCATGTGATGGTTAACTTTCCCTGTTTTTTCTTTTCTGAGCATGCCCAGTCTTGCAAATCTGCTGTCTGTCGGCCGAATTCTGTACTGACTGGCGAACAATCGGCCGTTCTGGTGTCGGCATACAAAAATTTTAATGCTTGCACGACAGATTCTGTTCGGCCGAAAGTGCGCTGTCAGAAGCATCATACTAACAAGCCGAAAATGGGCTGATCGGTCGTCGGCCGAATCTTTTCGGCCGACAATCTGCACGTGTGTACGGGCCTTAAGTTTCGCTCCGACTTAGAAAAAGACTAAAGGCCCGTACACACGTACCGATTGTCGGCCGTAAAGATTCGGCCAACGACGGATCGGCCGATTGTAGGCTTGTTAGTATGATGCTTCCGACAGCCGACAGCGCATTTTCGGCCGAACAGAATCTGTCGTGCAAGCATTAAAATTTTTGTTGGCCAACACCAGAACGGCCGATTGTTCGCCAGTCAGTACAGATTTCAGCCGACAGACAGCAGATTAGCAAGACTGGGCATGCTCAGAAAAGAAAAAAGACAAGGAAAGTTAACCATCACATGACATCACTTCTGCAGTCGGCTGTTGTTGGCCGACAAAATTCGTGTGCAGTCTTTTGCACTTTTCAACAGACACGACAGCCCTCGGACAAAAGACGGCCGATCGTTCGGCCGACAATCGGTACGTGTGTACGGGGCTTAAGTCTCGCTCCGACTTAGAAAAAGGTTCCTGCACTATTTTTTTTGCAAAGTCGGAGCGACTTGCATTGACTTCCATTATAAGAAGTCGTTGCAAGCCTCGCCGAAGTCGCGGTGCACGGGCGACTTCCTTAGTCGCCCGAAGTCGGGGCGACTTCGAGTCGGATTAGTGTGATCCGACACTTGTACAAGCTGTACACTCACTACTTTACATTGTAGCAAAGTGTAATTTCTTCAGTGTTGTCACATGAAAAGATAGAATAAAATATTTACATAAATGTGAGGGGTGTACTCACTTTTGTGAGATACTGTACCTATAGCAAAGGCTGTTAAATAATACCTAGTCCGTAGTGTAGGGAGTTTACCAAATTCTGATGTTGGAATTATGCCTTTTGCTTTAGTCTCTGCATTTGGATCCACACCCAGTATATGTGCAAAATTATTTTTTTTTTCACACCTGAGAACAGAACTACAGTAAACCCATTGATTCAACAGTTTCATAAAAACAGTTACATTCCAAGATGTGCCGGTGTTCTGTCGCTATGAAACGCTCGCTCTCGAATAGCGCATGCACATTTAAAAGAAAAGCCGCTCGCTTGAATATCGCATTTAAAGAAAAGCCGCTGCTGCTCGTAGGTGCGCATGGGCTATTGAGAGCGTTTAATATCAACAGAACAGCATCGCACAGCAGGGGTATGGGATGCATACATTAGGATTGTATGTCTCGCACTTCGTGAGCGTCCCATACCTAATACCGGGATAGAACTGTCACATTTGCTTGTGCTCTCAGGCCTCGTTCACATCATGTGCAGAGATGTCAGCTTTTCCGCATGCGTTCTGCAAGGGTACAAATAAAACAATTGTTCTCTATGTGCCCTGTTCACACCACAACACTGGTGTCACAAGTAGATTTTTTTTTTCTGCGCAGGGATCTGCAAACAGGCCACATAATTGACGCCCATGAAGACTGATGTCCACGTGTGTGAAAACTGATGTAAATTGATGTCTCTGCTAGTGAAGTCTTTTTTCCCATCAGTTTTCATGCATGTATCGTGTGAACGAGCCATTAACCAAACTGTAAAACCATCAAATCGCTGGTATCATAACTGATCTCATGTGCAGCACCATGGCCTCAAGCAATGTTCCTGTTTCTTCTTGCCAGAGGCTGCCAATTTCCTGAAGCCCAGAGCCCCTGAACAGCAGTAAATCTTTAGGCTGGCAGCAGATCAACCTCTACAAGAGAATAACTGAGCACGTGCAGAGCAGGGAGAGAGTGCATTACTGGATTTTAAACAGTATAGACCGGGCATGTCCAACCTGCGGCCCGGAACCGCAGGCAATGCAGCCCACTACCCCCTGGCAATCTTTTTTTTTTTTGCTGGGGAGGAAGGAAGTCAGGGCAGGGGCACGGCCACAGCGGCTTCCAACTAACGGTAGGCAGAGGTTGCCTCGGAGGGGAGGGGTGCGCATGTGCAGTGTTTCTGACTACTACCACCAGGACCACTTCAAATCACTGAAGTGGTCATGGTGGTTAGAGTGTTCCTTTAATATCTCTCAGAATAAGTAAGCCTCTGTATACTGATTCGATTTAATTTGATCGTCCTCTAGTTGTGTTAAATTATTGCAAGGGGCACGGCCGCGTGGGAAGGGCGTGGCAGGGTTGTATTATTTATATACCTTAACTATAGTATATATTTTATATGTGGCCCGAGAAAATTTCTCTACACTCAATGTGGCCCAGAGAAGCCAAACGGTTGGACACCCATGGTATAGACACTTATTTTTAATGTTT
This sequence comes from Pelophylax lessonae, assembly GCF_965119305.1. Classification (NCBI taxonomy): domain Eukaryota; kingdom Metazoa; phylum Chordata; class Amphibia; order Anura; family Ranidae; genus Pelophylax; species Pelophylax lessonae. The sequence goes on along the minus strand of NC_138774.1, from coordinate 171,949,437 downwards.
AATAGCTATACCTGCAAAAGGGGCCATCCTGAAGTGATCTAGGAGAACTTGTTTTCTGACTAAAGTTACACTTTAAAAGTGGGTATATACTCCACTTGGTGAATTTTACCCAAAGATAAGCCTATAATAAGGCCTACCTGTAGGTAATAATTGGATTTTTGTCTTACCGTAAAATCCTTCTCTCAGATGTTCATTGACGAACACAGCTCCAGAATCTTTTTGACCATTGGGGTTATGCTGCCCCCTACAGGCGTAGGACACTAGGCAGGAAAAAGCTTTTCTGCGCCTATGGGGCAGTCCTAGGGGGTATACTCCCACTTCCTGCTATAGGCATTCAGTTTTGTTGCAAGCAGTGTCAGAAGAAAAATAACCAAACTCAATAGAGGGGTGGGTGCTGTTTCCATCAATGAACATCAGAGAAAAGGATTTTACAGCAGGACAAAAATCCAATTTTCTCTTTGTTCATAGACGGACACAGCTCCAAAATCTTCATGACCATTGGGACTTCCCAAAGTAGTGTCAAACATGAGGGGTGGGGAAAAAACAGCAGAAACAAATCCCAAAGGCTAAACAACTGGAGCTCACTTGAAAACAATACACCCTCAAAGAGAACCAAGTCCTCTCAAACAGAGGCCTGCAATTCCTTGCGGCCAAAAGCAGCATCCGCAGATGCCAACACATCTACTTTGTAACATTTTGTGAAAGTGTGCACAGACGACCAAGTGGCCGCCTTGCAAACCTGCATCACTCATGCCTGATAGCAGAAGCCACTAAGTGCCTGCATAGAATGCGCCTCAACAGGGAAAGGAGGAACCTAATCTTTGATTGAATAGGCCTGCACTACAGTCTGTCTGATCCATCTGGAAATGGTTGTGGCAGACGCGGCCAACCCCTTGCGAGGTCTATCCCTAAGGACAAAAAGTAAATCTGATTTCCTAAACGACTCGGATGCCGCCAGGTACACCCTGATCGCCCGAACCACATCCAGAGAATGCAAGGCAATCTCCTTAGGATGCTTAGGTTTTAGGCAAAACCATTGCACAGAGCAGGTATGAATGACAAGTTTGTTGTTTAACCACTTCTGGACCTGAAGATTTTCCCCCTTAATTGACCAGGCCATATTTTGTGATTCGGCATTGCATTATTTTAACAGACAATTGCGCGGTAGTGCAACGCTGTACCCAAAAAAATTTGATGTCCTTTTTTTCCCACAAATAGAGCTTTCTTTTGGTGGTATTTGATCACCTGTGCGATTTTTATTTTTTGCCCTATAAAAAAAAAAAAAAGAGCAACAATTCTGAAAAAAAAAAAAAAAAAACAATATTTTTCTCTTTCGGCTATATAACATTCCCCCCCCCCACCAAAAAAAAAAAAAATCAAAATTTTTTAACATTTTAGGTCAATTTGTTTTCTGCTACATATTTTTGGTAAAAAAAAAACAAAATCACAATAAGTATAAAAAAGTTATCGCGTCTACTAACTACGGGAAAGTTATAAGCCTTGTACACACGTGTCGAAATTCGGCCGGGAATTTTCGTCCGACGACCGATCCGCCGATTTTCGGCTTGTTAGTATGATGCTTCCAATAACCGACTCCGACTTTTCGGCCGAAAAAAATCTGGTGTGCAGGCTATAAATTTTTTGTCCTCCGTCAAAACACGTCCGATTTTCGTGCAGTCAGTACAGATTTCGACAGGGAAAAATCTTATGAGCAAGACTGGGCATGCTCAGAGAAGAAAGAACACAAAGAAAGCAATCCAACACATGACATCACTTCTGAAGTAGAATTTTGTCGTGCGGGAAAATTCGTGTGCAGTCTAGGCACATTCCAACCAACAAAACACCACTCTAGACAAAAGATGGACGACCGGTCGGCGGAAATTCGTTGCGTGTGTACTAGGCTTTATGTAATTTTTATTGGGTTTTTTTTACTAATAATGGCGGCGATCTGCGATTTTTTGCAGGAATGCGACATTGCCGCGGACAGATCGGACCCCTGACTGACATTTTTGGGGGGGGACTAGTGACATTACTACAGTAATCAGTGCTAAAAATATGCACTGTTACTGTAATAATGACACTGGCAAGGAAGGTTTTAACACAGTAAGTGATCAAGGGGTTAAATGTGTACCTAGGGGCTTGTTTCTAACTGTATGGGGGTGTGGCTTGTGAAATGATCACAGAGACCTGTGTTCCTATATAGCAGGATCACAGGAGCTCTGTGATTATTCCAGAGAGAACGGTCAGCTGTGTTTACAACAGCTGCCCGTCCCTCTCTCACAGCGGGGAACGATCGCAGGTGTCAGGCGGCTATCGGAGCTGCCTGCCTCGTGCATTGGAGTCCCCGCTGACGAGTGGGGACGGGAGCGTGCCGCCAGCAGCGCGCGCTCTCCCCCTAGCTGCAGATGCGTGACCGACGTATACCTACGTGGGTTCGCGCAGGAGGGCAGCCCTGCCGCAGTATAACTGCGGCGGACGGTCGGGAAGCGGTTAAAAGAACAAAAATCCAATGTTTACAATTCCTTTCTGTGCAAGGAAGATCAGCATCTGAACCCAGAGAAGTTGGAGGCTGATAGACTTAAGCCCCGTACACACGATCAGATTATCGAACGATCTGTCGTCCGCTTTTTGTTGCATGCTAGTCTGATGTGGAAAGTGAAGAGGTTATTTTCATACGAATTTTCCTGTACGACAGAATTCTACTTCAGAAGTGATGTCATGTGTTGGATTGCTTTGTATGTGTTCTTTCGTCTCTGAGCATGCCTAGTCTTGCTCTTAAGATTTTTTTTCCGTCGAAATCTGTACTAATGAGAAGAAAATCGGACGTTGTTTTGACGGATGACAAAAATGATATAGCCTGCACATCAGGATTTTGTCAGCCGAAAAGTCGGAGTCGGCTGTCGAAAGCACCATACTAACAATCCAAAAATCGGCAGATCGGTCGTCGACTAATTTTCCCTACAGATTTTCTTATCGTGTGTACGGCCCTTTAGGCCCCTTTCACACGAGCGGTTAGATTTCAGCTTTTAGCTGCGGATAGAGGAACTTATTTACCGCAGCTAAATGCAGACAATGAATTCCTATGGTCCCATTCATACACTGCATTTAGCAACATTTTCATAACATTGGTTTTGTGCATTTAAGAAAAATAAAGTTGACAGCGTCCAGGAGCGATGTACCGCAGCTATCTGTATATAAACGCAGTTAATGACAGTACAAAGAAAAAATAAGTAAACAGTTACTATACAAAAGGCAAGAATTTACTACCGCAGCTAAATGCAGCCGCATGTAAATGCAAGTAATCGCATTTAAATGCAATGTGAGTATTATAAAAAGTGGGGGTATACCTGCGCTTAGGAAAATACACTTATATTAAAAGGTTGGGTGAAGGGGCTGCTGCTGATTAAAAGGAAAGTTCCTTTGTAAGTGAATGAGTGCAAATGAATCAGCGCTGCCTTGAAATAGCTTATAAAGTGTTCTTAACCACTTGCCGACCGCCGCAAGTAGATTTACTGCGGCGGTCAGCCCCTCACAGGCAAAGTGACGTTAATTAACATCACTAGCCTGGGAGGGTCTGGGGAGCGAGCGCGCGCGGAGGCGCGCTCCCGCGCGGTCACGGACCCCCCCGCGCGTGTCACTCGGCGATCGTCGGTGGAGAGGGAGAAAGTCAGGCGGCTTGTGTAAACAAGCCACCTGTCATTCTCCTCGGTGAAAAAAACACTGATCACACGGTTCTACTATGTAGAACCGTTGATCAGTGTCCTTACACCTCAAGTCACAGCCAATCACAGTAAGAATCACGCCCCTAGGGACACACACAGCCCCTCCCTCTCAAATAAAGTTAACCCCTTCGCTACCAGTGTATTTTTACAGTAACAGTGTTTATTTATAGCACTGATTACTGTAGAAATGTCACTGGTAACCCCAAAAGTGTCAAAAATGTCAGTCAAGGGTCCGATCTGTCCGCCCCAATGTCACAGTACCGCAAAAAAAAAAAAAAAATCGCAGATCGCCGCCATTACGCGTTAAAATACGCTTTTTGCGATTTTTTTTACCAAACATATGTAGCATAAAACAAATTGGCCGAAAATGTTAAAAAATTTTGATTTTTACATTTTTTTTGGGGAATTTCATATAAAAAAAATGTGAAAAATATTGCTATTTTTGCAAAATTTACGCTCTTTTTTTGTTTATAGCGCAAAAAGTAAAAAGCGCACAGGTGATCAAATACCACCAAAAGAAAGCTCTGTTTGTGGGAAAAAAAGAACGTCAAATTTGTTTAGGTACAGCGTCGCACGACCGCGCAATTGTCAGTTAAAGTCACGCAGTGCCGAATCGCAAGATACCGCCTGGTCGTTTAGCAGCCAAATCCTCCGGGGCTTAAGTGGTTAAACAATCTATTAAGAGGATGTGTTAGTATTTGCATATTAACACCTTAAAAAGCGCTTATAATAAATATATAGATAAAATCAATATACATAAATTATAAAGTGCTCAACCGTGCTGTGTATAGCAATCATATAGTTTCCATATATTGTATAATCAATCTAAATCAATAATTGTGCTAAATATATCCATAAATAAACATAAATGATGTAAATTACAAAAATTAATGTAAATTAAAAAATCTGTGAATAAATAAAAAGTGACAAGTGCCAACGTGACTTTTCAAATATCTTCCTTCATCTGCTCAATAGTCCTTGTGCAATACAGTTCATATGAATCATAAAGTGACCAGTGTCCAATTCTGTTCCACTCATGATCTCACTGTGATCAGTGTTCCACCCCGTGCTCCCCTCTCTCCTCCCTACTTACCAAAGGTAGGCAGGGTTCAAGTCTTTTAAATATTCACAGGGGTAGTCTTGCACCTCCTTCCAGGGGTAGGGGACACTCCAACTATTTAATCTTATACTCCAGGGTAATCTCCTCTACATCTCTTCGTTATCGCCATCATATAAAAGAACATGCTTCCATAGTATAGTAAGTTTAAACTAAGCTTTTTAAATAAATAAATAGCAAATAAAACACTCACAAACTTCTCCAAGTGTTAAAAGCAATGTTTCCTGGTAGTAGTAGTGTACGCCGTAGCCAGCATTATTTGAAAAGTCACGTTGGTACTTGTCACTTTTTATTTATTTACATAAATGTTTTAATTTACATAATTTATGTTTATTTATGGATATATTTAGCAGAATTATTTAAATTTATTATACAATATATGGAAACTATATGATTGCAAGACACAGCATGGTTGAGCACTTTATAATTTATGTATATTGATTTCATCTATATATTTATTATAAGCACTTTTAGGGTGTTAATGTGCAAATACTATCACATCCTAGGCGCACTTCTAGATTGTTAAAGAACACTTTATAAGCTATTTCAAGGCAGCACTGATTCATTTGCACTCATTCAAATGTGAGTATTCTTTGTGCCAGGAGCATTGGAATTTCAAAATAACAAAACATGCTTTTACCAATGGCAGAACAAGCGCCTGTGTGAAACGTGTCGAAGGGTAATATAGGGCATTATAATTACATTTAAAATAAAAATTTACCATTATTGTGCATTATATTCAAAACTATTATAGCCATTCAATAAAGGTCTCAACCTTTAGTACTACTTTATTATAAAAGATTTATATCCTCCTCCACTCTTCATGTAGCTTTATGTCTGTCTCCTGGTTAAAATACCCATATATCCTACTTCTGGGTAGATTTATTTATATATATATATATATATATATATTAGAGAGAGAGAGCGAGAGAATACATATATAAAAATATTACTTTCACTGCTTTACAGTAAAAAATGAACCCCCTTTAGTAGTGATTATCTGTGGTCTTAGTACTATAAATAGCTATTTTTTTTTTGTTAACCCCATCATGACAAGTGATAAAAAAAAAATAAAAATAAAGCATGCTGCTGCTACTAGATGTCTTATGCTGGATATGCACGTAAAGATTTTTGAATGGGTATATTCACACGAATATCTTTGTATATTTGATGAACGGATGAAAGTCATTCAAAAATTTCACTTTTAACAAATCAATTTTAAAATGAATGTAACTTCTGAAGGAAAACCACATACACTGTTCGAAACTTCGTTCAACTGAGAAAAGCTTTTTTTATTCTGCTTCTTTGAATTTTCCCGTCACTGTGGTAAAAAATTAACATCGATTTGATCCCGCTAAAAAAAAAAAAAGAATTTAAAAAAGGAAAAACTAATTTATGTATGGCCAGCATAAGTGAAATCAGGCACAGGTAGTTTGTATCCAGCTACCTGCCTATGACAAGAGACTCTGTCATGCATAATATTATATTACAGTCCTGTCTTAAAATCTGCAAAAACGGAATTTTTGTAAAATCTTACCTGTAAAATTCCTTTCTCTGAGTCCTCCGACAGTCGCCGCCTCTTCATATTCGTCACATATGGGGTATTAGACTTTGCTCCGAAGGAGTAGCTAGGCAACAGAATATGTTAACAATAAAGCTTTAACATATCCCACCCTCAAGGGGTGGTCCCCTCAGTCAATACCCTCCCACTTCCTGCAACCATATCTCAGTTTTAGTGGAATAGCAGTAGAGTATACATCCAAACCCCAAAAGAGGGGCGGGGGCGGCGACTGTCGGAGGACTCAGAGAAAGGAATTTTACAGGTAAGATTTTACAAAAATTCCGTTTTCTCTTACGTCCTCCGACAGTCGCCGCCTCTTCATATTCGTCACATATGGGGACGTCCCAAAGCAGTGCAAACATGAGGGGTGGGAAACGCATCCGCGCCGAAAGGCAACGCAGTCTCCACATCAAAGAAAGGAACCTTACCAAAGGAAGGAAACCAGCTGGGCAACAGCAAAAAAAGTGCTCAACAGGAGCAACAACCCAGGAAAAGACAAAAAACCCAGGGAATACAAAAAACTATCCCAACAGCCAGGAGTCCCCAACAAGGGACCCTAGGGAACAGCCGCACTAAGAACCTTGCGGCCAAAGGAAGCATCCGCCGATGCCTGAACATCTACTTTGTAGAATTTTGTGAAAGTGTGCACGGTCGACCAAGTCGCCGCCTTACACACCTGGGCTACAGAAGCCCCATGACGGCAGGCCCAAGACGTACTCAGAGATCTAGTAGAGTGCGCCTTCACAGGCACAGGGGGAACCTTCCCCTGCAAGGCATAGGCCTGTTCAATGGTCTGCCTGATCCATTTGGCGATGGTAGAGGCCGAAGCCGCCATGCCCTTCCGAGGACCCTCTGGAAGAACAAACAAGGAGTCCGTCTTACGAAAAGACTCAGTCGATTTAAGGTAAACCCTTATCGCCCGAACAACATCCAGAGAGTGCAATCTCACCTCCTTTGGATGTTTAGGCTTCGTGCACAACGAAGGCAAAACAATATCCTCGTTAAGATGGAATTCCGAAACTCGTTTCGGCAGAAAAGGATTAGGTCGCAAGACCACCTTATCCAAATGAACAACCAGGTACGGAGACTTGCAGGACAAAGCCGCCAGTTCCGACACTCTGCGAGCCGAAGTGATCGCCACCAAAAAGGCGACCTTTTTGGACAACATAGACAACGAGATCTCCCTGATCTGTTCAAAAGGAGCACGTTGTAACACAGATAGAACGAGATTCAAGTCCCAAGGGGGCAAAGGATCCCTCCTAGGAGGAACCAGATGCCGCACACCCTGAATAAAGGTGCCAACCAAGGAGTTGGAAGCCACGGGACGTTGAAACAGAACGGCCAGCGCAGACACCTGACCCTTTATCGTAGCCAGCGCCAAACGCTGATCGACACCCGTCTGAAGGAAAGACAGCACACGGGAAACCGAGTACGTGCGGGGTGAAAACCCCCTGGACTCACACCAGGCAAAATAGGCCTTCCAAGTACGGTAATAAACCTTCCCCGAGGAAGACTTCCTCGCGTTGATCAAAGTATGAACGACCTCTGGAGAGAGACCCTTCTCCTTCAGGACCTCGGTCTCAACAGCCAGGCCGTCAAAGCCAGCGACTGTAAAGCAGGATGGTAAATCGGTCCTTGAGACAGTAGATCGTCTCGAAGAGGCAGACGCCAAGGGGCGTCGACCGCCAGATTCACGAGGTCTGCGTACCAGGACCGGCGAGGCCAGTCCGGTGCCACAAGAATCACCGTGCTGCGTTCCGAGTGTAACCTGCGAAGGAACCTGGACAGCAACTGAATCGGTGGAAACGCGTACATCAGCCTGTACTGATGCCACGGGGCCACTAACGCGTCCGACGCGTCTGCCCGAGGGTCGCGCGTCCTTGCCACGAACCTCTTCACCTTGTAGTTGAGGCGAGACGCGAACAGGTCCACATCTGGAAGACCCCACTTCGCGCACAACATCTGGAAGACAGCCGGGTGGAGAGACCATTCCCCCTGATCCAGGGTCTGGCGACTCAGATAGTCCGCCTGCCAGTTCTCCACTCCCGGAATGTGAACCGCCGTTATCGCCGGGACATGAGTCTCGGCCCAAGATAGAATGTCGGCCACTTCTCGAGCCGCTCGGGCACTCCTGGTGCCCCCCTGGTGGTTGATGTAGGCCACCGCCGTGGCATTGTCCGTCTGCACCCGAACCGGGCAGCCCTGCAGTCGGTCCGTCCAGCGATGAAGACAGAGCCTTATCGCACGCAATTCCAGAATGTTGATCGGGAGGGAAGACTCCCCCTCCGACCAGGTCCCCTGGGCGGACAGAACGCCCAGAACACCACCCCAGCCCGACAGGCTGGCATCCGTGGTGATTACCGTCCACGAGATCGGACGAAACGACTTGCCCCCGGACACCAACGGGGACTGGAGCCACCACAGAAGGTTTTCCCTGGTGCGATGACTCAACGAGATCTGAAGATCCAGAGATTGAGGTCGCCCGTCCCACCTGGACAGGATCTCCGCTTGGAGACCCCGCGTGTGAAACTGCGCGAAAGGAATCGCCTCGAAGGCCGAGACCATCAATCCCAGACATCTCATACACGTCCGCAGAGACGAGTGCGGAACGTCCCTGAGGGACCTGACTTCCTCCTGAAGAGTCCTGAGTTTGTCTTCCGGCAGGAAGACCTTCGCCTGCACCGAGTCCAGTATCATTCCCAGATAGGGGAGACGAACCGACGGACTCAGTGTCGACTTTGGAACATTTATCGTCCAACCAAACTCCTGTAGAGTTTGCATTGTGACAGACAGGTCCTCCTCCAGACCCTGTCTGGTCGCAGACCGAACCAGAATGTCGTCCAGATACCCCAGGACAGAAATGCCCTGGGCCCTCAATAATGCCAGAACCGGTGCAAGCACCTTGGTGAAGACCCGCGGAGCCGAGGCGAGACCAAAGGGCAACGCCACGAACTGGTAGTGATCCTCCGCAATGGCAAATCGAAGGTATCTCTGATGACCCTCGAATATGGGGATGTGAAGGTACGCATCCTTCAAATCGATGGAGGCCATGAATTCCCCCGGAACGAGGGCAGCCACCACCGAGCGCAGGGATTCCATGCGGAACTTGCGAACCCGCACAGAGCGGTTCAGAGCCTTCAAGTCCAGAATCGGACGAACCTTGCCCTCCTTCCTGGGCACGGTGAACAGATTGGAATAAAACCCCCGAAATCTGTCCCGATGAGGCACCGGAACCACCACTCCCTGAGCCCTTAGGTCCCGCACCGCCAGGTGCAGATCCCGCAGGCGCTCTGGAGACAGTTGAAGATTTGAGGGAAAAAATCTGCTCTCCGGCCGAGAGAGAAACTCGATCTTGTAACCAGATCGAACGATTTCCAGAACCCATCTGTCCCGCACACGGGCCAACCAGGGCTGAAGAAAACCGAGCAAGCGTCCCCCCACCCCAAAACTGGGTGAGGGCGCCCCTTCAGGCCGAACTGTTATGGGCTGCAGGTCCGGATTGGCCGGACTTCTGTTTCCCAGACCAGGGCTTCTTCTGAGAGCCTTGGCCTTTGAACGGTTTGCCCTTGTAGTGCGGCCGAAAGGCACGAAAGGACCCCTGAGGGGGCCGAAAATTAGCATGCTTCTTCCCAGAAGCCCCCTTAGCCTTGGGGAAATGGGGCAAGAGAGTGCTCTTACCCCCGGTGATCCCCTTAATCAACACATCCAGGGACTCCCCAAAAAGGCGAGACCCATCATAAGGCAGATTGGCTAAGGTCTTACGGGAAGATTGGTCTACCGACCAACATTTCAACCAAACCAGGCGGCGAGACAACACCGCCACGCTGTGCACACGTGCAGCCAACGGAATCAGGTCCAGGTCCGCATCACACAGATACATGACACCCTGGTGGATCTGATCCACCATATCCAGGGTCGCCGCCGAGGCCGAATCGGCCACTAGGACGCGCCTAAGCATCTGCGTCCAACTTGCGATCGCCTGGGCCGCCATGAGAGAAGCAAACAGAGCCTTAAGCATAGAACCCGTAACAGAATAAGTATGACGGGCAAGAGACTCCAGTCTCCTATCCGTGGCATCACGGAAAACAGGGGAACCCTCTGCAGGAATCGCAGTGGCTTTGTTCAAAACCGCAATTGCATGATCCACTGGCGGAGGCACACACCACCGTTCATCAGTGGCAGGCGAGAAAGGATAACGCAGCTTGAATTTACTTGGTACCGCAAAAGGCTTGCGCAGATCGCGCCATTGATCCTTAACAGCGCGCTGAAAATCAGCATTGCAGGGAAAAACCTGCGGCGTCCTGCGTTTCCTCTGCGTCCCATAAGCCGCCAAGGCAGCGGGGGGACACACTTCGTCTTGCAAACGTAGCGTCTGCTTAATGGAAGCAATCAACTCATCCATGATTGCAAGCTCTTCAGGCGAGCCAGGGGGAGAATTATCAACCCCTTCAACTTCAGCCTCTACCTCAGACCCCACTAGATCAAGAGAGGAGCGGGACCCCGATAAGGAGGTCCCTGCCAGAACAGCCCCATCACCTTCACCCTCAGAATCAGAGGACAGAGCAACTCTGGGCCGTTTAGTAGATTGAGCAGCCACCAGCATTTGCACCTGGGCAGCAAGGCCAGCCACAATAGTGGCTAAATCCCCCCCTGGGGGGGAAACAGCGGTCCCCTGGCTTTCCACCAATACTGTAGGAAACTTGCCCTCCTGAGAATCCATTGCCCCTGTAATGCCAGACAACCAAGGGTTAACTGCCCCCTTTTAGCAAGCGCGGCAAGCGCAGCCCACCGCACCACACTCAGGCACAATGAGACCCCCACAGGGAATATACAAACTGAATACAGGCAATGGATAGCAAGAACAGAAGGATAAAACCTGAGGAGACCCCGCTGCTGCTGCTGCCTCGATCGGTGTTCCTGGAAAGAGGAAGTGATGCTGCCAGGGCGCTCTATGTAAGCCTATGGAGGCTACAAGAAAATGGCCGCCGTGCATGTAAACCATGCGGCCGGAGCGGGCGCCGGTAAAATGGCGTCATTTGGCGCCGAAAACGCCGCTCCACAGTGCATAAAAACACACACATTACATCCCAATATAAGGATACATGTTAGATCGCCGCAGCGATCGCTGTATATGCCCAAACATGCCAAGAAAAAACATGCCCCACAGCACACAGCTTCTCACACTGCCCAGCCTGACACAGTGTCATACAGCTCCCCCCCCCCCCTGCAGCCCACAGCATGCAGCCGAGAGATAGGGAGACAAGCAGTGTGATTAAAGGCAGGTTACACAGTCCCAGACTGAGACCCCCCCCAGACAGACAGGTCCCCACATAAATACACTTACCTCACATGGCGTGGGGAACCCGCACAGGCAAACAAGCCGCTGCACATGAGGCAGGGAGAGTCGCAATTCAAGACGCACACAATGGAGGTTAAGAAACCGCACAGCGTCCGGTGAGGTAGCCACCTCACCAATCATCCCTGCACCGAACAGGGATGGGTCGTTCACTGTGCCAGGAGCGTTACCTGGCTGAACGCTCGATGGCAGACTGGGAAGCCACTGACCCACGACCTGCGACCAGGGGGATCAGCCCGAGACCCAGTCCGCATGATCCTCTTCGTCCGAAGAACTAACTAATGCTGACAAAAATAACAGCTAAGTAAAGATAGAGAGAAAACTCAAACAAAATATTAAAAAGAAGAAAGAGTCTGGGACAGAAAGTCCCAGCACAGAGAGAGCCAGCCACTCCTGACAAGCTAGACATTAAAACTGAGATATGGTTGCAGGAAGTGGGAGGGTATTGACTGAGGGGACCACCCCTTGAGGGTGGGATATGTTAAAGCTTTATTGTTAACATATTCTGTTGCCTAGCTACTCCTTCGGAGCAAAGTCTAATACCCCATATGTGACGAATATGAAGAGGCGGCGACTGTCGGAGGACGTAAGAGAAACCAGCTACCTGCCTATGACAAGAGACTCTGTCATGCATAATATTATATTACAGTCCTGTCTTAAAATCTGCAAAACAGTGTTTTAGATCTTTTTACATTTTTTTCTTTTATTTAAATACAAATGTCGTTCGCTTGAGTCTGAAGATATGTATCAGATTCAACTTTCAATAGTTTATACAGTATATCTCTGCTGTCTGTTATTCTCAGAATGGATTAGATATTTTGTTCCCTAACCCAGGGATCAACAAACCCCTGGCGCCAGGTCGCCATTGCAACTAGAAAATACAGACTGGTGCCTGGTGTCAGTCCCAGTGGCTAGCATGGAGGGAGCAGCTGGGCAAAGCATTGCCAGGCGGCCAGCAGGAACTTTTGTTTTCTAATGCCATGAGGTTAGAGCAAACGAGGGGCTGTAAAGTAGTAGGAACGGGGGGTCTGGGGAGGAGCGGAGTTGACAGGGGCAGAGTGGAGTCCCTGGCAGGAAGTGTGCCCTGTGCGGCTCTCTTCTCCTTCCCACTAGGCGCACTTATAGATTGAACTGTCTGCGGAGACTCCCTAGAGCAGGAACCGGTGGCTCTGAATGAGCTCAGCAATGGCCCTGAGCTGGACACCACCTCGCAGATGAGCCGAGTCCGGTCTGGCCAGCCCGAGAGCCCCCTACACCCTAGACAGACGGTGTGGCCACCCATTAGTGCCCATCAATGCTGCCATATCGTTGCCCATATTAGTGCAAATTAATGCTGCCTTATAAGTGCCCATCAATTCTACCTTATCAGTGCAGCCTTATTAGTGTCCATCAATGCTGCCTTATCGTTGCAGCCTCATCAGTTCCCATCAATGCTGCCATATTAGTGCAATCTCATCAGTGCCCATCAATGCGGCCTTATCAATATAACACAAAAAAGGTTCAAGCGCTAGTCCTGAATGCAATTTTCCTGTTGTATCATGAACCCAAAAATTATTAAGTTGTAGAAGCTGTATCAATGCCCATCAATGCTGCCTTATTAGTGTCCCTATCAGTGAAGCTTGATCAGAGTCCCTATCAGTGCCCATCAATACTGAGTTATCAGTGCAACCTCATCCCCACACATTAGAGAAGAATAAAATTGCTTATTTGCAAAGTTTTATAACAGAAATTAAGGTGGTTTTTTTTTTCACAATTCTTGTTTTTTTTTTTTACGAATTTAGCAAAAAAATAAAAAATCCACATGGTGATCAAAAACCACCAGACGAAAGCTCTATCAGTCTCAAAAAAATTAGGAAAATGTAATTTAGGTACAGTATTGCATGACTATGCAATTGCCTTTCAAGGTATGACAGTGCTGAAAATTGGCCTGGGTGGGAAGAGGGTGAAAGTAACCAGTAGGCAAAAGGTTAAAAATAAATTGTCTCCTAACTTTTTTTAGCTGGTTTCTAGATTCAAAGCAGATTTGCCAAGCCCTGCCCTAATCATATAACTGGCTATTTACTACTGCATATAGATATTCAAGAATAAATTGTATTTTTTTTTAACTTTACATATTTCACAGCAAATTTATTTTTTGATGTTTTTATCCAATTAATGGAAAAAATAATCGGCCAACTAATCGGTTACAAAAATATTCGTTTGTTGCAGCCCTAGTAATCTTACTACCGTTTTAACACATTGTGCCATTTTTAGCTTGTCTGCTTCAGCTTGGTCACCCCAGATCACCTTTTTTTTCGCTCCTTCAATACCATTTTTCTTTTTTTATGGGATGATTTAAAGCGGAGTTCCACCCAAAAGTGGAACTTCCGCTTTAGGGAGTCCTGACCCCCCGACATGCCACATTTGGCATGTCATTTTTTGGGGGGGGGAGCGGGTACCTAGTTTTGACAGGTACCCGCTCCCACTTCCGCTCGGAGCGCTGCGGCGCCCTGAGCGGAAGTTCTCCTCTCCCCCTCCCTCCCTGCAATCTTCTGGGACACGTCAGAGGTCCCAGAAGATTGCCGGCCAATCACGGCGCGCAGCGCGACTCGCGCATGCGCAGTGGGTACCCGGCTGTGAAGCCGCAAACTGGAACAGCCGGGTGCCCACAGCAGTGATGCCGGCGCCGAGGGAGAGGATCGAGGCTTCCGGCGGCCGCATCGCTGGACCGTTGGACAGGTGAGTAAATGGCTGGAACTCCGCTTTAAGTCCTGCAAATGCACATAGGGGTTACTTTTGTACCAGGAAGGAAGCATGCAGAAGCATTTATGACACATGCAGTGTGCATAGTAACTAACCAGCCTCTAACTTCAGCTTTTTCAATTACGCTTTGACAGTAAAACCTAAGAGCGGATTGGTAACTCAGCAGTGCTGCACCAGATTCTGTGCGCATCAATTTTAGTAAATCACCCCCACAGAGTTACTTCTGTGATCGAACGCCTACCAGTCAATTTTTTTTTTTTCTTTACAAAAAGCTTATTTTCACTTTAACTTTCAAAGTTGACTGACATGCATAATAAACGAATGTGCTGTATTAATGCTCCCACCAAAGCATTATTATCTTGATTTGTAATGTAAACACCTTCTCTTTAGGAAAACAATGACAAGAAATTCTCTATAGGGACCTTTCACACAGGTTTTCTGTCTGGCGGACTCAAGTTTTGCTCAGCGGGGATCGATCCACCGATCCCCTCTCTCCTCTATGGGAGATCAGATGAAAGCGGACCTCCTGTCAGTTTTCATCCAATCCGATCCTCCAGACAGATGGAAAATAAGGTTTCTATCCCTCTGGACTTCACGGCATGATCGGATAGCAGCGGGTGTCAGCGGACATGTCACCGCTGACATCTGCTGCTCCATAGGGGTGCATTGAGTGTCCGATCAGGTCCGCCTGAAAAACTGACAGGGGGACCTGATTGGAAAGCCCGTGTGAAAGGACCCCAACACCACCAATTGGGAAAGAAAATATTTTATACACTACATTCCCCCATATGCCCTTTAGTAGGTTGCTTGAATTCCAGATGCAATTGCTTTAGGACAGGTTCACCATGGACTGATATTGGAAACTGCAAAGTGGAAGTAAAGTTACTTAGTGTAGTTTCTTACACAATCATAATATGCTAAATCGCATTCATCCAATTGTAGGATGTCTTTGCGTGGATTTCCCTTTTAAAGAATAATTACAGGCATGGTTATATTATATATAGTTATATTGGTTCAGCTTAGACCAATGTTACCATGTATATCATATCTGGCTGATACTCCTGGGAGCTGGAAATCACTGAAGTGAGAACACCTACGTCAGTGATCTCCACTTGCTTTCAGTCCCAGGTAGAGCAGCATAGGCACCATTCAGAGAATTCCTTGCACCTTCTGAGGGAATGCTAATTGTTATGATTGGACAAGGCAGATTGGTTACATCATGCTCTCCACCTTGTCCAATCAGAGAAATTCTCTAAATGAGGCCTGTGTTGAGTGGCCAACCTGGCCACTTGGGACAGGATCCAGAAGCAAGAGGAGATCACTGAAGTAGCGGTGCCTGAAAGAGGAAATCAGCAAGAGGCAAAAAGCAAGAGGAGATCACTGAAGTAGCGGATTTCTAGCTTCCCGGGGCATTGGCCAGGTATAGTATTATACATAGTTACAGTGCATCAGGAAAGTATTCATAACACTTCACTTTTTCCACATTTTGTTATGCAACAGTCTTATTCCAAAATGGATTAAATTTATTGTTTTCCTCAAAATCCTACAAACAATACAACATAATGACAACATGAAAGAAGATTGTTTGAAATCTTTGCAAATTCATTAAACATAAAAAACGAAAAAAAAAAAAAAATCACATGTATTCCAGTATTCACAGCTTTTGCTCAATACTTTTTGGAAGCACCTTTGGCACAAATTACAGCCTCTAATCTTTTGGAGTATGATGCTACAAGCTTGGCACACCTATTTTTTGGCAGTTTCTCCCATTCTTCTTTGCAGAATCAAGCTCCATCAGGTTGGATGGGAGCACCAGTGCACAGCCTTTTTCAGATCTCGCCAGAGATGTTCAATTGGGTTCAAGTCTGGGCTATGGCTGGGCAACTCAAGGGACATTCACAAAGTTGTCCCATAGCCACTCCTTTGTTATCTTGGCTGTGTGCTTATGGCCGTTGTCCTGTTGGAAGATGAACCTTCACCCCAGTCTGAGGTCCAGAGCAGGTTTTTTATCAAGGAGGTCTCTGTACATTGCTGCATTCATATTTCCCTCGATACTGACTAGTCTCCCAGTTCCTGTCCCTGAAAAACATCCCCACAGTATGAAGCTGCCACCACCATGCTGTACTGTAGGGATAGTATTGGCCAGGAGATGAGCGGTGCCTGGTTTCCTCCAGACATGACACTTGCCATTCAGGCCAAAGAGTTCAATCTTTGTTTCATGAGACCAGAGAATTTTGTTTCTCATGGCCTGAGAGTCCTTCAGATGCCTTTTGGTAAACTCCGGATGGGCTGTCATGTTCTTTTTACTAAGGAATGGCTTCCGTCAGGCCACTCTGCTATACAGGCCTGATTGGTGGAGTGCTGCAGAGATGGTTGTTCTTTTGGAAGGTTCTTCTCGCTCCACATAGAAAACGCTGGAGCTCTGTCAGTGACCATCGGGTTCATGGTCACCTCTGACTAAGGCCCTTCTCCTCCGAACGCTCAGTTTAGCCAGACTATCTTGCTGTAGAAAGAGTCCTGGTGGTTCCAAACTTCTTCCATTTACGGATGATGGAGGCCATTATGCTCAATGGGACCTTCAATGTTACAGAAATTTTTATGTACCCTTTCCCAGATCTGTGCCTCGATACAATCCTGTCTCAGAGGTCTACATGCAATTCCTTGGACTTCATGGCTTGGTTTGTGCTCTGACATGCACTGTTAACTGTTGGACCTTTTATAGACAGGTATGTGAGTTTCCAAATCATGTCCAATGAACTGAATTTACCACAGGTGAACTCCAATCAAGTGGAAGAAAAATCTCAAGGATGATCAGGGGAAACAGAATGCACCTGAGCTCAATTTTGAGTTTCATGGCAAAGGCTGTGAATACTTATGTACATGTGAATTTTTTGTTTTTTTATTTTTAATACATTTGCAAAGATTTCAAACAAACTTCTTTCACATTGTCATTATGGGGTATGGTTTTTAGGATTTTGAGGGAAATAATGAATTGAATCCATTTTATAATAAGTCTGTAACATAACAAAATGTGGAAAAAGTGAAGCACTGTGAATACATTCCGGATGCACTATCCGAGCTGGGCCAGTGTAACTATGCATAATAGCCATGTTTGGAATTATTCTTTAATAACAGGTGTAGGCAGATGTAAAAGACTTTCATTTAACCGAGTCAGGTATTCATTAAAATTTATATAAAAAGGTTTAAAAATAAATGGTGTCTCAACCAATGTTTGTACTGTCCTCTTAGAATTCTCTATATATAGGCATTAAGAGAGAAAGAGACAGCACTTTAAAGAAAGAAAATCATGTTTTTTTTTTTCTTGCATTGTCCAAGGGCTGTGAATCATCAAATATAGCTTGCTGAATGAACAGAAAAAGGTCATTGTGAGGTGTAGTCATAATTTAGCTGCTGTGCCATCACTAACCAATCTGTATTAAACGTACTGAAGTAAAGAAAAGTAAATGGTCAGAACCTTGTAACTTTGGCAAAGGTGTCTGTAAATTGTCTGAAAAGAATGAAAACACTTAAGACACACACAGATGTCAACTATGTAATGTTTGCCTACACTTTTAGTTATAGTGTGTGTGTCTTCTCATAAAGGAATACACTATATGGCCAAAAGTATGTTGACCCTCCTTCAACTGTTTGTGTTTCGGTGTTTCCAGTGAAGGGTACAGTTAATGTTACAGCATACAAAGACATATTAGACAATTGTGTGCTTCCAACTTCATAGTAACAGTTTGGGCCACTTTTCTGCTCCAACATGACTGTGTCCCTTTGCACAATACAAGCCACAAAAACAGTTCAGCCACTTCTGGACCGGAAGGTTTTACCCCCCTAATTACAGTGCCTTGAAAAAGTATTCATACCCCTTGGAATTTTCCACATTTTGTCATGTCATGGAATTTTATGTGATAGATCAACACAAAGTGACACATAATTGTGAAGTGGAAGGAAAATGATAAATGGTTTTCAATGTTTTTTTACAAATAAATATGTCAAAAGTGTGGTGTGCATTTACTTTGTAGAACCAGGTTTCGCTGCAATTACAGCTGCAAGTCTTTTTGGGTATGTCTCCACCAGCTTTCCACATCGATAGTGACATTTTTGCTCATTCTTCTTTGCAAAATATTTCAAGCTGTCAGATTGGATGGAGAGCGTCTGAACAGCAATTTTCAAGTCTTGCCACAGATTCTCAATTGGATTTGGGTCTGGACTTTGACTGGGCCATTCTAACACATGAATATGCTTTGCTCCATCAGCTCATCCCCCACAGCTATTGCCTTTTGTATCAATTGACCCTCCCTTTTAGATTGTAAGCTCTAACGAGCAGGGCCCTCTGATTCCTTTTGTTCCAAATTGTAGTGTAACTGTATTGTCTGCCCTGATTTTGTTAAGCACTGCGCAAACTGTTGGCGCTATATAAATCCTGTATAATAATAAATAATAATAATCTAAACCATTCCATTGTAGCTCTGGCTGTATGTTTAGAGTTGTTGTTCTGCTGGACGGTGAACCTCCGCCTCAGTATCAAGTCTTTTGCAGACTCTAACAGATTTTCTTCTAAGATTTCCCTGTATTTTGCTCCATCCATCTTCCCATCAACTCTGACCAACATCCCTTTCCCTGCTGAAGAAAAGCATCCCCACAACATGATGTGGCCACCACCATGTTTCACGGTTGGGATGGGTGTTCAGGGTGATGTGCAGTGTTAGTTTTCTGCCACACATAGCGTTTTGCTTTCAGGCCAAAAAGTTAAATTTTGGTCTCATCTGACCAGAGCACCTTCTTCCACACGTTTGCTGTGTCCCACACGTGGCTTCTCATAAACTGCAAAACTGGACTTCTTATGGCTTTCCTTCAACAATGGCTTTCTTCTTGCCACTCTTTCATAAAGGGCAGATTTGTGGGGTGCACAACTAATAGTTGTCCTGTGGACAGATTCTTCCACCTGAGCTGTGGATCTCTACAGCTCCTCCAGAGTTACCACGGGCCTCTTGGCTGCTTCTTTGATTAATTCTCTTCTTGCCTGGCCTGTCAGTTTAGGTGGACGGCCATGTCTTGGTAGGTTTGCAGTTGTGCCATACATTTTCCATTTTTGGATAATGGATTGAACAGTTCTCTGTGAGATGTTCAAAGCTTGGGATATTTTTTTATAACCTAACCCTGCTTTAAACTTCTCCACAACTTTATCCCTGACCTGTCTGGTGTGTTCCTTGGCCTTTATGATGCTTTTTGTTCACTAAGGTTCTCTAACAAACCTCTGAGGGCTTCATAGAACAGCTGTATTTATACTGAGATGAAATTATACACAGGTGGACTCCATTTACTAATTAGGTGACTTCTGAATGCAATTGTTTCTACTAGATTTTAGTTGGGGGTATCAGAGTAAAGGGGGCTGAATACAAATGCACGCTGCACTTTTCAGATATTTATTTGTAAAAAATGTTGAAAACCATTTATCATTTTCCTTCCACTTCACAATTATGTGCCACTTTGTTTTTGGTCTATCACATAAAATCCCAATAAAATACATTTACATTTTTGGTTGTAACATGACAAAATGTGGAAAATTTCAAGGGGTATGAATACTTTTTCAAGGCACTGTATTAGGCCACTGCATTATGTTAACTGACAATTGTGCGGTCGTGAGATGCTGTACCCAAATAAAATTGATGTTCCTTTTTCCCCACAAATAGAGCTTTCTTTTGGCGGTATTTGATCACCTGTGCGACTTTCTGCTATAAAACATTTCCAATAAAAAGAAATTTAAAAATCAAAATGGTTTCATCATTTTAGGCCAAATATTCGGCTTCATATTTTTGGTAAAAAAAAATACCAATAAGTGTATATTGATTGGTTTGCGCAAAAGTTATCGCGTCTACAAACTAGGGGAAAGATGTGTCATTTTTATTTATTTACTAGTAATGGCTGAGACTGCAACATTGCGGCAGACAGATTGGACCCTTAACTGACATTTTTTACACTTTTGGGGGGCCAGTGACATTACTACATTAATCAGTGCTAAAAATATGCACTGTTACTATACTGACACTGGCAGGGAAGGGGGTAACACCAGGAGCGATCAAAGGGTAAAATGTGTCCCTATGGGGTGTTTTCCAACTGTGTTGTGGATGTACTTGCTGGATGAACACAGAGACCTGTGTTCCTAAATATGAGAAATACAGGATCCCTGTGTTCATCACTGACAGAACAGCCATATTTACATCGGCAGACCACCATTCTGTCTCCACGGGGAGCGATCACAGGTGCCCGGCAGACATCTCATCCGCCGGACCCGCTGATTGGCTCCCCCTGTTTGCAATCGGCACATGTGCATGGCCCCACTAGCTGTTTTACGAAGCAACGTACAGGTACGTTGTTTTGCGGGACAGAGCGGACCTGCCGCAGTACAAGTACAGCGGCTGGTCAGCAAGTGGTTGATAGGTTTGGTGTGTAAGAAATTGTACTGGCCTACACAGAGACCCGATCTTAACATTACTTACCAAACTTTGGCATAATTCTGAACACCTACAAAAAGCCAGGTCTTCTTAGCCATCAGTACCTGACTCAAATAATGTATTTCTTTTGCGTGAATGAGCACAAATTCTCACAGCCACACTTCAAAATCTGGAGGAAAGCCTTCCTAGAAGCATGGAGGCTAATGTATCTATAAAAAGATAAGCGACTAAATATCAATTCCCATGGTTAAAGTAGAACTATAGGCACATTTTCATTTTGGATTAAGCAAGGGAGGGTATAACCCGTCAGAATTTTTTTTTCCCATTATTGCCCCATTGTAGAGATTTCCCTGCACTTCATGTCCATAGCCAAAACAGAACAGGGCGCAGAGAACAATAAAAACTGACAAGCCTTCTATTACCGCTGTACTCTATCCACAACTTAAGAAAAAAAAAAGGTTTGCCTTTCATTATACTTTAAGAAATTGGGTGTCATAGGTCTGATGGCCAGTTACCTATAAGCCCCCGTTCACACTAAGGCGACCTGTGAAGCGACCTGGTCGCCTCACAGGTCGTCTCCCATAGGGAAGTTGCGGACCCGTTCTAATAGGAGCGACACAAGTCGCTCCGACTTAGAAAAAGGGTCCGGAGCTTCTTTGGGGCGACCAGGAGGCGACCGCCATAGACTTTAATGTTATGAAGTCCGTGGCGGCCGCTCCGAGGTCGCGGCGCGCTGCTCGCACCGCGACCTCCGAGGTCCGAAGTAGCGTCGCTTGCATGTGAACGGGGGCTAAACTGTGACTAGTGTAAGTATTGCCCAGGCACCTTTTTATATCTTTGGTAAATAAGAAGGGTAAGAAGATACATTCAACATGTTCACATTTAAACCCTACATCATGATCGACAAGTTGATTGCTTTATTTATAGGTTTTGATGATGTAACCCTGTTGTCAGGGCCCTTCCCTAATAATTACTAGACCAAGGCAGCAAAACCTGTAAACATCTTGACCATCTCACCTTACTCATCAATTGAGATTTTTCAAGACAAGTATATAAATCGATACAACTTAATAAAATCATGAAGTCAATTATGTTCAGACAATTTCCTGCCCCTGATAAATTCACTTGCGTTCAAAGAAATGTTAAAAATCTTTGCAGCCTTGACGTTTATGTCCAATTATATTTCTTAAGAGGATGACTTAGGTCACAAAAAGGTGCTAAATTACAAATATATATTGAAAAAAAAAATTAAATAACAAAAATAAGGAAAATAATTAGTGATCCCGTTATTTAGTGTGCAGAACAGCAGCCTCTCAACACTCACTACAAGGAGTGTTACAGCAAACATATGGAAGGATGGAATCACTAAGGATAGAGCGGAAACAGATGCGTTTAAAGTGATATGAAACAATAACAGGTTTGGAATATATCGCATTTTCTAAAATTTATAACCTCTGATTGTGAATGTACTGAGCACCAAACTGTATCTGTCCGGTTTTAAAAAGTGCTATTATCATCATTGCATGGGTCTAAATAAGTCGCTATTATCAGTAACTGAGCTTGCCATTTCCAAAACTTCATTACAGGATAGTGCCAAACAAGTCCTTTCTCAGTCCACATTTGGAAGGATCTGACGCTTTGGGGTGATGTGAAAAGCCTGCACTTGATTAGAAGACATACTGAAGATCTGATTTGTATGGCTATCCAAAGGTTCAAAGGAGTTAGAAGGAAAATCGTTCTTCTAATTACTAGGAAGCAGTTTCTGAGGTGGCAGTTACACTGTTCTTTATGTCCCTGTTGGACTTTGATCCCTCTTCCCCTGTCCAATGGTTTACCCTTGTTCTTAAGTACTATGCTTTTCTCGATTCCCATCATGGTGATCAGTCTCTAGATTGGTAGAACAGGATATATCCAGACTCTGAATTTTTTGAAATGTCTGATGTTAAACCATAGAACTCTTCAATGGCTTGGGCATCAATTTTCTGTGTTGACAGAAGAAAAAAATTAAAATGCTTGCAAAAAAAAACATAACGACAAACATGTTCCTATACTTAATGGCACATTAAAACAAGAAGTGTCTCGCCAAAAATAAAGGCCTCATAAATATGGGTGATTCAGCATGGAAAAGAACCAGGACTGCCTCATCAGCAAAGGCACTGCAGTTAAAATCGTATGTATGGAATCAATGCCCCATTTAGATGTGCAGTCTTTGGCAGTAGGCATTTTCTTAATTGACACCTATGTCTTCAAGATCCTATAGATATCACTGTAAAACTCAAAGGCTGTTCGTACTTGAATGTGTTCAGGTTATCACAAACTAAGCATGCCACAGACAAGCTTTTCTTTTTTTTTTTTTTTTGAAAGATGGAAAACAAAACCAACCTCTACAATGTCGTCATCAAAGAGCAGCCAGAACCCATGACTCTTTACAATGGTGATGTAGTGTCCGCGGTTTGGCCCACTATTTTTAGTTTAAAAAGAAAATGATAAAAACAAAAAAAATAAATAAATCAGTTTGGAACCTGGACAATACACATATTAACACATTTATTATAAAGTTCCATACTTTACCAGTGCCAAAAAGCAAAAAAAATAGATTTTTTACTTACCACAACATCCTTTTCTCTGAAGTTCATTGACAGATGCAGCTACATATTCTTCTTAACCATTGGGTTATGCTGCCCCTACAGGAGTAGGACACTAGGCAGAAAAAAAAAACTTTACCACGCCTATGGGGCAGTCCCTGCAGGCATACACCCCCTCACTCTACTATTTGTTGCAAGAAGTGTCAGAAGTAAAAAAACCTGCTCAGAAATAGAGGGGCGGGTGCTGCGTCTGTCAATAAACTTCAGAGAAAAGGATTTTACGGTAAGTCAAAAATCCAGTTTACCACAACATCCTTTTCTCTGAAGTTCATTGACAGACGCAGCTCCATATTCTTCCTAACCATTGGGACGTTCCAAACAGTATTTGCATGAGGGGTGGGAAAACAACGCAGAGAAAGAAGGTAATTCCCCAAAGGCTAAACTTAGCCAACCAGGTAACATGGAGCTCAACCAGGAGCAACTGGAGCTCACCTAGAAACAACATACACCCTCAAAGAGAAAAAATTGCTCAGCCAAAACAGCAGCCTGCAAAACCTTGCGGCCAAAAGAAGCATCCAAGGATGCCAACACATCTACTTCGTAGAAATTAGAGAACGTGTGCACAGACGATCAAGTTGCCACCTTGCAAACTTGTATTACTGACACCTGATGGCGAAAGGCCAAAGAGGCACTCAGCGCCCTAGCAGAATGCGCCTTCACAGGGAAAGGTGGAAACTGACCCTTAAGTGAATATGCCTGTACCACCGTCTGCCTGATACATCTGGATACAGTCGCAGCAGACGCAGCCAATCCTTTCCAAGGTCCTCCTGTGAGGACAAAAGGAGAGTCTAATTTCCTGAAACACTCAGTAACTGTCAGGCAAACCCTAATTGCCCGAACCACAGCAATAGAATGCAAGGCAATTTCCTTGGGGTGCTTGGGCTTAGGGCAGAGTGAAGGCAGCACAATGTCTTCATTCAATGGAAATCAGAAACAAATTAGGAAGAAATGACTGATTAGGTCGAAGTACCACTTAATCTCTGTGGACCACCAGAGAAGGAGAAAAGCAGGACAGCAGACGCTCTGCAGGCAGAGGTAATAGCCACCAAAAAGGCTTCCTTCTGTGACAGTGTAAGCAGAGGAATCTCCCTAAGTTTTCAAAGGGAGGTTTTTGAAGAACAGACAGTACCATGTTAAGATCCCACAGAGGTAATGGGGACCGTATCGGAGGAGCCACATGACGAACTCCCTGGATAAAAGTGCGAACCAAAGAATACGTAGCTAAAGGGCGTTGAAAAAACACCACCAAAGCCAACACCTGGCCTTTAACAGTACCCAAGGCCAACAGCTGCTCAACCCCTCTCTGGTGGAAAGCCAATATCCTAGCCACTGAATAGGAGCATGTATGCACCTTAATCGATTCACACGTCTACGTTAGATGTTTGGGACTTATTACATAAAAGATTTATTGGCTATATAATTCTCCACTGATGCCTCTACTTACACATAAGTTCTTCCCCCCGGGTATGATTGACCAGGGTTTTGCCCGATGGTCACAGGAGGGACCTTTAACCACTTAAGCACCGGAAGATTTTACCCCCTTCCTGACCAGGGGTTTTTTTGCGATTTTTTACTGCGTGACTTTAACGGACAATTGCGCGGCCGTGCGACGCTGTACCTAAACGGAATTTCACATCCTTTTTTTCCCACAAACAGAGCTTTCTTTTGGTGGTATTTGATCACCTGTGCGATTTTTTGATCATGCGCTATAAACAAAAAAGTGCGTAAATTTTGCAAAAATAACAATATTTTTCACTTATTTTATATGAAGTCTGCTTCCCACGCCAACATTTGGTGGGATTGCTCGAAAATTCCTAAATTCTGGCAACAAGTGGTCGATTACATAGAAAATAACTAATTACACAATACAGATGGTTTAACAGTAGTATAAAATATAGATAGACATACACAATTCAAAGACCTGACATGGAGTA
Source organism: Pelophylax lessonae (assembly GCF_965119305.1). NCBI lineage: Eukaryota > Metazoa > Chordata > Amphibia > Anura > Ranidae > Pelophylax > Pelophylax lessonae. The sequence goes on along the minus strand of NC_138774.1, from coordinate 171,923,896 downwards.
TACAAATTCATATAAATAATTTTCAATAGTAATAAATATATTATATAACATAACCAACATATAATCGATCTCCAAATGGTATGTCATCATTTCTTGTAAGCTCTACGCGTTTCGTGGCTCTACATCCACTCATCAGGAGCTAATTAAAAGTATAGATCTGTAAGAGTAAACTGATATTAAAATACTATAATCTTAGATAAAGGAATATAACAGATTGCTCCTAGTTTATAAATGTAGAATCCAGCTACTTACTGTGCTGACCCAATAAATCTGGAAGACCACCCCTAGCGAAACTGTCTCACCCGGGGCTGAGGCGGGTGAGACAGTTTCGCTTATCTCTTACAGATCTATACTTTTAATTAGCTCCCGATGAGTGGACGTAGAGCCACGAAACGCGTAGAGCTTACAAGAAATGATGACATAACATTTGGAGATCAATTATATGTTGGTTATGTTATTTAATATATTTATTACTATTGAAAATTATTTATATGAATTTGTATACTCCATGTCAGGTCTTTGAGTTGTGTATGTCTATCTATAATTTATACTACTGTTAAACCATGAATTATTTAATAAATATTTATCAATTGGCGATTTTACATTACTTTGATATTCAGTAATTGACTTACCTCATCTAAAGTCCCACAATTTCTGAACAAATTGTTCTTTTTGCATATTCATTAGGGATGGAGGTTTAGCCACTATATATACCCCAGATCATGTCCCTCTCTTTGCAAAGGTTTTTACTTGAGTTTGGAAATATGGACTGCACGGAATCCACCACCTATGGCCAGCACCCTTTCTCCCCCCCCTTCCTCCCCCCCTTTTTTTTTTCTCCTTGGAAATTAAGAAAGCATAACATTGATGATTCATGGTAATTATTGGAAAATTATAGAAATGGTTGATTGTATTGAGTCATTGAATATAATGGAAGAGTAATTCCTTTTTCATCTCCTTTTTTTGTTTGTTTTGTTGATTTGTCTGTATATAAATCTTTTTGGAAAATCAAATAAAAATTTATATATAAAAAAAAAAAAAATCGATTCACACCATGAGATGTAAGGATTCCACGTACGATGATAAATCTTCCTGGATGGTACATTTTCTAGTCTTCAACAGTGTAGGAATCACGGAGTCAGAAAGACCCCTATCCTGCAATACCTGGATTTTAAACAGCCACGCCGTTAAAGCCAGTGACTGAAAACAAACAGATCTTCGCTGGGAGGAAGTCTCCAAGGAGCATTGGTGACCAACCTTACCAGATCTGCATACTAAGACCGGCGAGGCCAGTCTGGGGCCACCAGAATAAAACAGCAATAAAGGAGCGCTAACAAAACCTCCAGCACATGAAGGGTAAAACAGTTAAACAGGGTGGGAGGGGGAAGGGGAAAAGGGGGGGGGGAGGAAAGGGAAAATGAGGAATAAAGAATATAAAACAAAACAAAAATGGATGATTGAAAAAGTCCTGATGGAAAATGTCCAAGGCGCCGAGCTGCTCTCCACAGAAAGGAGGAATTCTGAACTGAACAAAAGAGGAAAAGAGAGAGCGCTCTAAGTGCAGACAATCTTTAATAATAGCAAGGCATTAAGTAATGTAACTCACTAGAGATCAAAGTCATAGGGCTGTGTTGAGTCACGGACATAAGGAATTCCCCTGGGAATTCCCCTTTATGCCTTGCTATTATTAAAGGTTGTCTGCACTTAAGAGTGCTCTCTCTTTTCCTCTTTTGGGGCCACCAGAATGACAGGTATCCCTTCTACCTCTATTCAGCGCAGAAGCCTCGACAGAAGTTTCAGCGGAGAAAAATTTTTTTTTGTTGAAAATGTAATCTTTATTTTGCATAAAAGATATACAAAAACCAATACTTTTGTCGGGGTACATTCTCCCCTGTACTGCGACGCAGCGGAGAAAACAAATAGATCAGCCGATACTGACCCCAAGGAATCTTGGTGTCTGTGGCATTGTCCAGAGGATCCCGAGACCTGGCTACAAACTTCTGTACCTGCTCGTTGAGCCGAGAAACAAACAGGTCTTCATCGGGTGTCCCCCACCGGACACACAACAGGTGAAACACCTCCGAGTGCAGGGACCATTTCCCGTGATCCAACACTTAACGACTCAAGCAAGCCGCCTGCCAGTTCTCCACTCCGGGTATATGCACGGCGGAGAGGGCTGGAACAAAATTTCCATATCCAGCCCATATTAGGATCTCGGCCACCAGGACACACTTGGTGCCCCCTTGATGATTTACGTAAACCATGGCCATGGCATTGTCTGACTGAATCTGAACCCTGCAGACGATTTGTCCAGGTGACTCAAGCAAAGCTCTGAGTTCCAGAATAGTGATCGCAAGTCTGGACTCTTTCAGAGTCCAGGTCCCCTTGACACAACGCTTTCCAAGACCCCCCCCCCCCAGCCGGACAGGCTTGCATCCGTGGATACCACGGTCCAATACAATGGAAGGAAGGGCTTGCCCTTACGCAGGGCCAAGGAACAGAGCCACGACAAAAGAGCACTTCTTGCATTTTGACTCAACGAATCAGATTGTCCAAAGATTTTGGATCCTTGTTCCACTTGACAAGAATACCCCTTTGCAGAGGTCTCATGTGGAACTGAGCAAACGGAACCGCCCCGAAGGTAGACACCATCAGGCCTAGCGCCCTCATGCAAGTCCGCAAAGAGGACAGATTGCAACCGAATCGTCCTCTGCAACTTTTGCAGCTTTTCCAGGGGGAAGAAACACCCTAGCAGAGGCCAGAGTCAGTCCCAGATAAACCATTTTGGAGGCTGGGACCAGATCAGATTTTCTGAAATTGATGGTCCAACCGAACTCTTGCAGAGTCCGTACAGTGATTGGCAGATCGCCCACCAGAACTGAGTGGGAGTCTGCTCTTAAGAGGAGATTATCCAGGTACCCCCCGCTGTCACAGTAATGCCAATACTGGAGCCCAACACGTTGGTGAAGATCCTGGGGGTGGAGGGGAGACCAAAGGGTAACGCCACAAATTGATAGTGTTCCTCTCCTACAGCAAAGAAAATGCTGGTGTCCAGCGTAAATAAGGATGTGCAGAAATGCGTCCTCGATGTCTAGAGAGGCCAAAAAGTCCCCTTGGTGTAGGAACGCCACTACCGTGTGAATGGACTCGATTCTGTACCCACACAAAGCAATTCAGAGCCTTGAGGTCTTGAATTGGACACACTTTCCCTTCTTTCCTGGGAACAGTAAACAGGTTTGAAAAAAAAAAACGTTGACAACGTTCCCGAGAGGCAACCGGCACAATCAACCTTTGTGACAGCAGATCTTGTACCACCCTCGTAGATCCCTTAACCCATCTGAAGATAGGCGTAGATTGGACGGGAAGAATCTATCAGACGGTCGGAACCTGAATTCGGTCTTGTAACCCGATCGGAGCAGCACGAGGGCCCCTTTGTCCTGAATCAAGGAGGTCACTGGTTCTGGACAGAAAACAAAGAGGGCGGGTGAGGGCGTCCCTTCATGCAGACGGAGATTTGTCCGCAGATCTGGGAGGGGCCTGTTCTTGGCTTACCCGATCACGTCTTCTTGGAACCCCCAGACTTAGGTCCTTTCTCCTGCGTGCCGAAGGCACGAAAGGGCCACCTGCGTGCTGAAAAATAAGGGCCCCATCTATTACGCGGTGACTTAGCGGATAGAGGAAGAAGATTACTCTTCCCACCTGTGAGTCCTTTGATCAGTTCATCCAACAAAGACCCAAATAGGCGGTCCCCCATAAAGGGGAGATCTGATCGAGCCTATTTAGAAGCCTGGTCCGCAGACAAGCTTTTCAGCCACACCATGCATAGTTATTATTGCGTTTAGAACAACTCCAATGACTCGCGACAATTTTGTCACAGTAGGTGGGAAAAGGAAGTACCTTTGCCACTTTTAGGGGATCTGCGGGCCCCCCATGTTAAAATTTTCTGGACCGATATAATCAGTGCATCCACCAGCGCCCCTTGCATGCACATGTGCAGTAAAAAAAAAAAGAAGAAAATCCTCCCTGCAGAGCACCCAAAGTGCGTGGATGCAGACCCAGTAGAGTCGCTATATGCTAAGCTCACCCTGAAAACATAACAAGCAGGGGAGGTCACCGACCACAGTCCCGCAAGGAGACGCCAGGTAAAGTTCCACAAAAGGACCCCTATTAGACCTAAGGGTCGCCCACCATAAAGGACATAGGCTCCTATAAAGGGGAAGAGGGGGCCCGCCATGATGCAGACGCGCAGGCAGAGTAACCCACACAACAATGTCCCCCAATTCAAGGGGGGTGCCAGGCAGTCCATATGTCCACTCCCCTGAGGACGCCCATCCGCTGCTCTACCACCCTGGTCAGCAGCCTAAATAGCCTGGTCAGCAGCTAAAAACAGCCTGGTCAACAGTTCGGTCAGCAGCTCAGACAGTCAGCCACGAGTAGGCCGCAAAGCCGCAGCCTAAATTTGGGGCCCAAACCGGTCGCGAGTCCGCCGTCAGCTTGATCAGCAGCTCAGATGGCCTGCTCAGTCACACAGACTGCCAGCTCTGTCAGCCATGAGTAGGCCGCAAGCCACGGCCTCAATTTTTGGCCCGATCTGGCCGCATGAGGCATCCGCCGGTCAGCTCAGTCAGGCACCTCATCTTGGTCAGGTACCCAGACAGCCACGAGTAGGCCGCAAAGCCACTGACTAAATTTTCGGCCTGACCCAGACACGTAAGGCGCAGACCTGCGGATGAAGAAACATCCGCTCCCCTCCAAGTGTATAACCACCGTAGGGAGCTCAAAGGATATCCCTTCCCCAGTCACTAACCCCAAGGTGGCCAGGAACTTGCGAGAGTCCTCTGGAAGAACAAAAAGGGAATCTTGTTGCCTAAAAGAAGTAGCGCTAAGAGGTATACTCTAAAAGGACATAACGCATCAAGACAGATGAGACAAACTTCCCATAGATGTTTCGAAGTGGGGCATAGCGAAGGAAGGACAATGCTCTGCTTAGGGTAGATTGAAGACACCACCTTAGGGAGAAAAAAAAAAAAGAGTAGGGATGACCGAATCTGACAGACTCTTGTCCTATGCTGTCAAAGTCAGCGAACCAAAATGCACTGGTCCAAGCAGGTCCCCCTCTCTCCCCCGGGTCCACCAGAGTGTCCCCCAAGAGTAAGTATGTTCATTCACATTCTCCTAGGCCAATTAGGTGCAAAGAGAAACACCAGAATGACCGCTTATTATGATCCTGCAGAGCAGATGAGGAATGATCTGGGCATAGGTGGGAAGGAGTAGATCAGAATGAACTGATTCCTGGACCGAACAATAACCCTGTCCAGTTTTTTGTTGAATCTGGACACCAGAAAATCAACATCCAGCTCCCCCATTTGTGGCAATGGGAATAAAATACCTCTGAATGCAGAGACCGTTCACATGGATCCAGATGCCAGCGACTGAGAAAGACACCCTGCCACCTTTTCTATGCCTGGGATGGCGGAGAGGGCTGAAACATGCAGTTCTTCCCCTAGAAATGTTCAGGTCTGGTTCTATTGAGCGGCATGACTTCTGCTGCTTTCTTGATGGTTTTGTAGGGTTTTGGTCATGGTATTTTCCAACTGTATTCTCCTTGGGTGTCCTTGTCATTTGAGGGTTTTCAGCGTTGGGAGAAAACAGCCCTAAACCTCTTGTCCACTGGGTCCTTGCACGCAAAATTATCCTATACAAGAGCTGTGGGGGTCTTGTTGGGATAACAGATGGCCGGGTCAATTACAGGGACCCCCTTAATGGAGACCTTGGGGTGAAGAGACTCGGCCTTCCCAAATACAAAAACATAGCATACAGAATCAATAAGAGTAGCTATGCCATCATTAAGTGAGGATGAACTTACAGCTGAAAGCATCTCATCCTGATCAGATTTCTCACAAATTTTCACCAGTCTCTACTGCAAATTTACCAGTCTGTAGTCACAGCAAGTGCTCCTTTTTCAGCAAGGGCATAGAGCTTTGCACCCTGGGCAGAGAATGTTGAAAGGGCTTTCAACCTGAACTTACTGCTAGTAGATCTCTAGCAAGTAGACCGGAATAAAGGTAGGAAAGACCCCATCCTGGCTTTGCCCTCCATGATGGGAACACGGAGTCTTCAGGGACTGGCCTAGACCTTCCGGGCTCCCTGTGGCTTACTCAACCCAATGCACTATGTGCCAAGGTGAGCCCCCCCAGCAGAATCTAGTGCCTTCAGGAACTTAGAAGCCAGGCCTGCTTCTTCAATCCAAGGCTCAGCTGAGGAGTCAACAGATCCTAAATCTGCCACATGAGCTGCATGTTGCTGCCAGGGGATCTCGATAGAAGAATCATAAGATTACAAGATAAACCTCCATTAGGAAGAAGAAAAGCTTCTCTCAGAGGGGAGAATACACTAGCTAGTTACACTTAATGAGGCTAGCTGTGAGTTAGAGAGGTTATAGAGGGGGTGTCCTAGCAGTTTTTGTTTTGCCAGCATTTAATCAAATAAAAATAGCTGCGAACAACTTATGGTAAAGACTAAAGATTCTGAGTCCTGTACTGAAATGTTAAGAAAGGAAACCGGTACTGGGACAAGTAAGCTGCCTATTGCCTAAAATGCCATGTTGATTAATGGGCTTCAATACTTTCCAAGCCACTTCTTTCAAGTTAGTTACTAAAAGAATTTAAGGGCTAAAGATACCTAAGCAATTAACATTTTCAGAAAAAGGTAAAGGCAGCAAAGGCAGCCCATATAATGTTCTCTGTATAGGTTTTCTTTATTTGCATAACACCACAAAATATATACAAAATAACTACAGAATAAAGATCTGATTGCTTTGTCATAGGTAAAGGTGCAAATTAACAGAGGATGTAGACACATTAATTTCACGGTTCCTTTTATTTTTCACAATATACAGTATCTCACAAAAGTGAGTATACCCCTCACATTTTTGTAAATCTTTTATTATACCTTTTCATGTGACAACACTGAAGAAATGACACTTTGCTACAATGTAAAGTAGTGAGTGTACAGCTTGTATAACAGTGTAAATTTGCCGTCTCCTCAAAATAACTCAACACACAGCCAATAATGTCTAAATCACTGGCAACAAAAGTGAGTACATCCCTAAGTGAAAATGTCCAAATTGGGCCCAATTTAGCCACTTTCTCCTCCCAGTGTCATGTGACTCGTTAAGTGTTACAAGGTCTCAGGTGTGAATGGGAAGCAGTTGTGTTAAATTTGTTTTTTTCGCTCTGACTCTCCTCATACTGGTCACTAGAAGTTCAACATGGCACCTTATGGCAAAGAGCTCTGAGGATCTGAAAAAAATAATTGTTATTCTACATAAAGATGGCCTAGGCTATGAGAAGATTGACAAGACCCTGAAACTGAGCAGCAGCATGGTGGCCAAGACCATACAGCCGTTTTAACAGGGCAGGACTGAGGACATGGATTACTGGAACCATGTCCTGTGGTCTGATAAGACAAAAATAAACTTATTTGGTTCAAATGGTGTTAAGCGTGTGTGGCGGCAACCAGGTGAGGAGTACAAAGACAAGTGTGTCTTGCCTACAGGCAAGCATGGTGGTGGGAGTGTCATGGTCTGGGGCTGCATGAGTGCTGCCGGAACTGGGGAACTACAGTTCATTGAGGGAACCATGAATGCCAACATGTCCTGTGACATACTGAAGCAGAGCATGATCCCATCCCTTTGGACACTGGGCCACAGGGCAGTATCCCAACATTACGACCCCAAACACACCTCCAAGAAGACCATTGCGGAGGGAAAAGGTAATGGACTGGCCAAGCATGTCTCCAGACATAAACCCTATTGAGCATCTGTGGGGCATCCTCAAATGGAAGGTGGAGAAGCGCAAGGCCTCTAACATCCACCAGCTCCGTGATGTCGTCATGGAGGAGTAGAAGAGTGCTCCAGTGGCAACCTGTGAACCTCTGGTGAACTCCATGCCCAAGAGTGTTAAGGCAGTGCTGGTAAATAATGGTGGCCACACAAAATATTGACACTTTGGGCCCAATTTGGACATTTTGACTTAGGGGGTGTACTCACTTTTGTTGCCAGCAGTTTAGACATTATTGTGTTAAGGTGATAGCAAATTTACACTGTTATACAAGCTGTACACTCACTACTTTACATTGTAGCAAAGTGTCATTTCTTCAGTGTTGCCACATGAAAAGATATAATTAAATATTTACAAAAATGTGAGGGGTGTACTCACTTTTGTGAGATACTGTATAGGGTAACTCATTATAAAGCTTGTGACTTCATACCTGCCACAGTGGACTACGACAGCTACAAGGTCATACATTCGGTCTGGATTGGTAGCATCTCCGGAAGTGTTGAAAAGCCGAAGCTCCAACGGAAACACCACACGATAGGAAAGTTTGGTATATCGGTGCAGCTGGTCCATGTATTTAAACCTTTTCAAGTGCAGGGCTAATATCATAGGCAACTTCTTTACTCTCATCCTGCCAAAAGATGGATATCATTAGTAAATGGCCCATTCAAATATTTATAAACAGCAATCAGTTTGGGAGAAGCTCTTTTGGGTTCCTATGCACTAGTGACCACCCATCTCTCCCTGATGAAGATTCTTTGGAAACTGAAAAAACAAACACTCACATGTAACAAACTGGTCAAAATATATTTCATTGCAAAATTGTTTTGATGTAGCATGTGTTTGATCGGTGGTGCAACAAATAATAGTTTCAAAAAATATTTTATATTAGCCTTGTTCTGCTTAAGGTTTTATGCATTTGTATTTATTTGCATTGTTTGGTGCCTAAAATATCCCAATTCTTTCGTGAATCTTTGTGGGTACTGCATATGTAGCAGTTAAAGCGTATGACATCAAGCAGGACACCGTGAGGATCATTACAAAATTGTTTATTTATATGTGTATTCGGTACTCAGGACCTGTAAAAAGGGGAGCTGCCACCATCCGTATCAACGTTCTCACCTCACTCAATTACTTATTTAAAAAAAAACTAGACCCTCTGTCATTAAGCTAGCAATACAGTAGCATTGTAGTTCCTCTTTATATATTACATTTATGGCAAGCACAATTTATTATCCCTAATTTACCTTTTCTGTCCTTCCTGTTTGCTTCGACACTGCTCACAGTAATACTTGTATTCGCTGCATAGTGTTTCTGTGTTACTGAATCCCCTGCAGAAACACAAAGTAAGGTCAAAAACTGTGATGCAAGCTCAACAATGCAGCTACAGGATCCAAGATGATTTCTTGCATGTATAAATATATACACAAATACACAGGAAAAAAAAATTATATATATATATATATATATATATATATATATATATATATATACACACACACACATATACATACACACACATATATATATATATTTTTAATAAAGAAGTATCATGACTTTTTGTCTATCAAGCCTTGCAACAAATCCCTTTAATTAAAAATCGTATGTTGCTTCCTACACTCAATGACTGCATAATCACCTGACCACTGCGATTGGCTGTCACAATGGTCACAAGATCAGGAGCTGATCTTGTGATCAGCTCCCGGGAGCGAACCCAGCAGCGCAAAAAACAAGCCCAACAGCAGGGGGGCCCCGGTAGGTGCTCCCACCAGGTACCCCCTGAGGAACGATCGTTTAGTTGCTGGTGGCACGCTCCCCACCCCCAGTGCAACACCCAGGCCAACCTAAATAGGTATGTCCACCCCAGGAGTGGCCAGATGGGGGGGGTGAAGGCCTGCATTAGACCACAGAGAAAGGGGGGGGTATTGACTGGGAGGGAGGGGAGCCCGGGGGTCCGACCTTCCCAGGGAGCAGCTCACATCCACCCCAAAACCCTCCAGGGAGAGGGGGGACAGCTACTTACCACACCAGGAACAGGGAGGGCACCGCTCTGGACAGACCACAGCTCAATCGTAATGTGGGTGCTGTCAGCCCAGAGGAAACACTGACTCAGGCCGAAGACAGTTCGTATTCGCCCTTGCAAGACGTTTAACTTGCAGGCCAGCCCCCGTCCAGTGGGGCAATGTTGCGGCCAACCTATTGCACAGCTGCGGTCTGCACGCGCTCGTTGGTCGGACTGGGGGGACCTTAAGGATCTAGATTATCCAGTTTGTCGCCCAGTCCGGCACTTGTTGTAGGTCTTACAGGATCAAAATAAAAAAAGGAGGAAAAAAAGGAAAGAATTGTCAGGATCAGAGATCAAAGCAAGGAACTAGGTCTTTACTCCAGACTAGGCAGAAAAAAATACCCATAGCAGAGAGTGGGAGTATACCCCCTGGGTCTGCCTCAAAGGGGTAGTCAAGTTTTTGTTTGCCTAGTGTCCTTCTCCTGTAGGAGGCAGTATAATCCATATAGTCATGAAGAGGAGGAGCTGTGTCAGCCAATGAACGAAAGAGAAATATATTTTTATATACAAATATTAATGATTACCTACGATGGCATACACATGCACTATATCTGAACGGACGCCCCATGCATCTCTAAGGGCCATCGGACGTCAGCGGAGACATGTCCACTGCCATCCAATCCGTCAAAACCGGACGGATGGAAACCCTATTTTCCATCCGTCTGGCGGATCAAATTGGATGAAAACGGACAGACGGTCCGTTCTCATAAGATTCCCCTATAGAGAAGAATGGGGACCTGACAGCTCTGTCTCCGCACACTGCCCTCTGCCTGCTCAGCGGGGAATCGGCGGATCGATCCCCCGCTGAGATAAATGGAGTCCGCCTGACAGACCAGACTGTGTGAAAGGGGCCTAACGGCATCAGAGTCTTATGCATGACATACACTATACAAAAATTGTTCTAACTAATTTTCGAAAAACGAACACTCGGCCGTGAGAGCAAACGATCGTGCCATTATGTAATGGCTGATAAATCGTTCAATGGACATAAATTAATCAGTTTTTTATGTTTTTTCACATTAACCTAGTGCAAAGAGTTTGGACGAGAAACACATTAACCTTTCAATTTATCGTTCATTCTGCAGAAAATTTCCAAACTTGTCCTTCGTTTTTTGTTAAAAAAACGTCAGAACCGATTACTGATTAGTGCCCATTAACTGGCCGAAAAATGAAAGAACTGTCCAAATGACCGAATTTTTGCTGATTTTTCGTATAGCGTATGGCCAGCATTAGTCTGGAGGGTTCAATATTGAGTTGGCCCACCCTTTGCAGCTATAACAGCTTCAACTCTTCTGGGAAGACTGTCCACAAGGTTTAGGAGACTGTCTATGGCAATGTTTGACCATTCTTCCAGAAGCGCATTTGTGAAGTTAGGCACTGATGTGGACGAGAAGGTCTGGCTCGCAGTCTCCACTCTAATTCATCCCAAAGGTGTTCTATGGGGTTTAAGCTAGGACTCTGTGCAGGCCAGTCAAGTTCCTCCACCCCAAACTCGCTCATCCATGTCTTTATGGACCATTGCTTTGTGCACTGGTGTGCAGTCATGTTGGAAAGCTTGGGAGCAAGAAATTGTCAAAAAAACACTTGTTCCTTTCACTGGAACTAAGTAAGGGGCCAAGCCCACACCAAAATACCCCCTCCACCAAATGATTTGGACCCTATGCCCTAAGACTGGGATGCCATTAAAGTTCATGTGTGCGTAAAGGCAGGTGTCCCAATACTTTTGGTAATATAGTGTATATTCCGTGGTGGACATGTAGGCCATAACACCCAGCCACCGCATAAATGCGCACTGTCTTGTTCTGGGACGCACTCAACCCCCATCCCCACAAGGTGTGACCAAGGCTCCCGCTGGTGTGTAGGTGCTCTTTTTTTGTATTTTCAGCCATGAGGTGAAGCTCCAGAGTAATTCTTTAACAGTTTTACTTAAAGGATCAATTGTTTACAGAGCTCAATATATCAAGTTCGAATTTACAAAAAAACACAAAAAAGTCAGAGAATCATTCCCCTTTCTCCCTCCAGACAGGTCATTTGGCGTTTCAATCAAAAGGGGCAGTAAACAACTTCAGCTTTGCATTCGCTTTAGAAAACCCATTAAGCTCTGTCAAACCTGTGTTGTAGGTGCACCTTGTATTAAACATTTACATGGGCGGTTTGCCGCTGTGGGATTTATTCGTTTTGATTTATATTTCCTGGGCACGGGAAGTAAAATGTTGAAAATCACAATAGAATAGACTAGAATAGAAAAATGGAAGAATAGAACCATCTTCCGAAATTAGAATTTCAACTAGAGTGCGAATTAGAGTAGAATAGATTAGAATCAAAAACAGAAGAACAGAATAGAAGAGAATAGAAAAATTAAAGAATAGAATAAATTAGAATATAACTGTCTTACGTGATTCAAATTTCAAATAGAGAGAATTTGAATTCAAATAGAATAGATTACAACATAAAATAGAATAAAAAAAAAGAATAGAAAAACAATAGAAAAGTTTAGAATATAATAGAAAGAATATACCCATCTTCCAAAATGTTAGTGAAATAAATTTAAACAGAATAGATTAGAAAAATATTAGAATAGAATTAAAAAGAATATAGTATTTGATTTTCGAAAAAAAAAAAAAAAAAAATGAATAGAAAAGAGTAGAATGGAAAAAACAATAGAAGAAATTAAAAAAGAATATAACCCTCTTCCGAAAATTTAAATTTGGAATAAATTCAATAGAACAAATTAGAAAGAATATAATCCTCTTTTGAAATTCGACTTTTGAATAGACTAGAAAATAAGAGAAAAAAAAATAAAATAGAATAGAAAAAAATCAATACGAGAAATTAGAAAGAATAACCATCTTCAGAAATTCTAATAGGATGAACTTAAATCTGAATGCCAATTCAAATTTGATTTGAAAAATTCAAATCCAATTGGAAAAAAGCATAAACAAAATTAAAACGCATTCAGAAAACGAATTAAACTAAACAAAATTATTTGAATAATAAATCAAAACTAAACAAATGTTTTCGTTCTGCACATGTCTATTAAATATACAATACTGTGCAAAGATTTTAGGCAGGTGTAAAAAAATGCTGTTCAAAAATACATATATTTGAATTGTTTATTTCGATCAATTTAAAAATAAATAAATGGACGCAACTATGAGCTTATTAACTGAGAAAAGAGTAAATGCCACTAGAGAGATGTGCAAAAAAGGCCTTGAGAACAGACTTTGAATACAATGTAAATATACAAAATAATAAACTTTATTCAATTGAAAATAGTATCAAACATGTCCCAAATTGTATCCACAAACATACAAAATACCCTTGGTAAAAAAAATAGCGAGGCCCCATAAAAAACACTGTCACACTATATAACTTCTTCAAAACCACAGGATTAACTTGAATCACCTGCTGATTGGCACAATGCAACATTTCATCTTTGCTCTTTATAATAATTAAAAAAAAAAGTTCATTCTCTTTTAGGTGTACAGTGTTCTTAAAGGGGAACTGTAGTCTGCTCACATAATTTGTAATAAAAACATCTTTGACATTATGAAGCTTTCCTCCAATCACTTATGCATATTATTTTATATTTACTCCCTCCACCAAGTCTGGCTGCAGCCATTTTAACTGTGGGCAGCTGAAGCTGCTGACTGTTCATTTCCTGGATTTAAACAGACACAATATATACAGTATCTCACACCCCTCATTTTTGTAAATATTTTATTCTATCTTTTCATGTGACAACACTGAATTAATGACACTTTGCAACAATGTAAAGTAGTGAGTGTACAAACAGTGTAAATTTGCTGTCCCCTCAAAATAATTCAACACACAGCAATTAATGTCTAAACTGCTGGCAACAAAAGTGAGTACACCCCTAAATTAAAATGTACAAATTAGACCAAAAGTGTCAATATTTTGTGTGGCCACTATTATTTTCCAGCACTGCCCTAACCCTCTTGAGCATGGAGTTCACCAGAGCTTCACAGGTTGCCACTGGAGTCCTCTTCCACTCCTCCATGATGACATTACGGAGCTGGTGGATGTTAGAGACTTTGTGCTCCTCCACCTTCCGTTTGAGGATGTCCCACAGATGCTCAATAGGGTTTAGGTCTGGAGACATGCTTGGCCAGTCCATCACCTTTACCCTCAGCTTTTTTAACAAGGCAATGGAAGGCAGGGGCAATTAAAGGGTTATCTGTGTGCTTAGATTGTGCTTACTCACTGTGGAGGAGGTGCTTTGACTAGGGGGAAGGCAAGGATTCGGGTTCCTGCTTTGCAGAAAGACAGGATTAATACCTTCCTCTCTGACAGAATGACTATCTGCCTTGTTTATATAGGTTGTTGTTCTGACCACATCCTGTGTAATTGACCGGTGCCGGTGGACATAGAGTCCGCAGTACTCGCCGCTGGGCTCCCATTGTGTGATCATAGCAGGAGCAGGTTACTGGCAGCATGCGCCCCAGACCCAAAAGTGGCAGATCACGTACTAGGTACATAATCTGGCACAGAGCGGCTGCCTTGCTGCAGTAAATGTATGTGGGCAATATTTAAAGTAGAACTATAGGTAAAAATGGATTTTTGTAAAATCTTACCGTAAAATCCTTTTCTCTTAAGCTCATTGACAGTCCTCTTGAATAATATCAAATTGGGTTATACTGCCCTCCACAGGAGTAGGACACTAGGCAGAAGGAAAATGTTCTGGCCACACCTTAGGGGCAGTCCCAGAGGGTATATCCTCTCTCTCTCTGCTACAGGATGTTAGTTATGTCACAAAGCAGTGTCAGAGAATTTAACCAAACCCAACTCAAAAGTAGAGGGGCGGGTACTGCGTCTGTCAATGAGCTTAAGAGAAAAGGATTTTACGGTAAGATTTTACAAAAATCCATTTTTCTCTGTCGCTCATTGACAGGCGCAGTCCTCTTGATTAATATCAAATTGGGACGTCCCAAAGCAGTGCCACAAATGAGGGGTGGGATAACAGAAATCAAAATTTAAATCCAGAAGGCCCAACCGGTGCCGACTAGAAGTCTTAAAGGCTCATCAAACCAATGGATGAGACTCAACTGAAAACCCAACAGAAAAAACCCTCGAGTTAGACCAACGGTCTCCTCAAATTGCGGCCTGCAAAACTATGCGGCCAAAAGAGGCATCCGACGATGCCAACACATCAACTTTATAAAATTTTGTAAAGGTATGAGCCGACGACCAGGTAGCCGCCTTGCAAACCTGGACCACTGACGCCTGATGGCGGAAGGCCCAGGAAGCACTAAGCGCCTGAGTGGAGTGCGCCTTAACAGGGAACAGAGGATTCCGACCCTTAATAGAATAAGCCTGTACCACCGTCTGTCTGATCCATCTGGAGATAGTCGCAGCAGATGCAGGCAACCCCTTTTTGGGGCCATCCGTGATCACAAAAAGTGAATCCGTTTTACGAAACGAGTCCATAGTTTTCAAGTATACCCTGATTGCCCGAACCACATCCAAGGAATGCAACGCAAACTCCCGAGGATGACTGGGCTTAGGACACAAGGAAGGTAGCACAATATCTTCATTCAGATGAAACTCTGAAACCACCTTAGGAAGGAAGGATGGATTCGGACGAAGAACCACCTTATCCCCATGAACCACCAGATATGGGGAACGACAGGATAATGCGGCCAGTTCTGACACCCTGCGTGCAGAAGTAATGGCCACCAAGAAGGCCACCTTCTGGGATAACGTAAGCAAGGGAATCTCCCTGATATTTTCAAAGGAAGGTTTCTGAAGAACCGACAACACCAAATTAAGATCCCAGGGCGGTAAGGGCGCGCGCACTGGCGGAGCCAGGTGCCGCACCCCCTGGATGAAATTCCGCACCAAGGAATGGGTAGCCAAAGGTTTCTGAAAGAAAATTGCTAACGCTGAAACCTGACCCTTGACAGTACTCAAGGCCAGCTTCTGCTCAACCCCCTGTTGCAGAAAAGCCAAGATTCGGGTCACCGAATAGGCACGTGGAGGAAATCCAAGGGATTCACACCACGCAATATAAGACTTCCATGTGCGATGATAGACTTTTCTGGAAGTCGCTTTCCTTGCTTTAATTAAAGTAGGAATAACTGAAGTTGACAATCCCTTGTCCTTCAGCACCTGAGTCTTAATAGCCAGTCCGTTAAAGCCAGCGACTGTAAAGCAGGATGGAAGATCGGTCTGAGACCGCAGATCCTCCCTGAGAGGAAGTCTCCAAGGAGCGCCCGCGACCAGCCTGACCAAGTCGGCGTACCCGGGTCGACGAGGCCAGTCCGGAGCTACCAGGATAACTGGAATTCCCTCCACCTCTATCCTGCGAAGAAGTTTCGGCAGCAACTTGAGAGGAGGGAAGACATACAGTAGCTGATACTGTCCCCACAGGGGGACCAGCGCGTCTGCTGCGTCCGCTCGAGGATCTCGGGAGCGGGCTACAAACCTCTGCACCTTCCTGTTGAGCCGAGCTGCCAACAGATCCACCTCTGGGGTGCCCCAATGAAGGCACAGCTGGTGAAATACCTCTGGATGAAGAGGCCATTCCCCTTGATCCAGAATCTGCCGGCTGAGATAATCTGCCTGCCGATTTTCCACCCCCGGAGTGAATACCGCGGAGAGAGCCGGAACAAACCGTTCCGCCCAACGAAGAATGCTGGCCACTTCGATGGCCGCCAGGACACTCTAGGTGCCCCCTTGGTGATTGACATAAGCCACGGTCGTGGCATTGTCCGACTGGATCCGAACCGGGCTGCCCTGGAGCTGCTCGGTCCAGTAAATCAGACAAAGTCTGATCGCTCTCAGTTCCAATACATTTATCGGTAACCTGGATTCTATCAGAAGAAATGACTTTCCCCCTGGCTGAGCATCGGAGACCGAAGCCACCAGACCAGAGACTCCCTGGTCCGCTCGCTCAACCGGATCCGATTGTCCAGAGAATCGGGATTCTGATTTCATTTAAAAAGAATCTCCTTTTGGAGAATTCGGTTATGAGACTGGGCATACGGTACTGCCTCTAAAGGAGGCCACCATCAGTCCCAGGATCCTCATGCAAGTCCGAAGGGAAGGCCAGTTGACAGACAGCAACATCCGAATCGTTCACTGAATCTTCCGGAGCTTCTCCGTAAGGAGACCCACCCTTGCCAAGGATGTCCCCAAAGTTAGGCCCAGATAGTTCAATCTCCTGGTGGGAACTAGGAATGATCTTTGGGAAAAGTGAAGAAAACGCTGATGTCCTGCGAAGATGGGGACCTGAAATTAGGCATCCTTGCTGTCTCTGGACGCCAGGAAATCCCCCTGATGCAGGGAGGCCACCCCTGTTCAGATGGACTCCATCTTGAATTCTTGTACCCGGACAAAATGATTGAGTGCTCTTAAGTCCAGAATTGGACGCACCTTGCCCTCCTTTCTGGGTATTGTGAATAGGTTTGAATAGAACCCCTGAAAACGTTCTGCTCAAGGAACGGGAACTACCACTCCTTGTTGCATCAAGTCCATTACTGCCCCCCGCAAAGCTTTTAAGCGATCCGGGGATAGTCGAATGTTGGAAGGGAAGAATCGCACCGGTAGAAGTGATCGAAACTCTATCTTGTATCCCGACCGTATGACCTCGCGAACCCCTTTGTCCGGGATTCTGGAAAGCCATGGATCCGGAAACTGGTGAAGACGTCCCCCCACCCCAGAGATGGGTGGGGGCGCACCTTCAGGCTGTATTGGTCTTATCTTCAGGTTTGGCTGAGCCGGACTTTTGTTTACCCGACCAGCGCCCTTTGAAACCCCCTGAAGGGGCTTTGGAGGGCTTCCCCTTATCGCCCGCCCCAGCGGAACGAACAAACTTTTTATGAGCGGAAAAGGAAGGTCCTCGCCTGTTACGAGGTCCTTTACCCTTAGCAGTCTGTGGCAAAAAATTAAAGTTACTTACTGGTAACGTCTTTTCCAGTAGTCTTTCAGGACAGGCACTTCTGAGAGAACCTGGCTCCTCCCTTCTTAGGAAACACCGCCCCAATTTATTGGATTTAAGCCTCCCTCCAGCTGGCTGCCTCAGTTCTTCAAGAGTACCTCCGGCCACTGGGGAGACACAAAGATATATCATACTAACCTCCATCCTCTGATCATCTTATATTCAGACCTTCTTCGGGTGGGTATTAGTGCTGTCCTGAAAGACTACTGGAAAAGACGTTACCAGTAAGTAACTTTAAATTTTCCCTTATCGTCTTTCAGGACAGGCACTTCTGAGAGGATAAGAGAGTACTTACTTTCAGGGTGGGACTACCGCTTGCAGGACTTTTCGCCCAAAAGCCTGATCTTTAGCGGATAGCAGGTCCAGTCTATAGTGTTTGGAAAAAGTTGTGTAGCTGGACCAAGTTGCTGCCCGACAGATCTGCTCCGGGGTAGCACCAGCTCTTTCCGCCTGAGAAGCCGCCATTGCTCTTGTAGAGTGCGCCTTAATACCCATAGGGACCTCCTTACCGGAAAGCCTATAAGCATCACTGATGATTAATCTAAGCCATCTGGCTATTGAACGTCTGGACGCTTTAGTACCCTTCTTTGAACTATTAAATAAAACAAAAAAAAAGAGTCTGACTTCCTGAACTCCTTCGTGATGTTTAGGTATTGCAGAATGCATCTTCTGACATCTAAACTATGAAAACTAATTTCCTGTTCCCTCACAGGCTCTGAACAAAACGTCGGTAGCACTATCTCCTGGTCTCTATGGAACCTTGAGACTACCTTGGGTAGAAACACTGGATCGGTTTTAAAGATAACCCGATCTGCAAAAATTTGTAAAAAAGGTGCTTTAACCAAAAGGGCCTCTAGCTCACTAACCCGCCTGGCGGTCGTGATTGCCACTAAAAAAACTGTCTTGAGGGTTAAATTTCTCACCGAACAAGACTCCAATGGCTCAAATGGCTCTTTAATGAGAGCCTGCAAAACTAAAGACAAATCCCACATTGGAAATGGGAGATTTCTTGTTGGTCTTTGCCTATTCAGGGCTTTGAAAAAACGGATCACCCAGGGATCTTTTGCTAAAGGTATTTCCAGGAATACGCTAATGGCTGAAATTTGGCCTTTTAGGGTGCTGATGGCTAACCCCTTGTTTGCCCCCTCTTGTAGGAACTCGAGTACTGATACTGTACTTCCTGCGGCTAAAGAGCTTGCTTTGCACCAGTTTCTAAAAAACTTCCAAGTTTTTAGGTAGATGCTCTGTGTCTCTTTCTTCCTGCTTCCTAGCAGAGTCTGCACCAGTTGGCCCGAGAAACCCTTGCTCTTTAACAGTTCTTCTTCAGTAGCCAAGCTGCAAGGTTCCAATGTTGTGTCTGAGGACAGAGTACTGGGCCCTGGGAGAGGAGATCTTCTCTCACTGGTAGCAACCAGGGGGGCTCTACCGCTAAGTGATTTAGGGTCGAGAACCACGGTCTCCTGGGCCAATGTGGTGCTATAAGTATTAGCGTCGTACTTTCCTCCTGAAACTTCCTCAAGACCGCTGGTATTAGCACTGGTGGGGGGAAGGCATAGGATTTGGGGAACACCCAGGGTTGAGCTAGAGCATCCACCCCTAGAGCTCCGTCCCATCTGCTCAGGGAAAAATATTGAGGTGTCTGTGTTCTGCCGTGAGGCAAACAGGCCGATGTTTGGCATTCCCCATCTCTGGGTAATTCCATTGAACACCTCCTGATTTAACGTCCAGTCTCCTTCTCTTACCGTCTTTCTGCTGAGAAAGTCGGCTAGTTGATTTAACTCTCCCTTGAGATGAACTGCCGAAAGAGAGAGAACTTGGACCTCGGCCCATTGCAAGATCTTCTTTGCCAGACCCCATAGGAGATTGCTTCTGGTTCCCCCCTGTCGGTTTAGATATGCCACCACTGTGGCATTGTCTGACCGTACCTGAATTCGGTGTCCCTGCAAGTCCTCCTGGAAGGCTCTGAGGGCTAACTCTACCGCCCTCAATTCCCTCCAATTGGAGGATTGTTTTGCTTCCTCCAGTCCCCAGGTCCCCTGGGCTAGCTTGGATCCCAGATGGGCCCCCCAGCCTATGCCGCTTGCATCTGTGGTGATGATGGTGGAGGCTATCTGAACCCAACAGAGGCCTTGTGATAGATTTTCGGCTTTTCTCCACCACCACAGGGATCTTTTCACTGCGGTTGGGATTTGTATGAAGGTATCCAGGGAATCCTGGCTGCGGTCCCAAGCTTCCAGGATGAATAGTTGCAGGGGACGAAAGTGCAGGCCTGCCCACTGCACTGCTGGGATGGCTGCTGTTAGTAACCCCAGTATAGACATGGATTGTCTGACTGAGATCGCTTGGTTTGCTTGCAACTGTCCTACTGCCTTGTTTATTTTCTGCTTTTTGTCCGGGGGTAAGAAGATTTTTTTGGACCCTGGAGTCTATCTCGTACCCCAAGAACAATATCCTTTGTGTTGGTACTAGGGAGGATTTTTCTAAATTCAGTAACCAACCCAGGTCTTCCAGAATCCGTGTTGCATCCCGGAGATCCCTGGACAATTGTTCTTGGGAGTGGGCGAACAACAACAGGTCGTCTAGGTACGCGATTACCGACAAACCCTGTAGTCGCATAAATGCCAAGGTCTCTGCCATTACCTTCGTGAATATTCGGGGGGACGAGGAGAGGCCAAAAGGGAGGGCCTGAAATTGCCAGTGCTGAATGTCCTCCCCTGTTTTTACGGCTAGCCTCAGGAACTTTTGGCTTTTCTCTGCAATGGGAATGTGCAGGTATGCATCCTTGAGATCTATCGAGGCCATATAGCACTGTGGGGGAAGGATGGTTCTTATCGAATAGATAGAGTCCATCCTGAACTTCCTGTATCTGATTGAACGATTCAGGGGTTTTAGGTTTAAGATTAACCTGTAACTGCCTTAGGGCTTTGTCACCACAAAGATGTGGGAGTAAAACCCTTCTCCCACTTCCCTTGCTGAAACTCTCCGAATGACGTTTTGTATTTTTAATTCCTTGAGAGAGGAGAGTATGGCCCTGGATTTCTGTTCGCATTTTGGCAGATGGGTGATTAACATTCTGGCAGGAGGGGGGCTTGAGAACTCCAGCTGATAACCCTGTCTTATTATCTGCAGGATAAAGGGGCTGGAGGTGATCTCTTCCCACCGTGGGAGAAAGGTCCCCAGTCTCCCTCCCACAGTGGTGAGGTTGTCATTGAGACTTCTTGGGCTGTTCAGGAGGGCGAAAAATAGCCCCCCCGCGGCCCTTCCCTCTTTGACTCCAGGATCTTTTCTGTCCTTCAGATTTCCTTGGAGCCGAAAATTTTTTCTGGGGATAGGACTTTCTATTGAATCCCGTCTTTTTCCCCTGCTTAATTGGGAAGGATTTCTTTCGGTCTGCCGTGTGATCCAGGACTGTTTCTAATCCTGGACCAAATAAGCGGTCCCCTGTAAATGGGATCCCACACAATTTGGCTTTAGAGCCCCCGTCTCCTTGCCAAGTTTTTAACCAGAGGGCTCTCCTAGCCGAATTGGTTAAGGCCGATGACCTGGCCGTCATGCGCACCGACTCCGCAGAGGCATCCGCTATGTATGCTACTCCCCGTAGTAACATGGGAAATGAGGATAATATGGTCTCCTTACCAGTCTCAGCCTCAATATGTGCCTTTATCTGAGTTAGCCAATACTCCATGTTTCTGGCTACTACCGTAATTGCCATAGCAGGCTTAAGATTTCCTAGAGCTGAGTCCCAGGCTTTCTTCAGGAGGGAGTCTGCTCGCTTATCCATGGGATCAGGGAGTGACCCCATATCCTCGAAAGCCAAGTCCGTATGCCTGGAGACTCGCGAAAAGGCTGCGTCCAGTTTAGGTGATTTGTTCCAGACCGCCGAATCATCTTCAGAAAAAGGAAATCTTCTTTTCAGAGCTCCTGAAAAGAAGGGTTTCCTTTCTGGATCCTGCCACTCGCTCTTTATAGTGTCTACTAGGGCTTCGTGTACTGGAAAAACCTTTTTCTTAGGTTTGCCCAGACTCGCGTACATTTGATCATGCAAGGATAATGTTTTCTTCTCTTCCTGAATTCCTAGAGTGGTGTGGATAGCCGCTATCAGGCCTTCCACCTCTTCCAGAGACAGTTTGTATCTAGAGGTTCTTTTGGATTCTCCATCCGACCCCTCTGCCTCAGATTCCCCTGGGGAATTGGGGGGTGTGCTATCGCACTCTTCCCCTTGATGTACAGAACCCGCAGGTACCTCCCCACTTGTAGAGGGTAGTAACTGCGGTGTTGGAGCATTTTCCTGCCGTGCCGACTGGGGGGAACTCTGTGGAAGCTGGGTGTTAGCAAACAATTCCTTAAAGGATTGGAAAGTGCTAGCAAGCTCCTTGACAGAGGTGGCTAAATCTGCGTTTTGACTTTCCGTGTGTTCCTTAACTAAACTCTCCAGACATTCTTTGCATAAGGGTTTAGTCCAAGTTTCCCCCATATTCTCCTTGCAGGAAGGGCATCTCTTCTTGGAAACATGGGCTGGCTTTTTCTCTGAGGCTTTCTGTAATTTTAAATATAAAAGGCATAGTTTAAAATTCACTTCCTAATGCTCCCCAGCCTGCACAGCTTGCCCCACCAGAGGGTGTTGCTAGGGACAACCATCACCAAGAAGATCCCACAGTGTGACCCTCAGCCTCCCTACTCCCCTTATCTAAGGGAACAGAAAATGGAGCTAGTGGGAGAAGTAAGGGAGAACCACCCCAGGCCTCCTTACCTTATGGTGGCTGGTGCTGTTATCTCCCGGAGCGGTAACTGAGGTCTGTGCCTCCGACATGCCTCCTGGAGTGGCTCAGCTTTCTTTTCCTGGCAGCTGTCCCCCAGCTTGCAGGACGCACCAGCCTTTCATATCTGGCGCGCTCACCGCCGCGATCCGGAACCGGAAGTCGCGGTTTGCCGCTGGAAGTGCCCGCCCCTACCGGAAGTGACGTCCCCCGTCATCCGGCCC
This sequence comes from Pelophylax lessonae, assembly GCF_965119305.1. Classification (NCBI taxonomy): domain Eukaryota; kingdom Metazoa; phylum Chordata; class Amphibia; order Anura; family Ranidae; genus Pelophylax; species Pelophylax lessonae. The sequence continues at coordinate 171,901,052 of NC_138774.1, read as the reverse complement.
GGCTGCTCCACACCGCCGCAAGCGGGGGGCGGAATGCACCATGGTGGACGCTCTCCCCGAGCGTGGTGAGCGGGCCCCCCAGCCAAGAAACTCCGCTGAGCGAGGCTGTGGTGATAAATGAATTTTCTGCGGCCGACAGGTAAGCGGGTCCCCCCCGGTGCTGTCTTTCTTGGCCGCCTTCTGAGAGTACCTGACTCCCTCTAACTTCAGCCTCCTGGCTTCAGCTAAGGCTCCTCTTGGACGGTGTCCCCCCGCTGGAGGAAACACCAGAACTGAGGCAGCCAGCTGGAGGGAGGCTTAAATCCAATAAATTGGGGCGGTGTTTCCTAAGAAGGGAGGAGCCAGGTTCTCTCAGAAGTGCCTGTCCTGAAAGACGATAAGGGAAAAGTGCTCTTGCCCCCAGTGAGATCCTTTATAATCTCATCCAAGGTGGCCCCAAACAGGCGATCCCCTTGAAAAGGGAGATTAGCCAAAGCTTTTTTGGAACCTTGATCCGCCGACCAGCACTTTAACCACAACACGCGTCTGAGGACCACTGCTGAAACCGATGCACGCCCTAACAAGGGAGTGGCGTCCAGGGCGGCGTCACAGATGAACTGTGGTCCTTGTATAATCTGCTCCATCAAATCTGATACTGCCGGGGGGATACTTCTCCCCTTTAGGTCACGGCGTAACAATTTGGTCCATTCTGTCAATGTTTGTGAAACTAAACCAATGGCAACCACTGGCCTAAAGGTTGACCCTATCAGGGAAAAAATGGAGCGGGATTCCGCTTCCACTTTACGATCCACCGGATCCCTAAAGGACGGAGCGTCCTCCAACGGGATAACAGTGGCTTTATTTAGTCTGGAAATCCGTGAGTCGGTGAGGCGCTTCCCCTGCTACTCCTCGAGGTAGCTGGTCATCTCCAAAATGGCCGCCCCCCATGCCGGAGACCCGAGGCTACGCCAAGATGGCGGCCCCGTGCGACCTGCGGGAGAATGGTAGCGGCCCCTGTGGAAAGATGGCAGCGGCCTGCTACACCGTGCGGCCTGCGGAAGGCAGGCATCAGCCTGTGCGGCCTGCGGGAGGATGGCGGCCTGCGGGAGGATGGCGGCGGCGGATGGCGGTAGTCCAGGCAACTGCAACCTTATGTATAAGGTAGGATCATATCACCCTCTTACATGGCCATCCTAAACAGTAATGCCAGCCCCTGACTTCACTCATACAGTGACTTCCGATAGTCAGCTCCCAAACCAAGCCTCCTGGTTCTTCACCAAATCACACTCAAGAGGGAGATCTGTGACACATGCTATAGGATAGAGGAGGGACCCAGGATCAAAAGGGTTCGACCATCCACAGGGGGGCCCGTGTCTATTCCCAAAACCCGACAGGGGAGAGGGGGAACATACTACTCACCATACCAGAACCGGCGGGCACCCCCTCCTAACAGAACCCCTCTCCACCGAAGTGGGGGGGCTGTTGACCAATACGGACGCCGCGACTCAGTTTCCAACTGGTCGTCGGCGTCCCGGGGAGACGTTTAACTCGCAGGGCCAGTCCCCGTCCAGTGGGACTATGTCGCGGCCGACCCAGCGCGGAGCTAGGGCCTGCACGCACTCATAGGCTGACTGGGGTGACCACTGGATCTTAACATTCAGCCCGTCGCCCAGCTCCAGCATAATTGCTTGAAGATCTCACAGGAACAACTGGAGAAAAAAGCTGCCTAAAAAAAAAATTTTTCTAAAAAAATCTTGCCAGGACCAAAGATCCCAGCAAGGAACTTAGGTCCTGACTAGACAGAAAAAAACTAACATCCTGTAGCAGAGAGAGAGAGGATATACCCTCTGGGACTGCCCCTAAGGCGTGGCCAGAACGTTTTCCTTCTGCCTAGTGTCCTACTCCTGTAGAGGGCAGTATAACCCAATTTGATATTAATCAAGAGGACTGCGTCTGTCAATGAGCGACAGAGAAATTCTTTTTTTATTTTGCATAGAATAAGGGAGGGTTATGACCCATCCGTGTATTTTTTGCCATCCTCATCCCATTGGGGAGATTTACCTTCACTCCCTTTCCCATAGCCAAAACAGGAAGTAAAAGAAAACCCCTGCAAATTAAGGAAATTCCTTGGGGGACCCGCAGGTCACCAGAATCCATGTCCCCATTGTAAATTTCCCCTCTAGAACTTTTCTGGGGTCAACCCAAAATTTTGAGTTTTTTTACTTTCAATGATAATGGTAAGCAGAATAAACAGAGAAGGTGAATATCACGAACAGGGCCACAGGCAGCAATAAAAACCTAATAAATGCTCTAATCCATCTCCAGTCTGTCCAAAACAAACCAACAAACACAAAAACTCGTTGCCTATTGTTATACTTTAATCCAATAATGACTGAAGGTAAAAAAGTGCTACTAAATTACCTATGTGATTTTTTTTTTCCTAAAGCAATCAGGAAAATGTCATATTTTGGTACCTGTAGGTGAGCACAGATAAGCTCTGAATCATTTTTTGAGTTTGAGCAGTAGCATCTGGAGCCAAGACTGAGGGTGTTAGAGCAGCTCTGAAGCTGAAGCTTTTTGGAGCTGCCTTGAGCTGCCTGGAGCTGGGGGCTAAGGGCCTGCCTAGGCTACAGTGCAGACCAGGAGCTGGGGGCTAAGGGCCTGCCTAGGCTACAGTGCAGTCCTGGAACTGGGGGCTAAGGGCTTGCCTAGGCTACAGTGCAGTCCTGGAGCTGGGGGCTAAGGGCCTGCCTAGGCTACAGTGCAGTCCTGGAGCTGGGGGCTAAGGGCCTGTCTAGGCTACAGTGCAGTCCTGGAGCTGGGGGCTAAAGGCCTGCCTAGGCTACAGTGCAGTCCTGGAGCTGGGGGCTAAGGGCCTGCCTAGGCTACAGTGCAGTCCTGGAGCTGGGGGCTAAGGGCCTGCCTAGGCTTCAGTGCAGTCCTGGAGCTGGGGGCTAAAGGCCTGCCTAGGCTACAGTGCAGTCCAGGAGCTGGGGGCTAAGGGCTTGCCTAGGCTACAGTGCAGTCCAGGAGCTGGGGGCTAAGGGCCTGCCTAGGCTACAGTGGAGTCCTGGAGCTGGGGGCTAAGGGCCTGACTAGGCTACAGTGCAGTCCAAGAGCTAGGGGCTAAGGGCCTGCCTAGGCTACAGTGCAGTCCTGGAGCTGGGGGCTTAGGGCCTGCCTAGGCTACAGTGCAGTCCTGGAGCTGGGGGCCAAGGGCCTGCCTAGGCTGCAGTGCAATCCTGGAGCTGGGGGCTAAGGGCCTGCCTAGGCTACAGTGCAGTCCTGCAGCTGGGGGCTAAGGGCCTGCCTAGGCTAAAGTGCAGTCCTGCAGCTGGGGGCTAAGGGCCTGCCTAGGCTACAGTGCAGTCCTGCAGCTGGAATCTAACTGCTGGGCAACTGCGTAGGGAAAGCTGCCAAACAAATACTGTTAACCCTATTCAAGATGTCGGCAGCATCACGCTCATGTAAAAATATGAACAAAGAACACCATGGGTAACATTACTATTAAACATTTTTCTGTACACAAACTTCAAAGTCCATATTGATATGAAAAAAAATGTAAACCCTTTTAACATAATATATGCAATATTTTTTGAATGGATCTGAATATTCAGAAAACACATTAACTCTTATGGAGATTTTCCCTTTATGGTTACAGTTTTGGATAAGCATTCTTTTACAAAATCCCTGCCGTGTTAGACCAGTAATTTATTGATGTCTTTGTACAATGTAAGCAAAGTCAAAACCCCCATACCATTCTGCCCAGGAAGGTGTTCTACATCAGGAGACAGGGATTCTCATACTGGAAATACATCCCACAGAGAGCTGACAATGTAAAGTTCACATGCATCACGGCTTGTGACTTGTGACTCACCTTAAGCAGTGTGTAATGGAAGTATTTTGTTCCACATCCACAGAGAGATCTAAGAAATCTTCATCTTTGCTACTAACCTTGAGAAGGACATAAAACAAAAACAGTGTCACACACAAATCACAGTATTTACATAGAGAGGACTGGAAAATATTTATTTCACAACTGGTTTGCTTTCCTATTATTGCTTCAACAATGACCTGAGGATATTACTGGATATGGAGGGTAAGCTTATTTAACCTATACTGTATGCATATGGTATTTACAACATTTTATTTTATCATAGGCTTGCTTAGTACAGGAGTCATAGTAAACCTGTTATCTATACATTTCACTAACTTGAAGACAAAATTTAAAGACACATGGTTTAAGTTGTGACATCAGGCCTCATTTCTTTACAGTCAAACAGAAACTTTCCCATTGCTCTGAGCAAACAATCCAATGATACTTTTCAGTCTTTAGGCACAGGTAAATTACATTGTAATCTGGACAGTATGCTCAGTGCTAAACAGGCAGTTCCCCCCCCCCAGACAGGCTGATAAATCAGACTGCTCAAACAGAATTATGATCTCTCATCTCTGAACACTTAATTTACGTTGGATGCATTTAATCTGAGGGCCTGAAAGCAATTTGCTGATTGGACAATGAAGGTGCAGCCCCACCCAGACAAAGGTCATCACACTGCTTCTTCTAACAAGCTTCCACTAGTATATTGACCACACTGTCTAATATGAGGCAGAGGTCCACTATGCTCCCAGTACCTCTCCCTATGCTGCACAGAGCAGCCCCGACCCTCCTCTTCTTGGGTGTCTCGCTGGCACTCCTGGCTCTCCCCCTTGCCGAGTGCTCCCATTGTAAGCCACTTGCTATGGGGGCATTTGTGCGGTAGCGCGCGTGTGTATGTGTGTGTGCGCTTAGCCCCTCCTCAATGGCTGTGACTGACAGTAGCAAAAGCCAATGTCTTCTGCTGCTGTGTCTGAGCCAATGAGTAGGGGAGAAAGGAGAGAAAGCCTCTGCTCTCACACACATTGCTGGTTCGGGATTGGGTACAGGTAAGTATAGGGGGGGGGGGTTTGGGGGGAGCTGCTTGCAGAAGGTTTGTTACCTTTAATCCATTACCTTAATGCCTCTGCACTGACAGCTCATCACCCACGGAGATAAGTACAGCTGGGACCGGGGGTTGGGAGGGTGTACTGCGTTAGTTCACCTTTTCATTTTTTTTCTGAAAAGGCGAACTTAACCACTTGCCGACCGCCGCAAGTACATATACTGCGGCGGTCAGCCCCTCACAGGCAAAGTGACGTATGGGTATGTCACTAGCCTGTGAGGCTCTGGGGAGCGAGCGAGTGCGCGCCGCCAGATGCGCGCTCCCGCTCGGTCACAGAGCCCCCCCCCCGCGTGCGTGTGTGTGCCCGGTGGACCCGATGTCCGCCGGACAATCGCGATCGTCCGTTAGAGCGGGAGAAAGGCAGGTGGCTGATGTAAACAAAGCCGCCTGTCATTCTTCCCTGTGTAAGAATAGTGATCATACGGTTCTACTATGTAGGACCGTTGATCACTGTTCCTACACCTCAAGCCACAGCCAATCACAGTTAGAAGCACGCCCCCCCCTCTCAAAAAAAGTTAACCCCTTCACTGCCAGTGTCATTTTACAGTAACAGTGCATATGTATATTACTGATTACTGTAGTAATGTCACTGGTAACCCCAAAAGTGTCAAAAATGTCAGTCAAGGGTCTGATCTGTCCGCCGCAATTTCGCAGTCCCGCAAGAAAAAAAAAAAAAAAAAATCGCAGATCGCTGCCATTACGCGTAAAAAAAAAAAAAAACAACAACAAAAATAAAAATCTTTCCCTTAGTTAGTAAACGCAATAACTTTTGCGCAAACCAATCAAAATACGCTTTTTGCGATTTTTTTACCAAAAATATGTAGCATAAAACAAATTGGCCTAAAATGTTAAAAAATTTTGATTTTTACATTTTTTTTGGGGGGGGGGGGGGGAGTATTTCATATAAAAAAAAATTTGAAAAATATTGTTATTTTTGCAAAATTTACGCTCTTTTTTTGTATATAGCGCATGATCAAAAAAAATAAAATAAAATCGCACAGGTGATCAAATACCACCAAAAGAAAGCTCTGTTTGTGGGAAAAAAAAGGACGTCAAATTCATTTGGGTACAGCGTCGCACGACGGCGCAATTGTCCGTTAAAGTCACGAAGTGCTGAATCGCAAAATAGGCCCTGGTCAGGAAGAGGGTAAAATCTTCCCGGGGCTTAAGTGGTTAAAAACGTCAAGCTTTTTTTCAGTCCCCCGAAGTGCAGATAGACTTAGAGTGGTAGGTTATACACATGGGAGCCAAAAATTAAGCTGCTTAGCCCACACCTAGTTAATAAACTTGATGGTGATGTAAAAAATCCCTTCCGCCAGTTTGTTGCTGTCCCACTATACAAGGTTAGTGTGGTCCAAATAACCCAAAAAAAACATCCAAAATAAATATGGTTAAAAGAAACCCATTAAGGGAGTCATGTAATGAACCAAGCAGCTTATACAAAGAAGGCTTTACTGAAAAAGGCGAACTATTCAATACACTAGCGGTAGAACCACATACAAAAGTTAAAGACAATGTTGTCTGGACACCACAGCAGCTGTTCACAGTGCGCTCATACACATACACTCCGTTAGTGCCATAAAGGGGGATAATAAAAGGGACCTAATTGCACATTGCAGGAGCCAGATTAACACTGGGATAGATACCCTCCTATAGGGAGTAATACTGGCCATATTCCTATATAACACAGTCACTGCAAGGGTATAAAGAAGGGCACTGGGGGCAATCTGAACATCAGTTCAGTCCAGAATCATAGATCATTTCCATTAATAACACACAATAGCAATGTGAGAGCACCCCAAAGTCCCAGAGTTGAATGCAATAGTTTGGCTCAGAGGAAAACCCTCATCGGTGGATATGCATCATCTCCTCAATGGCAAGGAGTGCATGAAATAGCAGATGTTGAGGTAGTTCCATGCACAGCATAAAAGGGAATGGCAATTCTGCAAGGTGGTAATGCTGGAAAGTTTCACTTGCATACCTTTACAGGTATAACAAACACCTTGTATGCTGAATAAACAGGGATCCGATGTGGAGCTCACCTGTACTGTAGATCCTGCTGCACTCCTATATGGGTTTGCCAGCAGGTGCGGATCTGCACAGTCCTGCTATAGCCACTAAAGAGGCAGTACCAGGCGTAACTCGGCGTCTAGGTCTCCCATCCAAACACCGGCATCCAGTACCTGGCCCAGTCATGGAAACTGGAGCAGGCACAGTCCATCCAGCATCAGCGGACCACTGCAGCCGCCGAGCAAGGTGGAGTCACCCACGCGAAGGGTGGAGCTTTAGACCAAATCACGTTGGGCTTCTTCAGGGTTAGGAGGGGCCAGTATGATCAATCCGCTTATACCCAGTGGTATTGCAAAAGCGCAGTTTGCCACCGGGTGTCCCCCCTCCTACCAAATTCATATCCACGCTCATACAACTCCTAGTATCTTGCGCATAGTAATTTATTGAAAAAGGGGGAGCTTACCAATTATTAATGCACATGTCAGCCAACCAGCCTCTAATGCATTGTGCTGCCAATCTAAAATCCCTCATTGTTTCTTGGGCAAGCAGGTAACACAGGAAGCAACAAAAGGAAACAATGGTGACACCAAGCGGTTTATGCATTATGGCAGTGATATGTGAACAGCAAGAATGCCTAAAGAAAGTTGCATCTATATGTACAGTATATACACACACTGAGCATGACCCCAAAAAAACTCTGTACACAAAGCAAACACACACACACACACACACACACCTTAAAATCCTACATTTGTGTGTACTGAAATTAAATTGACTTTGGGCTGTTTGAAACCAATTCAGAATACAGAGATAAAGGTTCTATTTAAAAAAAAAAATGGATTAAATCATTTCACACTCCAGCAGATCCTCCTAAATGTGTTTCTACTTGTAATATATTTACATATTCATCACAATTTTCTGCTAAAAGTAGAACTCGAGGTTTACTTTGACTTCAAATAGTTAGTTTAGGCCAGCTAACCAATGCCGTTGATATATGTGCTGTTCTATGCTGTAGTAGCATTCACTACATCCAATAGGTGGCGCTGTGTTCCGCATCAGTACGAGCGACATCCTGTCTGCTGCTGGAAATAAACTGAGACAGCCTGAATGCTTTTCTGCCACTAAGAAGAAGCCCTGTACTTTTATCAATGAATACAGGGCTTCTTCTGAGTAATTGTGACATCATCTGCCCACCTATCTAACTCAGTCTATCAGAAGAATCCTTGTATTCATTAGTAAAAATATAAAGCTTTTCCCGTATGGCAGAGAAATACTCAGGCCAACTCTATTTAGTTCCGGCAGCAGGCGAAAAGTCTCCTGTATGGCTGTGGAACACAGTGCCACTTACTGTATGTAGATAACGCTTCCACTGTATAGTACAGCGCACACAGCTAGTAATGGAAATAGTTTGTTGGGGCCACCTAGGCCTAAAAAGTCAAAGTCAACCTGGAATTTACCTTTAAGAGTTTATTCACATGGGCATATGCGTATTGTCTGCACGGAACGCAGGTTCTTCCTGGTAAAGCTAGAACAAGATCATGTGTACAATACAGGCCTAAAGTACTCAAAGTACACCAAATGTACAATTCTTCTTTCATTCCAATGAATGGCGTGTACGTATGTAACATCTGCAGTCTTGGGCGCAGCAGAGTCCTACTTTTTGTGTGCGGCTAAATGCAGCATGCATTTTCACATGTGCACACAGCTGTGTGTATGGGCTCAGTGCTTACTATAGTGAGGTGTTTAGATGCGCACAACAACCTAATGCTGTGCACGTCTAAATGTAGCATTTTTTTCTGCCTGTGTGAACAAGGCCTAAAGAAGAATTCTCATCAGCAATAAAAACATGTTGCAAGTGTATTATCCTTGTTTGTAAAAATAAATGCTGAACAATTCACCAGTAACTCACATCTGGCTGCTTTACTGCCTGTCAGCTTCTCCCCTGTATAAAGTCCGATTTGTGGGCTTCCTCTTAGTGAAGCTCAAGCAGAATTCTGTTATGGTTACTGAAAGTCTTGTGTGTTTAAAGTGACCGCAGACTGATACAAACTGGCTGTCGGGGAATGATCTGTTTTAGTGGCCTGGTGTAGTGGTAAAAAATGTCACATCTTTAATGGGAAGGAAACCGGGTGCCAGAAGGTAGAGCACCTGCAGCCATCTGCGGTTTAGTTGCCTGAGGCAGCGTAATTGTATTTGATGCCCTCTCCCTCCATGAGTATTGATAGTGCTGGTCTCAGGAAAACAACTGCTGCTGGAGAACTATGCTGTCAATCACACCTAATTAGCTATTTGTCTCCTACAGAGCAGTATAGATGGACAGCAGTTGGGGATAGGAGGAACACTGTTGCCCATGCTAACTCTGGATCCACAGCCAAAGTTCTACATGCACCTTTTCTCCCCTGTGGGTATAGGAGAAAGAATATCAACTTGCAGACCGCCCTCTTAAGCAGTTTTACTGCTACAGGGTAGCCGCGCTGGGTGAGTCTACACATCGGGAGTTGATCAGCGGGTCCCGCTGACCCAACGTCCACCGGCACCCGCTGATTGTTCGGTACACAGGCAGAATGGCGATCTGTCTATGTAAATAAGGCAGATCGCTATACTGTCAGTAGGGAAGGCATTGATCCTATGTTCCTGCAATAACATAACATACAAACACTGTATCTCACAAAAGTGAGTACACCCCTTACATTTCTGTAAATATTTTATTATATCTTTTCATGTGACAACACTGAAGAAATAACACTTTGCTACAATGTAAAGTAGTGAGTGTACAGCTTGTATAACACTGTAAATTTACTGTCCCCTCAAATAACTCAACACACAGCCATTAATGTCTAAACTGCTGACAACAAAAGCGAGTACACCCCTAAGAGAAAATATCCAAATTGGACCCAATTAGCCATTTTCCCTCCTGGTGTCATGTGACTCGTTAGCGTTACAAGGTCTCAGGTGTGAATGGGGAGTAAGTGTGTTAAATTTGGTGTTCTCGCTCTCTCTCTCTCATTCTGGTCACTGGAAGTTCAACAAGGCACCTCATGGCAAAGAACTCTCTGAGGATCTGAAGAAAAGAATTGTTTCTCTACATAAAGATGGCCTAAGCTATAAGATGACTGCCAAGACCCAGAAACAGAACTGCAGCACAGTGGCCAAGATCATACAGCGGTTTAACAGGTCAGGTTCTACTCAGAATAGGCCTTGCTATGGTCGACCAAAGAAGTTGAGTGCATGTGCTCAGCGTCATATCCAGAGGTTGTCTTTTGGGAAATAGATGTATGAGTGCTGCCAGCATTGCTGCAGGAGGTTGAAGGGGTGGGGAGTCATGCTGTCAGTGCTCAGACCACATGCCGCACACTGCATCAAATTGGTCTGCATGGCTGCCTTCCCAGAAGGAAGCCTCTTCTAAAGATGATGCACAAGAAAGCAAGCAAACAGTTTGCTGAAGACAAGCAGACTAAGGACATGGATTACTGGAACCATGTCCTGTGGTTTGATGAGACCAAGATAAACTTCTTTAGTTCAGATGGTGTCAAGCATGTGTGGTGGCAACCAGGTGAGGAGTACAAATACAAGTGTGCCTTGCCTATAGTCAAGTATGGTGCTGGGAGTGCTATCAGTGACGGGGGTATAGCAATCTGACAGGGTATAGCTATCTGTCAGAACACCGGCACTGGGGACCTACAGTTTATTGAGTGACCCATGAATGCCAACATGTACTGTGATATACTGAAGAAGAGCATGCTCCCCTCCCTTTGGAGACTGGGCCGCAGGGCAGTATTCCAACAGGCTAACGACCCAAAACACACCTCCAAGATGACCACTGCCTTGCTAAAGAAGCTGAGGGTAAAGGTGATGAAATGTCCAAGTAGGTCTCCAGACCTAAACCCTATTGAGCATCTGTGGGGCATCCTCAAATGGAAGGTGGTGGAGTGCAAGCTCTCTAACATCCACCAGCTCTGTGATGTCATCATGGAGGAGAGGAAGAGGACTCCAGTGGCAAGCAGTGAAGCTCTGGTGAACTCCATTCCCAAGAGGGTTAAGGCAGTGCTGGAAAAAAATGGTGGCCACACAAAATATTGACACTTTGGGGACCAATTTGCAATTTTCACTAAGGGGTGTACTCACTTTTGTTGCCAGCGGTTTAGACATTCACGGCTGTGTGTTGAGTTATTTTGAGGGGACAGCCGAATTTACATGGTTATATAAGCTGTGCACTCATTACATTGTAACAAAGTGTAATTTCTTCAGTGTTGTCACATGAAAAGATAATTAAATATTTACAAAAGTATGAGGGGTGTACTCACTTTTGTGAGATACTATATATATATATATATATATATATATATATATATATATATATATATATATATATATATATATATATATATAATATTTTCTAGCAAAAAATACAGATTTTAACATGCGTCAGAAATATGCTAGGTCCTTAAGTGATTAAAAAGTAAACTTATCCTATAATCTACTAGAGCCAGATTTTATAGTCAGTATTTTGAATGCTCTCAGTATTCTCATAGCTACAAAAGGGGGGTTGAGGGGAATAGTTTAATTTGTTTTATATATTAGGTTATATTAAGAATTTAGTTATTATTGAATATTGTAGGACATTTGATTTTTTTTTTTATGAAATCGTAAAATTACAGTCTACTGTTGACATATCACCATAAATGTTTGTTTGTAACGTGTATTTCTGCAGGCGGTTGTTAATCTGCAGTTTTAGGATACATTGTGTCCCCACTGTTTCTTTTGACCACCGGTTTTAGGTGTCCGATTTTGCGGCACATCTTCCCTAAACCTTAGATAAAAATACCTTTATTACGTAAACAGATATTTAAAGAAGTCCACTTCTTGCAAAAAAAAAAACACAAAAAAAAAACTTGAACATTTATTATTTTTTTGCATAGGAACCTGGAAAGTATTGCAACAGCTATCAGTGACATACTCTACCTCTTGCAGACTCTTTCTGCAGCCGCTGGTCGATACCAAGGTATGGCTCTTTGGTTAAAGGGCTGGAGGAAGTGTCAAACTACAAGTACAGTGACATAACCTCAGTTGTGCACCACTGAGAGCTATGAGCTCCTCTGCTGCGGTGGTAGACGAGACCCCTCGTTTTTTCATGCAGATTTGAATGAATGAGTGACATGGCTGTGTGGGTGGAGCCATGCACAGTTGTGCAAATTTCAAATTTGATAGGGGCTGACAGAGAATAACCCTTAGATACTGTAAAAGGGCATGGCAGTTTCAAACCTTGACCATTGTTCATGTGACATCCTAAATATGAGTATAACATGAAACATGGTGGAATTACTTACCATCAGCTATTTCCCATGGATTTCAGGGATTCTGATGATCTGACTTCCAGGATTTTCAGACTGAAATCTTACATTATAGAGAAGACTGAACCACCTTCTGGTTTAGCAGAACATGTGAGACACTTTGTACAGGAGGAGTAGGTTGCATCCAGAATCAGAAACATCTCACAGGTGGTTGGCTGATCATATCAAACTATACAATCTTTCATTGCAATGATTATGTCATTTCCAACCATTAACTCCTGTATCTCTAAGAGCTCAGAGAAATAGATCATCTTTCACATTGTGCACTAAAGCCCACTGCATGGACCATCACAGTTTTGTTCTATCAGTAACTTACAGTTTCACAGTTAAGACATCTGGTTTCATTGGTTAAAGTTCCCTGGAAGATCTCGTGAACCCAGGTGAGGTCAGGCTTATCAGGTTCCGGGAGCTCCAGGCTCCCATTCTGCAGCTTGCCATTCTGGGTCTCCTGTTTCTTCTCCTCTTGCAGCAGGTCAGCAATAGTATTTAGAAGGTAGTTTAGAAATTCATGAGCATCCTGTTGCATGTAATTGTCAAACAATTCTGTACAAAGACAACAAAAATGTAAAACCAGGTTACATTATTTTATTAAATTAGGTTATCAGCAGAATTGCCAAACCAATATCACAGCTTTATAACTATTACAAATGTAAATAATTCAACCATGTCAACTTCCAAAGCCTGGTACACACCAAGTTTTTTTTTTTTCGTTCAACCCAGTCGGAGCCACTGTACTAAGTCTGATGTTAGTGCCGCGGATCTCCCATACTGAGCTGTCGTGTTCTGACAGGGGGGGCTGCCTCCCCCCAGAACACTCAAGTCAGCGCTCTCGACCATTTTTTGGCATGCTTGGCCAGCCTCTGTCCGACTGGCTGACATACACATAGGCCAAACGTTGGCTAGTTTTTATTGAACCCGGCGATGTCTCCCGACATTCGGCCCATGTTACTAGGCATAAGTGTGCCATCTCGTGTGAATCATTAACTGATCACCCTTTTGAGATGCTGTACAATCATTGTAATGCTATTCGTTGTTTTAAATGCATTATTACATATATACAAAACACTTTCAGAATACGGTATAATAAAATGTGTATAGTAGAGCCACTCAGGATGCACTGTGCACACTTAGGGCTCATTTACACGGTCCGCCTCCGCAGGCGGATCCGTGCTGCTCAACGGGGATCGATCTGCGATCCCCGCTGAGCCGGCGGATGACAGCTCCGTCTCCGCTTGCAGTGCACAGAGGGAGGAGTCACAGCCCCCGCTGCTCTCTATGGGGAATCGGATGAGAGCGAACCGCCTGTCCGCTCTCATCCAATCCCATCCGATTCGATCCCCAGGACGGATAGAAAATAGGGTTTCCATCCGTCCAGATTTCACGGACAGGATCGGATGCGGATGGCAGCGGGTGTCAGCGGACATGTCACCGCTGACATCCGCTGCTCCATAGGGCTGAATGGGGCATACGATCAGATCCGCTTAAAAAACTGACAGGCGGATCTGATCGGACCGCCCGTGTGAAAGAGCCCTTACTAAAAAGGCCTTCATAACTTCAGGTTTCTTAGATATTTTATGGCCCAAGGTTCTAGCCAAGAATGTATTTTAAGCGGTTTCTAGGAACCTCCCTCTACTTTTCAAATATAAGGTTAGCAAAACTAATAATCTGTTTAGTAAAACCATTCCATGCCTCAGATGCCAAGGTTGTATTACTTGTCAGGAAATGCTGACAATAAAGACATCAGACTATTTTCTATTTTAAATCCTCTCCTATCCAGTACTCTGTGTTACTCAATGTTCCATTCCTAAAAACATTTTAGCACAATACAAACCTTCTTTAGATTGGGTCTGTGCCTTAATGGGTGTTTTACAGTTTAATAAAGGCGAGCTATTCAGAGTTTTAGAATCAATGCAGCCATCACCAATGTTTCAATTTGTACAAAACAGATTTAACCACAAGAGTGCAGTGCTGTACATGAAATCTACCGAACAGATGAAATAACAACCCACATTATATCATTTACTTGTAATAACAAGTTTAGCCCTCCAGGGAAGATTTTACTTACGCAATCAATAAAAACAATTATGTTTTCGTGATTTTAGTTGATCGTATAAAATTATTAAAAAATACTTGACAAAAAAAAAACAAAACACTATAATGCTTCTTTTTAAATGGCATTCAAGGATCTCTTGATTAGTGATAGAAGAAAAAAAAAAAAAAAAAAAGATTAATTTTATTTTTTACAAAAAAGGTGGAATTTTCTCCTAATTTCTTCAATGAAAAGGTCGTTTTCGTTATTTCGCATCAATGAATTGCTCACAAAATAGTGCAACATTTCAAAACAATAAAATGTTACAAAAAAGTTCACTTATTACTTTTTTTTTTCTTGCATTTGAGCCTGTGAAGCATTGCAGCTATGATTAGTGGATCACAAGTGCAATGCTTTGGCTCCTGCAGGCTATTCCTCCACCTCAGATCCATACCAAGGTACAGATCTTTAGCTATGGAACTGGAGGAAGTACCAATAAACTACAAGTGTGGGGATTGCACTTGTACTCCACTGAGAACTACAGTCCTCCTGCCGCAGTGGCAGAATTAACTTTTTTTATTCCCAACTCTCTGTGAATAAATAACCCGAATGTGTCGGCAGAGCCACGCACAGCCAGTCAAATTCATATTTGACAGGAGTCTTTGGGTAGAAGAACCCTGGGATTGTGCAGGTGAGGTGGCTAGGCACTTTAGGGGTGGGGGCTGTGCATGCTGACTAGGTTTTATCTAAAGGCCCGTACACACGTAGCGATTGTCGGCCGTAAATATTCGGCCACCGTCCGATCGGCCGATTGTCGGCTTATTAGTCTGATGCTTCCGACAATCGACTGCGACTTTTCGGCCGAACAGAATCTGGTGTGCATGCTTTAAAATTTTTGTTGGCCAACACCAGAACGGCCGATTGTTCCTCAGTCAGTACAGAATTCGGCGACAAACAGCAGATGAGCAAGACTGGGCATGCTCAGAGAAGAAAAAACACACGGAAAGTTAACCATCACATGACATCACTTCTGCAGTCGGTTGTTGTTGACCGACAAAATTCGTGTGCAGTCTTTATCACTTTTCAACCGACAGGACAGCACCAGACAAAAGACGGCCGATCGTTCGGCCGACAATCGGTACGTGTGTACGGGGCTTTACACCCTAAATATGGGTGCAGCATGAAACATGGTCAGGAAGGTGGTGTTGGCTTTAAAATGTATAAGTGACATCTACTTTGCTTGATGTAAAAAGGACCCACAGAGGCTCACTACATAGACATTCAAAAGATCTAATGAAGAAATATGCAAAGCCCTACTGCCTTCAGATAACTGCTGTTCATAAATATAGGGTAGAAAATTTGTAAAAAAAAATAAAAAAAAAAACACAGCTCATAAACATTAATATAAGTAAAATTATACTTTTTTTTCCATAGTGTTCCATCCATCTTGTTTGCTAAAAATGATTTTATGCGTTTAAGTAAAATTCGGGAAGAAAACAGCATACTCTGGACACATGTAAAAGATATTTAGAATGCTTGGAGGTAATCAGTTGGAAGTGGAAAACATTTCCATAAAATGTCAGTGATTACTGCATAAACAGATATTTGGAACTAAAGTCACGGGGAGGGGAAATGAGTCATGTAAGAAATGGGTCAAGAAAAAAGAGGCGCTGATGTGGATAAAGAGTGCAAAAACTTCAGTTTTAAAAATCAGCTTAAAGTGAACCTGTGGGGGGAAAACATGTTCAAGCTTCACTTCCCTTCTTAACTCCTCCCCACTGTGGAGTGTCCCAATAAATTAAATTTAGGCTATAGTGCAAAAGATTTAGTCCCGGTTCACACTGGTGCGATGTGGGGAAACCCTGCAAATCATTGCCAGTTCCCCCATGGCACCAGAATCGCAAAATGGCTCACACTGAGATCTGTGAATCGCTAGGGGTGTCAATGAAAAGTTATTGACACCCCCAGATTGGTTCGCAGATCGCAGTGTGAACTGTGAAATGGTGCAGAAATCGGATCGCCTAGGTGTGAACACCAATGCAATCCAATTCCAGTGCGAACCCAAAAAAGGGTCCTGCGCCATTTTGGTGTAAATATGATGCATTTTCAGCCATACATTTTGTATGGCTGAAATCGCATCGCACAGACATCGCATGTGATCTGCACAGCAATGAGGTGTGAATCACATGCGATGTCTGGCATCACACTAGTGTGAACTGGCACTTAATGAACCAACTTTCAAGGTTACGGTTTTGCTCCCTGCTATTCCTTCCGCATGAGTATAGCCTCCTTAGAGAAAAGTCCCCCATCATAGTGATGGCTATCAATTATTATATGGGAAGGAGCGGTGATACAGCAGCAATCACAAAGGCCTTTTCTTTTATTTTTTTAACTACATATGTTTGCTTTAAAAGGTGCATTCTAATCCCAATTAGGCCTAAAAAAATACGGGGGAACCTACCCACCCAGGGTTTCTGTTTTTTATCCACATATAGCTACAATACACAAAACTTTCTGAATGCTGATGACGACCTGGTTACTGACCATCTGATGTTTTGGAAATCTCTTTTGCTGCACTGTCTGCAAGTGCAGTAGAATATTCAAACATATCACCCACTTTAAGTTCTTTTTTTATGTTCCAACAGGATCCAGTGCCACAGTCTGTATCCTCCTCTCTCATTCTGGTTTAATCACCCCGTTTCTTGTGTTCCTTTACTAATATAAAAGGAGGAAACACTATGCATCTTACCACACCTGTTCTCTACTGTGCTTTTCCGATACACGCACTCTGCTGTCAGTCAAGAGGCTAAAATGCTCATACTGACGCTGCAACCCTGCTTGGAAGCCTTTAAATAAAGATGAGTTACCGTATATACTCGAGTGTAAGTTGACCCGAATATAAGCTGAGGCCCCTAATTTTACCACAAAAAAGTGGGAAAACGTATTGACTCGAAAATAAGCCTAGGCTGGGAAAAGGAGAATGTCCTGTACCATGCCCCGCAGCACTGCATGAGGAAATGCAGGGGCTGCGGATGAGTCTCACTTACCTTTCGGTGAGGCGCCTTCGATTTAAAAATCGCGCCACCCGGCGCCAATACGTCACTGGGAAAGCCCGTACACGCTCCGCTATTCCCGGGCATGTGGCACGTCGGTGCCATTTTTCAAAAGACAGTGACTCGAGTATAAGCCGGGGGGGGGGGGGTGTATTTTCAGCATGAAAAAACATGCTGAAATTCTCGGCTTATACTCGGAGTATATACGGTACTCCTCTACTGCAAACAGATTCAAATATATTATGTGTAGTTTCTGACTTTAAAGCGTCTGTTCCCTAGAAAAGAGTACAAGATAACTGATTTACTTTTTGTCTATGTTTATCTTCAGTTGTTAAATGATTCATGAATTAATGAGCGGTTTTTGATTATCTTTAGCAGCCACAAAGGATCCAAAGAAGGAATATTGTGTTTTCAAAAATCGCACAAGGGAAGTTACATACAGGTAATCCAAAGTATCACTTGTGCTGGTGCCAGCAGTAATAGTGGAAATCCCAAGTCCTCTGCCGCCCTCCCATACCCTGCAGTCATATTCTTCCGGGAATAAAAAGATTAATACTAGTGCTAGATTTGTGATAGACACTCATTAAGAGTGCTAACAATGTCCATCTTCTCTATTTATAGAAGATGTACTATAGCTTCTATGAATGAAAAGGGATCTATGAATGGAGGAGGTGGACCTCTTTTGCATTGCCCGTACTCCATTCATAAAGCACTTTTCATGTTGGAAGCTATAGTACAGCTTCTATAAATGGAGAAGGTGGACGGAACGGGCATATTCGGCACTCTTGTTGAAGGCCCGTCATAGTGCTGGTATTGACTTCCACCGCCCTGGAAGAACATGGCTGAAGGGTATGGGAGGGGTGCAGATTTCCATTATCACAGCCGCCACCACCACAAGGGGCACATCAGATTAAATGTAAGCAATGTCCCTCGTGATGATTTTTTTAAAAACATTTTTCCCCCAAAACTTTGCAGCCAAGTCAGTATTTCCCAAATGTATCGTCAAGTCCCATTAAGCCCCACACAAGTAACTAAATTGCATTGCTGAAACAAATGAAAAACAAAAACAAAAAAAGTGTGAGACCCCGTTCAGACAGGGGCGACGCAACTTGCTGGGGCGACCTGTGAAGTCGCGGTGCACGCTGTGCACCGCGACCTCAGCGCGACATGCACGGACTTCATATCATTGAAGTCAATGCAAGTCGCCTCCAGGTCGCCCCAAAGTAGTACAGGACCCTTTTTCTAAGTCGGAGCGACTTGTGTCGCTTCTATTAGAACGGGTCCTGTGCTAATCAATGGCAGGCGACCCACCGAGACTTGTCAGGCGACCAAGTTGCCTGACAAGTCACGCTAGTGTAAATGGGGACTTAACATCATGTTTCCTGCTGATGGCACGGGTTTGGAAAGAGCTGAGCTACTATAAGTGGTAATTGCTGTGTAATAACTGAAAGTGACTAAACTAAATAAAGTGAGAAATGTCCATTTACACACAGAAGCTAAACAAATGTAAAAGTGAACAATAGACTGCTAAGATTTAAAAATAAATGATTTGCAGTGTTATAGCCTTTGAATTTGAAGCTCTGTGCAGTGTGTTTAACAGCAACCATTCCATTATGTAAAGAAAAGCTGCTTAGAATAGATGCTGGATACCATTCATTTTCACCAGCTAACAACCTGTAAGTCAGGTACACGAATCAGATCCTACAATAAGCTTCTTGGGTCACCAGGTTGCACTGAACAATTCAAAGGGTAGCTGCCTGAAATACTTTTGGGGATTACGATAGATCTCTTCAAACTGAACACAAATATGATTTTAGAATAACTATATCACTTAGAAATTGAGAAATATTAAATTAATTTTGAAGGATTATAATGTATTTCATTGAATAATGTTTCCGATACAGTCATCAGTCTGAGTTTTATGTGAAGCAGAGGAAAAAATATCTTTGTTGGGTCAACAAATAGTCCAGGTGCCATGTTTTTCTGGGCTGGAACCAAATTCTTTAGGAGAGGCCATTTCATTTTAATGTAATGCAACTCTCTTGCACAGCTGTTCCATTCACATATGTAACAACAGTACTTCATATATGCAAGCTGCATTCCAAGCAGCAGAGCCACTAATTTTAGATCTCTACAGATATTCCAGTTGTATTGGACGTGCTTCAACAACAGTTCCATATTAATCTACATTCCTTTCATGTGTGCAGCATGGCCAACAGGTTTTGCAAATTGCATAAACAGAAGAAGAATTCTATAAATCAGTACAGGATAGGTTATATTAAAAATTATTTTTGTGATTTGCAGTTAAATATGTATGATACACCAAAAGGTGTATTGGAAACAAACTGTTGTCCAGGGTTATTGGAGAATGCTAAAAACAATGGCAGCTGGTGTAGCACAGAAAATAGAACAGTTGTATTAATAGCCAAAATATAAAAGTCACCAAAGATGCAATTTTCCAGGAACACACTATTTTTTATTCCACCTACAGAAAATATCATTACTTCTAAAAAGTATAAGCCTAACCATATGTTTCGCCAAAATGTCAAATATGCCAAATATGAAGCTAGTTTACAATATGAAAATGGTTGTAATATAGTGCTGCGCTGTCTGAGATTCAAAATGTCAAAGGTGCATTAAAGAATAACAACAGGTAATAATAAATACGTGAAGAAGAAGAAAACCAAATGTCAATCAATATAAAAGAAAACATGTACTGTGCTGAACAGGGACGTAGCTCATAAGAATAAACAATGCTCTGTGATGCACGCACACACATGGAAATAAAGTCAATGATGTGGTTCCAAACAGTGTCCCTTCACCATAAGATTTCAATATTCTTGTGTAAACAATATTCATCCAGTGTCTCACCTCTGTGTTCACTAGCCTCTCACCTGAATTTCACTTGAATACCGCATGGGATTATAAATCTCCAATGTGCCTGCTGTACTTATTGCTCACCACTAGATGTCCTCAGTAGTTCAAGCTATTGCCCATTGCTTTATGCGGAAAATTATGGGTATCCACAGATCAACTCGCCATGCAATAGGAGTGAGGGTACATGAAAGACACTTTCATCATGTAGTACCGTAATTCAAACCATTTATTGGAATAAAAGCTCATAAAACTTACATTTTATGTCCATCATTATAACGAGCCCTGGGCTAATTACGGGATCTGCGTCACTTCCGGTATCTCCGTATACGCCCTATGCGTTACGTCACAAATACGTGACTTCTTCAGGGGAAGAACTGCAAGAAGTCACGTGGTCAGACGTAAGGTGTAGGGGGTATACGGAAAATACCGGAAGTGGCGTGCTGTCCCCAATCATTGGAGATCTGATACAAGGTGAGGGCTGCATATGTGTGTGTATGTATGTACGTAAATACATATATACACACACATATTCATATACACATACATACATACACAGCAGGCTTCATTTTCAATGCTCCCGATGATGCACGTGGCGCAAAATGCCTGAGGTCCAGATGCCATTCTAAGTTTAGTGTGGCGGTACCTTACGTGTTTTTTTTCACTACATGCTCCCTATGCACCTTATGGACCTTTACTTAAAGTCAAACCGCCAGCCCTCTATATATAGTCTGGCGATTTGTTGATGCGAGTTAAGGATTTTTAAATTTTGTTTACATTTGTTCCATTATCTTTGGTACAATAAATACTACACTATGAGCATTTTTTTCTTGCATTTGATGATTTACCCTGCCTGGCTGTTTGAGAGTTCCCTGATGGCCTCATCGCAACGATTGGGAGATCTATTATATCTTACCGTTGGACAGTGATAACCAAAGAGGAAACACACCAGTAGCTGAAGGCGTTCTTGCTGTCCTATAATCTCGACCGCAATTAGTTCTGGTGAGTTTGCATTTCAGCTATATAGTGAAGGCAAGACATGATGGGTGACACCTAAGAATAATTTTTCACTTGGAAATATTTAAGTTCAATCTTTTTTTTCACTTGGATTTGTTACAAAAGAACACTTTCTTGCGATTTAGGTCACTTCATCACTTTTTTGTATTTTAAAATCTTTGATAGAGATTTTATTTTCATACTATTTCAAATTTAATTTTGTATGCACTTACAGCACTGCAATATATATTTATGTTGTTTACATAAGTGTTGGTATATTTGCACTGATTGCACGCTGCTTTTATTTGAGTGCTGACAACACATATTTTTGTTATATAAATATTCATGATTGCACTATTAGGATTTAGCGCCCCTTCTTATTTATATTGATCATTTACAGCCGGTATCCTAGTTGGGTAAGTGGCTGCTTACCTTTTCGTTCTTTTTGCTTGACCTAGCTTGGATTTTTTCCTGATTTATATTTTAATTTATGAACCCCTGTCTGACTTATCTGCCTCATTATATTCCAATTCACCCCCCCTCCAATCCTAGTTTACATACTCCAACAGCCTTCCCATAAACCTCTTCCCTAGCACAGCAGACCCATTCCATTTGGATACAAACAATCTTTAGCATGTAGGTTGAGCCCCAATGAAAAGGCAGCCCAGTGCTTGTATTTGTTAAAACAGGAGACAGCACATGTGTATTATTATCTGCATACCATTCTCTTTCCTCAGTCTGGAGATGAATTTCTTGGGGGGTATAACCCCCACTTTCTTCTTTTGTGTAGCAATGCTGTTAAAAAGGTCTGACAAACATGTAAGTAAGCTTTCCTTCTTCCGTGGCTGGACCTTGTATGCCAGAACTTTCTCCCGAAACGGGCGACAAAAATAAAGTGCTTGTAGAACAGAGTTGCAGTAGCAGGTGTTGCCAAACTGTGGAGAAAAAAAAACAAAATTATCAATCAAATTATCCTTAAATTGACACTAAGGCTAGGTTCACATGTATGCACTCCCTGCATACATATTCGCACACTCACAGCAGCCCCTTCATTGCTGTACCTGCAAAAAGCTCAGTGGAAAAAAAAATCCTTGCACCTTTTGAAAGCCAAAATCACAGGGAAACCTCATGGTGCTTTTGCACCATGCAGTTTTATGCACCTGAAAATGTGCAGGGTTTCAGATGTGTGGGAGTGCCATTAAGAACTAATGGCACCCCTGCATGTCTGGTAAAGGGCAGTTT
This sequence comes from Pelophylax lessonae, assembly GCF_965119305.1. Lineage (NCBI taxonomy): Eukaryota > Metazoa > Chordata > Amphibia > Anura > Ranidae > Pelophylax > Pelophylax lessonae. Next base: position 171,878,536 of record NC_138774.1, on the reverse strand, counting down.
CCTTGTGAGTGTGGGAACGTGTGCAATTTACACGCATTTCCAAACTTACAGAAGTGTGCCCAAATTATATCCTTATTTTCCAAAATAATCCATTCACATCCACTACTTAATGGACCTATAATCTTTTTTTTATTCAATCATTTCCTACTTTGTTTTTCTGCCTCCTTGTAACATCTTCCATGAGTTCCCAAACCTCCCCTTTCCCCCTTCACTTCTATTTGCTTGGATCGAGCAGCACACTTAGCCGAGGTCATCCGTACTGACCTATGCAAACTACAAATACCACGTCACAGCAAGTTTAAGGTTTTTTGTGGGGAGGCTTTGCGACCCCCGATATCTTACCTGCCCTCTTTACAGATGCGCAAACATGAACATTTCTTGAAAGTGCCCCAGAAATAACTGCATTTAGCAGAGATAAGGCTTTTTAGGTTTTTAGCCAGCACTATTTAGCTCAAGATACCAGCATTTCAGCAAACTACAATAATGAAAGAAAGTCTACTTAAAATAAAATAAAAAACAAAAAAATGTGTAGATACAAAAAAGTGGGAATACGTTTAGAAAACGATTTTTGAATTATAACTGGGAGCCTAAGTGCCGGTTCACACCAACGCGGCACGACTTCGGGGGTGACCTGTGAAGTCGACTTCGGCGTGACTTGCACGGATTTCATAAAATGAATGTCTATGCAAGTCGCTCCAGGTTGCCCCGAAGTAGAACAGGAACCTTTTTCTAAGTTGGAGCGACTTGTGTCGCTCCTATTAGAACGGTTCCCATACCACACAATGGACCGCGACTTTTCAGGCTGACAAGTCGCCTGACAAGTCGTATTAGTGTGAATAGACTCTAAAAAGACCGTCTATATTTCTTTCATAAAACAGAAATGAACATGACCTACACGTATGACCTATAGTATTCCTTTGGTGCTATGCTCACAGCCTATTTGAAATGTTTAAAGAGGTTGTCCACATTTAGAAATAGGCTGGAAACCAAATCCCAGTGAAACGTGGGAGAGGACGCCCCGTTTGAAACCCTGGTGATCAGTGGCTTCCTGTCGATTGAGGGAAAAAAAAAAAAGAACCCCACAAAAGCTGTTTAGCTCCTAAATCACACAAATCTTTTTTTTTTTTTAAAACTAAAAACAAAAGGAATGTACAAGTGTCTCACATACTTGCATGATCCATTTCACCTAAAGAGAAGCATCAGCATGAGTGGGTGGCTTCTGACATTGCCTGCATTTATGTTATTACCCATAATGGACACTAATGGCAATAGGATTAGATCATATAGATGGGAATACCCAGGTATGATCCATAGACATGATTAACTTTGACTACAAGTGCCTGTAACCATTATGTGTGCGAACAAGCTGATCTGGAATATGTTTCTGAGATGACAAGTTAGTTGGTCTGATACTTTCTGGCCCTAACTGGTAATAGAGGATCAGTAAGACATCTTTCTATGGCCAGTACAGGAGAGAGTTCATTTATTCCTCCCTGTTTAGCCCCTCCTGGCAGGGGAGAGCTGCTTGAAAAATGTGGTAAAAGCCACGTATTGCACGCGCGTTTAGGCACCTTTCAGCACGTCAAGCGTTTGAGCATTTATGGATTCCACTGGCCAGAATAACAACATGTTCTGGCCATTGAAATGCATTAACATTGTTTTTTTTTCAGCCTGCAAATGCCTGTGTGTGCCCCCTAGGCTTACATAGAGGTGCTTTTACTAGCTGAAAAGTAAAAGAAAAACCCAAACGGCTGCAAAAGCAGCATTTTTTTTTTTAAGCCTGATAGCATAAGGCCTAACACATGAGAGTTTGATATGAAGACTAGTGTGGCCTATGAACATTTAAGTTTTAAACTTCTGAATGGATATCTCTAGAAGCTACAGGAGGACCTAGAAGTAAATGTGTCCATAATACAAATCACTAGAGGACATTTTAGTCTCTTCAGTAGAACTTTGGATATTTTCTTTAAGGACTGGGTCATACTTGCTAGCCACTTGTTACAGGAGGAATAATACCGGAAGATATGAATATTTATCCTATTGCTACAGGTTATGACGCCTGAATTGATTACTATGGAACCATCGAGTTAGAGTATACCCTGTTGTGAGATTACACTCATGTTTGATACTGAAAGGATACTTTAAAGCAGATCTATATCCACCCAGCCCCCCCCCCCCCAGGTTTTTTATATTTTACCCCCTGCTTACTTGGAGGTGGGTGCTGCACATTTCAGATACCTACCCATCCAGGAGATCCAGCGTTGTCTCACTGAGAACCTCTCATGCCCTGCCACTGGTCATTCCTGCGCTGCCATGTGATCTCCAATGTCATTGAGCCCCCATCAGCTCTTTCGGGTTCAGGGGGCGGGCCTCCTGATGTTGCGTCACTAGGCTTGCCCCCCTCCTCCTCTGAATTACACAGTAAGGCCTCCTGGTATATGAGACATACATATCCCGAGAGGTAAAGTAAACATCATTCGTAGGCAAATTATGTGTATAGGGGGGTATGTTTAAAACCCTTTTTCTAAAAACAGAAAAAAAAAATAGCTGCTATAAAAATGTAGCATAGTGGAGGAGGGCACTTACACTTTCTAATTGAAGATCCACTTTTTGATTCAACTTTAGGTGTGTCGTTATACCTTCATTTTAGATGTTCACGTGTGTCGTTATACCTTCATTTTAGATGTTCACGTGTGTCATTATAGGCATTATCTACTTGCAGACCGTCTGCCTGCAAAGCACTGTGTATACTTCTTTAAAAGCAGCACACATTACACAAATTAAGACTGGCTAGGCACACATTTACCACTTGATTACCAGAGATGTTAATCCCCTTCCCAGCCAGTGTCATTAGTACAGTGACAGTGTATAGTATTATCACTGATTACTGTATTAATGTCACTGGTTAGGTCAGTGGCAGCTAGTCAGTTCCCAGTTAGTGTTAGATTGGCCGTTGCACTATCACAGCCCCACTATAAGTTGCTAATCACCGGCAATATTAGTATATGTAAAAAAAAAAAAGAAAAAAAAAAAGAAAATCCAATATATTTCCACTATAGTATATTCTAGATGCTATTCCTTTTATGCAAACCAATGAATATACATTTATTGGGATTTTTGTTTACCAAAGAAAGGCAGAATACATTTGGCCTAAATTTATGAAGAAATTAGGTATGTGAGAGTGTGAGTGTGTGTTCTGGTTGTAACTATCTAGGGATACCCTGTACTGTCTCATGCTTTTTTTTTCCTTATAGGGCTCTTTGTTGTCTCTATGACCTGTACTATTTTTTGTTACCTTTAGGTAGAGTATTTATGGATATTATATATCATTTTTTGTTATTCGTGTAATAATTATTTTTTGCCTTTTTTGTATGATTATGCAAAATCTTAAATAAACCCCTCTTAAGAAATTAGATTTCTTTAAAAAAAATGGATTGGATGTTTTATAGCAGAAAGTAAAAAAAAAAGTAAAAGTAAAAAAATTGAATAAAAAATGAAAAACCCAGCGGTGATCAAATACCACCAAAACAAAGTTCCATTTGTGTGAGAAAAAGGATATAAATTGAATTTGGGTACAGTGATGCATGACCTTGCAATTACCAATTAAAGTAGCGCAGTGCTAAACAGCCTGGTCATAAAGTGGGTCAAACCTTCCCAGAGGTGGTTATACAATGCTAAAACGTTCATACAGTGCCTTGAAAAAGTATTCACACCCCTTGAAATTTTCCACATTTTGTCATATTACAATCAAAAACAAATGTGTTTTATTGGGATTTTATGTGATAGACCAACACAAAGTGGCACATAATTGTGAAGTGGAAGGAAAATGAGATATGGTTTTCAATTTTTTTTTTTTACATACATCGCATTTGTATTCAGCCCCCAAGTAAATACTTTGTAGAACAACCTTTTGCTGCAATTACAGCTGCAAGTGTTTTTGGGGATGTCTCTACCAGCTTTGCACATCTAGAGAGTGACATTTTTGCCTATTCTTTGCAAAATATCTCAAGCTCTGTCAGATTGGATAGAGAGCGTCTGCTCTATGCTTTGATCTAAACCATTCCTTTGTAGCTGTGGCTGTATGTTTAGGGTCATTGTCCTGCTGGACTGTGAACCTCTGCCCTAGTCTCAAGTCTTTAGCAAACTCTAACAGGTTTTCTTCTAAGATTGCCCTGTATTTGGCTCCATCACCATGTTTCACAGTGGGGATGGAGAGTTCAGGGTGCTGTGCAGTGTTATTCTTCCGCCACACATAGTGTTTTGCTTTTAGGCCAAAATGTTCAATTTTGGTCTCATCTGACCAAAAGTACCTTCTTCCACATGTTTGCAGTGTCCCCCACATGGCTTCTCGCAAATTGCAAATGAGACTTCTTATGGCTTTCTTTCAATAATGGCTTTCTTCTTGTCACTCTTCCATAAAGGCCAGATTTGCAGAGTGCACAACTAATAGTTGTCCTTCGGACAGATTCTCTCACCTGAGCTGTGGATCTCTGCAGCTCCTCCAGAGTTACCATGGGCCTCTTGGTTACTTCTCTGATTAATACCCTCCTTGCCCGACCTGTCAGTTTGGGTGGACGGCCATGTCTTGCTAGGTTTGCAGTTGTGCCATACTCTTTCCATTTTTGGATGATGGATTGAACAGTGCTCCATGAGATGTTCAAAGCTGGGATATTTTTTTATAACCTAACCCTGCTTTAAACTTCTCCACAACTTTATCCCTGACCTGTCTGGTGTGTTCCTTGGCCTTCGTGATGTTATTTGTTCACTAGGGTGCTCTACCAAACCTCTGGGGGCTTCACAGAACAGCTGTATTTATAATGAGATTACATTACAAACAGGTGGACTCTATTTACTAATTAGGTGACTTCTGGAAGCAATTGATTCCACTAGATTTTAGTTAGGGGTATTAGAGTAAAGGGGGCTGAATACAAACGCCACTCTTTTCAGATATTTATTTGTAAAAAAACAAAAAAAAAATCATCATTTTCTTTCCACTTTAAAATTATGTGCCACTTTGTGTTGGTCTATCATTACGTTTTTGGTTGTAACATGACAAAATGTGGAAAATTAAGGAGGTATGAATACTTTTTCAAGGCACTGTATATTCATCCAAATTTGCAATCCTGTTTGAACAGAAGGTATAGGTGCATTAAGAGTGGACAAAGACAGTCATGCCTTCTATTCGAAAACAATGCCATACAAGTCAGGTGAATATTGGGGGAATTTGGGGTATGAGGTGGGTGGCTTTTATTGGGGATAGGTGTACCTGTAGGTTTTGCATAATAAATGGTCTTTTTAAAGGAACACGGCTGATTTTATTTATTTTTCATATTTTGAGGTGTCGTCATAAGTAAACTTACTTTACCTTACACATGCTGTATAACAACTGCCCAATATAGCTTAATCCCTTCTGCTGGGCTATTGTATTCTGACAGCCCTGAGCACCGATTAGCTGCAGATGCTGGGCAGCTAGAAATTACTGGCTGGGTTCCTTCGATAACGACTGACTTTCGTTGAGCCAGCAGGGCCACCCACTGTTGGAATTTTGGCCAACTCCTCTGAATCGGCCATTATAAATTACTCTTCATCGCTTTGGGTATGGGAAAAGTTAAAGCAACACCCAGTACGGTATCTGCTGAAAATACTTGTCTGCAACATGACAAGAAACTTAAAAGAAAAAAAAAATCTACATTTATATTTGGACAAAATTATGTGTATATTTTCCATAAAAGTGGTAAAAACACATGTAGGATATATGAAACACTGCCACTGACATGGCCAATAGCTGACGTGCAATACGATCTTCACAGAATGGAAAAGGAGTAACACTTACATTGACCAAACCAAAGTAATGTTCATTTACAGGAAATTGCTCCGGGCCAATCTCTTTTTCCAATGTTGAGGCATTGGTGCCCTGTGAAAGAAATAAAGGAAAAGGTTGTGCTCGATTATAGAAAGTAGGTAAAATATGACATTTACATTAGAAATACATAAAGCAGAACACCAGTACATGTGCTCTCTAGATTTTATCAAGTTAAAGCTTGCCTAAACTTTGATTTAAAAAAAAAATATATATATATATTTTTTTAACTTGTATGAACACCAAGTGAGAAATATTTTTTATTAGCATTTTGTCAGAAAGCTTTCAGGATTTGGCACTTCCTCCATCACAGGCCACAGAAACAACAAGTGTTTATCCTTAAGCAGGGGGCATCTCTCTGAATTACAGCTGTGCTTGAAAGTTTGTATATCCCAACAAAAATAGTGACATTTTGGCACTGCTATTGAAAATATGTATTATCGCATAGTTGTTTGGCTCCTTTTTCAATCATAACAGAAATCACCCAAAATGTCCCTGATGAAAAGTTTCCATTCCCTGAAATGTTTGGCCTTGGAACAGACACACAAGGTGACATGCACAGGTTAAAATGGCAATTAAAATTAGATTTTTGACTTACCATAAAAATCCATTTCTCTGATGTTCATTGACAGACACCGCTCCTTATCTTCTTGATAGTTGGGTTATTCTGCCCCCAACAGGAATAGGACACTAGGCAGGAAAAAGCTTGACTACGCCCATGGGGCAGTCCCAGGGGGTATACTCCCACTCTCAGCTATAGGCATTCAGTTTTGTTACAAGCAGTGTCAGCAGAAAACCAACTCCACAGAGGGGTGGATGCTGTGTCAGTCAATGATCACCAGAGAAATGGATTTTACGGCAAATCAAAAAAACGTATTTTTGTCTTACCATAAAATCCTTTTCTCTGATGTTCATTGACGGACACAGCTCAAGATCTTCTTGACCCTTGGGTTATGCTGCCCCCTACAGGAGTAGGACACTAGGCGGAAAAAAGTTTGACACATAAGAAGTTTTTTCATCCCTCAGGGTCGACTGATACAGGCTCGAAGACTTTCAGGGCCTCTTCAGAAGGATCCAAACGAACCTGATCTGGAAAGCAAAGCTCTGCCTCCCCAGCCCGACAGACTGGCATCCGTGGTGACCACTGTCCAATACAAGGGGATATAATATATACATATTGCGGGCCACAGCCTCCGCCTTCCGGTCAACCGGATCCTTAAAGACCGGGGACTGAAATCATGGTTGCCTTGTTTAATTCGGAAACTGGAGGGTCCACCACCGGTGGCATAGTCCACAACTTAAGAAGGGACTCCTCAAAGGGGTAACGCCTAGTAAAGCGCATAGAAACCCCACGGGGACGCTTTGGTCATCCCTACTCTTTAGCGACATTTCTGTTAAAATAGGCAAGGAAAGGAAACACCTTTGCCGCTTTGGATTGCTTGGGAGTGCCAAAGGGTACCTGTGCCTCCGTCGCAGCTTCAGCTGCATCCTCAATCTTTAGGGTCTTACACACAGATACAATCAGTGCAACCACCAGCACCTTCACATGCGCGGTCGGAGACATGGAGACATGGAGAAATCATCCTCACTATCCGAGGATTCCAGGCAGGTGGTGGCAGACCCAGCAGGGTGACCCGTTTCCACGGCGGCCGAATCAGATTCAGGATCTGATTAGATATATGAGGCAGGGGAAGGCGGGGGGTGTTTTTTGCTATCCCGTCGGCCAAAGCCACCTTCACCCGGAACACAAGGGACTCCAGGGCCGCCGTCAGTATCAAAAGGAAAAAATTGCCAAGACCAGAGATCCCAGCAGGCAACTAGGTCCTTACTCCTGACTAGGCAGAAAAAAAAAACTGAATGCCTATAGCTGAGAGTGAAAGTATACCCCTTGGGAAGGTCACATAGGCGTAGTCAAGCATTTTCCTACCTAGTGTCCTACTCCTGTAGGGGGCAGCATAACCCAACTGTCAAGAAGATAGGAAGTGGTGTCCGTCAATGAACGAAAGAGAAAATGTTATTTTCGCACATCTGTGGCTTTTTAAATTACAAACAACATAGGTGTATAAATATTAAAGGAGTTTGTTAGCGCTCACGTGGATGTACTGAGCTGGCTAAATACTGAGCCATGGGGAGCATAAAACTGTCAAAAGACCTGTGTGTTGGAAGGCAACATATTATTCTTGTTTTAATATCAGAGGTTTCTGGTTGGTTGAAACCTGACTACACCTGGTCTGGAATGCCAGCAGAGCAAAATTACCCAGCAGGGTGTTTGTGACAAGGAGTCATACATAGTTACATAGTAGTTGAGGTTGAATAAAGACAATAGCCCATCCAGTTCAACCTGTACAGGTGTGAATCATTTTTCATACTCCTGAATGTTTTGATGCTTGAGATGTATGTCCAAGAGTCTTTTAAAAGTAGCCATACTCCCCACAGTTACTACCATTTGTGGCAGAGAATTCCAGTCTTGTAGCCCTTACTGTAAAGAACCCCCTGCTTAGACTAAGGTTAAAACCCTTCTCCTCTAAATGCATTGTATGGCCTTGTGTCCTCATGCATTCCTTGCGACTGAATAGTTTGTTTTCTATGAGCTTATCACCGTTGAGGTATTTGTAAATTGCTATCATGTCCCCTCTCAGGCGTCTTCTCCAGGGAGAATAAATCGAGCACTTCTAAACACTCTATAGTTACATAGTAGTTGAGTCAAATAGGAATTCATATCCTTACAGGATGTTCTCGCATAGGCCTCCTGTTGTGAGGTATGGGGGTAGAAGAGCCTCAAAGACCTCCTGGGAAGGTCATACCAACATCAAAGGCAAGCTGTTACTGAAAGATGACCCGGGTCAAAAAACAGTGTTTCATGGAGGAATGGCGCCCCTAGTGGAGACTATAACATGCTTCCTGGAAAGATGAGATACTTCCTGTTGATTAGGAAGGACGGCCTCTTATGGATTGTCATTTGACAAGCAGGCAGTGGGTGTTTGTGTGGGTGGTGTCTGAGTGGATTTTAAAACGCAGTGGCCAGGTAGATTTATTCCTCTTTACTTTTTGCTCTTCTTTCCCATTGAGCCCAGCTGAAAGATACATAATACCAAGGACGACCATATGTAAAGTATTATCTGTGCTGGTTTTGTTTTAAATGCTCTGTTGTATCCATTTAGTGTTTTATATTGGCATTTATACTTTTATAATAAATTAGATCCTTGCTTATTTAAGCAGTGTGTTTTTCTTCATAGCTAGCATTGGTATTATATTATATGGTATTATATTTATTAAGTGGAAAACTCAGGGATCTCTTGATACAAAGCCAAGATCAGGTAGACCAAGAAAGATTGCAGCCACAACTGCCAGAAGAAGGTAACCTCAGGAAAAATATAGACTGCTCTGGAAAAAGATGGTGTAGTGGTTTCAAGGAGCACAATACGATGATACTTGAACAAAAATAAGCTGCATGGTCGAGTTGTCAAAAAGAAGCCTTTACTGCGCCAATGCCACAAAAAAGACCGGTTACAATATGCCCGGCAACACCTTAACATGTCTCACAGCTTCTGGCACACTGTAATCTAGAGTAACGAGACCAAAATATAGCTTTATGGTCACAACCATAAACGTTATGTTTGGAGAAGGGGAAACAAGGTCTATAGCAACAAGAATACCATCCCCACTGTGAAGCATGTTGGTGGTTCTCTGAGGTTTTGGGGGTATGTGAGCTATAAAGGCACGGGGAATCTTGTGAAAGTTGATGACAAGATAAATGCAGCATGTTATCAGAAAATACCAGCAGACAATTTGCATTCCTCTGCACTAAAGCTGCAGCACAACAATGATCTTAGGCACAAGGCCAAGTTGATCCTCAAGTGGTTACAGCAGAAAAAGGTGACGGTACTGGAGTGGCCATTACTCTCCTGACCTTAATATTAACGAGCCACTCTGGGGAGATCTCAAACGTGCAGTTCAAGCAAGACGACCAAAATATTTGCATGACCTGGAGGCATTTTGCCAAGATGAATGGGCAGCTATTCTCTGCAATAGCTCGGGGCTTCAGACAATTACAAAAGACTGCACACTGTCATTGATGATAAAGGGGGCAATACACAGTATTCAGAACTAAGGGTATGCAGACATTTGAACTGAGGTCATTTTATTTGTTTACCTGGTTGTCATGTTTTTTTATTTAGGCTTGTGCTAATCTGTTATGACCAACAGTTGAATATGAATCCCATAAGAAAATAAATAAAATGTGTTTTTCCTGCTCACTCAGGTTTTCTTTAAAAATGGAACATATTACCAATTCTACAAGGGTATGCAACTTTTGAGCACAACTGTATAATACCATCTCCAATCACTCTCAGCAGTCACTGCTATGTGCCACCAGCAAAATGCTCTATCATTTTTCCGTTGCCATTACTCCGCTTTGAGAATCTAAACCTGATAACTTCTGGGATAATCTTTACCAGTGCAAGATTAAAACATGATAAATGCACCTTTTAGGTAAATTTTTATTTTCCTTTAAGGTTTGTCAGTAAATTAGTGTAATTTTCACCAATGGACATGCAGACAGATAGAAAACCCTGGGGGAGGTTTTCAACTCTCAATATTCAAGCCTGTCTGTTAAAGCTGGCCATACACTTTTTGAATTTTGACTGGTTCCCAATAAGCTGGCCAAAACACACTTGGTGGCCCTGTCCACTTCTCCCATCCAGCGCTCTTTGCTTGTAAATTCGAGCCAGTAAGAAAAAATTTGGCTGAATCGCAGCTGAATTAAATCCGTTCAGATATTCATGGGTGCCATCAATTAGAAAACACTAGTCAGCAGATGACATTTGTTTGCCGGTGCACAGAAGCGGAAATGGATTTGTTTATCCATGCTGTTCAGCATTGATGAGGGAAATTATCAATTTGAGTGTATAGCCAGCTTCAGACATGAAAAATGAACAAGGCATACCCCTCTATAACGTGTACATGTCTCAATTAATGTCTTGTTTCTGTCTAATACTTTGTTCCTCTGCTATCAGTAACTTCTGGCAAGTTTTCTTGACACCAAGAGAAAAATGGTGACAGGGGAGGGACCTCCAGCTGATTGACAGCTTCAGCTCTGTTCCTGTTCGCTGTGTGAAGGGGGTGTGTCCCTTCCCTCCAAACAGCTCTCAGAACTCTCCTCACTGAGCCCTGCAGACAAACATTTGGCTTCGAAGTTACTTTTGACAGTAATATTCGGTAACTCATATCTGAAGAAATACTGGATAGGTCCCATTCATACTGGCACTGCCAAACCTGCCTTTATATGCATTTACAGGACATTTCAAAACACATAAATGCATGCAATTATTTTTCAATTGTTGCATTCACACTGAGCGTTTACCTGCATTAGAAGAATTCTGTGCTCCAAGATATGATTAGAAACTGAAAATGCAGCTAAACACAAGTAACAAGGAAAAAGTGATCTGGCAGGCATCAAAGGGTTCACCTCTTAGATCACCTTGGTTGCCAGTATAAATGAGGCCTTAGAGATATTACAGTGGTACACTGACAGTTTAAAGTGGAGTTCCGGCCTATTTCGCAACTTTAGTGATTCCGGGAGTGCTCGCTATGCTGATCAACAATTGGGAATTTTAAATTTGTTTCGGGGGTCCCTTACCTTATTTTCAGGGCATTTTTGATTGTACTTCCTCCTTCTCCCCCCTCTGTGGCCGCGGCCACCGACATCACTTCCACCTTTGCATTGCATCCTGGGAGCTGTTTGTCATCACTCCCAGGAGGCTGGAATCAGGAAGAACTCCCAGAACATTCCCTGGAATCAGGAAGAAGGACACAGCAGATTACACTGCAGCTTCAGATGCCCACATCCAAGATGGCCGCACCCAGACAGTGTTTTTAAAAGTAAGATATTGACTAAAATCCACCTTGTAAGTATGAGAATAGCGGTTCTGTTAAGGGTGATGGATTAGTATTATAGGGGTATTTTTAGTTAAAAAAGGTATTTGAGGCCGGAACTCCGCTTTAAGCAAATCAGTGATCCTCAAATCATGCATGATTCAATACAGAATAATTCCCATTACTGCCTTCCTTAACACCTAAAGTCAAACAAGATGGACAAAAAAGGAAGAAAAAAGAAAAAGGGAGGTTACCTTTGCAGTGGTTTCCAATTCACAATGCATGGGTTAACTGCTCATTTTGCCTCTGGGATGATTAAAAGGTGATAAAATCCCCTTATTCCTCATCCCCCCACCAGCTGGCACTCCCCTCCATTGCCTGACATTCTGTGATGTTTGTGGGTTCTCCACAACATCAGAATGACATCAGAGATTTGCATCCGGTCAGGCAGTAAAGGAAAGTGGCTCAGAGGGTCTGGTCATGCAGCACCCAGGCCAGAAAACCTGCAGGAATGAGAAAGAAGGCAAGTATATCACGTATTCATCATTCCCTTGACAAAACGAGCAGTTAACCCTTGCACAGCGTGGAGAGTAGTTTTGTTTGCCAGAGTTCAACTCTAATGACAAGCATGCACTGGCTAACATTTTGCAACCTTCAACTCTCGATACCAGAACCTACCCCACAATTTCATAATGGTTGTGTGAAAAAAACACTCAAACATAAAAAAATAAATAAAAAAATACAAATTGTCGTAAGTATGAATATTGGAATAAACATTTAAATAATCAAATGTTTAGAAAAATCAATTCAAAATGTATGCGGTAATAAAGATATTACGGTTTGAAAAGAGGGTGGTTTTAAACCCAAAAAGCTCTTCAAGGAAGTACATAAGTAATGGCTGGTCTGAATCTTCTACTCTGTGGTCATATTTAATGTTTCTAAAAGGCATATAAACATAGATATATCTATAAGACATATATGTCGTCAGACCTGTGAACCTAATATTTCACATAGAATATACTTTAACAAGCAGTACCACTGTAAAATAATGCAGTGTTGTATTGTGCCACACTGAAACATAAGGACAGGGGGGGTCGGCATTTCCTGACACAAAAGCTATCTTACGTCTTGGCTGCTGGCACACCAGGTCATGATTTCCTCCCATATGCAGAGCGGTGCACAGAAGCGGCAATGAGGCACTGCTCATGGCATGCTGGTCTCCATATCTCACATCCATCCCATTCGCTTGTATGGGACACCACTTACAAGGGCCTGGGTTTGAAGCAAGAGGGGCTTCTGAGGCGACCAGCACTCCTGAACAGGTATCTACGTCTCATCAACACTTCTTTGCATCACTCTGCAAAAATACCTCCCTGCCCTACCCATTCCTGCTTTCCCCTGCGCTCTGCATCACAATCTTCCGACCCTTGCGCTCTGTTTCACTCCCTGACGACTGAGTGCTTTTTTCTCCCTCTAACATCAGGGCATTTCTACAAATAATGCCAAGCATTTCACTCCTGCGACCACCCACATCAGGGCATTTTTTTCACTTCCATTGATCAGCAATGTAGGGGGACTGTTACATAATCTTAACCACTCTGATTTTTATGATATGCTGTATGTTATATACAGTGGGTACGGAAAGTATTCAGACCCCCTTAAATTTTTCACTCTTTGTTATATTGCAGCCATTAGCTAAAATCATTTAAGTTCATTCTTTTTCCTCATGAATGTACACATAGCACCCCATACTGACAGAAAAACACAGAATTGTTGACATTGTTGCAGATTTAGTAAAAAAGAAAAACTGAAATATCACATGGTCCTAAGTATTCAGACCCTTTGCTCAGTATTTAGTAGAAGCCCCCTTTTGATCTAATACAGCCAGGAGTCTTTTTGGGAAAGATGCAACAAGTCTTTCACACCTGGATTTGGGGATCCTCTGCCATTCCTCCTTGCAGATCCTCTCCAGTTCTGTCAGGTTGGATGGTAAACGTTGGTGGACAGCCATTTTTAGGTCTCTCCAGAGATGCTCAATTGGGTTTAAGTCAGGGCTCTGGCTGGGACATTCAAGAACAGTCACAGAGTTGTTGTGAAGCCACTCCTTCGTTATTTTAGCTGTGTGCTTAGGGTCATTGTCTTGTTGGAAGGTAAACCTTCGGCCCAGTCTGAGGTCCAGAGCACTCTGTAGAAGGTTTTTGTCCAGGATATCCCTGTACTTGGCCGCATTCATCTTTCCCTCGATTGCAACCAGTCGTCCTGTCCCTGCAGCTGAAAAACACCCCCACAGCATGATGCTGCCACCACCATGCTTCACTGTTGGGACTGTATTGGACAGGTGATGAGCAGTGCCTGGTTTTCTCCACACATACCGCTTAGAATTAAGGCCAAAAAGTTCTATTTTGGTCTCATCAGACCAGAGAATCTTATTTCTCACCATCTTGGAGTCCTTCAGGTGTTTTTTAGCAAACTCCATGCGGGCTTTCATGTGTCTTACACTGAGGAGAGGCTTCCGTCGGGCCACTCTGCCATATAGCCCCGACTGGTGGAGGGCTGCAGTGATGGTTGACTTTCTACAACTTTCTCCCATCTCCTGACTGCATCTCTGGAGCTCAGCCACAGTGATCTTTGGGTTCTTCTTTACCTCTCTCACCAAGGCTCTTCTCCCCCGATAGCTCAGTTTGGCCGGAAGGCCAGCTCTAGGAAGGGTTCTGGTCGTCCCAAACGTCTTCCATTTGAGGATTATGGAGGCCACTGTGCTCTTAGGAACCTTAAGTGCAGCAGAAATCTTTTTGTAACCTTGGCCAGATCTGTGCCTTGCCACAATTCTGTCTCTGAGCTCTTCAGGCAGTTCCTTTGACCTCATGATTCTCATTTGCTCTGACATGCATTGTGATCTGGAAGGTCTTATATAGACAGGTGTGTGGCTTTCCTAATCAAGTCCAATCAGTATAATCAAACACAGCTGGACTCAAATGAAGGTGTAGAACCATCTCAAGGATGATCAGAAGAAATGGAAAGCACCTGAGTTAAATATATGAGTGTCACAGCAAAGGGTCTGAATACTTAGGACCATGTGATATTTCAGTTTTTCTTTTTTAATAAATCTGCAACAATGTCAACAATTCTGTTTTTCTGTCAGTATGGGGTGCTAAAAATTTAAGGGGGTCTGAATACTTTCCGTACCCACTGTATTCCTCAGCAAGGTGTATGTTGTTTCAACGGCTGCTAGTTACTAAGTAGCCTGGTACTAGCACAGACTAGTAAGATTAAAACAAGCACTGCACAGATTCAGACTATTTAACAGTGTTCTTTTATATTATGCCAAATATTTGGCCCTATGTAGCCAAGCCTACTTTTCATCACAACGCATGCAGCATTTTCCTTTCACCATGCTGTCCATCTTTATGAAAGTTGGGGGGTGTGTTATTGAAGTCAGTCAAGTTGAGATCCCAAAGAAGCTGAGGGTGCTACACGGAGGACCAAATATGCATTATACTTTGAAGGAAGGTTTATACAAGGCAGAGCGAAACGTGAGGCCTTCGAAAAAGAGTGGATAAGGTCGAGACCTGAACTTTAAAATGTACCTAAAGTAGACTACACTGCATCTGACACAAACAAAAAATGCTCATTATTTTAATTTTTGATATACAAAGCAAACTCACCCATCCATCCATGACTCCATGCTTTATTTACTGTGAAATCACGTTGAAAAACACCCCCCCTAGCATTGTGGCTGTGGCCATCTTTAGTAAGGGCAGATTTATGTAGAATTTACTTCCTAGAATCCATATGCCAAAACCCTTTTCTCCCCCCTGGTGATCCAGGGGACATATGACATCTTTTGCAAAAAGACTAAAAAAAAAAAAAACACAAGAATACAAAAACACAAGAATACAAAAAATACTTTCCAAACTATTTACTAATGCTAGCAGCATAATTATTAAAAAGAGTCAGTGTTGATTGAGAGAGTGAAACTCGACTTTAACCGGTTGCCGACCGCCGCACGACTATATACTGCGGCGGTCAGCCCCGGCCAGGCAGAGTGACGTATCGGTACGTCACTCGCCTGTCACTGACTTGCGAGCCTATCGCGGGCGGGCGCGCGCCCGCCGAGGCGCGCGCCCGCCGCGGCTCGTTCACAGGCAAGTCAGTGCGTGTGACCGGCGGACTCGATGTCCGCCGGCCACACTACGATCGCTCCTGTGAAGGGAGAAAGACAGAGCAGCTTGTGTAAACAAGCTGCCTGTCAGTTCTCCCTGTGTAAAAGTAAAGATCTGACCGTTCTACTATGTAGAACGGTTGATCTTTGCTTTTACACCAATAGCCATGTCCCTACACAGTAGAAAGCACGCCCCTAGGACACACTTAACCCCTCCCTGTCCAATAAAGTTAACCCCTTCCCTGCCAGTGTCATTTTTGCAGTAACAGTGCATATGTATAGCACTGATTACTGCAGTAATGTCACTGGTAACCCCAAAAGTGTCAAAAATGTCAGTCAAGGGTCCGATCTGTCCGCCGCAATGTCGCAGTACCGAAAAAAAAATCGCAGATCGCCGCCATTATGCGTTAAATAAAAAAACACCAAAAATGACAAAAATCTTTCTCTTTGTTAGTAAACGCGATAACTTTTGCGCAAACCAATCAAAATACGCTTTTTGCGATTTTTTTTACCAAACATAGGTAGCGTAAAACAAATTGGCCGAAAAATGTTAAAAAATTTTGATTTTTACTTTTTTTTTGGGGGAATTTCATATAAAAAAATGTGAAAAATATTGTTATTTTTGCAAAATTTACGCTCTTTTTTTGTTTATAGCGCGTGATCAAAAAATCGCACAGGTGATCAAATACCACCAAAAGAAAGCTCTGTTTGTGGGAAAAAAAGGACGTCAAATTCGTTTAGGTACAGCGTCGCACGACCGCGCAATTGTCCGTTAAAGTCACGCAGTAAAAAATCGCAAAAAAACCCCTGGTCCTTTAGCAGCCAAATCCTCCGGGGCTTAAGTGGTTAACGTCAATTTCTGGTCAATACCTGATTGTAGGAAGGCCAGAAGGCAAGGTACAGAAGTAATCTCCGGAACTGAAGTGCCTATATTTAAACAGGCTAAAAAAAAAAAAAAAAAAAAAAAAAAAAGATTTCTAGGTGTGATAATATCTTTCTGGAAAAGACTTTTCCTGCTTTTAGCAATATAAGCAATATAGGAATCGCAGACTCAGGAATCAGACTCAGAAACCCTTTAAAAACCTGGGTTTCAACAGCCTTGCCATTAAAGCCGGAGACTAAGAAGGCTATCTTGGGATATCCAATCTGGTCTGCTTGGAAGAGGCTAGGGCTCATCTGCTAAAAGTCCAAGTGTGTGTTCCAGGTACTTCTAGGCCAGTTTAGTGCATTTAAAATTCCCTTGCTCTAATTTCTGGAGCAGACAAGGTAAGATTCACCCTGGAGGTAGGGCATAAATTAGCCTGAGACCAGGGGGATTGATCAAGACATCTGTGGCGCGAGCATCCCTGGTTCTGGCAACAAACCAAGGTTGTTTTTTTGTTTAATCTGGAGGCCAGGATATCTACATCCGGAATCCCAATCTTTGGCATATTAGAAAGGATATCTGGATAAAGGGCCTAAATCCTCCTTTCACTTGTCTACTCTGGACTGCAGAAATCACTGGACAGTGAGTCTCTGTCATAAAGATGATCTGGTTCACCTGCTTAACCACTTTACTACCAGTCACGTAACCTCTACGTCGGCTGACTTTGAGTGGTTATACCGGGATGATGCCTCTAGCTAGAGGCATCATCCCGGTACCGTTGTTTGAAGCCGACGGTCGGCTTTCCGTCGGTAACGATCGATGCGGCTCGGGAGCCGCTCGATCGTTACCCGGGGGGGCGGGAGGGGACGTCCCCCCCCCTCCCGCCGCCTTCCGCGGCTTTGCTCGGGGCTCCCGTCCCGCCGGGAGCCCCGAGCACCCAGCCGGCACGTCCGCCGGCTGGAAGGAGTCCCGATGAATGCCGGAAGCGGCATCGATCGGGTCTCCGATGACGTAACCCGGAGGCGGCGTCCATGACGTCACTTCCGGGTTACTGTGCTGCAAAAGGCGGCAGATTTGAAAAACGGCTGTATGCAAAAATGCCGTTTCGGCGTTTTGCATACAGGGAAGTGTAGTGGAGGGGTCTAGGGTCTTTTAGACCCTCGATCCCTCCATAAAGTGTACCTGTCACGACATATTGCTGTCACCAGGGATGTTTACATTGCTTGTGACAGCAATAAAAGTGATCAGATTTTTTTTTTTTTTTAAAAAACCTGTAATAAAGTTTAAAAAAAAAGAAAAAATAAATAGGAAAAAAAAAAAAAAAAATTTAGCCGTCCCCGTCACCGTTAGCTCGCGCACAAAAAAAAACGTATACGCAAGTCGAGCCGCAAATGAAATCGCTGTTCAAACCACACATGTGAGGTATCGCCGCGATCGCCAGAGCGTGGGCAATAATTAAAAAAAAAGAGCTACACACTAACTCTAAACTGGTAACCGTTAAATAAATTTAAAGCGTCGCAGATTGAGATCTCTATTGACCGTAGTTTGTCGCCATCCCACGGGGGGGCGCAATTTTAAACCGTAACATGTTTGGTATCTATTTACTCGGCGTGATATCATCTTTCACAATATACAAAAAAAATGGGCTAACTTTACTGTTTAGTATTTTTTAAATGCAGTGAAATGTGATTTTTCAAATTTTTTCCAAAAAAATGGCGTTTTAAAGACCGCTGCGCAAATACCGCGTGACAAAAAATTTTGCAATGACCGACATTTTATTCTCCAGAGTCTTTGCTAAAAAAATATATATAATGTTTGGGGGTTCTAAGTAGTTTTCTAGGAAAAAATACTGGTTTTAACTTGTGAACAAAAAGTGTCCGAAATAGGGCTGGGGCTAAAGTGGTTAAAGCAGCAGGCTCCTAATGCATATTACATTGTTTCACTGCACCCTGTCAGAAGGGGGCTCCAGTGCTCTAGGGCCAACCTGATAGCTCTGAGCACCAAGATGTTGATGGGAATCTTGGCTTCTCCCAATGACCATGTTCCTTGGATTTTTAGGGATTGGAACACTACTTCCCAGCCTGAGTGAATTGAATCTGTTGTGATAACTTTCCAGTGACAGTAACCATCAGAGATACAGAGTGGCCCTGTCCGTGGCACTGGACTCTACATAAAGTCCAGGCTTCGCTCGTCATGGTGGGCATAAGGGTATTCAGGTACGGGATTACATTGCAACAGACCACAGCCCTGGACCTGTATCTCACCTGCATAGGATCCAGTGCCCAATGCAACATGCATGAAGTTCAGGTATTTTTCCCAAGGTTTTACTGAGGTTGCATGTATCTAGATACACCATTTATATGCTGCCATAATAAAGAAAATAAACACACCAGAAGCACCTGGGGTACTTCCAACCAACTGTAGAAGTAGGAGAGATTATATGGCCAGAGGTATTAGAGTTACTATTAGGGAGCATGCAAATCAAGGTAAACCCATAACCTTTGCAGAGAAAACAGTTGTGGGAAACCATCTCACACTGAAAGGCAGAAGAGGCACTGTAAGTTCATGCACAGCACAGCGCTGAGTGATGCAACACTTAATTTTGAAGTTTTAATATGTTCAAAATATAATGTGAGAAAACAGAGATACTGTAATGTGCCATGCTCATGTGGGGGCTGTGCCCCAAGACTCACCATAATAGCAGGCCTGGAAATCATTTGGCAGTCAACTAGCACAGTGACAAAGCACTGGACAGTGTCACATGCAAAACCCAGTGAATATGTCAAATTCCAGGCAATCTTCACACCTACCATGGACATATTCTCTAGGGAGTCTTCTGGAATCAGGATCACACCAAAGATGGTGTCACTGATACTGTTCCCCGATTACCAAGATAGAATACTAATGTTTCTGGAGAGTGCCACAAGCAGAGTTGAGTGCCTTAAGGTTTATATTAAAGGCTAACATTGCTATTAATAGTCATCAGCCGAGCCCTCCAAGAAGAATCTTAATGGAAGGGGGAAAAAAAAAAAAAAAAAAGTCTTGATAGAAGATGGGAATATGGAAAAATACAAAGCAACATGTTACTTTTGTATCGTTTTGTTCATCCATCTGCAGATGTCTTCAGTTGAAGCAACCTGACAAGTAAAATCAGATGTGTTTTGTTGTTGTTGTGGTTATTATTATTATTAAAATGGGCCTATGTTTAAACCCTTATTAGCCTTTAGTTTACTCCTAATCAGCCCCAAATAACTTCTTATTCCCCTTCTCCATCAAATTATTATTTTCCTGCTGAACACATACATTATCACCTAAAATACTGTAATATCTAACTCCTGGCATGACAGCAGGTTAGGAAAGGACATGGTACCAGACCTCTGTCTGCAGATGTGCACCGCATCGTCAAGGGGCTGGCTGCAAGAAAACAGGAAGAACGAGCTGACTGCCCATATTTTGAATTCAAGGTGCACGGTCCACTTTATTAAGTCGAACAATGAGAATGTCAGGGAAATTATGCAATCATATTTTAAAGGAAGTCAAAATTAAAACTGCCTAATTTTAGCCCGCTGCAAACTGACCACTTCCCGTGCGGCCTATTGTAACAATACGGATAGGTGGGTGAGCTCTTGGACAGCATATGTCATCCTCCCTACTTGCATGCAGCAAGTTAAATCGGCTATCGCGGAACAAAGCGATTAGTACCAGGCCGCTGTGATTGGCCTGGGTACCATGTGATTGTTGTGACCATGTTCACCAGTAAATAATTGTCATAAATGGATATCATGATTATTTACCTACTATAGTGATCTCTCATTGGTCACAGTGATCACGGTACAGGGCCAATCACAGCAGCCCAGTACCATGTGATAGCTGTGGACAATCGCATCACAATAATAAGCCATGAACGAAAGCTGTTCTGGACAAGTAAAACGAATTGCTGTTACTGTGATTATTGATCTTGGTATGATACCAAGATACAAAATGTCCAGTCTATAATCAGTCCAAATATTGAAAAATTCTCACATATGTGGTATCGCCATACTTAGGAGTAGCAGAATGGGATTTGGGGTGTATTTCTAAATATGTCCATGCTGCATGTGAGAAATATCATCTTAAATTGACAACTTTGTGTAGAAAAATGAATTTTCATTTTCATTCTGTGTTTCCAAAAACTTGTGGTAAAAAAAATTAAGTCTCCAAAATACTCCCCATGCCTCTTAGAAAATACCTTTGTGTGTTTACTTTCCAAAATGTGGTCATTTATGGGTGTTTCTACTGTCCTGTTGCTCCAGGGCCTCCAAAAACGGGCATAGGTATTCAGTAATTAAATGCATTATTTAGGTCCCTAGAAAGCCTGAACGCGATCCTTGGATTTTGGACCCCTCTGTATGACTAAGCTGTGAAATAGTCTTATATGTTGTATCCCCATACTCGGGAGGAGTAACAGAATATGTTTTGGGGGTGTCATTTTAAGTAAGCCTATGATGTGCATTAGAAATATCTTTTTGTCAACTTTGCACAAAAGTTTTCTGCATTTTGCCAAAAGACTCACTATGCCTCAGAAAATACCTTAGAGGGTTTGCTTTCCAAAATGTGGTAATTTTATGTGCTCCAGTCTCCAAAAATGGGATAGGTAGTCAGGAAGTTAGATTTGTAATTTATTCTCCTTGAAAACCCAAAGGATCTCCATGGAATTTGGGCCCCTCTAGGCTGTGAAAGTATGTTGTCTCCCCATACTTGGGAGGTATAGCAGATCGTGTTTTGGAGTGCAAAAATAAGTATACCTGTGCTGTGTGTGAGACATAACTTGTTAACCTGACAACTTTGTGAAAAAAATAAAAAGTATTTTAATTTTCCAATTGTGACAAAAAAATAAAAAATAAAAAAAAAAAAAAACTCCCCATGCCTCTTACTAAACACCTTAAACTGTGAAAAAAGGGGTCACTTTGGAGCATTTGTACTATTCTTGCATTTTAGGGCCTCAATAAATGAGACTGGGCTGATCAATTTTCAAGTAATTATATATGTAACTAAATAAATATATATGTAAAAAAAACGGAATTTTTGTAAAATCTTACCTGTAAAATTCCTTTCTCTGAGTCCTCCGACAGTCGCCGCCTCTTCATATTCGTCACATATGGGTATTAGACTTTGCTCCGAAGGAGTAGCTAGGCAACAGAATATGTTAACAATAAAGCTTTAACATATCCCACCCTCAAGGGGTGGTCCCCTCAGTCAATACCCTCCTACTTCCTGCAACCATATCTCAGTTTTAGTGGAATAGCAGTAGAGTATACATACAAACCCCAAAAGAGGGGCGGGGGCGGCGACTGTCGGAGGACTCAGAGAAAGGAATTTTACAGGTAAGATTTTACAAAAATTCCGTTTTCTCTTACGTCCTCCGACAGTCGCCGCCTCTTCATATTCGTCACATATGGGGACGTCCCAAAGCAGTGCAAACATGAGGGGTGGGAAACGCATCCGCGCCGAAAGGCAACGCAGTCTCCACATCAAAGAAAGGAACCTTACCAAAGGAAGGAACTAGCTGGGCAACAGCAAAAATAAGTGCTCAACAGGAGCAACAACCCAGGAAAAGACAAAAAACCAGGGGATACAAAACTTATCCCAACAGCCAGGAGTCCCCAACAAGGGACCCTAGGGAACAGCCGCACTAAGAACCTTGCGGCCAAAGGAAGCATCCGCCGATGCCTGAACATCTACTTTGTAGAATTTTGTGAAAGTGTGCACGGTCGACCAAGTCGCCGCCTTACTCACCTGGGCTACAGAAGCCCCATGACGACAGGCCCAAGACGTACTCAGAGATCTAGTAGAGTGCGCCTTCACAGGCACAGGGGGAACCTTCCCCTGCAAGGCATAAGCCTGTTCAATGGTCTGCCTGATCCATTTGGCAATGGTAGAGGCGGAAGCCGCCATGCCCTTCCGAGGACCCTCTGGAAGAACAAACAAGGAGTCCGTCTTTCGAAAAGACTCAGTCGATTTAAGGTAAACCCTAATCGCTCGAACAACATCCAGAGAATGCAATCTCACCTCCTTAGGATGTTTAGGCTTCGTGCCCAACGAAGGCAAAACAATATCCTCGTTAAGATGGAATTCCGAAACTCGTTTCGGCAGAAAAGAAGGATTAGGTCGCAAGACCACCTTATCCAAATGAACAACCAGGTACGGAGACTTGCAGGACAAAGCCGCCAGTTCCGACACTCTGCGAGCCGAAGTGATCGCCACCAAAAAGGCGACCTTTTTGGACAACATAGACAACGAGATCTCCCTGATCTGTTCAAAAGGAGCACGTTGTAACACAGACAGGACTAGATTCAAGTCCCAAGGGGGCAAGGGATCCCTCCTAGGAGGAACCAGATGCCGCACACCCTGAATAAAAGTGCCAACCAAGGAGTTGGAAGCTACGGGACGTTGAAACAGAACGGCCAGCGCAGACACCTGACCCTTTATCGTAGCCAGCGCCAAACGCTGATCGACACCCGTCTGAAGGAAAGACAGCACACGGGAAACCGAGTACGTGCGGGGTGAAAACCCCCTGGACTCACACCAGGCAAAATAGGCCTTCCAAGTACGGTAATAAACCTTTCCCGAGGAAGACTTCCTCGCGTTGATCAAGGTATGAACAACCTCTGGAGAGAGACCCTTCTCCTTCAGGACCTCGGTCTCAACAGCCAGGCCGTCAAAGCCAGCGACTGTAAAGCAGGATGGTAAATCGGTCCTTGAGACAGTAGATCGTCCCGAAGAGGCAGACGCCAGGGGGCGTCGACCGCCAGATTCACGAGGTCTGCGTACCAGGACCGGCGAGGCCAGTCCGGTGCCACAAGAATCACCGTGCTGCGTTCCGAGTGTAACCTGCGAAGGAACCGGGACAGCAACTGAATCGGTGGAAACGCGTACATCAGCCTGTACTGATGCCACGGGGCCACTAACGCGTCCGACGCGTCCGCCCGAGGGTCGCGCGTCCTTGCCACGAACCTCTTCACCTTGTAGTTGAGGCGAGACGCGAACAGGTCCACATCTGGAAGACCCCACTTCGCGCACAACATCTGGAAGACAGCCGGGTGGAGAGACCATTCCCCCTGATCCAGGGTCTGGCGACTCAGATAGTCCGCCTGCCAGTTCACCACTCCCGGAATGTGAACCGCCGTTATCGCCGGGACATGAGTCTCGGCCCAAGACAGAATGTCGGCCACTTCTCGAGCCGCTCGGGCACTCCTGGTGCCCCCTTGGTGGTTGATGTAGGCCACCGCCGTGGCATTGTCCGTCTGCACCCGAACCGGGCAGCCCTGCAGCCGGTCCGTCCAGCGATGAAGACAGAGCCTTATCGCACGCAATTCCAGAATGTTGATCGGGAGGGAAGACTCCCCCTCCGACCAGGTCCCCTGGGCGGACAGAACGCCCAGAACACCACCCCAGCCCGACAGGCTGGCATCCGTGGTGATTATCGTCCACGAGGTCGGACGAAACGACTTGCCCCCGGACACCAACGGGGACTGGAGCCACCACAGGAGGTTTTCCCTGGTGCGATGACTCAACGAGATCTGAAGATCCAGAGATTGAGGTCGCCCGTCCCACTTGGACAAGATCTCCGCTTGGAGACCCCGCGTGTGAAACTGCGCGAAAGGAATCGCCTCGAAAGCCGAGACCATCAATCCCAGACATCTCATACACGTCCGCAGAGACGAGTTCGGAACGTCCCTGAGGGACCTGACTTCCTCCTGAAGAGTCCTGAGTTTGTCTTCCGGCAGGAAGACCTTCGCCTGCACCGAGTCCAGTATCTTTCCCAGATAGGGAAGACGAACCGACGGACTCAGAGTCGACTTTGGAACATTTATCGTCCAACCGAACTCCTGCAGAGTTTGCATCGTGACAGACAGGTCCTTCTCCAGACCCTGACTGGTCGCAGACCGAATCAGAATGTCGTCCAGATACCCCAGGACAGAAATGCCCTGGGCTCTCAATAATGCCAGAACCGGTGCAAGCACCTTGGTGAAGACCCGCGGAGCCGAGGCGAGCCCAAAGGGCAACGCCACGAACTGGTAGTGATCCTCCGCAATGGCAAATCGAAGGTATCTCTGATGACCCTCGAATATGGGGATGTGAAGATACGCATCCTTCAAATCGATGGAGGCCATGAATTCCCCCGGAACCAGGGCAGCCACCACCGAGCGCAGGGATTCCATGCGAAACTTGCGAACCCGCACAGAGCGGTTCAGAGCTTTCAAGTCCAGAATTGGACGAACCTTGCCCTCCTTTCTGGGCACAGTGAACAGATTGGAATAAAACCCCCGAAATCTGTCCCGATGAGGCACCGGAACCACCACTCCCTGAGCCCTCAGGTCCCGCACCGCCAGGCGCAGATCCCGCAGGCGCTCTGGAGACAGTTGTAGATTTGAGGGAAAAAATCTGCTCTCTGGCCGAGAGAGAAACTCGATCTTGTAACCAGATCGAACGATTTCCAGAACCCATCTGTCCCGCACACGGGCCAACCAGGGCTGAAGAAAACCGAGCAAGCGTCCCCCCACCCCAAAACTGGGTGAGGGCGCCCCTTCAGGCCGAACTGTTATGGGCCGCAGGTCCGGATTGGCCGGACTTCTGTTTTCCAGACCAGGGCTTCTTCTGAGAGCCCTGGCCCTTGAACGGTTTGCCCTTGTAGTGCGGCCGAAAGGCACGAAAGGACCCCTGAGGGGGCCGAAAATTAGCATGCTTCTTCCCAGAAGCCCCCTTAGCCTTGGGGAAATGGGGCAAGAGAGTGCTCTTACCCCCAGTAATCCCCTTAATCAACACATCCAGGGACTCCCCAAAAAGGCGAGACCCATCATAAGGCAGATTGGCTAAGGTTTTACGTGAAGATTGGTCCACCGACCAACATTTCAACCAAACCAGGCGGCGAGACAACACCGCCACGCTGTGCACACGCGCGGCCAACGGAATCAGGTCCAGGTCCGCATCACACAGATACATGACACCCTGGTGGATCTGATCCACCATATCCAGGGTCGCCGCTGAGGCCGAATCGGCCACTAGGACGCGCCTAAGCATCTGCGTCCAACTTGCGATCGCCTGGGCCGCCATGAGAGAAGCAAACAGAGCCTTAAGCATAGAACCCGTAACAGAATAAGTATGACGGGCAAGAGACTCCAGTCTCCTATCCGTGGCATCACGGAAAATAGAGGATCCCTCTGCCGGGATCGCAGTGGCTTTGTTCAAAACCGCAATAGCATGATCTACTGGCGGAGGCACACACCACCGTTCATCAGTGGCAGGCGAGAAAGGATAACGCAGCTTAAATTTACTTGGTACCGCAAAAGGCTTGCGCAAATCGCGCCATTGGTCCTTAACAGCGCGCTGAAAATCAGCATTGCAGGGAAAGACCTGCGGCGTCCTGCGTTTTCTCTGCGTCCCATAAGCCGCCAAGGCAGCTGGGGGACACACCTCGTCCTGCAAACGTAGCGTCTGCTTAATGGAAGCAATCAACTCATCCATGATTGCAAGCTCTTCAGGCGAGCCAGGGGGAGAATTATCAACCCCCTCAACTTCAGCCTCTACCTCAGACCCCACTAGATCCAGAGAGGAGCGGGACCCCGATAGGGGGGTCCCCGCCAGAACAGCCCCATCCCCTTCACCCTCAGAATCAGAGGACAGAGCAACTCTGGGCCGTTTAGTAGATTGAGCAGCCACCAGCATTTGCACCTGTGCAGCAAGGCCAGCCACAATAGTGGCCAAATCCCCCCCTGGGGGGGAAACAGCGGTCCCCTGGCTTTCCACCAAGACTGTGGGAAATTTGCCCTCCTGAGAATCCATTGCCCCTGTATGCCAGACAACCAAGGGTTAACTGCCCCCTTACAGCAAGCGCGGCAAGCGCAGCCCACCGCACCACACTCAGGCACAATGAGACCCCCACAGGGAATATACAGACTGAATACAGGCAATGGAACACAGGAATAGAAGGATAAAACCTGAGGAGACTCCGCTGCTGCTGCTGCCTCGATCGGTGCTTCCAGGAGAGAGGAAGTGATGCTGCCAGGGCGCTCTATGTAAGCCTATGGAGGCTACAAGAAAATGGCCGCCGTGCATGTAAACCATGCGGCCGGAGCGGGCGCCGGTAAAATGGCGCCGTTTGGCGCCGAAATCGCCGCTCCACAGTGCATAAATCACACACAATATCATCCCATAATATGGATACATGTTAGATCGCCGCAGCGATCGCTGTATATGCCCCAACATGCCATTAAAAACATGCCCCACAGCACACAGCTCCTCACACTGCCCAGCCTGACATACTCAGTGTCATACAGCTCCCCCCCCCCCCTTGCAGCCCACAGCATGCAGCCGAGAGATAGGGAGACAAGCAGTGTGATTAAAGGCAGGTGACACAGTCCCAGACTGAGACCCCCCCAGACAGACAGGTCCCCACATAGATACACTTACCTCACATGGCGTGGGGAACCCGCACAGGCGAACAAGCCGCTGCACATGAGGCAGGGAGAGTCGCTACTCAAGACGCACACAATGGCGGTTCAGAAACCGCACAGCGTCCGGTGAGGTAGCCACCTCACCAATCATCCCTGCACCGAACAGGGATGGGTCGTTCACCGTGCCAGGAGCGTTACCTGGCTGAACGCTCGATGGCAGACTGGGAAGCCACTGACCCACGACCTGCGACCAGGGGGATCAGCCCGAGACCCAGTCCGCATGATCCTCTTCGTCCGAAGAACTAACTAATGCTGACAAAAACAACAGCTAAGTAAAGGTAGAGAGAAAACTCAAACAAAATATCAAAAAGAAGAAAGAGTCTGGGACAAAAAGTCCCAGCACAGAGAGAGCCAGCCACTCCTGACAAGCTAGACATTAAAACTGAGATATGGTTGCAGGAAGTAGGAGGGTATTGACTGAGGGGACCACCCCTTGAGGGTGGGATATGTTAAAGCTTTATTGTTAACATATTCTGTTGCCTAGCTACTCCTTCGGAGCAAAGTCTAATACCCATATGTGACGAATATGAAGAGGCGGCGACTGTCGGAGGACGTAAGAGAAATAAAAATTATATATATATATATATATATATATATATATATATACACACACACACAGTATCTCACAAAAGTGAGTACACCCCTCACACTTTTGTAAATATTTTATTATATCTTTTCATGTGACAACACTGAAGAAATGACACTTTGCTACATTGTAAAGTGGTGAGTGTACGACTTGTATAACTGTCCATTCACACTATGTTGGATCCGACTTCGGGGCGACCTGTGAAGTCGCGTGCAGCGCGACTTGCACGGACTTCATAAAATGAATGTCTATGCAAGTCGCTCCAGGTCGCCCCGAAGTAGTACAGGACCCTTTTTCTAAGTCGGAGCGACTATTAGAACCGGTCCTGTACTACACTATGGGACGCGACGGTGCGTGACTTGTCAGGCTGGCCAAGTCGCCTGACAAGTCGTACCAGTGTGAATGGAGACTTAAAATGTAAATTTGCTGTCCCCTCAAAATAACAACACACAGCCATTAACGTCTAAACTGCTGCCAACAAAAGTGAGTACACCCCTAAGTGAAAATGTCCAAATTGGGCCCAATTAGCAATTTTTCCTCCCCAGTGTCATGTGACTCAGTGTTAAAAGGTCTCAGGTGTGAACGGGGAACAGTTGTGGTAAATTTGGTGTTCTTGCTCTCACTCTCTCATACTGGTCACTGGAATTTCAACATGGCACCTCATGACAAAGAACTCTGAGGATCTAAAAAAAAAAATTATTGTTGCTCTACATAAAGATGGCCTAGGCTATAGGAAGATTGCCAAGACCCTAAAACGGAGTTGCAGCACGGTGGCCAAGACCATAAAGCGGCTTAACAGGACAGGTTCCACTTAGAACAGGCCTCGCTATGGTCGACCAAAGAAGTTGAGTGCACATGCTCAGCGTCATATCCAGGAGGTTGTCTTTAGGAAATATAGGTACGAGTGCTGCCATCATTGCTGCTGAGGTTGAAGGGGTGGGGGTGGGGGTCAGCCTGTCAGTGTTTAGACCATACGCCGCACACTGCATCAAATTGGTCTGCATGGTTGTCATCTCAGAAGGAAGCCTCTTCTAAAAGATGATGCCCAAGAAAGCCCACAGTTTGCTGAAGACAAACCAGGCTAGGACCATGTTCTGTGGTCTGATGAAACCAAGATAAAAACGTATTTGGTTTGGATGGTGTCAAGCGTGTGTGGTGGCAACCAGGTGAGGAGTACAAAGACAAGTGTGTCTTGCCTACAGTCAAGCATGGTGGTGGGAGTGTCATGGTCTGGGGCTGCATGAGTGCTACTCCCAGCACTCATAAATGCCAACATGTACTGATGTACTGTGACATACTGAAGCACAGCATGATCCTCTCCCTTCGGAGACTGGGTCGCAAGGCAGTATACCACCATGATAACGACCCCAAACACACCTCCAAGACGACCACGGACTTGCTAAAGAAGCTAAGGGTAAAGGTGATGGACTTGCCAAGTAGGTCTCCAGACCTAAACCCTATTGAGAATCCCTGGGGCATCCTCAAACAGAAGGTGGAGGAGTGCAAGGTCTCCAACATCCATCAGCTCCGTGATGTCGTCATGAAAGAGTGGAAGAGGACTCCAGTGGCAACCTGTGAAGCTCTGGTAAACTCCATTCCCAAGAGGGTTAAGGCAGTGCTGGAAAAATGATAGACACAGCTCCTGATATTCATGACCATTGGGTTATACTGCCCCCTAAAGGAGTAGGACACTAGTCAGAAAATAATTCTGGCTACACCCTTGGGCAGTCCCAGGGTGTATACTTCCTCTGTCTGCTATAGCCACTAAGATTTGTTACAAGCAGTGTGAGGAGAATTATAACTCCTCAGAGGGGTGTGTGCTGTGTACATCAATGAACATCAGAGAAATAGATTTTACAGTAGGTCAAAAATTCCATTTTCTCTTTCATTCATTGACGGACACAGCTCCTGATATTCATAACCATTGGGACATCCTCAAGCAGTGTTAAACATGAGGGGTGGGAACAACAAACAAAAACCCAAAGCTAAACATTAGCCAACCAGGCAACAGGAGCTCAACCAAACAAATGGCGCACACCTGGAAAAAAAAAAAAAAAAAAAAAAAAACACACAACACCCCCTCAAAGAGGACCAGGTCCTCCTAAACAGCAGCCTGCAAAATCTTGCGGCCAAAAAAACATCCGCAGATGCCAACACATCCACTTTATAAAACTTTGTAAAAGTGTAGGTGGCCACCTTGCAAACCTGTGTCACTGACGCCTGATGACGGAAAGTCCAGGAGGCACTAAGCGCCCTAGTAGAGTGCGCCTTGACAGGGAAAGGAGGAAACTGACCCCTGATGGTATAGGCCTGAACCACCGTCTGTCTGATCCACCTGGAAATGGTCACAGAGGAAGCGGACAACCCTTTTCGAGGAGAGAGTCTGACTTCCTGAAAGACGCTGTAGCTGCCAGGTACACCCTAATTGCCCGGACCACATCCAAGGCATGCAAGGCAATTTCCTTCGAATGTTTAGGCCTGGGACTCAGGGAAGGCAAAACAATGTCTTCATTCACATGAAAATCAGACAACAGTTGGAAGGAACTTTGGACAAGGGCGAAGAACCACCTAATCCCTGTGAATCACCAGGTAAGGTGAACGACAGGATAATGCTGCCAGTTCCGACACCCTGCGCGCAGAGGTGATAGCTACTAAAAAGGCCACCTTCTGGGACAGCGTAAGCAGGGGAATCTCCCGAATATTTTTAAAGGGAGGCGGCTGTAGAGCTGAAAGCACCAAATTAAGATTCCAAGGTGGCAACGGAGCCCGCACTGGAGGAACCAAATGTCGGACACCCTGAAGAAAGGTACGCGCCAGGGAGTGTGTAGCCAAAAGGTTGTTGGAAGAAGACCGCCAAAGCTGATACCTGGCCCTTAAAAGGTACTCAAGGCCATTTTCAGTTCAACCCCCCCCCCCCCCCCCCGAAGGAAGGTCAAGATCCGAGCCACCGAGAAGGAGCGAGGAAAAACCCCAAGAGGCTCACACCATGCAATGTATGTCTTCCACGTATGATGGTAGATCTTTGAGGTAGATTTCCTAACTTTCCAGTGTAGGAATCACAGATTCCGATAAACCCCTATTCTTAAGCACCTTGCGTTCAACAGTTAAGCAGTTAAAGCCAGCCACTGTAAGATTGATGGAAGATCGGTCCTTGGAACAGCAGATCCTCCCTGAGAGGAAGCTGCCAAGGAACGTCGGCGACCAGCCGCACCAGATCAGCATACCAAGCCTGGCGAGGCCAGTCCGGAGCCACTTAAAATGACCAGAATCCCTCCTAACTTGATCCTGCATAGAAGTCTTGGCAGAAGTTTGAGGAGGAAGGTGTAAATCAGCCAATACTGACCCCACGGGGCCACCAGCGCGTCTGTGGCATCCGCCAGAGGATCCCTTGACCAAGCCACAAACCTCTGCACCTTTCTGTTGAGCCGAGACGCCAACAGATCCACTTCGGGGGTGCCCCACTGGAGACATAGCTGATGAAACCCCTCCGGATGAAGGGACCACTCCCCATGTTCCAACACCTGCCGACTGAGGTAATCCGCCTGCCAATTTTCCACCCTGGGAATATGAACAGCGGAAAGGGCTGGAACGAACCGTTCTGGCCATCTTAGAATGCCAGCTACCTCCAGAGCCACCAGGACACTGCTTTCGCCCCTTAGTGATTGGTATAGGCCACGGCTGTGGCATTGTCCGATTGAATGCGCACTGGACAACCCTGACGACGATTCGTCCAATGATCCAGATACAGTGTGATCGCTCGGAATTCCAAAACATTGATCGGTAGTCTGGACTCTTCTAGTGTCCAGATCCCCTGAGCAGAATGCTTGCCAAGGATGCCTCCCCAGCCGGACAGGCTGGCATCCATGGTGACCACTGTCCAATATAAAGGGAGGAAGGATTTTCCCCGCCGAAGTGCCAGAGAATGAAGTCACCATATTAAGGACTCTTTCGTGCCCCGATTCAGCTGGATCTGATTGTCCAGAGACTGTGGAGTCTTGTCCTATTTGGCCAGAATTTCCCTTTGCAGGGACCTCGTATGAAACTGTGAAAAACGAACCTGCCTCGAAGGTACACACCATCAGGCCCAGCACCTGCATGCAAGTCCAGAGGGATGACCATTTGTTGGACAGCAGGAGGCAAATTGCAGCCTGCAATTTCTGGAGTTTGTCCAGAGGAAGGAGCACTCTGGCTAAGGCCGAGTAAAAAATCAGGCCCAGATAGTATAGCTTTGTAGACGGAACCAGAGCAGACTTCTGAAAATTCAGAATCCAGCCGAACTCCCGCAGAGTTCGTACTGTGATCTCCAGGTTCTCCAACAGAGCAAGTAGTGCAGTACCGCGACCCCCTGATTAAGTCATGTGATGTGACGCAACGTGTAGGGCCCAGCAATACCGGAAGTGAGTGACATATGAGCTCGGCGCTCGCAGATGCTAGACTCAACTGTTTGTTTTTAAAAGTGATAACTTTAGTTTCTTATAAATAATCAAACAGTACTAATAAATTATCAAACAGTACTACACTATGGAGTCGCTCCTTTAAATATCCATTTTGGAATGGAGCAGAGCGAAGTGGAGCTTAAAGAGAAAAACCCCAATCTAAGACAAGGCACCAAACTAGGTGGGAGGTGAGAGGCTTGCACACCCTTAGGTGTATGTTTACACTGAAGAGTTGCATGGATTTTTCACTTGCTTGTCACTAAGTGTGCTGTTTAGATTCACAGAGTGTGGACACCAAACTGACACAGGGCGTATTGCTATTACCTTATCAGTGTAACAACATCATTGGTGAAGGACATTGTGTAATTTATCCAACAGGACTTTTTTTTACATTTTATTACTGAATACATTTTTTTTGTTTATTTTAGCCACCCATCATTTATATACTTACTATCTATCTATCTATCTATATATATATATATATATATATATACATATACACACACACACACACACACATACACACACACTTTATTGACCACACAAAGGTAATTTTTTGCACCATTGTTATATCGTACTTGTTGCACTTTACTACACAGATAGAGCTTTTTCAGATTGATTTACTCATTGTTGTATGATCACAATTTTATTACATTTATTAATATTCACACACTGGGTTTCATCACAGCCTTGCAGCGCAACATCTTCACCATTACTCACATTTTATTTTAATAGCAAGGGTTGCTATCCCTAGGTTTTCTGGCTCCTTGGTAGTTTTAAACACTCCAATTCAATTATTTAATATTTACTGTAGAGATTAGCACAATAGTTTTTATTTTATTTACAGGTAGGGGAGAGCTGTTCCCCCTCCAGGTCACAGTGTGGGAGCTTAGCCCACTCGGTCAGAGTTTGCAACATCAGGACAATAGTGAATACCTGCCTCATTGCCGAGCCAGCCAGAGTGTGCATAGTGCGGGCCACAGCCTCCGCCTTCCGGTCAGTCGGATCCTTAAAAGGCAGGGATTCTTCAGCCGGAATCATGGTTGCCTTGTTTAATCTGAAAACCGGAGGGTCCACCACAGGTGGCACAGTCCACTTCTTAAGAAGGGTCTAACGCCTAGTAAAGCGCTTAGGGCCCCTACAGGGATGCTTTGGTCGTCCCCACTCCTTAGCGAAAATTCTGTCAAAATAGGCAGGGAAAGTAAACACCTTTGCCACCTTAGATGGCTTGTGAGTGCCAAAGTACACATGCGCCTCTGTCGCAGCTTCAGCTGCGTTCTCCATCAGGGTCTCACACACAAATACAATCAGTGCATTCACCAGGGCCTTTTCATGCGCAGTCGCAAGCCACCTCTACTGGACTCCAGGACCGCCGTCAGTGCATCGATGGATGGTAAGGACCCGAAGGGCCCCGCAGCCTCAGAGAGGAGATCAGGTAAGAAAAACGTACTCCAAAAGACTCCATGAGTCACCAGAGGGACCCCATAAAAAGTATAAAAACACTGCTAAAGGGACAACCCCCACCACGCTGGCATTACCACCTGGTCGCCAGGCACAAAGCACCAAGCGATCCTCAGCAGAGAGGGAGAGGACCCCATCAGACTCACCACCCACAGAAAGCACCTGCAGTCACCAAGAGAATCTACACTACACGTACGGCGATCAGGAATTAAAATGATCCAGGAGTCAGCACCAGGGGATGAGGAGTCGATCCTATCGCCAAAAATCGCCACCCACAGGGCTCCACTGTCATGGCCGCCACGATTTCCAATGGGCGCCATGTATAGAAACATACAGGCTACAACAAAATGGCGGCACCACAAGGCTTACAGGGACCCAGGAGGGAGATCAGGCCTCAAGGACAGATCCAGGCAGGACGGGGGGCCCTGGCAGGAGCCCCCACCAGGCACAACCACCCCCCCTCCGCACAATTGATCATTCGGTCGCAGGCGGCGCACCCCGCTGACCCCTATCGCAGGAAAGCGGCCAGACCACCCAAATAGCGCCAGCGTGGGGGGGGTCAGGATGTGGGATTTGGCAAAGTGGGGGGGCTTGCGGGAAGGAGGGGAACCCGGGGGTCGGACTGTCCCAAGGAGGAAAAACCTACCTCCGCCCCAAAACCCTTGAGAGGGAGAGGGGGGGACAGCTACTCACCATACCAGGAACAAGGCAGGCACCGCTCCAGACAGAAACCCTCTCCATCAAAATGGGGGGCTGTTGGCAAGGACGAACGCTGCAACTCGGACCAAGACCTGGTCGTATGCGACCTTGCATGGTGTTTAACTCGCAGGCAAACCTCCGTCCAGTGGAACTATGTCGCGGCCGCCCTAGCGCGGAGAGGACATCTACGTTTGCTCGCTTGCCAGACTGGGATGACCACGGAATTTAGATTATCCTAGCCATCGCCCAGTCCGGCAGTTGATTGTAGAACTCCCACGAAAAAATCCAGGAGAAAAAAAAAAAAAAAATTCTAACTAAAAAATTTTGCCAGGACCAAAGATCCCACCAAGGAAATAGGTCCTTACTCCTGACTAGGCAGAAACAATTGAGTGGCTATAGCAGAGAGAGGGAGTATACCCCCTGGGATTGCCCATGGGTGTAGCCAGAATTGTTTTCTGCCTAGTGTCCTACTCCTGTAGGGGGCAGTATATCCTAATGGTTATGAATATCAGGAGCTGTGTCCGTCAATGAATGAAAGAAATAACTGACCACATAAAATATCGATACTTTGGGCCCAATGTGGACATTTTCACATAGGAGGTGTACTCACTATTGTTGCCACCGGTTTAGACATTAAGGGCTGTGTGTTGAGTTACTTTGAGGGGACAGTAAATGTACACTGTTATACAAGCTGTACACTCACTACTTTACATTGTAGCAAAGTCTCATTTCTTCAGTGTTGTCACATGAAAAGATATAATAAAATATTTACAAAAATGTGAGGGGTGCACTCACTTTTGTGAGATATCTATCTCTATACACATACATACAGTACACCATAGATTGTAGACTAATAACTTTCAAACAAACTAAATAATATACATTGATTTGGGTTATTTTTAGCAAAGAAACATAGCAGAATACATTTTGGCCTAAATGAATAAAGATTTAACAGAATTTTATAAATAGAAACTCCAAAAAAAAAAAAAAGTTTATTTTTCAAAATATTTGGTATTTTTTCCATTTATGTAGCAAAAAAAAAATAAATAAAAAATTATAAAAATTTGGGTGCAGTGTTGCATGATGGCGTAACTGTCATTCAAAGTGGGACAGCACTGTAAAATTAAAAAATGGCCTGAGCAAGAAAGGAATTAAAGTGTCCGGCACTGAGGAGGTTAAAGCTGTGTGGAATTTTTATGGCCCACAAAAGATACAGCAATATAGGAATAACTGATTCCACACACCTCCATTGACATCAAGCAGATACATAACAGATAGCTCTACAGACATCACATGCTGAAGCTGTCCAACGGAGGTGATTTTCCACATTAATGGCATGATCTTGAACAGGTCATGGAATAAATGGAAAGATTTTCACTTAAGTATTTTCGGCAGACTTGAGCAATGTAGATGCTTGCATTGTGTGCATACATACAGTTTAAAAATAAATTTGGCATACGAGCTGCAGAAAACAAAAACAAAAAGATAAAACCGTCAGGCTCTCCTACATGTGCAAATTGATGTGAGCTGTGCGGTTTATAACAGTTAGGGCCTTTTCATGCTGCTCTGTTGAAAAAACATAGTAAAAATGCATATGCATTTTTGATACGTTTTTGGTGTGTTTTCTGGTTGCTTGACTTCAATTGTGCACCTATGAAACATGGACAGGACTCAACGAGGGCACCAAAAATGCAACCACAATGCGTTTTCTGTTCATTGCAATAGGGAGGTGCATTTTTGGTGAATTTCATATTCAGTATCTCACAAAAGTGAGCACACCCCTCACAGTTTTGTAAATATTTTATTCTATCTTTTCATGTGACAACTTTGGAGACTGGGCCGCAGGGCAGTATTCCAACATGACCCCCAAACACACCTCCAAGACAACCACTGCCTTGCTAAACAAGCTGAGGGTAAAGGTAATGGACTGGCAAAGTATGTCCCTAGACCTAAACCATATTGGAGTATCTGTGGAGCATCTTTCACATCCCAAAAGGTGCTGGATTGAAAATCTGGTGACCGTGGAGGCCATTGGAGTACAGTGAACTCATTGTCATGTTCAAGAAATAAGTTTGAGATAATTTGAGTTTTGTGACATGGTGCATTATCCTGCTGGAAGGAGCCATCAGAAGATGGGTACACTCTAGTCATAAAGGGATGGACATGGTCAGCAACAATACTCAGGTAGGCTGTGGCATTTAAACAAAGCTCAATTGGTACTAAGGTGTCCAAAGTATGCCAAGAAAATATCCCCCACACTATTACACCACCACCACCAGCCTGAACCGCTCTCAAGGTGAGATGGATCCATGATTTCATGTTTATGCCAAATTTTGACCCTACCATCTGAACGTGCCAACTGAAATAAAGACTCATCAGACCAGGCAATGTTTTTCCAATCTTCTATTTTCCAATTTTTGAGAGTCTGTGCTAATTGTAGCCTCGGTTTCCTGTTCTTAGATGACACAAGTGTCACCTAATGTGGTCTTCTGCTGCTGTAGCCCATCTGCTTCAAGGTTCAATGTGTTGTGCATTCAGAGATATTCTGCATACCTTGGTTGCACCGAGTGGTTATTTGAGTTACTGTGGTCTATCATCTCAAACCAGTCTGCCCATTCTCCTCTGGCATCAACAAGGCATTTTCATCCACACAACTGCCGCTCATTGGATATTTTCTCTTTTTCGGACCATTCTCTGTAAACCCAAGAGATTGTTGTGCGTGAAAATCCCAGTAGATCAGCAGTTTTTGAGCAACCGTGTCACGTTCAAAGTCACTAAAATCCCATTTCTTTCCCATTCGGATGCTCGGTTTGAACTTTAGCAAGTCGTCTCCACCACAACTAGATGCATTGAATAGCTGCCGTGTGATTGGCTGATTAGCAATTTGTTACACCAAGCAATTGAACATAGATACACACATCTATCTATATTTATTATTAGGGATTGACCGATTATGGGCAAAGCTGATATGCACTTTCCCCAATATATCGGAATCGGCCACCAAGGTGACTGATATTACCGATATTTCGGGAAAGTGCTGTACCGGAGTAATGCCTGCAGCTAGAGAAATCACCCCGGTACTGGCGTCCATAGCCGACGGTCGGCTGTCTTGAAATGACAACCGATGTGGGTGAGAAGCCTAGAGGAAGTGGGCTGTATAAGGTATTTACTGGCAGAAAAAAATGTTTTACTATCCAAAATTAAAACAAGGGCAGAGGATTTAATAGATGGAAAGATGAAAAACATGACTGAAGAGCCACTTTAGGGAGATTCTGAGAAAGAGGACGGTAGATCTGAAAAAGGTGGTCTCAGTCACCACAATTGGTGTCCCTTCCATGATAGGAAAGCTGTGGCACAGATGAAAGTTGACAACCCTGACCTTATTGCATACCACTCCATCATTCACCAGACTGTCCCGTGTGCCATTCTATCAGAAAAGTTTGCAGAAATAATGGACACAGTAAAAAAAAAAAATCATCAACTAGGATTACTTCATCCCATCAACATTGTTTACTAGGAGAGTTTCGTCGAGAAGTTGAGGCCTTTTACTGCACAACAATGTTAGATGGCTGAGTAAAGGCAGTGAATTGGAAAGCTTTTGGTCCATTCCAACATAAGTAAGGTGGGAGAGCTTTGGCAATTGTAGGGAAAATCCAATGTGAAGCTTTTTGAATAAAAAAAAGTCTCACAATCTGCACCAAAATATTGGTACAGAAAACCGGTTTGTCAATATTTGGTGCAATAGAAGTGTGCAGTAGTACGCCAAGAGGATGATGGTGCAATACAGTTACACATTCTACCATATACCAAATCAACTATAGGCACTGCCACATAATATCTTATTTGACATGTGATGCACCACAATAAGAGCCCATTCAGACTAGCGCGACACGACTTTGGGGGGCGACTTGTGAAGTTGCGTGCACCCCTGTGCACCGCGACTTGCATGGACTTCACATAATGGAAGTCTATGCTAGTCGCTCCGAGGTCGCCCCAAAGTAGTACAGGACCCTTTTTCTAAGTCGGAGCAACTTGTGTTGCTCCTATTAGAACGTGTCCTGTGCTAATCAATGGACCGCGACTTGTCAGGCTGACAAGTCGCCTGATAAGTCGCGCTAATGTGAATGGGCTCTAAGAGGTCGTATGTCACAATTTGCATTCGTCAGCAATTGTCAATCTTAGTTTATCTGTCACATTCATCAAAGAGGAAGTAGGAGCACTCTATATTTTCAGCATATCAACAGTTATTTCATGTAATTACAGGGTGTTTAAAGGCATAATCCATAGGAAATGTACATTTGTTAGTGGAATGTACTAAACATGTATTTTTATTTTTTTTTATTGCCTTGACATATGCTTCAAAATGTAGGGATTAAAAAACTAGCAGATGGGGTAGATTAGCTACAAGTGCTTAAGGCCTCACACAAACGATCCGATCGGATACTACATGCATCCCTT
Organism: Pelophylax lessonae; assembly: GCF_965119305.1. Lineage (NCBI taxonomy): Eukaryota > Metazoa > Chordata > Amphibia > Anura > Ranidae > Pelophylax > Pelophylax lessonae. The sequence goes on along the minus strand of NC_138774.1, from coordinate 171,839,642 downwards.
TGGGGCAGCGGGTGTCAGCGGTGACATGTCCGCTGACATCCGATCCTGTCCGTGAACCCTATTTTCCATCCGTCCAGGGGATCGGAGCGGACTGTCACCTGCCTGCTCAGTGGGGATCAGTGTATCGATCCCCGCTGAGCAGCACTGAGTCCGCCGACGGAGACAGACTGTGTGAAAGGAGCCTAACACTTGCAGCAAATGTGACACTGGAAGATGATCAATGGCTACTGATCCCAAGAAAAAAATAGGTCATCAGAGATAAAATACCTTGGACTGTCTACTTTCCAAAAAGGGGTAATTTGGGGGGTATTTGTATATTTGTACTGTCCTGGCAAGAGTCAGGTCACCCTAAACACCGGTCACCCTGACATGGCAGAGTGGTGTCACCCTGGCATGGCAGAGTCAGGTCACCCTAAACACCGGTCACCCTGACATGGCAGAGTGGTGTCACCCTGGCATGGCAGAGTCAGGTCACCCTAAACACCGGCCACCCTGGCATGGCAGAGTGGGGTCATGCAGCTGCCATGTAAGGGTGACCTGACTCTGCCATGCCAGGGTGATATATATATACATATACACACACACACACATACACACACACACATATTCATTCAAACGAAAATGGCTGAAAAACATATTTCTGTTGCATTGTGGGTGTTTGGGAGAGTCTCCTGATGTGTTTTGCAAAAAAACTCCTCTGAGCGCTAAACGCGTCCAAACGCGGCATGCAAACGCGACACAACGGGCGTTTTTAAACGTCGTTCTGTAGCTGTCAAGTTCCAGCGTTCAAAGGACTTTTTTAAACGTCCCGTGTACATGTAGCCTAATTAACCAGTGTGCCCAACAGCAAGCCACTTGCTATGGGGGCACTGGTGCGTGCTCGATCCATAGCCCTCCTCTATGCATCCATAGGACACAGAGCCACGGCTCAGCCCTGCCCCCCTGCTCTCTCCACATTGGCTCACTGGCTGTGATTGACAGCAATGGGAGCCAATGGCACCTGCTGTTGCCTCTGCCAATGAGGCGAGGGAGTTAGAGGACAGGTGAGGTTCTCCTGCACATCGCTGGACTGACAGGGGACCGTGAGGTTTGGGGGGCTGTGGGGGGAGCAGAACACAGGTTTTTTTTACCTTAATGTGTTTTGCATGGGTGTGACAGCCTCTTTTGTAGAAAACCTCTGAGATGTCATTCCTAATGAATGGCATCACATTAAACCATGGGCTGTGTGTTATGGCAATGCACACTATCGCAGCACACAGTTGTGAATGCCCTAAATGTTAAAATGCAAGAAGCAGCAAACATGATACTTGTATAAAATGCCATTAAGGTGAAACTTTGCTCCCAAAAGTACAACTCTTTCCATTTTCTGTCATAGAAAACAACTGTTCAGTTTTAGCAATGTAATATGATGTCTAAGCAAGATGATTCATTTTAGGCAATTTCTAAACAAATGGAATTGTTTGTATCACTAAATTTGCCAAAGAGAGAAAATGAACAACTGCTGATAGGTTTCTGGCCTGAGCTGTGGCGCACTGGCCGGCAAATCTGGGAGTGCGATGAGGAATGTTAGACTATAATATAATGTCCTGACTTATCACCAGTCTAAAATAGTGCACTACCACGCCTCAAGTCACTTAGGCTACATTCACACTTGTGGGCACACGCCGTAGCAAGCGTTCACGTACATTTTAATACTTGGTACAGTATCTCACAAAAGTGAGTACACCCCTCACATTTTTGTAAATATTTTATTATATCTTTTCATGTGACAACACTGAAGAAATGACACTTTGCTACAATATAAAGTAGTGAGTGTACATCTTGTATAACAGTGTAAATTTGCTGTTCCATCAAAATAACTCAACACACAGCCATTAATGTCTAAACCGCTGACAACAAAAGTGAGTACACCCCTAAGTGGAAATGTCCAAATTGGGCCAAATTAGCCATTTTCCCTCCCCGATGTCATACGACTCGTTAGTACAAGGTCTCAGGTGTGAATGGCGAGCAGGTGGGTTAAATTTGGGGTTAGCACTCTCTCATACTGGTCACTGAAGTTCAACATGGCACCTCATGGCAAAGAACTCTCTGAGGATCTGAAAAAAGAATTGTTGCTATACATAAAGATGGCCTAGAAGATTGACAAGACCCTGAAACGGAGCTGCAGAACGGTGGCCAAGACCATACTGCGGTTTAACAGGACCTGTTTCACTTAGAACAGCTGCTTAGAGCATTGCTGCAGAGGTTGAAGGGGGGGGGGGTCAACCTGTCAGTGCTCAGACCATACGGCGCACACTGCATCAAATTGGTCTGCATGGCTGTCGTCCCAGAAGGAAGCCTCTTATAAAAAGATGATGCACAAGAAAGCCCGCAAATAGTTTGTTGAAGACAAGCAGACCAAGGACATGGATTATTGGAACCATGTCCTGTGGTCTGAGAAGACCAAGACCAGAGGCCAAAAAAAAAAAATGTATTTGGTTCAGATGGTGTCAAGTGTGTGTGGCAGCAACCAGGTGAAGAGTACAAAGACAAGTGTGTCTTGCCTACAGTCAAGCATGGTGGTAGGAGTGTCTGGGGCTGCATGAGTACTGCCAGCTACAGTTCATTGAGGGAACCATGAATGCCAACATGTACAGTGAAATACTGAAGCAGAGAATGATCCCCTCCCTTCGGAGACTGGGCCACAGGGCAGTATTCCAACACAACTACCCCAAACACACCTCCAAGACAACCACTGCCTTGATTAAGAAGCTGAGGGTAACGGTAATGGACTGGCCAAGCATGTCCCCAGACCTAAACCCTATTAAGCATCTGTGGGACTTCCTCAAACGGAAGGTGGAGGAGCCCAAGGTCTCTAACATCCACCAGCTCCGTGATGTCATCATGGAGGAGTGAAAGAGGACTCCAGTGGCAACCTGTGAAGCTCTGGTGAACTCCATGCCCAAGAAAGTTAAGGCAGTTTTGGAAAATAATGGTGGCCACACAGAATATTGACACTTTGGGCCCAATTTGGACATTTTCACTTAGGGGTGTACTCACTTTTGTTGCCAGTGGTTTAGACATTAATGGCTGTGTGTTGAGTTATTTTGAGGGGACAGCAAATGTACACTGTTATGCAAGCTGTACACTCACTACTTTACATTGTAGCAAAGTGTAATTTCTTCAGTGTTGTCACATGAAAAGATATAAAAACATATTTACAAAAATGTGAGGGGTGTACTCACTTTTGTGAGATACTGTATATGTGTTGTTCGGTGAGTGCTCATACAAATTTATTGACTCCCCCATGTGTACACACACACTGGAAACAAACACACCTGGACCTCAGAGCACCACAACACAAGCAATGTAAAACACTTGTGTTGGTTTGCACGGTGCTCCGGAATAAAAATGTCTGTTAGTACTCATTGCGGGCCCATATAAAATAAATCACTGCATGATGTTTGTGCACATGAACACGTAAACCACTTTATATGTGAACTGCACCTCTGCTTCCACCTGCAATGCCTACGGGACGGGGAGGTCAGGATTCTTCCTGCAAGAGACTGGGAATGAGGAGGATCCCAAAATGTGTGACATGAAGCTCCTGCATTTTGCTGATGATTTAGGATACTCAGCATTCCCTGGGGATCTGGCTAGAAGAATAGTTACATGACCCTTTGTGGCGCAGAAGCAATATATATATATATATTTTTTATATATATTTCTAACTTATCCCCCACAAGTGAATAAAAGTCAGTGTTGATGAGGGAATCCCTCCCGCAGCTCTATTGTGTTCTGCGGGGGAGCTCACAGGAACACAGGAAGCCCTCTCAGCTGGCGGCTATAGCCACAGGCAATTAATCACATACAAAAAATACCACAAGCTGGTTGTACCCAAGAAAATCTATGAATAGACTTGGGGACAATCAGCCTGCCCATAGATAGATCAAATCTCTGTCAGTCCCTGCTGAACCTAACTTCGATCCATGTATGGCCAGCTTTGTTTGATGTGTTACATGTGCATTATGGGTATTAAAGCATGTTTTTATGAGCTTTAATTGATTTCAAAGCACCCCACAATTCACATTCTGGGACTGTGTCAGACTGCATTTAAAAGGGTAACTCCGCTTTTGTGGGGAAAAAAAAAAAAAAAAAAAAAAAAAAAAAAAAAAATCGCAAAAAAATAAATAAATATAGCATATACAATTGAGACTCAAGCCATATTATAATTAAATGGTATTCAAAATTGCCATTCCTTTTCAGTCTGCAGCTCTGTAATGTTCTGTACAATGCAATATGGCTACTTGGAGGTGTTCTGTACACAAAATGTATACTGAACACTAGGGATGCACCGATCCGATATCGGCGCCGATACTGCCACAATAGCTGGATCGGGGATCGGTAACATTAACCGATCCACGGGCCGATCTGGTTTTGCTGAGTCCCGGCTCAGCAGTCCCTTACTTGGTGCAGTAGTAGTATGGGAGCCGCTACTTCCTGTATAGGTCCGGGTCACAGGCAGAGTGATATCAGATGCACTCCGCCTGTGAATGGAGGAGCCATACACTTGATGCAGCGGCTTTGCTCTGTACAGCAGCCGCATGCATATTGTGTAGTTCGGGATCGGTATCGGCAGATACAAAATGCCAGATATCGGTATTGGGACAAGAAAAGTCGGATCAGTGCACCCCTACTGCACACCCTAGAAACATAATTTCCTGTTTGTGCGATTGGCTCCCTGATTTTCCCAGAAGTCTACACTTAAAGAAATGTCAGATTTCAGGCGTCCCCTGCAACAAAAATTACATTTTTGGTGAGATACTCCCAATTAGGAAATTGCGTCTGAAAGGGATGCATGCCCTGCCGCTTTCCTCAGAGCCCTGCAGGTGTAGCAGCTGATTGATAATTATAAAACCACTCCCATAAAATTCACATGGACACAGACAAACCCACAGGGATTTCTTCAGAATAACAAAACAGGTAGGAATCTGCAACAGTTTTTTTTTTTTTTTTTTTTTTAATCCTTGAAAATGTACATAGATCATACGGAGGGGAATACTTTTTTCTCAACCAAAATGTGGAGTTACTCTTTAAGGTGTGATAGCATTTGTGCAGGCAGCATGCTGTGGCATACGGTTATATACGCACTTTACTGGAAACACAGGTCTTTTTGGGACAGAGGGTATATGCATACTATCATTACTGCTAATATTAAGGGTCTGTTCGCATTAAAGCAAGGCTCCACCCAAAAAGGAGAAGCTCGGCTTGTTCGTACCCTCCCCCTCCACTGCCACATTTGGCACTTTTTTTTTTTGGGGGGGGGGTACCTGGAATTCACTCCCACTTTCAGGTAAGATCGCTGCGGTGATCTGAGCATTTCCGGCCCCTCCTTCCCCTGTTGCCTTCTGGGACACAGACGTATCATGCATGCACAGTAGGAATCCAGCTGTTTCCAGTTTCCCTTACTTACAACGCCAGCGCCCGAAGCTCTTCTTGCTGGCATATCTGACATAAGGAAGCAAAGCCCTGCCTCCACAAGAGACCCAGTACAGAACAAGGTCAGAAATGTGCTAAAGATCAGCAGCAGGACGGCCAATCCCAGTACTGGTGGCTAGTCCTTTGCCTGCTTTTTGTTGGGGAAAAAAAAAAAAAAAACTTAGTTTAACCTGCGGTCACACCGGTGTTCCGTGAGAATTACCTACCCTGTGAGAATTACCTACCCCTCGTCACTTCCGGCCAGAAGCATCTGAGCAGCGCAGCAGTGCGCATGCTCAGAGCGCCGGATACCTAATGGCAGAACAGAGGAGCTTACTAGTGCGCATGCGCACTAGTATAAAACGATCACGGTGTACCGTGAAAAAAACCTACCGACGCGGCACTTACCTAAAACAGCTGTGCTGACATACGAGTCATCCCCGCACCTGTCCCGGTCACTTCCCTGCTCTCGGCAAGTAAATATAAAAGCGGCTTTCGGCTCAGTGATTTATGTTTTCATACAGCCGCCGCCGCTTTTATATTTACTATCCGAGAGCAGGGAAGTGACCGGGACAGGAGCGGAGATCACTCGTATTTCAGCACAGCTGTTTTAATGTACCCGCTGCATTACATACAGTGCGGAGTACCGGAAGTGACGAGGGGTAGGTTTTTCTCACGGGTAGGTAATTCTCACGGAACACCGGGAACAATTGAAAGTAGTGCTATATAAAGTCCAACTTCAGCACTACTTCTGTGAGGTTTGTAACGATTTGATAAGACTTCAGTGCGAGCGGCTGTCCGTATCACATTGAGGAACAGTGATGTTATGAACAAAAGTTTAAACTAGCAAAGGGTTAAACATGGAACTTCTTTCAGGGTCAAGTAGTGCTGATATAGACACAGATATGATTTGCAGCATGATTTACATTATCCGCTTCCAGACCGCCCGCCGCACATTTACTGCGGCAGGCTGGCCCTCCTGCGCGGACCGATGTAGCCTGGCATCGGTGGTGCGCTTGGTGCTGGGGGGGCAAGCACGTGCCGGCACGCTCCCGCCCCCCACTAGGCAGAGGGGTTTGCCGATACACAGGACCAGCGGCTGTGATTGCTGCCAGGCACCCGCGATCGCTCCCCACTGAGAGAGGACAGTCAGCTGTTGTAAACACAGCCGACTGTTCTCTCTGAAATGATCACAGAGCGCCTGTGATCCTTCTATAAAGGGTCACAGGTCTCTATGGTCATTTCACAAGCCCCTCCCCCCACAGTTCGTAAACACTCCCCTAGGCTCACATTTAACCCTTTGATCACCCATTAGGTTAACCCCTTGACTGTCAATGTCATTATTACAGTAACATTACATATTTTTAGCACTGATTACTGTAGTAATGTCACTGGTTCCCCCAAAAGTGTCAAAAATGTCAGTTAGGGGTCCGATCTGTCCGCCGCAATGTCGCAGTCCCGCTAAAAATCGCAGATTGCCACCATTACTAGTAAAATAAATAAAAATGACATAAATCTTTCCCCTAGTTTGTAGACGTGACAACCTTTGTGCTAGCCAATCAAAATACGCTTATTGCAATTTTTTTTTTACCAAAAATATGCAGCAGAATACAAGTTGGCCTAAAGACCCCATTCAGACTAGCGTGACTTGTCAGCCTGACAAGTCACGGTCGGACGCTCGCCATTGAGTAGTACAGGACCCGTTCTAATAGGAGCGACACAAGTCGCTCCGACTTAGAAAAAGGGTCCTGTACTACTTTGGGGCGACCTGGGAGCGACTTGCCTAGACTTCCATTATGTGAAGTCCCTGCAAGTCGCGGTGCACCGCGACTTTACAGGTCGCCACTCGAAGTCGGATCGCCTCAGTGTGAACCGGCTCAAAAAGGATGAAAAATTGGTTTACTTTTTTTGGGGGGGGAATATAGCAGAATGTGAAAAAAAATTATATATATATATATATATATATATATATATATATATATATATATATATATATATTTTTTTTTTTTTTTTTCAGAATGGTCGCTCCTTTTTTGTTTATAGCGCAAAAAAAACTCTCACAGATAATCAAATACCACCAAAAGAAAGCTCTATTTGTGGAGAAAAAAAAAGGACATCAATTTTATTTTGGTATAAGTGCCGCACGACCGCGCAATTTTCCATTAAAGTAAAGCAATGCCGAATCGCAAAAAAATGGCCTAGTCATTAAGGGGGAAAATTCTTCCGGTCCAGAAGTGGTTAAAGTCTATGGCAGTGAAATCGTGCTGAAGGCCTCAAAAAGTAATACATGAACTACTTCTCAAATCATATCTATGAAGACACTGCCATAGAAACACATTAGATGCTACTTCAGTACGATTTGTAAATTGTATGTCGTGCCTGAAGTTGTACTGGTGTGACCGAGGGCTTAGTCCTTTTAAATGACCAGGTCCATACACTTGAATTTTTTCTAAAATTTCCTTTTGCAAAAAAAGCACCTCTGCCCATAGGGGGGTACTCATATTTGCCTTTCACTAGACTAAAAAAACAGCCTAAAGTGATACTTCACCTGGGGAGCAACTTAGGAGGTCAACCGATCACTCATTCCAAAACTGCAAAGTCTGGAGATTGATGAAGTCTTCCCATTAAAGATCAAGACATTGTGAACATTTAGCGTTGTCATAGCAGCAAACCCAGCAAATGCTTTTGGGATGCTGGCTAATGTAGATTTGAAAACAGTAATGCTGGCTGAAGTGCAATTAACATACTGCTTTGTAATAAACACATTACTATTTAACCCGCTGTCAGACTGTCAAGCTGTTTTGTCTGGCACCATCTAAGAAATTAACGTATCAGCCTTATATTGATCTGTTTCACTTTGTGACTCTGGTATTGTTTAGTGCTAAACAAAGCAACATCAGCAATACTAGAGCAGAGAACAAGCACAATCACAGGAGGATGCAAGCCATTTCTACAAATGACAAACTATTCCCAGCATGCGACTGCTTTAAGCAGTGCTCTCAGAAGCTTACATTTGGCAGAATGAAGGTACTCCAGCAAAGAGTGGTCAGGTAAATATTGCACACAATACTGAGAAAAAAGGGGGTGTAATAAAACCCTGCAATATGATCAAATTCAGTCTACAGACTAGAAATATACAGGATCAGTTTGGCAACTAAAAAGCAATAAATAAAACCAAACACACCAACTAAAAAAGAAACCAAAATGCAGAATGTATATATCAAGGAAAATCCATTTCCATTAGGCTAAAAGCTGAAGCAGCACCCTTATTTTACATCGAGATCACTTGTTGCCTCCTAGGAGTCCAATTTTATCTGGATCAGACCCACTCATCTAAAATATAAAAAGAGTGACCAAAGACAAGGCCAAAAATGCAAATCCTTATGTATGCGGGATTAGTATGAAAAGCCAATGCCACAATTAGGTTTTCACTGAAAAGACTTGTTTATTCCAGTATATGTAATGCTGCATGTAAGAAACAATGCGCTACCAATGGAGTGGATGTAATAATAAATGTGAAAAACAAAAAGGGTAAACAAATGAGAATGGAAGGAAGCTGCCAATTTAAAATTGTCACCACTACAAAAGGACAAGAATAAAAAGGAAAAAATCTGCGCTAATTTCCAATACTGAATAAATTAAAGTGCTGTGAATCGCATAATACTCCAAATCCAATGTGAATCTCAAAAAAAGTAAGAGAATCATCCAAAAGGCAGAATATAGATGGCAATATTCAAAATGCGCAATAAATAAATGATTAATTCACATAATCCAACACAAAAAAGGGGGTGAGATTCGAACGCCAAATCTCAGAATACCGTGATGTATAGAATCAAATGATAATAAATAGGGATGCACCGAAATTTCGGCCGAAAATGGGCCTATTCCATTTCGCCCGAAAATGGCTTAAAATGGCGAAATTAATGGCCGCTTGAGGAAGGAGGAGGGCGCAGCGCAGGTTTGAAAAGACGCGCCTCTGGCCCGGCCGCCCGCCTCCCTGTGATGTCCCTACTACTGCGATCTCTGCATTAATGAACTAACAGACCGAGCGGGAGGGCAGGGGGAGCGGCCGCTAATAACTATAACTATGTGAGCCTTCACTTCCCTGTCAGAGAAGATACATGCATGACAGGGAAGTGAAGCGCTCACATAGTTATAGTTATTAGCGGCCGCTCCCCCCCCGCCCGGAATGTCAGTTCATTCATGGACATCGTGCCGCAGACAGGGAAATGAAGTGAAGGCTCACATAGTTATAGCTATTAGCGGCCGCTCGCCCGCCCTCCCGCCCGGTGTGTCACTTCATTCATGCACAGATCGTAGTAGTAGTGACATCACCGAGAGGCAGGCGGCCGGCCAGAGGCGTGTCTTTTGAATAATGGACACCGGAGGAGCAGAGTGAGTAGGAGAGGGACGCTGAGGCTTTGTGCTGCATTAGTGCAACCAGTATCAGTTAATTAACACTGATACTGGTTGCACTAATGCAGCACAAAGGGGTTAATTAACTGCCACTGGTCGGTCACTAATGCATCAGTGACCAGCAGTGACAATATATTAACCCCCTCATGCTGCATAATAGAAATACCATTGGTAATTAAATTAACCTCTTGCCAACCAGTCACAGTACATATACTGTGACAGGGTGGCAGCGACAGGTGTACGTCACTGCCTGTTTCTGGTGTATGCCCCTCTTCTATCTATTTTAAAATTATTTGGGGGAAAAAGTCATTTTCGGTTTTCGGCCAAGGGCATCCTGCTTTTTTGGTTTCGGTCCAAAATTTTCATTTCGGTGCATCCCTAATAATAAATGTGCAAATAACATACAGGTGCTGATAATAATATAATATCATCCACATAACAAAATAATAATAATAATAATAATATTATATTGCGATTCATGCATAGTGTAAACAAAACAGTAAAGTGCTTAAGTGCGTGGAGCAATCATGATATAAGATGCACTATAAATGAAAGCGAATAAATAAAATGATGAATCATTAAAAATAGTCCCATGTGCAAAATGTGTTTCCAAAAGATAAAAATGTGACTCTTGTGATTCTCCTCAATGATCAGGTGACACTTGTGATTCTCCTCAATGATCAGGTGACTCTTGTGATTCTCCTCAATGATCAGGTGACTCTTGTGATTCTCCTCAATGATCAGGTGACTCTTGTGATTCTCCTCAATGATCAGGTGACTCTTGTGATTCTCCACTATAGTTGGTGGAGACAATGCAATAGTGAAGTGAGCTATATCCTTAAACAAGTGCAATTGCCGCTCACCTCCAAACACTTGTATGAGCATTGTTTATATTATCAACAGATAGGGACACCAGGTCTCCCTTCACAGATGGGGCTTTGTTGGGGGGTCGATGGGGGGGTCCCTCTCTCCTTTGGGATAAACTGCCAGTAGTGTGGTACTGAGCCACCTCTTTAAGGTGATATCAACCAGGTACTCCTCCTACAGCTCATGCTCATCCCAGGGGCAATAACAAAAGGATCTCATGGTATAGTATATCAAAATAATTTATTTAAATAGAAATAGGAAAATTCACAATAGGAAAGATACATTGTGTAACCGCCGATGCAGTACAGTCCGATACTTCCGGTCTCGGCCGTAGACCGGAAGTAACGTCACCCGGCTCCTCTCTCAATTCTGCATGTATACTTTTCTTACAACAAAGATCAAGAGTTCAGCTTAAAGTGGAAGTTTTCGGCAAAAACCAACTCTAAACTGAGATGTTTTATCGACACATGAGATAAAATTTGTGACAGGGAGGGAGATAAGCACAACAGCTTGTCTATTTAGAATACAGTTCTGCATGCTCATTTGTTCCTCTGCCTAATGCTTTATTTTGCTGAGAAATTATTTTGAGAAACAATCCCTAGCATTTCTGGTCGTGGCCATCTTGAGTAAGGGCAGATGATTCCTGTATCATTTACTTCCTGGAATCCATCTGCCCTTAGTTCAGGCATAGGCTGAGCTGAGAACCCTTCCACCTCTCCTGAAGACTTCGGGGATGTATGACATCATTTGTCTAGGCATGGAAACCAGAAAGTAACTAAAGAAAAAAAAAAAAGTTTTAAAACAATATGATATACTTTCCTATCCATTTAATAATGCTAACAGCATAAGAATGAACCACTTCCCACAAACCGTTGAACCAGTACGGCGGCTTGAAGAAGTGGTTGTACCAGGGTGATGCCTGCAGCTAGAGGCATCACCCTGGTACAATTTTTTTAAAGCCAGCGGTCGGCTTTCTAGAGATAACAATCGATACAGCTCAGCAGCCGCCTGACCATTATCACAGGTAGCAGAAATTCCTTGTGACAACAATAAAAGGTGATGAGATATATTTTTTTTTTTTTTTAAAAAGGAACAATAAAAAATATAAGAGAAAAAAAAAATGTTTTAAAGTGCCCCTATCCCCTTGTGCTCACATAGCATTTACTTCCTTCCTGGAATCCATCTACCCTTAGCTCAGGCAGTAAGGTGTTCTTAGCGGAGAAAACCCTATGACATTTGGCCTGACAACCAGGAAGTAACTGAAGAAATGTAAAAAAATAAAGTTTTAAACAAGTAAATAGGATATACTTTCCGGTTTACTAATGCTAGCAGCAGAAGGATTAAAAATAGTCAGTGTAATTTGAGAGAAAGAAGTTCCATTTTAACTACTGGGCACTTAAACCCCCTTCCTAACCAGACCAATTTTCAGCTTTCAGTGCTCTCACATTTTGAATGACAACTACACAGTCATGCAACACTGTACCCATATGAAATTTCCGTCCTTTTTTTTTTTTTTCACATAAACAGAGCTTTCTTTTTGTGGTATTTAATCATCATTGGGTTTTTTATTTTTGCGCTATAAATAAAAAAAGAATTAACCACTTAAGCCCCAGCCCTATTTCGGACACTTTTTGTTTACAAGTTTAAATCAGTATTTTTTCCTAGAAAACTACTTAGAACCCCCAAACATTATATATATTTTTTAGCAAAGACTCTGGAGAATAAAATGTCGGTCATTGTAATATTTTTTATCATGCGGTATTTGCGCAGCGGTCTTTAAAGCGCCATTTTTTTGGAAAATTTTTGAAAAATCACATTTCACTAATTTTAAAAAATACTAAACAGTAAAGTTAGCCCATTTTTTTTGTATATTGTGAAAGAACATGTCACGCCGAGTAAATAGATACCCAACATGTTACGGTTTAAAATTGCGCCCCCCCGTGGGATCGCGACAAACTACGGTCAAAAGAGATCTCAATCTGCGACGCTTTAAATTTATTTAACGGTTACCAGTTTTGAGTTAGAGTGTAGCTCTTTTTTTTAAATTATTGCTCACGCTCTGGCGATCGCGGCGATACCTCACATGTGTGGTTTGAACAGCGATTTCATTTGCGGCTCGACTTCCGTATACGTTTTTTTTTGTGTGAGAGCTAACGGTGACGGGGGCGGCTAAATTTTTTTTTTTTTTTTTCCCATTTATTTTATTTTTTTAACTTTATTAAAGTTTTAAAAAAAAAAAAAAAATCTGATCACTTTTATTGCTGTCACAAGCAATGTAAACATCCCTTGTGACACCAATATGTAGTGACAGGTACACTTTATGGAGGGATCGAGGGTCTAAAAGACCCTAGACCCCTCCACTACACTTCCCTGTATGCAAAACGCCGAAAACGGCATTTTTGCATACAGCCGTTTTTCAAATTTGCCGCCTTTTGCAGCACAGTAACCCGGAAGTGACGTCATGGACGCCGCCTCCGGGTTACGTCATCGGAGACCCGATCGATGCCGTTTCCGGAATTCATCGGGACTCCATCCAGCCGGCGGACGTGCCGGCTGGGTGCTCGGGGCTCCTGGTGGAACGGGAGCCCCGGGCAAAGCCACGGAAGGCGGCGGGAGGGGGGGGGGGACGTCCCCTCCCGCCCCCCCGGGTACCGATCGAGCGGCTCCCGAGCCGCATCGGTCGGTACCGACGGAAAGCCAACCGTCGGCTCTAAACCACGGTACCGGGATGGTGCCTCTAGCTAGAGGCATCATCCCGGTACACTACCGCAAAGTTTACTGACGTAGACCTACGTTAGTATGCGGTAAGTGGTTAAAAAAAAGGCTATAAAATCTTTAAAAACAATACATTTTTCTTTGTTTAGGTTTTAAGACTTTGCAAATTTAGTAATTTTTCTTCAAAAATGTTGGACAAAAGTTATACTGCTACATATCTTTTGGTAAAAATAACCCAAATGACTATAAATTATTTGGTCTTTGTGAAGGTTAAAGAGTCTACAAGCTATGATGCCAATCATTGAAAATTGATCACACCTGATGTACTGAAGGTCCATCTCATTTCTTGAGACACTAACAAGCCAGGTAAGTACAAATACTCCCAAATGACCCCTTTTCAGAAAGTAGACATTACAAGGTATTTAGTAAGGCAGGCCATAGACGATTCGAATTTCGTACGATTTATCGTTCGATAAACGAAAGCGGCACTCGTGCACATCATCGAGTGTACCATCAATGTGAGCCGAAAATCGTACGACAAAACACTATTTTTTGTGCCTTTTAACCACATCTCTACCGGACACACTCCCTACTGTTCTGTGTTTTGTTATGCGAAATCATACAACTCACCCACTAATCATACGAAATTCGGCCGATTTTCGCAAAAAAACCCAACATGTTGGATATGTGAATTTTTGCTGTCGTACGAAAATCGAACGTTTTACATACCACACTAACGATACGAAAATCGTTCGATAACACTGCCATTTACGATTTTCGAACGAAATTCGAATCGTCTATGGCCTGCCTAAGAGGTGAGTTTTTTTAAGTTATACATTTTTCCCACAATTTTTTGCATTATTAAGATTTTATTTTTTCACAGAATTGTCATATTACCAAGTTATTTCTCACACACTGTATATCCATACTTGCAACTACACCCCAAAATACATTCTGCTACTCCTCCCGAGTACGGCGATACCACATGTGAGACTTTTACACAGCCTGACCACACACAGAGGCCCAACATCCAAGTAGCACCTCCAGGCGTTCTAGGAGCCTAATTACACATATAATTTCCTGAAAACCTAGCACACATTTGAAGGCCCTGGAGCACCAGGACAATGGAAACCCCCATAAAATGACCCCATTTTGGAAAGCAAACATCCCAACACATAATCTAGGAGGCATGATGAGTCTTTTGAACATGTCATTTTTTTCCTACAAGTTTTTGGAAAATGTGGAAAAGAAAATGAAAAAACACTTTTTTTTTTCCCCACACAAAGTTGTCCATTTATAAGATATTTCTAACACATAATGTACATAGCAAAAATGACACCCCAAAATACATTCTGCTACTCCTTCTGAATATGGTGATACCACATAGGGAGCACCGTCCGGAGCTCTAAGGACATAAAATTACAAATCCAATTTCCTGACTACACTTGTGTGAGGCACTGTAGGTCACTGAGATGCACTGACATGGCACAGCTGAGCACTGACGTGGAACGGCTGAGCATGATTGAGGCACAGATGAGCAGTGCTGCGGTCTCTCTCCTCTCTTCGCACCATGTACTGATCGCTGTGTAGCGATCTGAACTGGACATGTGCCGATTTGTTGACAACTGATCACTCCATCATTGGACGGAGCGATCACATGGTAAAGGGCCGCTGTCACTGGCCCTTTACCGGAAATCAGTGATGCTCCATGTGCGCGTCTCATGGGGGCACGTGGGAAGTGCAGTTCTGGAACAACGTCATTGTACGCCATCCCTGAATAAGTCGACTGCACTGTATGGCCCGGTTGGCAAGCGGTTAAAAACGCAGATCTAGGTGTGTTTTTAACATTACTTTTCTCCTGCCACAAGAAAGGCATTCAGAAGAGTTGGGTAAATGCCCTGTGTGTATGAGGCCTATAGAGTGGTTTTCCGCGAATGGGCCCTAAACACAGCAGCTGAAACAGATAACCAACCAACATTTTCAGAAGTGTTGAAAGCGAAAAACTTTGCTGGAGAAGGTTCTCCAATGACCGCCCACCAGAGAATCAAGCATTCACAGTCTTCTATGGCAGGAGTGATGCTTTTGATTTTTTGGATGGAATCGACAGCGTCACTTTATAGCCAACTATCCAGGAATGAATAAAAGTCATCATCACACCTTCACATGATGCTGTAATAAAGGCAGCCCTGGGTATCATGTATTGTCCTTGAATGTTGGGGTCCCACACAGCTTTTGTGGCTGCTTTCCAATTTAAAAATGGCAGCGAAGGAGGATCTCTCCTCTTTCTACATGTCACCTGTTCATGACAAAAAGCCAACTCTTTAACTACGTTATCAAGCAAGCACTGCTATGGAGAAGCAATCAAAAGTATAAATGTGGATTAATACATCTAGTCTTCCTTCCACGACTGGCTAGAAAACGCTTCCAGTGCCTCTTCCTGGTTGCACATTTATTCAACAAACCTGGCGGAGGCAAGGTTTGAAAACCTAAACCTGCGCTCAAGTGGTGTGTGACGAGGGAAAAATAGCATTAAATGGCCTTTGCTTATGGTCTTGCCGCTCCCTCAGGACCAAGGGTATCCAAACACACTCAAAAACAACAAAAGAGGGGCGCACCGACCTTGTGCATTACCACTAAAAAGGATTATTAAAATCCAAAATGACATACATTATACTCACAAACAATTGTAGATAGCACACATGGTCGGACAAAAGATCTCCAAGGTAGCCAAGGCACTCCACTGTGCTGGATAACCTGCTGATGTCCGCATGAATCTGCTTAGGCTGACGCATTTCGAGGGCGAACCCTCTTCCTCAGAGCCAAAGAGTGCTACTCAAGGCAAGGTTTGGACTGCACCTTAAAGGGCAACTCCAGTTTTCACAGCCAGCTGCCTACTGCACATGAATGGTCCCACAGTCTTCTGGGACCCGTGACGTGTCCTGGAAGACTGCATGGAGGGAGGAGAGGAGTCTAAACTAAATATTGGCCAATCCCCCCCCCTCCCAAAAACGTGCAAATGTTAAAGATTGGCAGGGGAGGAGGCCCACTTTAAACAATGTTCTACTTTAAGCGTGCTCTGGAATCGCCCCCCCCCCCCCCATATTCTCTGAACTCCCCCCCCCCTCACTCCCTAACATTTCTGTTACTGACAGATAGGTTAGGCTGGATAACTGACACTATGGCTTCCATGTATAAGACCCGCCCCACCACAAGTATGGACTCTTTTCTAGTCCTAGTGTGGGGCTTTAAAGGCATTGTACACTTTACATGTTTCATTGTTTTTCCTGGGTATTAGTGTTCTATTCGCTGTGTTGTTTGCATTACCTTGTAATGACTTTTTTTTCAGTTTGTAGTGTCATGGCTGATCGATTCCTCCATGTCCAGATATTGATTCAGCCACTCTGTCCCTATTTGACAAAGAGTACCACCTGTTTTACCCCAATTCCAGTTGCTCACAGACGTTGTCATTTACTGAGGTTTATACTCAGGATCTTTCTGTCTAATTGACAGAAAGATTCTGAGCAAAATGTTCTACAAGGACCTTGAGCAAATGTGTATACAAGCGAGAAATGATTCTGCATCGTCGGTGTTGCAATATGCATGCCATGTAGATCAGCAAATTGTATAATGCCTATAAACAGTCTGCTCATGTACACAGCCATGAGCGGCTTCATACCTTTCTTAAGGAGTGGTCAGGGGGAGGTAAAACTGCAGCTCAACTGCCTGCTATTACCACCCTCTTGCAGCCTGCATGAATGAGCACTGTGTGGCTGTGAATGCTCTGCCTGTTTGTGTCTGTGTCAGGTATAAATTACTGTTTAGCTGTTACCTGCAGAGCACTAGTCTGGAGATTGTGGGATGCATAGTTTCTTTACAGGAAGTGTCAGTTCTCAGACTACAGATAAAAGTCATGCCTCCAAGTGTTACTAAACCCACAGCAGTAAAATCAGTCTGTATATACAAAAAAAAGCATTCTTTTTATTAGAGATGGGCTCAGATGTGTTCAGAATCCTAGTTCCAACCCACCTGTCCGATCCCGCCAGGAAGCTGTCACTGCACGCCGCTAATTACAGGCAGGGAGACATTTCCCGGTCCGCAGCTGAACAGGCCAGGAAATGCCTCAATACCTATGATTAGCGGTGTGCAATGTCGGCTTCCAGGCAGGTGGGTTAGGACTAGGATCCCGAACACGCCTGAGCCCATCTCTACTTGTTTTACTTACTATGGAACCTAAGGGGTTAATACTCCTCTCTCCATTGTGTGAAAAGGCTGTTTGATCCTGTCTTCTCTGATTCTCCCTTCCTTCCACTGTCCCCAAACCATATGCTGATAGAACAGAGCCTTGGGAGTCACTCTGCACATGCTCAATTTCGCATGTATCGCTGGAGAGCCTTTTGTTTTCTTGGGAGAGTGCAGGGCCAATCAGCACTGTCCAGACAGAGGATCAGGGGTCCTGCAGTCTCATAGGACAGTCAGGAGAATGATAACTTTCTACACACCTTTACTGACCGAAGTCACAAGACTGCTGATGAGAAAAGATATTTTGTAGCTTATATTTTCTAAAATAATTGCATCTCCATGTTCTGTGCACTGTGGAAGATCAGATATAGTGAATGCAGGGTCCTGGGTTTAACCTGTACAGTGCCATAGCACAAGCTGAAACTTCTGACACAGGAATGGGAAGACAACATATGACACCATGATCAGGGTACATCCTATGCAGGTGAATGGACAAGGTGCAGGGGGGCCTTCACCTACTAAAGAGAAGGAAAACAATGGCTGCAAAGCAATCCAAGCACATGAGAGTCATATGGGAAGGAGAGTCTCCATAATAGAGGAGAAGAGCCCAGGGGGGGTCCAGCAATCCACACCGGACACAGCTGATGACCTGGAAACTGCCCCCACCTCCAGGAAGATCGGGGTGCAGATAGAGGTGGGGCTGTGCACAGGTATGGAGCTCCCCCCTGGCACACAGCTCTCCTCCCCACCCAGCTCCCTGTCCCCCCAGGCCGCACTCACCATGGTACAGATCGAGGCGATCTTGCGGACGGTCATTAGTACGTCCATCCGCCCTCCTCCGCCTTCGCCATGATCAACCGGAGCTCGGCACCTTGACAGCCGCAGCGGAGTCCCCGGGATAGCGCTCCGCCCGCCGCTGTGCGACTTTCAAACCATTCCGTCCGGAAACATGGCTGGCTGCACGAGAGTGCCTGCAGCAGACGTTCCGACCCAGGAATGAGGCTTGGGGGTGAGGGGGCAGGAGAGGGGAGTGGTGTAGGTCAGGTCTATGGTAGCATGCAACTAGGTGGGAATATAAAACTGGGAACAGTCTGCTTTCCTGCTCTATTTCTAACATAATAATTGTAATGGCAGACTAGTAATTGTTTCCATAGAACCTGAACCACCAGGGCCACCCATTATTTTCTCCCATTGAACACCAATCACTAATATAGGGCGGTTTTCTCTCCAGTGGCCATTAGCACCGTGTATTTTATCTTGTCACTGACTGCCAGTGCAGACATTTCTCTCCCTCCTGCTGAACAGTGGCCATACATTTTCTGTTACTGACCACCAGTACAACATGAGCACATACTAGTGATCGACTGATTATCGGCAAAGCCGATATATCGAGGGCCGATATGCACTTTCCCTGATATATAGAGGGCCGATATGCACTTTCCCCGATATATCGGAATCAACCACTAAGGTGACCAATGTTGCCGATATTTCAGAAATTGCTTGTACCGGAGTGATGCTTGCAGCTAGAGGCATCACCCCAGTACCGGCATCCATAGCCTATGAGAAGCCGCTCGGCTGTCATTACAAGGAGCGGGAGAGGATGCCCCCCCAGCTTCCGTGGCTAGCCCGGGTCTCCCGTCCCACCGGGAGACCCGGGCAACCAGCCTGCATGGCCGCTGAAGACCCGATCAAACCCGCATTTGGCTCTGATCGGGTCTCTATGTAAAAACCCAGAAGTGATGTCATGATATCACTTCAGGGTACATCACCGCCAGATTAAAAACAATGACAACTTGGCGTTTTTTAATGCTTTTAAGTGCAGAGAAGGGGTTTGGGGTCTTTGAGACCCCCAGATCCCGCCACAAGAGTACCTATTAAGCAATAAAAATAAAAAAAAATGTTTTAAATGTACGAAAATATCGTCCGATACCGATATGCAATGGCCAAAATATCAGTATCAGTATCGGCAATGAAAAACCGATATCGGTCAATCACGAGTACATACCTCCCAACTAGGAATGCCCCACCTCATGCCTTTAACCACTTTACAGCTGCTCACTGGAGCTCTACTGCGGCAAAGTGGCTCGATAACGTCTGGCGACGTAGACCTAAGTCGCCAGACATTCCCCTGTCTCGGCGGCGCGCGCACGGCACCGGAGGCTGTATTCAGTTACAGCGGAAGTCGGGCCAGGGGAGGAGCGGCGGTGATTACCGCCGCTCTTCCCCGATCGTCGGGGAATCGAGTGTGGGGATCCGCCTGCTTGTGTAAACAAAGCGGGCGGATCTCCTAAGTGACAGGCAGGGTCAGATTGCAGGATTCAGCATAGCTGAACATGCGATCTGTCCCTGTGTCACTCAGTCCCCTCCCCCCACACACGTCAGTAAGCACCATGCATACATTAACCCCTTGATCACCAATAAAATTAACCCCTTCCCTGCCAGTGTCATTTTTACAGTAACAGTGCATATGTATAGCACTGATTACTGCAGTAATGTCACTGGTACCCCCAAAAGTGTCAAAAATGTCAGTCAAGGGTCCGATCTGTCCGCCGCAATGTCGCAGTCCCGCAAAAAAAAATCGCAGATCGCCGCCATTACTCGTTTAAAAAAAAAGCACCAAAAACGACAGAAATCTTTCCCTTAGTTCAATAACTTTTGCGCAAAGCAATCAAAATACGCTTATTGCGATTTTTTTTTTTACCAAAAATATGTAGCAGAAAACGAATTGGCCTAAAATGATAAAAAAATTTAGATTTTTAAATTTTTTGGGGGGGGAATTGCATATAAAATATTGTAAAATTGCACAGGTGATCAAATACCACCAAAAGAAAGCTCTGTTTGTGGGAAAAAAAGGACGTAGATTTTGTTTGGGTACGGCGTAGCATGACCGCGCAATTGTCAGTTAAAGTCGCACAGTGCCGAATCGCAAAAAGTGGCCCAGACGTAAGACAGCAAAATCCTCCGGTGGTAAAGTGGTTAAACCTGGACACATATGAATTATACAGGTTCTGAGGCTAATTGAATGCAGCTAAAGCACCAGGTGAGTTTAATTACCACCTTAGTCAGCCACAGAATCTGTGTAGTTAATATGTGTTCCGTTTAAATAGAGAAGAGGTGGCAACTCTAGGGCTCGGGCGTGTTCGGGATCTCACTTGCCCGATCCTGCCAGGAAGCTGGCACTGCACACCGCTAATCACAGGCACTGAGACATTTCTCTTTTGTTCATTGACAGACACAGCTCCGGATTCTTCTTAACCATTGGGTTATATTGCCCCCTACAGGAGTAGGACACTAGTCAGGAAAAAGCTTGACTATGCCTATGGGCAGTCCCAAAGGGTATACACCCACTTTCAGCTATAGGTAATCCGTTTGGTTTTCTGCTTTTTTCCCACCCCTCATGTTTAACAATGCTTTGGGACGTCCCAATGGTTAAGAAGAATCAGAAGCTGTGTCTGTAAATGAACGAAAGAAAATGGGATTTTTCATTTACCGTAAAATCTATTTCTCTGATGTTCATTGATGGACACAGCACCCACCCCTCTGTGGAGTTTGTTTTCTTCTGACAGTGCTTGTAACAAAACTGAGTGCCTATAGCTTGAGTGTGTGTGTTTACCCCCTGGGACTGTCCATTTGCGTAGTCAAGCTTTTTCCTGCTTAGTGTCCTACTCCTGTAGGGGGCAGTATAACTCAATGGTTAAGAAGAATCAGGAGCTGTGTTCATCAATGAACATCAGAGAAATGGATTTTATGGTAAGTCAAAATTCCCATTTTCCCAATCCACAGCTGTAAAGATCAAGAAATGTCTCTCTGCCTGTGCAGTGTCGGCCTTCTGGCGGGATCGGGCAGGTGGGATCCTGAACACGCCCGAGCCCGTCTGTCACATATTTGGAGGGAGGGTCCCGTGTTTGGAACCCAATCCTCTGTCCCTCTTACCTTCTCAGTTGTCTCTATGGACAGAAGTGTAGACCTCTATAATACAGTAAAGATAACACTTTACTACTGAAAGTGATACACTGACCTAAACCCTTCACAAACACCTTTTTATTATTAGGTTCCTGCTTTGAAAAGCCAGAATAAAGGATACATAGATAGATCACTTCTGGGTTTAGCCAATTATTATTATAAGAATTCTTCTCAGGTCAACTAATTGGGGGTGTGGCAGGGGGTGTGTCCTTTGCCTACACATATTGTGCTAAAGGGGGATCCTCTGTCTCATCTCAGAAAGTTGGGAGGTATGCAACGCTTCGCCCGCCTGAGCAATCCCACCAGGATGTTGTTAAAGCCAACAGCCAATCATAGGTGGCGGAGTCATTCCCCACCACGCAGCCACACATATACACACTCCTTGCATACATTGCTTTGTGCACTGGAGGGGAGTTATGTTGGAACAGGAAGGGGCCATCCCCAAACTGTTCCCACAAAGTTGGGAGCATGAAATTGGCCAAAATGTCTTGGTATGCTGACGCCTTAAGAGTTCCCTTCATTGGAATTAAGGGGGCAAGCCCAACCCCTGAAAAACAACCCAACACCATAATTCCCCCTCCACCAAATTATTTGGACCAGTGCACAAAGTAAGGTCCATAAAGACAGGGATGAGTGAGTTTGGGGTGGAGGAACTTGATTGGCCTGTACAGAGTCCTGTCCTCAACCCGACAGAACATCTTTGGGATGAATTGGAGTGCAGACTGCGAGCCAGGCCTTCTCCACATCAGCGCCTGACCTCCCAAATGCTCTTCTGGAAGAATGGTCAAATATTCTTATAGACACACTCCTAAACCTTGTGGACAGCCTTCCCAGAAGAGTTGAAGCTGTTATAGCTGCAAAGGGTGGGCCAACTCAATATTGAACCCTGGGGACTAAGAATGGGATGCCAATAAAGTTAATGTGTGTGTAAAGGCAGGCGCCCCAAATCTTTTGGTAATCTAGTGTATTTAGCATATATGAATTTTTGAAGGATTTTATTTGATTGATTTGTTTTTTTTTTTTTTAATAAGCCTATAATAAGGCTTACCTGTAGGTACTATGGGAGATATTCGCACTTTATGCAGCCTGTGATGTCACCGCCACATGCGCTGTGAAAGGACGGTATACCCATGCCATCCCTGCAAAGCTACTTGCCGCGGACTGTGACTCCCATGCACATGTCTGGGAGTGATGTCATCGTAGTGCTGCCAGTGGACGCGAACACGGAAAGAAGACTGGGTGAAGATGGAAGCGTCTGTCAGAGCTGACACCGCAGTGATGCAGAGCTTCGTTTTAAGGTAAGGATTTCATAATGTGCTAGTATGCTATGCTTTTACTTTGCAGGGTTCTAAGGGGGTTTCCTAATGGTGACAACAGTGGACTATTCCTTTGGAATAGGTCTTGAACTTGTAGTCTCCTTCTGAAGCCTGTGTCAGGGTGACAACACAGGAGTACAGACAATCAGGGTGCAGTCAGACAATGCCATGGCTGTGGCCCACAACAACCATCAAGGGGGCACCAGGAGCCATGCAGCCTTGAAGGAACCAAACTAGATAATCTCATGGACAGGAACTCACGGTCCATTGATCTCTGCAGACCACATTCCAGGAATGGAAAACTGGAAAGCAGACTACCCCAGCCCCTCCACCTGGATCAAGGGGAAATGGCCCTTGATTCAGACATCTTAAATCTGAAATGTCAAAAATGGGGGACTTGGCATGTAGACATCCTAGGCCTTAGATTAAACAACAAACATTCTCAGTTTGTAGCCAAAACCTAATATCCTCTAGCCCTAGTGTCAAAAACGGTATCACCTGCTGGTAGCACTACGGGTCTCAGATCTGAAGGGTGAAGTCCTCATGTACTCCAGCGGGTGTCTCCTAGATCCTAGCAATTAGTTCCCATCCAATTATTTGGAATATTATTTGGCCATGTTTGGGATATTTGGTCAGTGATGTCTGTCACTACCCCCACCTCATTGTTTACCTTCAGCAGTCAACCAGGAATTACTAGCTGGCAGATTATCTGGCCAGGCAAAAATGACAGAGTTGTATAAAGTACTCAAAACCCATACTTGAGTAAAAGTACAAGTGCTCGATCAAAAAGTGACTTGAGTAGAAGTAGAAGTGCTCGATCAAAAAGGGACTTGAGTAGAAGTACTAAAGTATTCAACATTTTTTGAACTTAAGTATTGCAAGTAGTTTTTTTAAAAATTTTGCTACTCAAGTACTGAAAGTAAAAGTACAAGTACTGTGTTATGTAGTTATTAAAGAAAGAAGTCAAAAGTTTGAACATCATATTGTTTTTTATTATTTCAAATGCAGCTTTTATTTATGCATACAGTAGCTTTTATTTTCGTATGCGCTGATAATACACATGTTTTGAGCTTCATGAAACCTGCCATCTACTGTTCTGGCAGTGGTAATTTTTATAATTGTAACTAGTAACTATGCAGCACAAAAAAAAAAAAAATACTGGAGTAGAAGTATTGAAATCATTGAAAAAATGTAGTGAAGTAAAAGTGGAAGTAGGAGAAAAAAATTCTACTCCAGGAAAGTACAGATACCGCCTTTCGGTACTTAAGTACAGTAGTGAAGTAGTTCTACTTAGTTACTATACATCTCTGAAAATGCATCACTGGTTGCTAGGAAAGTGATGGCCACTGGCCTTCTAACAACCAGTGGGCTGGAAGCTGTCACATTCAGCAGCAGTAGTAGTATCACTTCCTGCTGCAGCCAAAGATTGCAACATCCCATTTAGTTTGCCTGAATGCCAAAAACGAAATGTACTGACTGATTTCTACTTTGCTCCAAAAATAAAGCTTATCCCTAATCTCCCCTACCACCGCCCTTACAGTTTTGTTTTTAATAGGCAAAGGGTGGCAAAAGGTGACAATCCTTGTTTTGGAGAACTACAACTGTAATTTCTGCACCCTGCAATGGCCTGGTCAATTCACTAAAAATGCAGAATGAAAGCAAAATTAGTCTCAGATGAGTTAGGGGGCAAACTATAGCACCTTTCCCTTGGGTTTAAGAAGATCTTGTACCACCACCACCTGCAATGTTTATCGTTTTGAGATTTATCACCAGTGCTCAGGCAGATTGCACGCTAGTGTAACTGAGGGTCATTTGTCAGATATCGACCTCTCCAGTTACCTGGGCTTGTGAACTTAGTGCATATGCATTTGGCATAGCACAGCACTGTACATAGGCAGGGGTGTGCTTTTATGCATATTGGTGTGACAGGACAGACACTGCTGTTCCATCATTTACTGATGCTGTTGTGTAACAGGAAACCTGTTCTGAGGAAACATGGAGGCTGTCATTACTAACTTCTCTTTCTGAAAATATTAATTGCCTGCACAAATATGCAGACACACAAGTTCTGATTTTACTGTGCTTTTGACTTCTGCATGCTTGTTCCAGGGCAATTAGAGTACTTGAGGCAGAAGGGGTCAAAAACTAAAAATTTTCAAATGGTGGTGAGCAATGGAAGGCCCATATTTTTTTTTTTAGTACGAGTTTCCTTTAATGTGTTTACTTAGCCAAAACTATATTTTTTTGGTTTTGGATAGATTGTGGAAGAATTACAGCCCTGTCAAGTTTTTATTGCTGTCTGTGTTCCTGCTAGGGTTGATTTGGCCACGCTATTCGCCCTGGGGACCACTGTCACTGAGAAAAATATGTGAAGGAAAATCCAAAATGCTGTCACCAGGGTGAATCTTCCAACTGGTGAGCTACAGTGACAAAGTGTCTAATCAGGGCATCTCACTAATTTTCTCTCACTTGTTGTGTCTTCAGGACATGAAGGGAGATCTGGACAGCAAAAAATTGAATTGACATTGGTTATAACAATGGTGTCATGTGACTCGCTAGTGTGTTAAATTTGTTGTTATCGCTCTCACTCTCTCATATTGGTCACTGGAAGTTCAGCATAGCACCTCATGGCAAAGAACTCTCTGAGGATCTGAAAGAAAAAATTGTTGCTCTACATAAAGATGGCCTAGGCTAGAAGAAGATTGCCAAGACCCTGAAACTGAGCTGCAGCATGGTGGCCAAGACCATACAGCGATTTAACAGGACAGGTTCCACTCAGAACAGGCCTCGCCATGGTCCACCAAAGAAGTTGAGTGCACGTGCTCAGCGTCATATTCAGTGGTTGTCTTTGGGAAATAGAAGTATGAGTGCTGCCAGCATTGCTGCAGGCGTTGAAGGAGTGGGAGGTCAGCCTGTAAGTACTCGGAGCATACGCCGCACACTGCATCAAATTGGTCTGCATGGTTGTCGTCCCAGAAGGAAGACTCTTCTAAAGATGATGCACAAGAAAGCCTGCAAACAGTTTGCTGAAGACAAACAAACTAAGGACATGGATTACTGGAACCATGTCCTGTAGTCTGATGAGATCAAGATAAATGTATTTGGTTCAGATGGTGTCAAGTGTGTGTGGCAGCAACCCAATGAGGAGTAGAAAAATAATTGTGTCTTGCCTATAGTCAAGCATGGTGGTGGGAGTGTCGTGATCTGGGGCTGCATGAGTGCTGCCAGCACTGGGGAGCTACAGTTCATTGAGGGAACCATGAATGCCAACATGTACTGTGACATACTGAAGCAGAGCATGATCCCCTCTCTTCGGAGACGGGCTGCAGGGCAGTATTCCAACATGATAACGAGCCCAAACACACCTCCAAGATGACCACTGCCTTGCTAAAGAAGCTGAGGGTAAAGGTAATGGACTGGCCAAGCATGTCTCCAGACCTAAACCCTAAAAAGCATCTGTGGGGCATCCTCAAATGGAAGGTGGAGGAGTGCAAGGTCTCTAACATTCCCCAGCTCCGTGATGTCATCATGGAGGAGTTGAAGAGGACTCCAGTGGCCACCTGTGAAGCTCTGGTGAACTCCATGCCCAAGAGGGTTAAGGCAGTGCTGGAAAATAATGGTGGCCACACAAAATATTGACACTTTGGGCCCAATTTGCACATTTTCACTTAGCGGTGTACTCACTTTTGTTGCAAGCGGTTTAGACATTAATGGCTGTGTTGAATTATTTTGAGGGGAACAGCAAATTGACACTGTTATACAAGCTGTACACTCACTACTTTACATTGTAGCAAAGTGTAATTTCCTCAGTGTTTTCACATGAAAAGATATAATAACATAGTTTACATAGTTAGTGAGGTTGAAAAAAATCATCAGTCCATCCAGTTCAACCTATGATGTGTGTGTGTGTTTGCTTTTAACCGTACATTGTATACCCCTGTATGTTGTGGTCTCTAAGGTGCCCATCTAATAGTTTTTTGAAGCTATCAATGCTCCCTGCTGATACGACTGCTTGTGGAAGAGAATTCCACATCCTTACTGCTCTTACAGTGAAGAACCCCTTACGCATTTTAAGGTTAAACCGCCTTTCCTCTAATGTTAGTGAGTGGCCACGTGTCTTATTGTATCTCCTTTCTCTGAATAGTTTGTTCCTTATGCTAGGGTCGCCAGTACAGTATTTGTACATTGATATCATATCCCCCCTCAATCGTCTCTTCTCCAGAGAGAAAAGGTTCAGTGCTTGTAGTCTTTCCTCATAGCTGATGTCCTCCATTCCCCTAATTATTTTTGTTGCCCTTCTCTGGACTCTCTCCAGTTCCAGCACATCCTTCCTGAGGACCGGTGCCCAGAACTGGACAGCATACTCCAGATGTGGCCGGACCAGAGTCTTGTAGAGCGGGAGAATAATCTCTTTATTTCTGGAGTGAATCCCCTTTTTTATACATCCCAGTATTCTGTTGGCTTTGCTTGCAGCGGCTTGGCATTGCATGCCACTGCCAAGCCTGTTGTCTACCAGTACCCCCAAGTCTTTTTTCCATCCTAGACTCACCCAGAGGTTCCCCCCCTAGTGCGTAGCTTGCTTTCTGGTTTCTTGCCCCCAAGTGCATTACTTTACATTTTTCAACATTAAACCTCATCTGCCATGTAGTTGCCCACCCCGTTTAAAATATTTACAAAAATGTGAGGGGTATACTCACTTTTGTGAGATACTGTGTGTGTGTGTATATGTATATGTATATGTATATATATATATATATATATATATATATATATATACACACACACACACACACACACACACTTTAAAGATTCCCCGGCCCTTATGCTTGTTTACCAATATCGAGCTGTGCTAGTGTCTCTAAAATCTTATGTACAGTATATTGTATGAGTACAAACCAATAGGGCAGATACTTTGTAAAGTTGATCATCACTGGGATCTTGACAAGCAGTTAATAGTGAGTTTTGTAGCAGTGGATGAAAGGCTGCATGTTTTACAATTGACTCACAGAGTAGGAGTCCTTATTGTTCTGTGTCTCCCTCTAGCAGGGCATCTCAGAAGAATAAGGATTAAATCACTGAAGCTTGAACTCTTTCTCAAACTGAAGAAAACACTTTTATTTAACTGTTTCTGTACAGAATAGCAGACTTCTTATGCCAATTTCATTTTATTCCACCGAGCAGCCAAAACGGACTCCCTTGAAAATACACCAGTTTGCATCACCCACTGGTATTTATTGTAAAAGAGTGGCGGATGTTTGTGGCAATTCACAGGGATCCATCATAATGTGTTTGTATTTATATTTAAATAAAGTTTAGTAGTGTTATACAAGACAACTAAAACAAAGATAAAAATATACCGCATATATTTACTATACAAAATAATTTACTTTTATTTATTTCATTTAATGCATTCATTTAATAATTGAATTATTTTAAAGAAGGAACAAAGGAAAATAGAAGAGTGATATTTATTTTAAGTATTTATATTGTTTATTTGTGTCTGCTTGTTTTTCTTCGTAGCAGTTTTGCAGAGTTTTTAGAATAGATGCAGAATGGATAGAAGGTTATCTAAAGAATAACTTATCTGGGAAGATACAGTTAAAATCACCATTTCCCAGAACCCCTCCCCTTGGAATGTCAAAGCGTGTATCCTGATTGGCTGGTGACTGGAGGAATCAGTTTTCACTGTGCTGGGAGAGAGAAGTTCTCTTATGCTTCTGAAGGAGACCCTCAGTGTGGACAGTTGGATTTTCCCAGGGAAGTCTCACCAGTTTCACTTACTTTTTAAATCATGGTGTTAGCGTCAAGAAGCCGTGGAACTTAATAGTAACACATAACCGTAATAGCTGGATAATTGCCTGTGATTCTTCTGACAGACTATGTCCCAGTATTCTCACAACTATCTGCTGGTTCCTATCCCTGAATATCCTCTCCTGGACTGCGACCCTAACAGGAACGTCAAGATTGTGGTACTGGGGGGCAGTGGTGTTGGAAAAACAGGTAAAGGAGTACATTTATTATATTCTGAGCTAATTCGAAATTTTATTCAGATGATCAGATTACTTTAAAGTAAGTAAGTAGGTAACATTGAGTACATGATCAGTTATGATAAAACTAGTAAAGAGGTAATGTAGAATCAGGAGAATGATCAGATCTCTTAGAGTTCTGATGTAGAGGTGATGTAGAATCATGAGAATGATCAGATCTCTTAGGGTTCTGATGTAGGTCTAATGTAGAATCAGGAGAATGATCAGATCTCTTAGGGTTCTGATGTAGAGGTGATGTAGAATCAGAAGAATGATCAGATCTCTTAGGGTTCTGATGTAGAATCAGGAGAATGATCAGATCTCTTAGGGTTCTGATGTAGAATCAGGAGAATGATCAGATCTCTTAGGGTTCTGATGTAGGTCTAATGTAGAATCAGGAGAATGATCAGATCTCTTAGGGTTCTGATGAAGAATCAGGAGAATGATCAGATCTCTTAGGGTTCTGATGTAGAGGTGATATAGAATCAGGAGAATGATCAGATCTCTTAGGGTTCTGATGTAGAGGTGATGAATGATCAGATCTCTTAGGGTTCTGATGTAGAGGTGATGTAGAATCAGGAGAATGATCAGATCTCTTAGGGTTCTGATGTAGAATGAGGAGAATGATCAGATCTCTTAGGGTTCTGATGTAGAGGTAATGTAGAATCAGGAGAATGATCAGATCTCTTGGTTCTGATGTAGAGTTGATGTAGAATCAGGAGAATGATCAGATCTCTTGGGGTTCTGATGTAGAGGTGATGTAGAATCAGGAGAATGATCAGATCTCTTAGGGTTCTGATGTAGAATCAGGAGAATGATCAGATCTCTTAGGGTTCTGATGTAGAGGTGATGTAGAATCAGGAGAATGATCAGATCTCTTAGGGTTCTGATGTAGAGGTGATGTAGAATCAGGAGAATGATCAGATCTCTTAGGGTTCTGATGTAGAATCAGGAGAATGATCAGATCTCTTAGGGTTCTGATGTAGAGGTGATGTAGAATCAGGAGAATGATCAGATCTCTTGGTTCTGATGTAGAGTTGATGTAGAATCAGGAGAATGATCAGATCTCTTGGGGTTCTGATGTAGAGGTGATGTAGAATCAGGAGAATGATCAGATCTCTTACGGTTCTGATGTAGAGGTAATGTAGAATCAGGAGAATGATCAGATCTCTTAGGGTTCTGATGTAGAGGTGATGTAGAATCAGGAGAATGATCAGATCTCTTACGGTTCTGATGTAGAGGTAATGTAGATTAAGGAGAATGATCAGATCTCTTAGGGTTCTGATGTAGAGGTAATGTAGAATCAGGAGAATGATCAGATCTCTTAGGGTTTTTTCACGCGGCCGCTCCGATATCTTCTTCCGCTGCGGCACTTTTATTTTTTTTGATGGACACGGATGACACTTGTGTCATCCGCTCCGTATGTCCGCATATAATCCCATCCGTTTGCGGATGATATACGGACATAATGTATGTCTATGGGGATTGCGAATGTCAGCAGATGACACCGCTGACATCCGATTTTTGCTTCCTTTCCGTTTTTTTAAACGGAAGAAAAATAGGGTTCTGTTCCATTCCAAAAAACGGAACAGAACTGGAAGGACGAAAATCGGATGTCAGCGGATGACCATCCGCAATCCCATTGACATGCATTATGTCCGTATTTCATCCGCAAAAAAATGGGATGAAATACGGACATGCCCATGTGAAAGAGCCCTTAGGGTTCTGATTTAGCAACAAACTTCAAGGAACACATAATAATTAATTTTATTATTATTCACTCAATAGAGACCTTACTTTCTCCTGTCAATTACCTAGATTTTGGTTTGGAACAGTTAAGATTACTGGTTATTTAAATCGGGCAGTAGGGTATAGTCAACCCAATATTAACACACAAAGGGGAATTTAGTAAAGCCGTGGCGTGATTTTTCTGGTATTATTTCCTCTTGTTAATTTATTGCACTTAATTCATGAAGGATCTGCGACTTAGTTCTGACAGCCTGAACCAAATTCCCGGTAGTTCTTAAATGCACTACCTCTACATCATGGCGCATTGAATGCACCAGTTTCAAAATAAAATACCTAGAGTTTGTATCTTACGAAAATGAAGCTGATTAAGACCAACTCTCTTTTAGAGTACAGAGAGGAACTGGCACACACAGATTTTGCCAAGGTGTCTCACACAGAATGCGCCAAAATTTAAGCACAAGTTCTAGACCAGTATATGAATTTGTTTCTGGCTGCACAACTTTACGAATGCATGAGAGACACTTTGGCGAAATCTGTCTGCAACAGCTTTTATGAATTGATGAAACGAATATTGCATTAATCACAATTTGCACTGCAGTCAATTTTCTTTACAATACTACAGTTCAAAGTTAGAGCTGCCGAGTATACATAACTGACATACAAATGGATGGCACATATTAAACCAAAACGGTGCAAGCTGTTTGTTTAAAATGTTTAGATTGCAAATGTATCTATGTTCCTCATCCTAGAAGTCAAGCAAATTTGTAAATCATAGAAGGTAATTATGACTGCTTCCTGAAGACCTATTTTTGACTTCTTTGATATTCTGACAGTTTTATATTTACATAGATGAATGTGCATCTCCTTTTAATGTGTGCTTTCTGATGATCTATAACGTTGGCTTCATGCACCTTGGTAAATCTATTTTATACCTGCTTAAATTAGAGTTGAAATAAAGACATTTCAGTCTTAGAGATTAAAATAAAAAATGCATTTTTGTGCACTGTACACTAATGTATCTATATATCTATATGTATATATAGTTTTAGATATATCTATAGATAGATAGATATATATATAAAATATATATTTATGAACCAATTTATGTGCACATAAGTGACATAAAGCCATTCTAAATAAATATAAAAGCATTGTTATGGGTGGTAGAACACTCAAGACAATGCATATGGTTATGATTTTAAACATGTGTTTTGTGTCTTTATTATTCTGGAAAGCATGATATAAATAAACACAGTCACTTAGAAAACAGAAATATAAATCTTTGCAGCACACAGTATAAGATCATTGTAAATTAAAACCTGCCCTTTGGTTTCAGTGAATACAAACCAGCATTTACAATCTAAACTGCAGTAGTTATATGAATAACTATTTTATTAATACATAGCTTTACTATCCAATAACTATGTTGTTCCTTTGGTAAAAAGTACATGTACACAATATAAATGGGGAATGTCTACACAAGCTTTGAGTTGTTCCCCCTACTGGCCAATACATTGGAAGTCCAGCACATACTGCTTTTGTAGAGTGCCTAGGCAAAAGGGGTACCTGAGTAAATGTCACATGAGTTGAATAACGCAGGAATAAACCGGTTTGATTAAAGTGGTTGTAAACCCTCTGACATGAAAAATGAACAAAACATATCCCTCTAAAGTGTGTACTTGTCTCAATTAAGAGCACTAAGTATAATTTCTGTCTGCTGCTCCGTTCCTCTGCTATCTGCATAAATCACTTCTGACAAGTTTTCTTGACACCAAGAGAAAAATGGTGACAGGGGAAGGAGTTTCAACAGATTGACAGCCTCAGCTGTTCCTGTGTGCTGTGTGAAGGGGGTATGTCCCTTCCTTCTCATAAGCTCCCAGAGCTCTCCTCACTGAGCTCTGCAGGGTGTATTTTCAGCTCTCTGTTACCTTTTTTCTGACAGCTGGGACAAGCTTTATAATTTGATTTAATTCTGGATTTTAAAGGATGTAGAGAAGAGAAGACTGCAGATAAATAGGTACAACTTATGTAGGAGGATTTTTTTAAATCTCTGTGTTTCAGATGAGGATAGTACCTTCACTGGGTATATATAAGGGTTTACAACCACTTCAATTCTTTACATAAATATATTGTTTATATGCAATATCCATGTGTGTTTGTACTTTGTTTTTTTACTCTGTCATTGATCTAAAGTTGCAGGATTTAACAAAGTGCTTGTGGCACGTTCATACAATCTAAAAATGCCTTTTCCAGGCGAATGGTGATCAAAGTGTATGTCCGCCAACAGCTGATAAACATTAAATAGCTGGAGTCCTTAGTGAGGACATGACCTGCAAACTTTCTTAATCTATCCAAACCATGTGATTTCCTCATGCACAGACAGATGTGTCATTTGAATGGATATTACATCTCACACACTGGATACTCCTATGCATGTAATTCTTAGCACTTCAGGCCTAATTCTAATACAGCCTTACAGGTTATATTACTTGTCCCTTATAAAGGATTCTTATTTCAGATTTTCTCAATCTGGTTAATTAAATTATCAATGGCTGCTCAAATGTTTTCTGTTGGTATAATTATTAGATGCATCATCCACTTTACAATGTATATCATAACAGAGGTCTCAGAAGTATGACCGATAGTTGGCATAATAAAAATAATGGCACTTGAAATCTGGAAAAATATTTCTGTCTTGGGGTTATAAGCATGAAATGTAATGTGGATGAGTATTATTTACAGAATGTAGAGAATTTTTGCATAATATGTTTCTAAAGCATCTAATCCTAATTAAATTAAGCTGTGTTTCACAAAAATTTCTGATTTTACTCCAGTTTAAGACAAAGTAATATACCATACATAAAGTGTGGAGAGAACACTTCCACATTGTAGTACATTCTGTAATTCATTTGAAGTTTTTCTTTACAGTTTTATTAGACTTGGTTCTCCCAGTGTCCAATAAAAGTATGAAAAACTGTTATTTGCCTTTTTAGATTGCTCAGTAATAGAAAACAAATGACTGAGTGGGGAAAATAATTATTTGATCCCCTGCAAATGTTGTAAGTTTGCCCACCTACAGAGAAATGATTTGGTCTATAATCTTTTATCATAGGTGTATTTTAAATGATAGAGACAGAATATAAACCAAAAATCCAGAAAAAACACATGATACAAATGTTATAAATTGAGTTGCAGTTCAGTAAGTAAAATAAGTATTTGATCCCCAAGCAAAACATGACTTAGCACTTGGTGAGAAAACCTTGTTGGCAAGCACAGAGATAAGACGTTGCTTGTAGTTGGTTAGCAGGTCTGCATACGTTTCAGGAAGGATTTTGGTCCACTCTTCTTTACAGATATTCTTTAAATTCTTAAGGTTTCTTGGCTGTCACTTGGCAACTCGAAGTTTCAGCTCCCTCCATAAATTTTCTATAGGATTAAGGTCTGGAGACTGACTAGGCCACTCCATGATCTTAATGTGCTTCTTCTTGAGCCACTTGTTTGTTGCCTTGGCGATATGTTTTGGGTCATTGTCATGCTGGAAGACCCATCCACGACCCAGCTTCAGTGTTCTGGCTGAGGGAAGAAGGTTCTCATCTAAGATTACACTATACATGGCTGCGTCCATTGACCCGCTCAATGCGGAAAAGTCGGCATGTACCTTTAGCAGAGAAATAGCCTCAAAGCATAATGTTTCCACCTTTGTGCTTGACTGTAGGGATGGTGCTGTTAGGGTCATAGAGTTCAATTTTGGTCCCATCTGACCACAGCACTTTCTCCTAATCCTTCTCTGAATCCTTTAGATGTTCATTGGCAAACTTCAGATGGGCCTCTACATGTGCCTTCTTGAGGAGACGGACCTTGCAGGTGCTGCAGGATTTCAATCCATAGTGGCGTATTGTTAACAATGGTTTGTTTGGTGATTGTGGTCAAAAGTGCCTTGAGATCATTCACAAGCTCCTCATGTGTAGTTCTGGGCTGATTCCTCACTTTTCTCATGGTCATTCTTACCCCATGAGGCCAAATCTTGCATGGATCTTCAGACCGAGTGCGATTGATGGTTATTTTGTATTTCTTCCATTTGCTAAAATTCACTTCAACAGTTGTCTCCTTCTCACCAAGCTTCTTGCTGATGGTCTTGTAGCCTATTCCAGCCTTGTGCAGGTCTACAATTTGACAGCTCTTTAGTCCTGCCCATGATGGTGAGTTTTGAATGGAAGAAAGAGATTCTGTGGACAGGTGTCTTTTATACACATCATATACAACATACACATTTTATACAATGAGTTGTCATTAGGATTCTATCATTTAAAATACACTTATGATAAAAAAAATTATAGACCCTTAACCGCTTCCCGACAACCCACCGCCTATTTACTGCGGCAGTGTGGCCCTCCTGAGCAAACCTACGTCAGTCGCATGCCTGCAGCTAGGGGGCGGCGTGCTCCCGCCCCCCACTCGGCAGCGGAGACTCTGATGCACGGGGCAGGTGGCTCCGATTGCCGTCTGACACCCACGATCGCTCCCCGCTGAGAGAGAAGAATGGTCTCAGCTGACCGTTCTTCACTCTGGAATGATCACAGAGCTCCTGTGATCCTTCTATATAGGTGTAGCTAGGCATTTCCAGGCATTGGGCCTGAGATGGGTCTGCCACTGTTACCGGTGACACCTTCAGCCCATTTAAGCTGAGTACCCAAGTGTGAGAGTTGAGACAATGACCATTCTGGCATCTTTGGTTTGTTTTGTTAATTTTGTAATGGGGATGGGAGAAGGGAATGAGTGGGATACTTCTCTGGCTCAACTAGGTAAAACGGGGACACTTTGTAGAAAAATGCCTGTTAGCGCTGTCTTGACGCCAGCTGGATGCCGACCAATGCTTACTGACGCTTGAAGATTGCTTTATTACTGAACTGTGCTAGACCTTGACTTATAACCCTCTGGTTAACTCAAAAGATCCTGGACTGTAGAGAAACTTGACTCTTGACACTCTATTAAGCTCAAAAGTCCTGTGAACAGCTCCCTCCAGCCCTTCACTGACTGAGGTAGCTCCTTGTAACTGCTTGTACTGCTGCAACTCTCAACACTGCACACTGCACGCTGTACACATTAACTATTCATGGCCCAACCGCTGGCGCCCCCTTTGACACTTCAGGGTCCTCTCACTAGGCACCCCCTGTGACACTTCAGGGTCCTCTCACTAGGCACCCCCTCTGACACTTCAGGGTCCTCTCACTAGGCACCCCCTCTGACACTTCAGGGTCCTCTCACTAGGCACCCCCTCTGACACTTCAGGGTCCTCTCACTAGGCACCCTCTCTGACACTTCAGGGTCCTCTCACTAGGCACCCCCTTTACTGCTAGCTAGCTCCTGGATCCCTTGGACCTTCACCAGAATGGTCCTCTCTGTCAGCTAGGCAGACCCCCAGGGGCAGTTAAAGTACTCACAAACTTAGAATGCTTTCCTGAAACTGGGCCCCCCTCAACTCTGCTGGTCTTAGGCACACCGGATCCTCTCTGCAGCTCAGCTCAGCTCTCTCTGTATCCTCAGGCAAGCCACCCGAGACACCCGATCCTTCTGACAGGAGTAGAGACAGCCGTACTCCTGGGACTCTGCTTCCCGCCAAAGACGCTACATCATGCGTTCCCCTCAAGCTTATACCCACTCCTAGAATCCTGTGCGGCAGAATCTGCCTTTCTGGGGTAGATACAGGCCTGAATGTGCCACTGATTGGGTTTCCTCCATTGCCCAATGCGAACCCTTCTTGTGGAGCCAGTGGGAACACTCCCCAGTCTCAATAGCAACACCTGGGAGACATGACAGCCCAGCTGAAAACCATGGCCCTGCTGTTAGGCAGCCAAGGCCCACTATACTTTGCCTAGCACCTACCTTGTAGGGTGCTACATCAGAACACGGGTCTCTATGGTCATTTCACAAGCCATGCCGCCCACAGTTAGAATCAATCCCCTAGGCTCACATTTAACCCCTTGATCGCCCACAGTGCTAACCCCTTCCCTGCCGGTGTCATCATTACAGTAACAGTGCATATTTTTAGAACTGATTACTATAGTAATGTCACTGGTCCCCCCAAAAGTGTCAAAAATGTCAGTTAGGGGTCCGATCTGTCCACCGCAATATTGCAGTCCCGCTAAAAATCGCAGATCACTGCCATTTCTAGTAAAAAAAAAAAAAAAACCAATAAAAATGACATAAATCTTTCCCATAGTTAGTAGACGCGATAACCATCAAATTAGCTGATTGTGTTTTTTTTTTGTTTTTTTTACCAAAAATATGTAGCAGAAAACAAATTGGCCTAAAAGGTGGAAAAATTTTGGTTTTACATCTTTTTTTTTTTTGGGAATGTTATATAGCAGAAAGTGAAAATTTATATATTTTTTTTTCAGGATCGTCACTCTTTTTTTGTTTATAGCGCAAAAAAAAAAAAAAAAAAAATTGCACAGATGATCAAATACCACCAAAAGAAAGCTCTATTTGTGGGAAAAAAAGGACATCAATTTTTTTTGGGTACAGCGTCCCACAACCGAGCAATTGTCTGTTAAAGTAACGCAGTTCAGAATCGCAAATTATGGCCTGGTCATTAAGAGGGAAAATCTACCGGTCCAGAAGTGGTTAATTTCTTTGTATGTGGGTATACTTACAAAATCTGCAGGGGATCAAATAATTATTTTCCCCACTGTACATCTTTGTTGACCGTTATCACCTACCCCACGTATAGTGTATTTGGAGCTCTCTGTATATTTTACCTTCCCCGTATAAGGGGAACCAATGTTTGTCTCTAAAGGTATATAGTGCTCTATGACATTCCATACCTTGTTATGTTGTCAATAGTCGACTGTAAAAAAATGTACAAAATGTGTTTATTGTGGTAAAGGAGGGTGACCAGTTGTATTTCTGCATTTTATCGCCTGGACATTGCAATGTTTTCTTTAATAAAAAACCTCTGAACAAGAAAATGATACCTTGTTTCCAGACATCAACATTTGAATGTTTTTTGAGAATTAATAATTAACAATCATCAATTAATGAATTATCAGCTGCATAGTTTTGTGTGAACTACAACCTTGTTCTGCTGAAACCTGTCAAGTTAGATAACAATGCATCGCATTACATTTTGCACCACGT
Source organism: Pelophylax lessonae (assembly GCF_965119305.1). Classification (NCBI taxonomy): domain Eukaryota; kingdom Metazoa; phylum Chordata; class Amphibia; order Anura; family Ranidae; genus Pelophylax; species Pelophylax lessonae. Next base: position 171,801,757 of record NC_138774.1, on the reverse strand, counting down.
TTGTCAATGTTATTGAGCAATCCTACATTGACTTTGTGAAAAAATGCAGTGAGGCAGTAATTTAAGACTCAATAAATATGTAATCCTTCAGCCTTCTTAAATCACAATAACACAGCTTTTCCTTTTCTTTTGTTCTAGCTTTGGTTGTAAGATTTCTGACAAAAAGGTTTATTGGAGACTACGAAGCAAACACTGGTAAGTTTGAATAGAGGGTGGAGAGGGAGATTAATTACCCAGCATGTGCTTACAAAATGAGAAAACTACAAATTCCTCTTTGTGTTAACAGGTGAAATGCACAAGATTAATGCAAATCAATATCATGTAAAAAGACGAACCTAGCCTGCCATTTACCTGGCCCTACATTTGCTTCTTTAGCACAGAAAGCAAAGTACACAAAAAGAATCTATTTAATAATAGACTCTGGGGGGTGTGCATTCTGGTTCTTTGTATCATAGTCTGTTTTCTTTGGGTTTTTTTTTTTTTTTTTTTGGTAATGTATTGTTTCCTTCTTCCGTAAGAACATCATTCCAAATAGTGGTGATAAATGATGATTGCACTTTCAGTGTCCTTACCCCTTACTGTTCCCCTTTCCAAGTGGTTTGGTTATAGATTCTTCAAGATTTAGCACACTGCTACCTGTGCAACCACAGCACAGTTCCCACTTACCTCAGTAAAAGCCTGTCCACAGCCTGACAGGTATGTAGGTCTGTGTAGTATAAAGGTCTACTTAAGTCATGCACTCTGGCCATTTTTGAAGCTACATCAGGGGCGTCCAACTTTTTTTCTTACTGCCTCTAAACTCCCCTGCATGTTGTCCTATATGTCCATGCGCACACATACTGTAGGCTTCTAGCCAGAGGCATACCTAGGGTCTCCAGCGCCCTTGGCTAGGAGCTGTATTGAGACCCCCCCTAAAAAAGATTGCCATTTTTATTTTTTCTTGTTTAGATCAATTTTAATAATTCTCTACATTTTTAAAGGTAATGTTCCTATATAAGCTATCCACCATGTATAGGGAAACATATGTAGCATTCTATTTTGTTCCCTAATCCTCCCTGTCCCATAAAAAAAAATGTATAAAAGGGAATTGGAAGTTTCGGAGGTTTCCAGCAGTCACTCAAAGCCCTCCGCGCTATATGAAATCCCCGCAACTCGTACACATGAAATAGCAAAGCTTCATATACAATGCTTTCCCAATAATGCCAACAATAATGTGTGTTATCAACCTCAAATCATAAATATATATTTAAACACATATATTTAGACTTGTGAGATGATGGTGATGTGCCAGAGGAATGCTTGTTGTCACCATATTGCAAGCATAGTAGAGGCACATCACACCTTATGACAAGCACAACACAGGCCATTACACCTTATTGCAAACACAATATTGGTAAATCACACCTTTTTACAAGCATAACACTGGGACATTACACCATACCAGTAGTAAGATCAGGTACAGGGCTGGTGCTACCAGTAAGGCGACCCAGGCAGCCGCCTAGGATGCAACATACCAGGGGGCGCCGGCAAAGCCTGACCTGAGGTAAGTGACTTACCGTAAGTCACTGAAGGGGTTGTAAGCAGTGGAGGCCTGGGTGGGAGCGATGGCATATGTAGGAACCGATCCGTCCATTTCTTGCCTGCAGCCACTGAGAGTCTGCTTCTTCTCCTCCTCCCCCTCCTCCAGGCATCCAGAGGCGGCAGGAGAGAAATGGACGGAATGGTTCCTACATATGCCGCCGCTCCTATCCGCTGGAGGACCTTCAGGTTGAATCTATGCAACCAGGGCTGCCCATAGGGAGCTGCAAGCTTCCTTTGCTTTCTCCCCTGAGTGCAGTACAGTGCAGCTTTTCCCCCACGTGTAGCCTCCTGTAGCTGGAAGACCTGTCACCTGATGGTCTCTCTGTGAGCCGGTGTAACGTTAAAAAACCATACCCCGTGAAGAAACCATACCCCTCGTCACTTCCGGTCTGAAACAGCAGAGCAGCGCAGTAGTGCGCATGCTCAGAGCCCCGGATACGTAATTGAAGGAGAAAGAATTTGACAAGTGCGCATGCTCGGTGGGCATGAAAATATCACGGCACTGTTTCTAATGTTATACTTGCGGTGGGTACATTAAAACACTTCGGGTGCAACATAAATCATCTCCTCTCCTATCGCTGTAACATCCCTCATCTCCGGTAATAAATATAAAAGCGGCGGCGGGTGTATGAGACGTAAATGTGACGGCGATCGCGGCTCCGTGATCCGCTTTTATATTTATTACCGGAGATGAGGGATGTTACAGCGATAGGAGAGGACATGATTTGTGTTGCACCCGAAGTGTTTTAATGTACCCGCCGCAAGTTTAACTACCGTGAGAAATCCATACCCTCCGTAGCTGAACCGGAAGTGACGAGGGTATGGTTTTCTCACGGGTATGGTTTTTTTCACGGAACACCGGCAGCTTCTCCACTGGCCGACTAAGCTGGTGGGCGGGGCGGGGTGGGGCGGGGTGTGGCTACCTTCACTTAGTTGCATAGATAGTTTCCATGCTAAAAATGGTAGAGGAAGATTATATATATATACACACACACACACACACAGTGCCTTGCGAAAGTATTCGGCCCCCCTTGAACTTTGCAACCTTTTGCCACATTTCAGACTTCAAACATAAAGATATAAAACTGTAATTTTTTGTGAAGAATCAACAACAAGTGGGACACAATCCTGAAGTGGAACAAATTTTATTGGATATTTCAAACTTTGTTAACAAATAAAAAACTGAAAAATTGGGCGTGCAAAATTATTCAGCCCCTTTACTTTCAGTGCAGCAAACTCTCTCCAGAAGTTCAGTGAGGATCTCTGAATGATCCAATGTTGACCTAAATGACTAATGATTATAAATAGAATCCACCTGTGTGTAATCAAGTCTCCGTATAAATGCACCTGCACTGTGATTAGTCTCAGAGGTCCTTTTTTAAGCGCAGAGAGCATCCTGAAGAACAAGGAACACACCAGGCAGGTCCGAGATACTGTTGTGGAGAAGTTTAAAGCCAGATTGGATACAAAAAGATTTCCCAAGCTTTAAACATCCCAAGGAGCACTGTGCAAGCGATAATATTGAAATGGAAGGAGTATCAGACCACTGCAAATCTATGAAGACCTGGCCGCCCCTCGAAACTTTCAGCTCATACAAGGAGAAGACTGATCAGAGATGCAGCCAAGAGGCCCATGATCACTCTGGATGAACTGCGGAGATCTACAGCTGAGGTGGGAGACTCTGTCCATAGGACAACAATCAGTCGTATACTGCACAAATCTGGCCTTTATGGAAGAGTGGCAAGAAAAAAGCCATTTCTTAAAGATATCCATAAAAAGTGTCGTTTAAAGTTTGCCACAAGCCATCTGGGAGACACACCAAACATGTGGAAGAAGGTGCTCTGGTCAGATAAAACCAAAATCGAACTTTTTGGCAACAATGCAAAACGTTATGTTTGGCGTAAAAGCAACACAGCTCATCAGCCTGAACACACCATCCCCACTGTCAAACATGGTGGTGGCAGCATCATGGTTTGGGCCTGCTTTTCTTCAGCAGGGACAGGGAAGATGGTTAAAATTGATGGGAAGATGGATGGAGCCAAATACAGGACCATTCTGGAAGAAAACCTGATGGAGTCTGCAAAAGACCTGAGACTGGGACGGAGATTTGTCTTCCAACAAGACAATGATCCAAAACATAAAGCAAAATCTACAATGGAATGGTTCACAAATAAACATATCCAGGTGTTAGAATGGCCAAGTCAAAGTCCAGACCTGAATCCAATCGAGAAACTGTGGAAAGAACTGAAAACTGCTGTTCACAAACGCTCTCCATCCAACCTCACTGAGCTCGAGCTGTTTTTCAAGGAGGAATGGTCAAAAATTTCAGTCTCTCGATGTGCAAAACTGATAGAGACATACCCCAAGCGACTTACAGCTGTAATTGCAGAAAAAGGTGGCGCTACAAAGTATTAACTTAAGGGGACTGAATCATTTTGTACGCCCAATTTTTCAGTTTTTTATTTGTTAAAAAAGTTTGAAATATCCAATAAATTTCGTTCCACTTCATGATTGTGTCCCACTTGTTGTTGATTCTTCAAAAAAAAAAATTACAGTTTTATATCTTTATGTTTGAAGCCTGAAATGTGGCAAAAGGTTGAAAAGTTCAAGGGGGCCGAATACTTTCGCAATGCATTGTATATATATAAAAATATTTAAATATGCATTTTTAAGTGCAGAAAACACATGTGAAAGTTATATATGAAAAGTAATCCAATATAATATTTAAGTGTCCGTTCCACCATCAGTCTATAAGTGACAAAGACAAAACAACAGTCCAAAAAAAGTGCTCCACTTCAAGTTAAGTTCACATCTATGCGGTTGATGCGTTTTTCAGGCACGTTCTGCATTTTCAAACCCGCATTTATAATGCATTTTTGCATGCCGTTCTCATGCGTTTTGTGTTTTTTTTTTCCTTTAAAAACACTGCATATAGCTGGCTGCTAAAAAGCAGAGGCGGAAGCTGGCCGATGCGTCCTTAACAACCAATTAGTCATCAACTCCCCCCTGACAGCTGAATGTAAAAAAAAGAAGTGCCGGAAAAAAAGATTTGTGAAAAAAACAGAGTGCCCCCCCCCTAGATCTATACCAGGCCCTTTGGGTCTAGTATGGATTTGCAGGGGAACCCTATGCCAAAATGAAAAAAAAAATTGGTGTGGGGTATCTACCCCAATCTATACCAGACCCTTAACTGAGCATGCAGCCAGGCAATGTAGGAAAGGGAGGGGACGAGTGAGCACCCTCCTCCTGAACCATACCAGGCCACATGCCCCCAATATGGGCAGGTGCTTTGTGGCAGGGGGGGGCTCTGCCCCTCCACCCCAAAGCACCTAGACTCCATGTTGATAGGGACAATGGCCTCTTTCTTACACCCCTGGGCTGTGTTTGTTGGGTCTGTAGGTGGGGGGCTTATCAGAATATGGAAGCCCCCTTTAACAAGAGGGTCCCCAGATCCTGGCCCCCCATGTGAATGAGTAGGGGTACAATGTACCCCTACTCATTCACTAAAAAAGTGTCACTTAGAAAAAATAACAGAGTTTTTGACAATTCCTTTTTTAAAAAATACAAAAATAATGTCCCCGATGTAGATCCATCATCAATCATGCCGCTTGCTGGACCCGAAAAAAACAAACTCGTCAAAGGCTAACCGCGACTGCCCACTCCTCCATCTGACACTTTTTAAACAGGTAAGGGGCAGGGCCACCGGTGACAGGCTACCTGAAGGCTATTTGTGTAAACCACAGTCAGTTGCCCTTTCCTAAATGTTGTACATTCACATACTAGGCTGGTTTTCATATACCAAGTGAAGGCTTGATAGAGAAAGTTTTTCTGTATTCATTTCCCCTACTCACCACTTTTTTTTTAAATACCAGCCTGTAGACCTGTTACAGCATTAGAGTTCCTGCTTTCCAGCCTTGTTTTCGTTATTTGACATTTCATTAAACAATAATGGTACCTGTGTTATACAGGTTAACAATACTAATAGCTACCACTAAAAATATACCGTACTACTAATATTTTACTGCTGCCTAAAAATCATTGAAAATAAATTGTTTTTATATTTAAACTGTATATAGCCTACCATTTGATGGAACTTTATTTTCCATTTGCCTCAGAGCTCTTTAAAGCAATATTCCACCCCCCCCCCTTTTTTTGTTCATACCCCCACTTACCTGGTGGTTAGCTCTGCACGGTTTAGATACTCACCCACCCAGTGGATCCAGGGATGTCCAGCTGAGATCCCCTTTTTTACTGGTAGCACTCGGTCCCGCTTCACCATGTTTTGCTCCGATGTTATCCAGAGGCTGCCCACTGTTCCGTGTTTAGTCAGGCACACCTTTTAATTATACCCTTCTAGGCCCACCCCCCCCTCCATCTTTACTAAGTGGAAGGCTTTGTCTCCTTGGATATGTGATGTGAATATTCTAGGAGTCAAAGGGGTGCTGTACAAGGAAGGGGGTGGAGACAGACATTTTTTTTATTTTTAAAAATGTAAACATGGGAAAAAAAACAGCGCTTGACATGCTCAGGACTGGAGGAGGGGTGGAGAGGAGGAATCATGCAGTAAAGGGTGAAGAGCCACTTTAAAGCAGTTCTTCAGTCGTACCAAAAAAAAAAAAAAGTCATTATTTGTATTTTATTATTAATTACTTATCTGCTGACTCTTAAAAAAAAGGACACTTACCTGTTCAAGGATCTAGCGCCTTCCTCACCCGGGCCAGTTTTTTTGCAGTCTTTGGGTCCCCGGAAACAAGTCTGCTGACATCCGCCTCCCCATAGAGAATAATGGGTGGTCCAATCGGGTTCGCCCGAAAAACTGACAGGTGGACTCAATCGGTCCTCTGGTGTGAAAGGAGCCTAAGGCCCCTTTCACACAGGCGGACCTTTCAGATCCGCCAAAAAAACTGACAGGCGGATCTGAACAGTCACCGCATACATCTCTATGGGGCATCGGATGTCAGCGGAGACATGTCCGCTGACATCCGATCCGTCAAATCTGGATGGATGGAAACCCTATTTTCCATCCGTCCAGCGGATCGGATAAGAATGGACAGACAGTCCGTTCCCATCCGATTCCCCCATAGAGATGCATAGGGACCTGACAGCTCTGTCTCTGCACACAGCACGGAGATACAGTTGTCATCCTCCTGCTCAGCGGGGAATCGGCGGATCGATCTCCCGCTGAGAAAAACGGAGTCTGCCTGACTGACTCCAAGTGTGAAAGGGCCCTAAATGTTTTGCAGAAATCAGATTGCCATAAAAGTTTTTTATTTTTTTTTCAATTTCATTCTAGGTATATTTCAGTACCCAGTGTGTGAGTTTCCAAAAGTCAGCATGTGTGCAATATATACTGTATATGATTTACCTTTTATCCCAGGTCATCTGTTGTCCTAGGGCATCACACACAGGGTTCACTACCAAAGATCCAGGGCTGCATCAAGTTTTTTTTTACCTTTTGTGAATCATGAATATGTTAGAAATACAAACGTACAGAGACACAATTTAATTTAAACTTGCTTTGTTACTGTGCAGGTGCATTGTATTCAAGGAAAGTCACAATTGATGGGGAGCAAATTTCACTCCAAGTGCAAGATACACCTTATGTATCAATGGAGGTAAGCTTTGTATCTGCAACATATACATGTTAAAAAGCCACAATCCTGTGAAAAATTGTATGTAAACTATGACCAAATTTGATTTTATTGGGTTTCTTTAAAACAGAAAGTAGAAAATATAGTTTTTTTTTTTCAAATCTAAATCTAAAAGTGGCAATAGATGGATCAAAAAACAGCTGGTTCAGCAGAGACTGGCCAAATTTCAATCAGTGTTTGGCTGTCCCTGTTTAAGAGAAATTGATTGTGAGAAGTTAGACAATTACGGTGTATGCCCCAAATACCCAACAGCTGATTTTTCTTGCTAAATTTATACAGAGATTACTTGAGTTCCCAGAAGGCCTATTGTTGGTTGGTGGGGATTTTAATATGAGCTTGGAGCCCTCATTTAACACCTCCTCAGGCAGGCCCTCTTTGTCTGCAGCAGCCCAGAAACATTTTAGAAACTCTTAAGGTTGTTGAAATAACCTGAGACTGATTCATGCCTCTGAGAAAAATTTTACGTAATATTTGATCACCTATCAGTCCTTTTCTAGAAGAGATTTAATGTTCCTTGGCCACATATCCTTAAACTGGCCATACATGGTTGGTGGTTGAATGAAAATGTCTCATGTATGGTCAGCCCTAGAGACAGTTCAATTCATGGATATTAATCCTTTACCAATATTGGATTACGCATTGGTTTCTATTCTCTTAAAATGCCCCTGAAAGTCACCCTGGAAAGTGGAAATGGAGACTAAATGAGAACATGCTTGATGATGTAGTAGTAGAAGCACTTGTGAGGCAAACTATTCCTTTATACTGCGAGAAAAATTACTTGGAGGAGGTGAAAAGGAGAAGCCTCTGGGAGGCCCATATAGTCATGGTAAGGGGGGGGGGGGGATTTATAGCCCAGGGGGCACAACTCAAGAAGAAACGTCAGACACACATCTTGAAATTGATCCAACAATATCTAGAAATCAAAACTCTGTGGGTAGGGTGGGGATATGGGGAATCCCTGCAGCTATATTCCAAATGCCAAGAAATTACACAGAGAGTTATATCGTCAGAGAGTTACATCGTCAGGTGCAAAACTTCTAAAAAAGTGGTAGGTTGCATGCGAAAGAGCTTAAAAAAAATGGGTAGAGAGAACATACATCCATAAATTGACCACCTCCTGGGTGGACAATTGTTCAGATATCTTTTATACCTCAACATATAGGGATTGTTATCAGGATTTACATACATTTAGGTGGCGGAACCCCTTATAGCACAGGAAAAACAGAGGCATAAAATCAGAGAACATCTGAGGAGGTGTCTTTCCCAGAGCTAACGAAACACATTTCTACAGCCTTAAAGCAGGAATATATTTGGTGGAAGATATATCTATGACCGTGAAAAGCCATAGCTACTGGATGGTTTTGCCAGAGAACATTTCCTGTGGCTTCTGAGGTCTTTCTGACTCATATTACAATAATCCCTAAAGAGTGCAAAGATACTACCAAATGCCAGCATTTTAGGCCCATGCCCCCTTTGAATGTGGATATGAAATTTGTGGTCAAAAACCTTGTATACAGATTGAAATTTTACCTGACAGGGTATTTCACTGGGACCAGGTGGGCTGGGAAACCAGGAATAGTTAAGAGGTCACTCTCCACTCATCCATTGGGTGAAAGCTAATACTCCCCTGTGCTTATTCTGTCAACAGATGGTGAAAAAGCATTGTATAGAACAGATTGGGTTTTAGGAATGAGTTTTTACAATTGGTAATGAATGAGAATATGCTTCGGTGGGTAGGAGCACTAGACAGTTTGTCCAGCAGCAAGGGTTAAGGTTATTAACACTTTGTCAACCTCATTGCAAATAAAAACAGCATGAGACCAAGGCACCCTCTTTTTCTATGATTCATTCTTTCATTGAAAGCATTATTTTGTAAAATCAGAAATAACCCAGATATCACAGTAGTTCATATAGACTCCATGCATCATAAAGCCAAAGCATGGCATTCTGTTTTTCACAACCAGGCCCTGAATCTCCCTGCCGAATGAAACTATCTAGATTTCAGAACTCTTTCATTTGAAGTAATGTTACCCAATTACAATCCACCATAGCATCACCTATTTAGTTCACCTCTCTAAACACTCTTATACTCTTTATAGACATGATGACTCTCAGCTTACTCAGGCAAAGCTAATTAATTCAGACAGGGTAAATAGTACTAGAGCTTACTCTCCAATAGCCCTGTTGGAGGCGGGGATGGGGGGAGGTTGAAACTACTTGCTCAACCTAGTAATAGGGTTTCTTTCCAATTTATTCCTGGAGATATTACCAAATGTGGTTTGAAAGAGTGTTTGCCGAGAGATTTTACTACTAAACCCCTGTTGTTTTCCTATAAATTTCTTCTTAATCTAGAGTCGCAACCGGACTCCTATTTCATCAGGGAAGAGAGAGTTCAGTTCCACAGTATCTGACAGTCAAAAGGCTAATGTAGCAAAGTTGGTACATGCCTCTTCTTTTAGCTCTAAAGTTCAGGAGTCTTGCTATAAGCTATACCCCTAATGGTACGGAGTACTATCCAAACTTGCAGTGATTTATCCTGGTGATTCCATACTGTTGGGGGGCTGTGGGATGACTGAGACACTCCTAAATTTGTGGCTGAATTGTCCCTTTTATCAAACCCTTATAATCAGTGATACACATTATGGACCAATGACTACAACCTAATATTTCCAATATTCCATTGACAACACTCTTTCATGGAATAAACATTTCTAATAAATCCTTTAAAAAAATTCACCGGTAACTCGCTTGCTCAATGCGGGTAAATCCCTTTTAAATCTAGTTGATGAAAAACGAATAGAGCTCCCTTGATAGAGGAATGGTTGAATAAGGTAAATTAGTTTATGGAGAACAAAAAGTTGGACATATACCATTCAAGATCAATAATTTTTTTTTTTTTTTTTTGTTTAATTTGTTTTTATTGAAAATGGTTAAATAGAACATTGACAAAACAATCCGACACAGCATACTGTGAGAGAACAGCAGAGTCATAACAATATAAGTACAAATGACCAACATATGCCGTGCAGTGCCAGAGAATACGATAGAACACATACACAATGCATACATCTTATCCTGCACAGCTCTGACTCGAGGCGAACAACCAGTCCATAACCAATATGAGCAGTAAAACAAAAGCTATGTCGGGAGAAGAGCAGAAGAAAGAGAAAGGAAAAAAAGGAGGATAGAAGAAGGGGGGGGGGGGGGGAGGAGAGAGAGGGTGGGTAGACCACGGGCTACAAAAGTTTTAGCATGTACACATTAATCGGGTGGGGCGTTAGTAGAAACGCCATCTGTGAGTAAAGAAATATAAGCCGGTGAGGCTTTAAAGGTTGACCATGAGTACCAGATAGATTGAAAGCGATCCAGCTTGTCTCGGGCAATAAAGGTGAGTTCTTCCAGCTGACAAGTCGCATCCACTTTTAGTAACCATTCCCGCACTGTGGGAATGGTGGGAGTGCCCCAATGAAGGGGTATCAGAGCCTTTGCAGCATTAAGCATGTGGGGTATGACTGAACGTTTAAATTTAGAAAGAGGCAAAGTAGTACCATGCAACAAGACCACCCATGGGTCAGCTGGGATCCTTTCTTCCGTGATAACCTGGATAATTTGTAGATCAATAATATGGTTTTTATAGTCTTTGGGCAGTTTGGTTCCTTTTTCAAATCACTGAAAATACAAAAAGTTTGTTGGGTCAGGATAGCCTATTACTTCACCTTTCCCATTAATATAACATGGTTCATTCAGTTATAAAAACAGATACAGATGAGATGGTCGCTGTTTTTTTGTATGTGTGTTTGTTTAATATTTTTTGTTTTGAAGTCAAGAAAAATGTAGACCACTGTGGAAAGGTTTGTCAATCCTATAAGCATAGTATTTGTGCAGTTGAGACAATATTTTGAGAGAATACTGTCTGTTTTATGTGGAAATTACTTCTTTGTTGATAATCCTGCCTTAACTGTATATAGCGTGAAGTACAGTATATGTGTACTTTTGAAAATGTAGATGCTTGTGTATATATAGGGGTGAGCTGTGGATGAAAGCGCTTGTTTTCTGTTTAGAAATAGGCTGCAGGCAGTGGGCAAGTGTAGGCCACTGACAAACTCCAGCTCCTATCAAATTACAATTAGTAAAAAAGAAGGGGTTGTGGCACAGATCACTGGCAAATGCTAATTGTTTGTGTGGTGGCTCTTTCTTTGGTATACTGTGTATACAGTATACACACACTGGGGTTGATGATTTCATAAAGGTATATGGACTTTTTACTTTGCAAGTTTAGTTGCAGTCCACTAAAGAATTATCCCACGTTGAGTGCTTAGTGAATGAGATAAAGCTCTGCTGACAACACTGAAGAAATAACACTTTGCTACAATGTAAAATAGTGAGTGTACAGCTTGTATAACAGTGCAAATTTGCTGTCCCTTCAAAATACCTCAACACACAGCCATTAATGTCTAAACCGCTGGCAACAAAAGTGAGTATACCCCTAAGTGAAATTGTCTAAATTGGGCCCAATTAGCCATTTACAACCCCCCCCCCCCCCGTTGTCATGTGACTCGTTAGTGTTACAAGGTCTCAGGTGTGAATGGGGAGCAGGTGTGTTAAATTTAGTACCAATGGGGGCACCCAAAATGTGAGACAACTGTGTCCTGTATAGCCTGGACACATAACCGTCAAGAGACCTTTTGGAAATCCAATTGGTCTCAAAAAATAGGAGGGGAGCCACCACAGCCAAATGCAATACTACAAAATACAGATTAAGGGGCCATAGACAACCCCTTGGAACGGCTGCAAGAAAGGGATGCTCAAACCAACTCAGTGAAAAAGTGAAAAACTTTATTAAGGATCAGAATTGAGACATGATCTAAAATAACCCCATTATGGGGAATACATTACAAATATCAACAGGCTCAAAGATAGCAACAGAAAACATATATGACACATAAAAACAACGACACACTCACACAAGGCCGGCCTCACACATACTCCGGAAGATCAAACCAATGGGAACCTTGGCAAGCCGCATGCACTCCTTACGGGGTTTGTTGATGCGGTGAGCTCAGGGATCCATAGGTTAATCATGCCACAATATAAACTTGATCAAGATGTAATAATAAACTGAAAATGTACCACCAGATAGCAAGGGATCATGACCTTCTTTCATATTTCCATTTTAGCAGCTCAGCACTGTACGGTTGTCATGATATAATTAAGAAGTTCAGTCATGGACTATATAATTCATTGTTAAATTTCAGCAGTATACTTAATAGCAGACTAAACTCTCACATCAAGATAGCGGATGCCAATAAATTTAGAATTTTCAAATTAATTTCACCATGAGGGAGGCGGTGTCTAAAGGAATATCTGCAGACCAAGTAAACTGAATTGAAGTGCATAGAGCCAAATCCCGTGTTGATCGGGGGCAAATTTGTTATTCAGGAGGTGTTATACAGTTCCTCTTGTAAATGGGGCAACATTGTCGAACCAACAGACGTTCCTCTGGAGCAGAAAGTCACTTGTATTTTCAGAAATTGCAAGGTGCGGGAGCAGGGGAGAGACGCAGTGCAATGGATTTTCTGCGCGGGCTCACACCATTACTAGGCTGTATCCCATGGAAATTAATTTAACCATGGGCCAAATACTGGCCTTCCGTTAGTTGGCAGGTATCACCTGAGTGTCCATAGACAGCTTGGTGGTCATGGCCTTTTCTCTATCCCCCTATCAATGTATGATTTTATGCTCACCGTTCATTTAAGGCATTTGAATCGGATAACCTTCTGCTCGTTTTTTCTGGGTAGCGTCTTGGTAAGGGCCCGGCATCTAGCTGCGGCTCCAGCCAACCTCGTGGGGACGGCGTGTTCCAGGTTTGAGACCGAACTTCCGCGCTGTGAGTAGAAGCTGGAGCGCATTGGTGGCTCTTCCGGGTTGTGCGGGGCCGGCGTGTGACGTCAACGCGTTTCGCGTGCGTGTTAAATTTAGTGTTATCGCTCTCACTCTCTCATACTGGTCACCAGTGATATGGAAGTAACTGCGTTAAAGTAAACGGCGTTACTTAACGCAGTTACTTTTGAGGGTAACGAGTAATCTAACTGGATACTCGTTCTCTCCCTGTAACGACGCTGCCGATACTTTCGGCTGCGTTACTGCAATTACATCTACTGCCACCAGATGGCAGTAGATGTAATTGTAATTCCCCCTCTCCTCTATGACCGCTGTCTGTGGTACAGGAAGTAGAAGAGGAGGAGACTCAGCCAAGGAAGGAGACACTCGAGTCGGCAGATGATGATGGCTGCAGTGTAGAGGGGCGGAGATGACGGCTGTGGAGGCGGAGATGATGGGGAGATGCAATGCTCTGGCAGAACTTGCCTGGCTACATATCCACGGAGGGTTTTGGAAACTATGGAGATGACTACAGCGGGCGGAGGCAGATCGTTTTTCATGCTATGGAGCTGCGGTGTGGAGTACAGGGAGATGCACTGCTCTGGGGGGGTGGGGGTGTTAGTGGCTACATATCCATGCAGGGTCCTGCAAACGTCAGGAGTTGGGACTGCAGATGAGTGTGCATTGGGCCTGTTTAGTAGTGGGATGGGAGTTAGTTGCTGGATGGTGGATGGCAACCCCCAACTCCTGACATTTGCAGGACCCTGCATGGATATGTAGCCACTAAACCCCCTCCCCCCCCCCCCCAGAGCAGTGCATCTCCCTGTACTCCACACCACAGCTCCATAGCATGAAAAACGATCTGCCTCCGCCCGCTGTAGTCATCTCCATAGTTTGCAGGACCCTCCATGGATATGTAGCCAGGCAGGTTCTGCCAGAGCATTGCATCTCCCCGTCATCTCCGCCTCCGCAGCCGTCATCTCCGCCCCTCTGCAGCCATCATCTCATAATGGGTTAATCATATCAAGGTATATCGGGCTCGAGAGGCAGAGAGCACAGCGCGCCAGCCCCAGGAGGAGGACGGAGCCAGACGGACCCGGACAGTGTGCCAATGCCTGCCAGGCCACACCACCTCCAGCAGCCAGCACAGCAGGTACCAAAAAAATAAAAACCTCACAGTCAATCAGGACTCAGATCCACACCGCCTCCACCAGTGTGCCACACCGCCACCACCTCCACCAGTGTGCCACACCGCCACCACCACCACCAGTGTGCCACACCGCCACCACCACCAGTGTGCCACACCGCCACCACCACCATTGTGCCATACCGCCACCACAACCAGTGTGCCACACCGCCACCACCACCAGTGTGCCACACCGCCACCACCAGTGTGCCACACCGCCACCACCAGTGTGCCACACCACCACCAGTGTTTCACACCGCCACCACCAGTGTTTTACACCGCCACCACCAGTGTTTTACACCGCCACCACCAGTGTTTCACACTGCCACCACTCGTGTGCCACACCACCAACAGCCAGCCACTCCAGGCAGCAGGTACCAAAAAACAAAACAAAATACAGTTACTCACAGTCAGGAGGACTCAGAACTCAGACCCCCACAGTGTGCCACACCGCCACCACTATTAAAGATCTCATAGAACGTAATTGCATTATAGAATAGTAAAAAAAAGTCGCAGTTACTTTTCTGAGTAACTAATTACTTTTTCAATGTGGTAACTGAGTCAGTAACTCAATTACTTTTTGGGAGAAATAATTTGTAACTATAACTAATTACTTTTTTAAAGTAAGATGACCAACACTGCTGGTCACTGGAAGTTCAACAAGGCACCTCATGGCAAAGAACTCTCTGAGGATCTAAATAAAATAATTGTTGCCCTACATAAAGATGGCATAGGCTATAAGAAGATTGCCAAGACCCTGAAAATGAGCTGCAGCTCGGTGGCCAGGACCATACAGCGGCTTTACAAGACAGGTTCCACTCAGAACAGGCCTCGCCTTGGTCGACCAAAGAAGTTGAGTGCAACTGCTCAGGGTCATATCCAGAGGTTGTCTTTGGGAAATAGACGTATGAGTGCTGCCAGAATTGCTGCAGAGGTTGAAGGGGTGGGGGGGTTAGCCTGTCAATGCTCGGACTGTACGCCGCACACTGCATCAAATTGGTCTGCATGGCTGTCGTCCCAGAAGGAAGCCCCTTTTAAAGATAATGCACAAGAAAGCTGCAAAACGTTTGCTGAAGACAAGCAGACTAAGGGCAGGGATTACTGGAACCATGTCCTGTGGTCTGATGAGACCAAGATAAACTTATTTGGTTCAGATGGTGTCAAGCGTGTGTGGCGGCAACCAGGTGAGGAGTACAAAGACAAGTGGGTCTTGTTTACAGTCAAACATGGTCGTGAGAGTGTCATGGTCTGGGGCTGCAGGAGTGCTGCCAGCACTGGGGAGCTACAGTTCAT
The DNA here is from genome assembly GCF_965119305.1 of Pelophylax lessonae. Lineage (NCBI taxonomy): Eukaryota > Metazoa > Chordata > Amphibia > Anura > Ranidae > Pelophylax > Pelophylax lessonae. Next base: position 171,786,166 of record NC_138774.1, on the reverse strand, counting down.
CGAGGGAACCATCCATGAATGCCAACATGTTCTGTGACATACTGAGGCCGAGTATGATCCCCTCCCTTCGGAGACTGGGCTGCAGGGCAGTATTTCGACATGATAATGACCCCAAACACACCTCCATAATGACCACTGCCTTGCTAAAGAAGCTGAGGGTAAAGGTGATGGACTGGTCAAGTATGTCTCCAAACCTAAACCCTATTGAGCATCTGTGGGGGCATCCTCAAACGGAAGGTGGAAGAGCGCAAGGTCTCTAACATCCACCAGCTCTGTGATGTCATCATGGAAGAGTGGAAGAGGACTCCAGTGGCAGCCTGCACAGCTCTGATGAACTCCATGCCCAAGACGGTTAAGGCAGTACTGGAAAATAATGGTGGCCACACAAAATATTGACACTTTGGGCCCAATTTGGACATTTTCACTAAGGAGTCTACTCACTTTTGTTGCCAGTGGCTTAGACAAATAATGACTGTGTGTTGGGTTATTTTGAGGGGACAGCAAATTTTCACTGTTCTACAAGTTGTACACTCACTACTTTACATTGTAGCAAAGTGTAATTTCTCCAGTATTGTCACATGAAAAGATATAATAAAATATTTACAAATCTGTAAGAGGTGTACTCACTTTTGTGAGATACTGTGTGTGTGTGTGTATATATATATATATGTATTGTAGGAAGGTGACCCCGGGTCACTGTGTGTGTTAGCAATCTACGCCTGGTTTTGATTAAGACAGGCCTGCTGATTGCACACTTGTGGGCTGGGTTCATATTATTCCAAGGTTTAGCTAACAGTTGGAGACAGCTCCACCCCGGCAGACAGGAGGTCTGGCCTGGGAGTCAGTGCAGCACGAGGCTGCTATCAGTGTGCACCCTGTTGGGTGAGTGAAGTCTGTGGGAGACAGACAAGAGCCTTGAGTTTGAGGCCAGAGCAGCAGCGCTGCAAGTACAAGCCAGGAGGGCTGCAAGTTCAAGCCAGGAGGGCTGAATGATCATTTATTTTTGCTGAGGATAGAAATGCTGAAACCCCTGCGTGGGAAACCTATGTTATTTTTTCTGCTTGATGAACTTTCCTTTTAATAAACATGGGAGAGGAAAGCCCTTAATAGAAAGAAAAAGTGAGTGACGGTGTCCTTTCAACGCTCTACAGTTGATGCGAATCTCACAGTATATATATATATATATATATATATATATATATACACACACACACACACACACACACACACACCTTTTATATAATTATAAAAGCGGCAATCCTATCCTGCCTCGGTGACATATGCTTGATAATGCTTCTATAGCATCTATCCCTCCCATGTTTCTTTTGGGACATCTACTTATCCCCTGGGATGTCTACCACACAGTAGCTCAAAAGGTAAGTACCCTGTAGATGCCTGAGGCATCTAAAAAGTACAGATGAGACATGGCAGTAAACAATCACAAATTTTCCCATCATTGTCCACCACTTTTTTTTTTTTTTTTTTTACATGTTCTTAGGCACATTATTAAATCTTCCCACCAGACCACCCGTTTTGGGGGTGGTATGGAGGTGTGAGATTTTGAACAACTTACATAATTGCTTCATGACTCTGGACATACTGTAAATTGGGTGCCCTGGTCCATTAATAGTTCATCCGGAATACCTACATAGCTAAATACCTGAACAAGTTCTGTGCAAATACCCTTGGCTGAAGTATTACGCAAGGGAATGGCTGCAGGTTACCATGTGGCATAATCCAGTATTACCACATAGCTCCCAACTGTCCTTTATTTGGAGGGATTGTCCCTAATTCGGAACAATGTCCCTCTGTTCCTCTTTCCTCCTCATTTGTCCCTCATTTTGGTCTGATCTATACAGTTGTATATAAAATGCACTATTTAACTATCAAAAAGTGTTTCCCATTCCCATTCCCAAACCTTTCATCCAATTTATACATTGCTGCATTTGTAAATTCCAAAAGCAAATATAAAGGAATAGTGGTAAAAAAAATGAACTTATGGGTTTAACCAATCATTGTTTTGTACAATTCTCCTTTAGGGGGGCTTGGCAGAGGAGTGTCACATAGTTACATAGTTACATAGTAGTTGAGATTGAATAAAGACAACAGTCCATCAAGTTCAACCTGTGTAGGTGTGTGTGGATGCATTCATTTCCCATACCCCTGAATGCTGTGATCTTTGAGATGCACATCCAAGAGTATTTAAAAAGTAGCCATATTCTCCGCAGCTACCACCAATTGTGGAAGAGAGTTCCACAATCTTATTGCCCTTACAGTAAAAAAAAAAAAAAAAAAAACCTTACCAGGACCATAACTACAGGGGTTGCGATTGCAACTGGGCCCCATGCTCCAGGGAGGCCTGTGTGGCTCTCCTGTACACCTTGATCAGAATGGCGTAACAAACAACAAAAAGTGATGAAAGTGCGCTCAAAGTACAACTTCCCTTCTAGTGGGGAGAAAAGAAAAAAAGAAGTCCATGGCACATATAGCTCCTGCTGACACGCACACCATATAGCCTAGTCATTTCTTTGGCAGGCCTGTACTTATCGTGCACGTGGGACTATTGTGTAAGGGCTGTGCAGTGCTGGCCACACAGTAAAGGACTCATGCCTACTTACTTTTGCTAATAGGTGTCACTCATTCCCATCTCAGAAAGTTGAGAGGTATGTTACCAGTACATGCTGATGTCCCCGAGCAGACTTTAGGACTGGTCCCACCAAATCAATACCAATTCTTTAAAAAGGAATTTCAATAATCAGTAAAGGTATCAGCATACTTCGAAAAGAGGGCGATGGTGCAGAATACTGACGCTCTGGACATGATACTTGATACAGCAAATTATTTTTAAGAGCCATGTAGGAAAAAGACATCTCAACTTCAGGTTCAACAGGTTCCCCATCTATCAACGTAATGTTTTCTCTGGCTCTAGTAATCGTGGAGTCTTTCAGTTTTTCTGTACAAAAATAATTTTTTCTGACCTGTAAGTCAAGCACCACATTCTGTTCACTCTCATTATTCGAGTCAGGAAGAATTCCCCATTTGGTCAGATTCTGCTTCCTCTTGTCCCTCCTGGCTATTAGAGAGAAAGTAAAAAGGCTGACCCCTTCATTGCCCGCCCCAACAGGTTCCTCTTTTTTTCACTATCAAAAGGGTCAGGAGTTATGTGTTTCCCCTGTAGGGGGAGCTATATCCTCCCAGCACTTTTTGTTTTGCCACAATCTTTAAAATTTGAGGAAAATCTCTCCCTACTATGGTTTCATGAAGCAGAGAGGGTAATACCTCCACAGAATGTGTCACATAACAAGTTATCCTTTCATTCCCCCTTCATAGAACAGACAATAGTACTTCTCCATTTCCCTCAATGCCACAGATAGAATGCCCTCTTAAAATTACCACAATGTATTACAACCTATTATTATTAATATTATTATTAATGTATTACATAACCTCCCCTCTTTAATGTACAATTGCCTTAAATAGCTTGCCAGTGCAAACCCTAAGAAAGAAGACTGGAGTGAAGATACTGTAGAGTGGTGTGGAAAACAGGGTACTGATGATATTGGCTGGTCACTACATGTGATATACAAGAGTTAACAGGTTGAGGTTTAAACACTGTCTGGTTATGCAACGTTTGAATGTCTGGTTGCTGTAAAGAATATAATTTTTTCTTAATTGTTGTTAAAACATTATATATAATTTTAACTCCTATAGATAGAAGCTGTAATTTGAAAGTTGTCCTGTAATTTGCAGACTCCACTCTGCCTAAAACACAATCACCAAAATTCAAATCGACCCCAATTACAGTTTTCTGGAGGTAGTTCCCTTAAGAACTACCTGCACCTAATTCAGGCAAGCATTTGCGCCAGTGTCATTAACATTACCTATACGTGTGGCAAATTCAGGTAGTACTTACTACCACCACTTTGAATAGGAACCGTTACTATGGAAAATATGTCAAAATTTCTTATAAAAAACTAGGAACCCTTAATATGGAAAAAAATATGGAAAAAAATATGGAAAAAAATATGGAAAAATTACTAATAAAAAATAAAACGTGGCCCTGTATAAAAGTAAGAAAAAGCATACTCACTAGTTGAAGTTCTCATTCAAGAATCTATTACCGAGACAGCATAAAATTCTTAAAGCGGAGTTCCACCCAAAAGTAAAACTTCCACTCTTTTGCTTCCCCCCTCCGGTGCCACATTTGGCACTTTTTAGGGGGGAGGGTACCTGTTTTAGACCTGTTTTTGACAGGTACCCTTCCCCACTTCCGGGACACGGCGCCTCGGCTGTCCTTCCCGGAAGTTCGGCCCCCTCCTCCTTTCCCCGCCGCTGAGCCAATAGAAATGCGCAGCGTGCTTTGCGCATGCACAGTAGGGACCCGGCCGTGAAACCGCAAGGCTTCACTGCCAGGTTCCCTTACCGGCAATGGTGGCGGCAGCAGCCGACAGCCGATGGAAACATCAGCTGCGGTGCCGACATCGCTGGACTCCAGGACAGGTAAGTGTCCTAATATTAAAAGTCAGCAGCTACAGTATGTGTAGCTGCTGACTTTTAATTTTTGGAGGGGAAGACAGAACTCTGCTTTAAAGAATTACTGCCAGTTCTCTGTGTAGGAAACTGGCTGTAATTAACTGCTTTCCACCCGGCATAGAGTCAAATGACAGCCAAGCGGTAGCTTTCTTATCCTGGACATCATATGCATCTTTACCATGTGATAGCTGTGGCAGTAGTACACAGTGAATGAAAGGATGCAATTCTTAAAAATGTTTGCTTTTAAAAGTGATCATTACTGGTATAAGCATCATAGTGTGTACAAAAAAATAAAAATCCTGATCATTTCCCCAGTGTCGTACAGTGTCACTATGCTAACACTGTACAGCTTTGGTCACAGTATGTAAAAATATTAAAAAAAAAGAAAACATTATTATTGTTTTATCTTTTCCATCCCTGATCACCAGCACACTAGCCATACGGTTACACTGTACTGCTCTGGTGATAGTAAATAAAAAAAATATGTTTTGTTTAATTTCTTCATTTTCTAAAAACTTAAGACAAAAAATGACAACCTCAAAAATCTTACCATGTTTCTTACTAAATACCTCGGTCTGTCTGCTTTCTAAAAATTGGTCATTTTTGAGATATTTGTACTGTCCTGGCATTTTAGGGTTTCAAGAAATGAGATGAGGCAATAAGTATATCCAGACTGTCGATTTTCAAATATAGAGCTGCATCTCATAAAATTAGAATATCATCACTGACTATGGAAACTTCACACTGGACCTCATGCAACTTGGATTCTGTGCCTCTCCACTCTTCCTCCAGACTCTGGGACCTTGATTTCCAAATGAAATGCAAAATTTTCCACAGTCCGTGATGCATTGGGGGAGCCAGGTCACTACTGGTGTTGGTCCAATGTATTTTATTATCCAATGTGTTTTATCAAGTACAAAGTCAGCGCAGCCTTCTAACAGGATATTCTAGAGCATTTCATGCTTCCCTCTGCTGACCAGCTTTATGGAGATGCTGATTTCATTTTTCAGCAGGACTTGGCACCTGCCCACACTGCCAAAAGTACCAATACCTGGTTTAATGATCATGGTATCACTGTGCTTGATTGGCCAGCAAACTCGCCTGACCTAAACCCCATAGAGAATCTGTGGGGTATTGTCAAGAGGAAGAGGAGAGACACCAGACCCAACAATGCAGAAGAGCTGAAGGCCACTATCAGAGAAACCTGGGCTTCCATAAGACCTCAGCAGTGCCACACGCTAATCGTCTCCATGCCAGTGGCACGCCGCATTGATGCAGTAATTCATGCAAAAGGAGCCCCAACCAGGTATTGAGTGCATACTGTACTGTACATGGACTTACTTTTCTGTAAGCCAACATTTCTGTATTAAAAATATTTTTTATATTGGTTTTATGTACTGTAATATTCAAATTTTCTGAGATACTGAATTTTGGGTTTTCACTAGATGTAAGGCAAAATCGTCACAATTGACAGAAAGACATTTTTGAAATATATCACTCTGTGTGTAATGCATCTATATAAATTATATGAGTTTCACTTTTTGAATTGAACTACTGAAATAAATTAAATTTTTGATGATATTCTAATTTTATGAGATGCACCTGTATATATCATAGCTTGTGGAATCTATAACTTTCCTACAGACTAAATATTATACACTGATTTGGGTTATTTTTTTTACCAAAGAAATGTACCAGAATACACTTTGGCCTAAATTTATGAAGAAAGATGATTTATTTCCAAACTTTATAACAGAAACAAAGAAAGTCCCTTTTTTCAAATTTTTTGATCTCTTTTCATTTATTTGACAAAAAATAAAAATATTGATTTAATACCACCAAAAAAAAAAAAAAAACGCTATCTGTCTCAAAAAACAAAATAATACAAATTTTAATATGGGTACAGCAGTGTTGCATGACAGTCATTGTCATTCAATGCGTGACAGTGCTGAAAAATTGGCCTGGGCACGAAGGGGGTTAAAGTGTCCGGTATTTAGGTGGTTAAGACCAACTCTGAGGTATGCCAGTACTCAGAGCAGGCCGTGCCTGTGCTGGGAAGCGGTCATGTACAACGTATGTGCAGCTTCCCACACAGTGCTGTATCCACTGTCTCTTTTATCTGTTGAGCAGGAGATTCCGTGGGTCAAAGCTAAACGTAAGCAAAAGGGCTGTGGGATACAGCTGATGTCATTGCAAAAGATTTGTCACTGGGTGGGCAGAGCCTGATACAAAAATTAGAAAATGAGTTCCCCATCAGGTCCGCTTCCCTTTTGGGTGAGAACGCACAGCAGTATGTGGATTTAAAAACCACTTTTGGACTGAATAGCAGATCTGGATCTACCCACTCCTGTCCATTGTCAATTGGAAAAAAAGTGGAGTGGAAACAATGGGGAACTAATTGCTCAGTTTCTCATCAGGCTCAGCCCGCAGCAGTGTAAAAGTCCTTAGCCAAGCACCTGTCAGTGTGATGGGCACAGTGGCTAAGGCGGGCGGAATTGCACTGAGAAAGAAGTATTCATTGTGTCTGTGACAAGTATATAAATTGGTACCCTTTTGTTGTTGCACCCCGATGGAATTCTAAAGGGTGGCTACAACACCCTTTATGAATTTCCCCAAATATTTTTACATGTATGGGTAACCTTTTTTTTAATACTTTTATTAAGCTGTGACCATCATATTGTTTTCCAGTGATTAAACTATATTCACTAAATTATTGACCCACTTTCTGTTTGCAAATCCAGTGATTTAATGACCTGCTAAAGTCAAACAGTCAAGCAGACTGCCATAGCGAGAGTGTCCATATGAAAGCATTATCAGGAATTCTTGCAGTTATTGCGGGTGCAGAGACCTGGTACACCGTGCACTTCTTGTACTGTTTAGAAACCAGATAACAGAAGTGGTGCTTGGGAGCCCTTTACCAGCACATGGAAATGATTCTTCAGTCCCATCAGATAGAACATTTCAAGCCTTGCTGTCAGCATTGAGGCTAATGCTATATTAAACTTGTTTTGGGAGAACATCCAACTTGAATAAACCACACAAATTCCCACAAAACGCAGAGGGCCATATCTTAATCACAATCAGGCAGGCATGAGTCACTGGGATTGTTGTTTATAGTGGGTGCTGGACTGACTGTCCTTGTGTATGTGTGCATTTTGTAAAAATGCTGATTTATCTGGAAGTAAATCATATCCATATACTGCATTCATGCAGTGGCTATGTATAGCAGAGAGCCAGCTTTTTCTGCCTACAATGCAATATTACAGAGGAGAGCAGTTGTGAATGCAGCTGACTATGAAAACATAGTAACTTGTACCTCTACTTACTTGGCCTGTGTCAAGGGCCATCTGAATAGTAGTGTAGTAAGCATCTGGAATGCCCCAGAAACCCCAATAATCAGAGCATTTTAACCACTTGACCTCTACTGCGGCACAGTGGCTCGTTATCGTCCAGTACTACATCGCTGGACTCCTCCCCTTGTGGGCGACGCTCACGCGCCACCGGAGGCTCGCTCCCGCTGTATTCATTCACAGCGGGAGTCGGGCCAGGGGAGGAGTCGGGGAATCGAGTTTGGAGATCCGCCCGCTTGTGTAAACAGAGCGGGCGGATCTCCTCAGTGACAAACAGTGACAGATTGCAGGGTTCAGCATAGCTGAACATGCGATCTGTCTTGTGTCACTCATAGATGTTTGAAGCTGCAGTTTCTTTAAATCCGGCCCCCCGTCACCTCCCCCCACACACGTTAGTAAGCACCAGGCATACATTAACCCCTCCCTCTCCAATAAAATTAACCCCTTCCCTGCCAGTGTCATTTTTACAGTAACAGTGCATATTTATAGCACTGATTACTGTAGTAATGTCACTGGTACCCCCAAAAGTGTCAAAAATGTCAGTCAAGGGTCCGATCTGTCCGCCGCAATGTCACAGTCCCGCAAAAAAAAAACGCAGATCGCCGCCATTACTCGTTAAAAAAAAAACACCAAAAATGACAGAAATCTTTCCCTTAGTTATAACTTTTGTGCAAACCAATCAAAATACGCTTATTGTGATTTTTTTTTACCAAACATAGGTAGCAGAAAACAAATTGGCCAAAAATTAAAAAAAATTTTGATTTTTACATTTTTTTGGGGGGGAATTTCATATAAAAAAATTTGAAATTTGTTATTTTTTCAAAATTTACGCTCTTTTTTTGTTTATAGCACAAAAAGTAAAAATCGCACAGGTGATCAAATACCACCAAAAGAAAGCTCTCTTTGTGGGAAAAAAAGGACGTAAATTTTGTTTGGGTACGGCGTCGCACGAACGCGCAATTGTCAGTTAAAGTCGCACAGTGCCGAATCGCAAAAAGTGGCCTGGACGTAAGTCAGCAAAATCCTCCGGTTGTAAAGTGGTTAATATACAAATACCAACTTCCTTATCCCTATCTCGGCCTGCACTTTGCTTTTGGTAAAGATTTTGGTCACATTAATTGGCAAATTGTGTACAGGAGGTAAGAGTCCAAGGACAAAATTCTTAGTGGAAGTCTGTATTTCCATAATAGACCACACTGGATTTTGTGGCTCACAGGGCACTCTGGAATATAACTGAAGATGGAAGGTAACTGAGATGTATAGGCACCACTGGTTGCAAACATATTCAGTGCTTTACACAGGAACAAGTGACAACTGATTTTTCAAAAGCCAGCTTGTAGTGTTAAAGTTCTTGCACATGGTACAGCTGTATGAATATCAGACTCCTGGCAAAAATATCCTGCATAAAAACAGGAGGATTGGAATTATAGTAAATGTGCGTATTTGTGTGATTTTCGCATACACGCACGAGCCTGTAAACATTTTTCTAGCTTTTGTTGGGATGTGCTATATGTGTGTAAAATACTATCTAGCAATCAGATCTTTTTTTTTTTTTTTTACTGATCTTTATGCTGCGCATGCTTACATGCCTGTGTGTACAGGCAAATTAAAAACAGTGGGCTGCATTTATATCAATTAAAAAAAAAAAAAAAAAACACCTACAGTACTGTGCAAATGTTTGAGGCAGGTGTGGTAAAATGCTGTAAATTAACCACTTCAATAACAGGCACTTTCACCCCCTTCCTGCCCAGGCCAATTTTCAGCTTTCAGTGCTGTCGCATTTTGAATGGTTTGGTCATGCAACACTGTACCCTAATGACATTTGTATAATTATTTGAGACAGACAAAGCTTTCTTTTGGTGGTATTTAATCACCACTAGGTTTTTTATTTTTTGCTAAACAAACAAAAAAATTTTTTTTTCTTAGTCTCTTTTATAAAATTTAGCAAATAAGTAATTGTTCTTGTTCACTGATGTGCGCTGATGAGGCTGCACTGATGAGGCTGCAATGATGATCAGGGCACTGATGATCAATGCCCTGATTATCAGTGTAAACAATGTACTCACTGTGTCTTGTCAGCATTGCCGGTAATCAGCCCTCCTTTCCTCACAGAGACCATTACTTCCAGGACTCCTTGTTTTTCTTTACACAGAAGATAGTTCTTAATGACATTGGCTGCATGTTTGGGTCTGTTGTCCTGATGCAGAATACATTTGGGGCCAGTCACATGTTTCCCTGATGCTATGGCATGATAAGTATCTGCCTGTATTTCTCAGCATGTAGGGCACCATTGATCCTGACCACATCTTCAACTCCATTTGCAGAAATGCAGCCCCAAACTTGCAAAGGACCTCAATCATGCTTCACTGTTGCCTGCAGACACTTATAATATTGTACCGCTTCCCAGCCCTTCGGCAAACAAACTGCCTCCTGCTACAGCCAAATATTTCAAATTTTGACTCCTCATTCCTGAGCACCTACTGCCAATTCTCTGCACCCCAGTTGTTTTAGTTTTCATGCATAGGACATGGAACCAAGGCTAAGAGTCTCAACTACACACAAAAACATAGGAGCCTGCCTAAAACTTTTGCACAGTACTGTATATACCTAAAAAGATGTGTTTTAGGCATTCGTTTGCAAGTCCTAAAGTCTAGTACATGTGGGCCGAATGTTGGCCGACATTTGGCCTTTGTGTACTGTAGCTGGTGTGTACTGCAAGCATACAGTATAAATAGTGAAGGTTTTGTTCTCATTCCATGGAGGGAAAAAAACAATATCTATATAAACAGACTTGTATTTGCAAATCTGTGCAGTCAGCGCCAAGGATGCTTGACTACACACACACTATTTGGTGTGGACACAGTGGTAGCAGCATTAATATACGGCACGTTTGGCTTATTCTATTGTGTGTGATGAGTTTGGACAATGACTTTGTGTGCTATTTTAACTAAGTGATCTGGCCAAGTTTCTGAATCACATGCCAAAATCTTTCTGTGAGCTATGTAACAAAATATTCTTTTAAAGTAAAGTAGATGTCTGTTAAGGATACAATGAGGCGAGGAAGCTAAAATAAGGTTGAATAGGATACATGTGGTCTCTAGATATTCTTTTGTATTTTATGGGGTCATACTACATAGGAGAAAAATATTAATGAAGTACAGTAGTGATGCTCACAGTGCATTGCCACTGTCACTTAGTGCTAGCTTCTAAATGAGAGTAATCTTTTTCATAAGTGATATTTTATGCCAAGACATTACAGCAGATTTTTTCATTTTAGATGTGTTGAATGTACTGTGGTACTGTACTATTATTGTGAAAAATGTTTTTTCTCTTTCGTTTATTGACGGCTAGACAGCTTACATAGTAGTTGAGTTTGAATAAAGACAATAGTCCATCCAGTTCAACCTGTGTAGGTGTGTGTGGACGTAATTATTTCACATACCCCTGAATGTTTTGATCCTTGAGATGTACGTCCAAGAGTCTTTTGAAAGTAGCCATATTCCCCGCAGTTACTACCACTTGTGGTGGAGAATTCCACAATCTTGTAGCCCTTAATGTAAAAAACCCCCTGCGTAGCCTAAGGTTAAATCTCTTCTCCTCTAATCGCATTGTATGGCCTCGTGTCCTCATGCATTCATTGCGACTGAACAGTTTTTTTTCTATGTTGAGATCACCGTTGAGGTACTTGCTATCATGTCCCCTCTCAGGTGTCTCCTTTCCAGGGAGAATAAATCAAGCGCTTGTAAGCGCTCTTCATAATTAAGGTCCTCCAATCCCCTAATCAGTTTAGTTGCTCTTCTCTGGACTCTCTCCAGCTCCTTCACATCCCTTCTGAGGATTGGCTACCAGAACTGAACAGAATACTCCAGATGCGGTTGGATCAGTGTTTTATAAAGTGGTAGGATTATAGTTTTATCTCTGGAATACATCCCCTTCCTTATGCATCCTAATACTCTGCCGGCTTTGGCAGCTGCAGCTTGACATTGCTTGCTATTGCCAAGTCTATCTTCCACTAAGACTCCCAGATCTTTCTCCATGTAGTTGCCCACTCTGTTATTTTGTTCAGGTCATTCTGTAAGATTTCTGCCTCACGATGTGAAGTTATTGCCCTACTTAATTTTGTGTCATCTGCAAAAACTGAGATTGAGCTAATGATCCCGTCCTCAATGCTATTTATGAATAAATTGAACAAAATTGGTCCCAGGACTGAGCCTTGGGGGACCCCACTTACCATCCCAGACCAGTCTGAGTATGCGTTATTTATTACCAGCCTTTGGACACGCCCCTTTAACCAGTTTTGTATCCAAGAGCAAACCTTGTGGTCGATGCCTGCAGACCTTATTTTATAAATTAGGCGTTTGTGGGGAACTGTATCAAACGCCTTAGCAAAATCCAGGTACACCACAGCTTCATATCTTCTTTGACAGATGGGTTATGTTGAACAGTGATACATATATGCATGAATCAGATAAATAAATAAATAAATCCCAAAATTAATTCATGTGCAGTTGTGCAATTTGTGAAAATCACGCAGCAAATAATAAAAATCAAATAGTATACAATATCAACCTAATTTAAAGTGCAAATGTGTGACACTAGTAGTCAAAAACTATGACTCAATAGTGACAAAGCGTGAATCAATCAAATGTGATATTTTTAAAGTGCAAAAAAGTGCTCTCATGAACATTAGTCCATATAGTGATTGTAGAGGTGGATAAGAAATATCTTGTAGGTGAACTATATTCATCCAGTGTACTCAATCAGTGATCCAGTGAGCAGTTGATGGAGAATATATATGCGCTCACCAGAAAGAAGTGGGTCTCACAGACCCTGCAGGCATTAGATAATAGGTAAATCACTTTCAATCCTCCTCCATCAATCACTTTCCATGAATATTATGGTATGGCATTCATAAGGCTCCAGGGGATAATATACTCCACTTATCTCTCTGCAGATAATGCTCCAGAAACCGGTATAAGATCTCTAAACAGCAGTCTCAAATAGTGTCACACATTTGCACTTTAAATTAGGTTGATATTGTATATTATTTGATTTTTATTATTTTCTGCGTGATTTGCACATATTGCACAACTGCACATGAATTAAGTTTGGGATTTATTTATTTATCTGATTCATGCATATATGTATCACTGTTCAGCACAGGCACTTTATCACCTTGATTCATAACTTTTTATATGTATAGCTATTGCAAGTGTTTTTCAATTATTTATATACCAGCCATTTTATTATTTTATCAGCGCCCTTACACCTGTCACTCTTACACTATTTTATCGGTTTTACACTTTTAAAAACTCTAGGGCAGCAGTTATAACATTTTTTATTTCATTTTGGACCAAGCGCCTTCACTTCGGTTTTATTCTAGATTGGTTATGCTGCTGCTCTTCCTAGGAGCAGGTCACTAGGCGAGAAAGGGTTAACAAAGCTTAACTACGCCTATAGGCAGTCCCAGGGGGTATACTCCCACTTCCTGCTCTAGGATCTCAGTTTTTTTTCTGCCTAGTCATGGGTACGGACCTAGCTCCCTGCTGGGATCTCTGGGATCTGATTTTTTAAACAAAATTATTTTCCTTTTGTTGTTTTTTTCTTCTACAGTCGAGTCTGTTTCAACACTGGATAGCCTAGATCCTTACGGTCGTCCCAGTCTGGCCAGCGAGCGCGTGCAGACTGCAACTCAGCGCTAGGTCGGCCGCGACATAGCCCCACTGGACGGGGGCTGGCTTGCAAGTGAAACCCCTTGCGGGAATCCACACGACCTGTAGATCAGCAGCCATGTACCCATGGTTTCCCATAGTGTAATGCGGTGGCCATTTTTCATGAAGCCGCATTGAGTGGTGCTTGGTGGGCGGACTCTAGTGACAGCACGGCTGTTTCCCCTTCCTTTCGGATTGCCGTGCTGCAGGCTGTTGGCATTCTTCTCCTTCTCTCTCTCTCTCTCTCTCCCTGCTGAGTATGTTTGTTGGTGAGTCCTGGGGCGGTATCTCCCTGCCTTTCTGCTATTGCAGCGCTGCTGGGACCTGTGGTGCCACCTGAGACCGCGGTGAGGGGTGTTCACAGCTTGCCTAATAATTTTACATTGCTTTTGCTGATGGCTCCAGGGTACAATGGAGCCCCTAGAACATGTGTCACCACCTGAGTCGCTCTCAGAGGTGGGGACCCACGGCGGCCATGATGGCAGTCCTGCAGTCCCTGGTGTCTAAAGTAGACATGGTTTTACAAAAGAGACCTAGTAAAAAAAAGCACCCTCTGCCTTCACCTGTTTCCTCTGCCTCCTCAGATTCTGAGGCTGACTTGGCCGCCGTGGACAGGAGTCACCCCATGGGGTCTGCTCTGACAGTGAGGATGATTCTCCTTCCACTACATCTGTGCAAGAAAAGGCACTTGTGGAGGCACTGATTGTATCAGTGTGGGAAACTTTAAAAATGGAGAGTGGATGCTGCGTCGGCTGCAACGGTGCAATTTGGCACCTGCAGACCATCCAAGGTCATTAAGGTGTTCCCGTTTCCTGCCTATTTTGACGAGATTTTCGTTAGTCAGTGGGGGCCCCCGAAACGCATGGTCGTGATATCTAAGCGTTTCGCTGGGAGGTGTTTTTTTTTTTTTTGAGGAGTCCCTCTTAAAGAAATGGACAGTGCCACCGGAGGTGGATTTTCAGGTTTCTAGGTTATATAAAGTCACATTGCTACCAGTGAAAGAAGCTCCGTCCTTTAAAGACCCTGCAGGGAGGAAGGCTTTATCTTTGGTCTGCCACCTTTTTACAGTGGCAGGTTCAATCCTGAGGCCGGTGTTTGTCATAACCTTGGTCTCCCATACCTTGACAGAGTGGGCAAAGCTTTTACGCTAGGATTTGAAAGAGGGTCAGCATTCTTATGAACTGGCGGACCAGTTGATACAGGGGTTAAAGTATATTTGTGATGCCTCCCTGGATGCAGCCCCTTTAGCCTGCAGGGTGTCAGTGACAGCGGTGACCTTGTGCTGCATGATCTGGTTGAAATGCTAGTCTGCGGACCAGGCCTCCAAGAAGGTGCTGACGGACCTCCCCTTTGTGGTGTTCACCATCATTGGGAGTGAGGGACAGATACTTGGGGGACGCTGAGAGAATGGTTTGGATGGCTTCAGATGGGAAAGTGATATTTGTCAACGGTGTCTCTCAAGAAATGTGGAGATTTGATCCCACTTTGCACTGTGAGACCTGTGGCCTGTTGCGATGGAGTCTGTGACACCTAGATGTGTATTCCATGTACTTTAATGAAGGAGACGGACAGACTGTCATTGGCAGTCTTGTCCTATTGTCTATCTATTGAGATGGAATGTGGATTGTGTTATGTCTGCCTGTCCCATTGTTAAATGTTAATGAAATGTATTGTTCTGTCCAGATGGCTAGATAATTAGTTCAGGTTAATTCTGTTTCTGTATACAATTTCATCTGCATAGGATAATGTAATCAGGCAACCCCTGACCTGTGTGTAGTAATTTGATCAGAAGGGGGATGTGCTCATGTGTGTATAAATTGAGTGTGAAACTGTTCAATAGAGGAGAAGGTTCCAAAACTTGTACGAGCTAAGTTGTTGGCTAGATTTGTATGAGGGTGGCTGGGAAAATCTGGG
The DNA here is from genome assembly GCF_965119305.1 of Pelophylax lessonae. Taxonomy (NCBI): domain Eukaryota; kingdom Metazoa; phylum Chordata; class Amphibia; order Anura; family Ranidae; genus Pelophylax; species Pelophylax lessonae. The sequence continues at coordinate 171,770,658 of NC_138774.1, read as the reverse complement.
ATATATGTTCATGACTGCAAGAAATCTGTATACTGACAGAAAACCACAAGTACAGTGTGGGTCGGCGGTTCTGTTACAAGATCATTAAAGGTTTCACGGGGGGGCAAGAGCACCCTGCTTCCGCAGGTTACAAAAAACAGAGAGCCTAACCGCAAACATGGCCCTGTCTTTTTTTTTCGGCTCACAAGCGCTCCTTTTGTCCCGCAGGGTCGCAGGACAAAGGTTCTAAATCCTCCCGTTCCTTCACAGGTTCCAAGAGACCCTGGGGTGGTAAGTCTAAGATGGGCTCCTCTGGTCTCGCAGACAAGCCCGCCTGAAGGGGCGCCCTCACCCGTGGTAGGGGTGGGGGGGGCGTCTTTACTTCTTTCTGGACCCGTGGACCTCGTTTGTTCAAGACAAATTGGTCCTCGAGTTGATCCGGTCCAAGATTAAGTTTCGATCCTTGCCCCCGGCAAGGTTCTTCCCGTCCAACCTGCGCCTGTCTCCGGATCAGCTTCAGGGCCTTCGTGGAGTGGTGCAGGATTTACTGTCAAAAGGAGTCATAGTACCAGTTCCAGAGTCGGAACGTATTCAGGTGTTTTATTCAAACCTATTAACAGTTCCCAGGAAGGAGGGGAAGGTTCATCCAATCTTGAACCTCAAGGCCCCGGAACCACTTTGTGCGGGTTGAGAAATTCAGAATGGAGTCCATTTGTACAGTCATGGCTTCCTTTCTTCTGGCCTCCATCGAAATCAAGGACTCTTACCTTCATTCGCATCAGCGTTTTCTTAGATCTGCCATAGGTGAGGAGCATTAATTCAATCAATTTGCGGCATTACCCTTTGGTCTCACCTCAGCTCCTCGGGTGTTCACAAAAGTGTTGGTCCCGATGTTAACCTTACTCAGTGGGGAATTTCGGTACTGAGGTACCTGGACGATCTTCTTCTGAGGGCGTATGTCCTGAGGGAAGACCTGGACATCACGGTGCCATCTCTGCAGGAGTTCGGCTGGAATTTTCTGGATTGAGCCTCAGCCCGGGTGTTTCTCCCAGAATTAAAAGTCTTGAAATTGCAGCATGCGATTCGGCTCCTGTTGTCCAATCGCTAGTCGTCTCCCAGAACTTGCATGCAGGTGCTGGGCCTGATGGTTTTCACCTTCGAGGCTGTTCCCTTTGCTCAGTTCCATACCAGACTTTTGCAAAAGGAGATTATAACCAAATTGGGCAAGAATCCACAGTCTCTAGACAATCTGACCCTGTTGAGTTGGGGTGCGAGAGGGTCTCTGATTTGGTGGTTATGCTCCCCGGCGCTTCGACAAGGGAAGTTTTTTCTCCCCCTGTACTGGACAGTGGTTACCACAGACGCCAGCCTGTCCGGGTGGTTAGGTGTCCTGGGCACAGAATCAGCCCAAGGATTTTGGTCTTGGGAGGAGTCCAGTCTGCCGATCAACATCCTGGAAATTTGGGCTTTTGGGCTTTGCCTGTCCCAGTAGACGGATCGTATGTAGGGGTGTCCGGAAAGGATTAAATCAGACAACACCATAGCTGTGGCGTTTATCAATCACCAAGGGGGCACCAAAAGTGCCCCAGCAGCCAAAGAAGTGGCTGGCATTCTAGGGTGGGCAGAACGCTTTGTTCCGGCCCTCTCTGCGGTGCACATTCCAGGTGTGGAAAATTGGCAGGCGGACTACCTCAGTCGACAGGCACTGTGTCCGGAGGGATGGTCCCTTCACCTGGAGGTGTTTCAACAACTGTGTCTCAGGTGGGGGATCCCTGATGTGGACCTGTTGGCCTCTGTTCTCAACCAGAAGGTTCAGAGGGGTCGGTATCGTCTGATTTATGCCTTTCCCCCACTACAGCTTCTGCCGAGACTTTTGGCATGGGTGCTCACACCTATGCGATCTGATTCCTGTCCGAATTTACAGTTTGCACTGCGATATGCGAACTATTTGGGGGTGTCATTAACTTTGTATTGACACTCCCAGTAGTTTGCATATGGGAGTGTGAACTGCCTGGGAGTCAGGTGCAATGTGGGAACCCACAGTCGATTTGCAGGGGTCCCGCATTGCACAAATGTCAACCGACACTGTGTCCTTCAGTGTTCTGCCACAATGTTTACATGTGGTTGGCACCCTGTCTACTTTCTGCTGCTTGCGCTTATGCAGTAGAACCCCATATACTTCTGGACTTCTGGACTGATCTTCCAGATTCTGGAAAGTTCCCTGCCTGCAGACCCCCACAACCACTGGGCCAGGGTTGTGGGGAAGAGGTCCTTGTCCTCATAAAGATATGGACAAGATGCTTTGCTGGTGGTAGGGGTTATTTTAAGTTAAAAAGGCCACCAAACATAGGTTTTATGTTTTTTAAAATAAAAAAGACCCTCGACCCCTTTCTCCTGGCAGTTGTCTGGCTGAATTTAGCCACATGTTGATTTTCTCTGCACTATCTTTAGTTAGTGAGATTTGTAGAGCACAGTGATATGACCAGGACCTACGTATCAACAGCAACTGTCACATGTCTGCAAGTCAAACTATATCTTGGACTTTTTTTTTTTAAAATAAGTATTCACTAAGATGCAAATTTCTTACATATGCTTGTACTGTATACTATAACAGCATATCCGATGAAACATGTTGTGAAATTTTCCAGGAAGTCCAGTGTAAATATAGGAAGGATGAATGATATATAAAACTTGCAAACACACAGTAAATATGAATTCAACCATATGTTTTTTTATATAGGGAGTTTTGGAATTAATAAACATTACAACATAATCACATTCTAAAATGTTTTCTTACACTGAAGAAAACCCCCTTTTAGATTTGACTATTTATTCTCATTTTCTATAAATTGCACTCTAATGGGAACAGCTCTGAGTCACTTTTAAATGCGTCACATGCGCTGCTGCACATACCTTCAAGTCACTAACACTTTTAGTGTATGTGCTGCCCCAACAGCCTGAAGTGTTTCACCACCACCACAGCACTCTTCACAAGGGTCACTGAGCCAAGTTTTCATTGCTGCTGCCTTATGGAGATGAGGTCACAGTCAGCCAAAAAACCTGCTTTTGCAGCTGATATGTGAGTACCATTACCATAAAAGCCAGACAATAAAATAAGGTAACGTTTATTAGATAAACTTGATAAAAAGGGCAGAATGCACTCCTCATCAACCTCAGCTGAGTAGTGTACACTGGGCCCCGCACCACTGTTCTCTGGGTTAGGGGTGTGCAGTCACCTGTCTGCACCTCTAAGGAAACAGATTGCAGACTATGCTAGGATTGGTGTCTTTGGGGCAAGGCAATAAAAAAGACCCTGGACCCCTTTAAAATTAGCCTCCTTTTTTAAGGCTGGAGTTTTGTCAGGGGCGCTACGGTATATATAGTGTTTGAGAGCAAGAAAGGCGGCTGGGGAAATGCAGCAAACTAGCTGCTCTAAGACCTAGTATTTCATTAAAAACCAATGAAAATCGGGTAAGGCCCCTGGCCCCGACGGCTTCATCCTTCAATACTATAAGGCCCTCTTCCCGACTTTATGTCCATATATCATGAAACTATTCAATGCAGTAGGATCCACCGGGTCTTCTCTAGGGACAGTCTGAAAGCACATCTTACCTTTCTTCCTAAGGAAGGTAAGGACCCATCCTCTTGTTTCAGCTATAGACCTATCTTCACTTCTCAATATTGACCTTAAGCTGTTCTCCAAGATCTTAGCGACCCGTTTACCACAGCACTTACAATCACTGGTCCACTTAGACCAAGTCGAATTCATCTAGAGAGGCAAGAGACAACACAGCTAAAGTACTTAACTTGCTTCATGTGGCCAACACAACTAAAATGCCATGCGTCTTTCTAGGGACGGTTGCCGAAAAAGCGTTTGATCGTGTAAACTGGAAATTCATTTTTTCTGTTCTCAGACACATCGGCTTGGGGGAAACCATGATACAGTGGATCACCTCGATTTACTCCAACCCGATAGCCAAGGTTAAAGCCAACGAACTCCTCTTTGACCCTATCCCTATTAAAAATAGAACGAGACAAGGATGTTCTATATCCCCCCTTCTTTTTGCCCTGTCTCTTAAACCGTTCCTATATAAAACCTGACTAAATCCAGATAGCAAGGTAATACCTGTTGGGAGCACCCAATACAGAATCTCAGCGTATACTGATGACTTGCTCTTTTTCCCAACAAACCCTACAGTCTCGCTTCCAAACCTTCTTCGTGAATTCGAACTCTCCAGTTTGAAAATTAATTTTGGTAAGTCAGAAACTATGGGAGTCAGAATACTTCTGGCCCTCCTATCGACTTTAAAATTAAGCTTTCAATTCAAATGGAAAGATTCAGCACTAAAATACATGGGTACTTATATCCCCTCTAATTTAACCCACCTCTATTGACTAAAACCTACACATTATTAGAAAACTGGCACAAAGGATTACATTCCTGGTTTGGTAGATGTAATCTACTGAAAATGTGTATTCTTCCCAAATACCTATACCTTTTCCAAACCTTACCAATAAAAATACCCTCTCAATACTTTAAACAAATAAAGTCAGGTCCATAAATATTGGGACATTGACACAATTCTAATCTTTTTGGCTCTATACACCACCACAATGGATTTGAAATGAAACACTCAAGGCGTTCTTTAACTGCAGACTTTCAGCTTTATTTGAGGGTATTTATATCCAAATCAGGTGAAAGGTGTAGGAATTACAACAGTTTGTATATGTGCCTACCACTTTTTAAGGGACCGAAAGTAATGGGACAATTGGCTGCTCAGCTGTTCCATGGCCAGGTATGCATTATTCCCTCATTATCCCATTTACAAGGAGCAGATAAAAGGTCCAGAGTTCATTTCAAGTGTGCTATTTGCATTTGGAATCTGTTGCTGTCAACTCTCAATATGAGATCCAAAGAGCTGTCACTATCAGTGAAAGAAGCCATCATTAGGCTGAAAAAAAAACAAAACAAACCCATCAGAGAGATAGAAAAAAACATTAGGTGTGGCCAAATCAACTGTTTGGAACATTCTTAAAAAGAAAGAACGCACCGGTGAGCTCAGCAACACCAAAAGCCCCCGAAGACCACGGAAAACAACTGTGGTGGATGACCGAAGAATTCTTTCCCTGGTGAAGGGAACACAACAGTTGGCCAGATCAAGAACACTTTCCAGGAGGTAGGTGTATGTGTGTCAAAGTCAACAAGCAAGAGAAGACTTCACCAGAGTAAATACAGAGGGTTCATCATAAGATGTAAACCATTAGTGAGCCTCAAAAACAGGAAGGCCAGATTAGAGTTTGCCAAATAACATCTAAAAAAGCCTTTACAGGTCTGGAACAACATCCTATGGGCAGATTAGACCAAGATCAACTTGTACCAGAGTGATGGGAAGAGAAGAGTATGGAGAAGGAAAGGAAATGTTCATGATCCAAAACATACCACCTCATCAGTGAAGCATGGTGGTGGTAGTGTCATGGCGTGGGCATGTATGGCTGCCAATGGAACTGGTTCTCTTGTATTTATTGATGATGTGATATAATTGAAGTCAATGCAAGTCGCCTCCAGGTCACCCCAAAGTAGTACAGGACCCTTTTTCTAAGTCGGAGCGACTTGTGTCACTCCTATTAGAACGGGTCCTGTATTACTCAATGGCGAGCGAGCGACCGCGACTTGTCAGGCGACCAAGTCGCCTGACAAGTCGCGCTAATCTGAATGGACTCTTAGAGGTGGTTGTGTATTTACACTTCTCGGAATACGTATTCGGCTTTGTTTTGGGGGCTTGTTGTTTGTTGAGTTAATTATGATAATGTTGCAGTCTTATTCACCTATTGTCTCTTTCCAGATGGTCAAGGTATGTTAACTATGTTCTGTATACAATTACATTTGCATATGATAATGAAATCAAACACACGAGACTGTATATATTGGAAGTAAGTTGTTGAATAAAGTGTCTTTTGTTTTACCCTTCACCGAGCTTAGGCTGATGTTTGGGGGGAATTGAGGGGCCAGGTCACTGCATCACGTAAGATTCTGGAGACTTAAGACAGAAATACTTGGTCCAAGTATTGGGGTTCTGTTACACTGGTGGCAAGCGTTGGGATTCTTCTCTGAATAGATCACAAACCAGGAATGCAGTGAAGAGCCCAGCAGCATCTCGGTCTAAGGAGGAACTCAGGAGATGGAGCGAGCTAGCCCCCGGGCAGTGTCCCCATATGAGGTGGAGTTCCAGCGGAGACTACAAGACATACTGGCAAAGGAACAGGGCCATATGTCAGCCAAGGACAAGGGGAACTGGAGAAAATATGTAATGTAAAAACTCTGGCAGGAGTCCATGGAGGTAGCACAGCTTCGGCGGAAAGAGAAGCTTCCAAGTACAGCGCAACTCTGGCAGAAATAAGTGAGCCAATGGATGTTTATCCTGGGAGAACAACCCTTGATGCAGTGGGAAAGGCACCTTGAGTGCCTGGTCCAGAGAGAAATTATGCTGGACGACTCGTACCGGGCACTATGGTGGTACGCAGTCCAACGAGACCCTTGGTTGGCAGAAGGCATTCAACCAGAGGGGGGGGGCTATGATGGCCCAGGCCTGTTGTGGAAGGCCATGGAGGAGGATGATGATTTTGGAAGTCCTGCGATGTCGCAGTTCTGGGCTATTTATTATTACCGGAGAAGGATGCTACCAGTCCAGTTTTTGTTGGAGCTGAGACTAGACCTCATCTACCTGGTTATCTTCGAGTGGGGGTTGGAGCAGGACTACCAACACCTCCTAGACTTGGTCCAGCAGCAGCCAACAGCACTGGGGGTAAATATGGTCGTGCCCACTACCCAGGACCAGCCAGCATTAGCGGGAGAGGCGATTGTAGGTCCCTCGTCCCACCATCAGCCAACAGCACTGGGGGTGGAGATGGTCGTGCCCACTACCCAGGACCAGCCAGCGGTACCAGGAGAGGCGATTGCAGGTCCCTCGTCCCACCAGCAGCCAACAGCACTGGGGGTGGAGATGGTCGTGCCCACTACCCAGGACCAGACAGCATTAGCGGGAGAGGGGATTGTAGGTCCCTCGTCCCACCAGCAGCCAACAGCACTGGGGGTGGAGATGGTCGTGCCCACCAGCACCAGCCAGCGTTACCGGTAGAGGCCATTGTAGGTCCCTCGTCCCAGCAGCAACAGCACTGGGGGTGGAGATGGTCGTGCCCACTACCCCGGACCAGCCAGCATTAGCGGGAGACTCGATTGTAGGTCTCTCGTCCCACCAGCAGCCAACAGCACTGGGGATGGAGATGGCCGTGCCCACTACCCAGCACCAGCCAGCGTTACCGGGAGAGGCGATTGTAGGTCCCTCATCCCAGCAGCAGCCAACAGCACTGGGGGTGGAGACGGTCGTGCCCACTACCCAGGACCAGCCAGCATTAGCAGGAGAGGCGATTGTAGGTCCCTTGTCCCAGCAGCTGAGTGCCTACCCAGCAGAAGAGCTGGCAGCCGGGAAGAACCCTACTGGAATCTGGATCTAAAAGTTTTCAATGTCTTTATTTAATTGCCCAAAGCTATACATGAATCTACCAAAATAATTATTGTTTCCCTCTATCCAGGAGACTTTTTGGCCTCTGTGGACATCAAGTATACCTACTTGCATATCCCTCTGTCCAATGCATCAATGCTAACTTCATTTTGCTGTGGGCATGCATCACTACCAGTTTGTTGCCCTTACGCTTGCTATGTGTGCTTCACCTTGCATATCCACCTGAGCTAGCCTAGCTACACTTACAGTAAGTTCTCATAGTGAGATACCTTGATGACCTCTTACTGAGAGAACAGATGGCACAGACAATCAGTCAATGCCCAACATACTGTTCAGTCTCTACAGAAATTAGGTTGGATCTTGAATCTCCATAGGTCAGCACAGGAAATTGATTTTTGCTTGAAGTATCTAGGTCTCCTTCTAGGTATTGCTCAGTCCAGGGTTTTTCTTCCACAAGACACACACCTGACTCTCTATCTTGTTTGGACTCTTTAGTCCAGAAGCCGTCTCTAATTTTGCATGAAGATTCGGGGCTTAATGGTAGCCTCTTCAAGGTACTTCTGGATTCCCAATCCCAGGCAACTTAGTCTCTGCATGTAGCTTGTTTTCTTAACAACATACTGGAGTTATAATCAATTTGGTTATTTTGTCAATGCTGGACCTTTTCAATGCAAAACAATGTGACCCAGATTCAGTTAGATGGTGCCACAGCTGGCATACATTTACCATCAGGGAGGAATCGGAAGTCTTGCTCAATGAAAAGCTGACAAGATTCTGGCTTGGACAGAACACCACGTTCCAGCACTTTTCACGCAACAACTTTTGGACTTAGGAGAATGTTTTAAGACCTGTCACAGGTGGGGAACACTAGATGTTGACCTCCTGGTTTCAGTATTCAATGACAAACAGAGCAAGTTTGTCTCTATGTCCAAGGATACTCTAGCCATAGCAATAGCTAGAGTCCAACCTGATTTAATGCCTTTCCCCTCTTCATCTCCTCCCAAATCTGCTCCACGGGATTAAGATGGCGGGCATTCGGGTGATAAACTATGTGTGTGTGTGTATGTTTATTTATATATATATATATATATATATATATATATATATATATATATTAAAAAAGAATAGCGCGCAAATGCAAAAGAAATAACTACCAAATCTGAAGACAATCCATAAATAAAAATGGGGGTTTGGTCCCACCATATGGCCATATCGTGCTCAAGCCCACTACTGCGTCAAAGTACCCCATTATCAGTGGGTCCTACACTATCCATGAAAAAGATGAATCCAGCCTAACCCTTGGAGATAATACTCCTTGCTGGGAAGGATGTGCAAATGCACTACAGGGGACTCCTACTATATTCACTAGATGGTGGACACTGATTGAGTACAGGTGTGTGTGGGGGGGTGGGGAGGGTTGCTCAACCTCGATAGTCTGGTCAGACCGAATACATAATAAACAGGCAAAAAATTTGGGGGAGCATACCCATGTATTTCTAAAGCTGCTGCAGCTATGAACCAAAAGACATGTATATTAAAAAAGAATAGCGCGCAAATGCAAAAGAAATAACTACCAAATCTGAAGACAATCCATAAATAAAAATGGGGGTTTGGTCCCACCATATGGCCATATCGTGCTCAAGCCCACTACTGCGTCAAAGTACCCCATTATCAGTGGGTCCTACACTATCCATGAAAAAGATGAATCCAGCCTAACCCTTGGAGATAATACTCCTTGCTGGGAAGGATGTGCAAATGCACTACAGGGGACTCCTACTATATTCACTAGATGGTGGACACTGATTGAGTACAGGTGTGTGTGGGGGGGTGGGGAGGGTTGCTCAACCTCGATAGTCTGGTCAGACCGAATACATAATAAACAGGCAAAAAATTTGGGGGAGCATACCCATGTATTTCTAAAGCTGCTGCAGCTATGAACCAAAAGACATGTATATTAAAAAAGAATAGCGCGCAAATGCAAAAGAAATAACTACCAAATCTGAAGACAATCCATAAATAAAAATGGGGGTTTGGTCCCACCATATGGCCATATCGTGCTCAAGCCCACTACTGCGTCAAAGTACCCCATTATCAGTGGGTCCTACACTATCCATGAAAAAGATGAATCCAGCCTAACCCTTGGAGATAATACTCCTTGCTGGGAAGGATGTGCAAATGCACTACAGGGGACTCCTACTATATTCACTAGATGGTGGACACTGATTGAGTACAGGTGTGTGTGGGGGGGTGGGGAGGGTTGCTCAACCTCGATAGTCTGGTCAGACCGAATACATAATAAACAGGCAAAAAATTTGGGGGAGCATACCCATGTATTTCTAAAGCTGCTGCAGCTATGAACCAAAAGACATGTATATTAAAAAAGAATAGCGCGCAAATGCAAAAGAAATAACTACCAAATCTGAAGACAATCCATAAATAAAAATGGGGGTTTGGTCCCACCATATGGCCATATCGTGCTCAAGCCCACTACTGCGTCAAAGTACCCCATTATCAGTGGGTCCTACACTATCCATGAAAAAGATGAATCCAGCCTAACCCTTGGAGATAATACTCCTTGCTGGGAAGGATGTGCAAATGCACTACAGGGGACTCCTACTATATTCACTAGATGGTGGACACTGATTGAGTACAGGTGTGTGTGGGGGGGTGGGGAGGGTTGCTCAACCTCGATAGTCTGGTCAGACCGAATACATAATAAACAGGCAAAAAATTTGGGGGAGCATACCCATGTATTTCTAAAGCTGCTGCAGCTATGAACCAAAAGACATGTATATTAAAAAAGAATAGCGCGCAAATGCAAAAGAAATAACTACCAAATCTGAAGACAATCCATAAATAAAAATGGGGGTTTGGTCCCACCATATGGCCATATCGTGCTCAAGCCCACTACTGCGTCAAAGTACCCCATTATCAGTGGGTCCTACACTATCCATGAAAAAGATGAATCCAGCCTAACCCTTGGAGATAATACTCCTTGCTGGGAAGGATGTGCAAATGCACTACAGGGGACTCCTACTATATTCACTAGATGGTGGACACTGATTGAGTACAGGTGTGTGTGGGGGGGTGGGGAGGGTTGCTCAACCTCGATAGTCTGGTCAGACCGAATACATAATTTGCACATTTTTCCCAGCAAGGAGTGTTGTCTCCAAGGGTTAGAAGGGCTGGATTCATCTCTTTTTCATGGATAGTGTAGGACCCACTGATAATGGGGTACTTTGACGCAGTAGTGGGCTTGAGCACGATATGGCCATATGGTGGGACCAAACCCCCATTTTTATTTATGGACTCTCTTCAGATTTGGTAGTAATTTCTTTTGCATTTGCGCGCTATTCTTTTTTAATATACATGTCTTTTGGTTCATAGCTGCAGCAGCTTTGGAAATACATGGGTATGCTCCCCCAAATTTTTTGCCTGTTTATTATGTATTCGGTCTGACCAGACTATCGAGGTTGAGCAGCCCTCCCCACCCCCCACATACACCTGTACTCAATCAGTGTCCACCATCAAATGGATATAGGAGGAGTCCCCTGTAGTGCATTTGCACATTTTTCCCAGCAAGGAGTGTTGTCTCCAAGGGTTAGAAGGGCTGGATTCATCTCTTTTTCATGGATAGTGTAGGACCCACTGATAATGGGGTACTTTGACGCAGTAGTGGGCTTGAGCACGATATGGCCATATGGTGGGACCAAACCCCCATTTTTATTTATGGACTCTCTTCAGATTTGGTAGTAATTTCTTTTGCATTTGCGCGCTATTCTTTTTTAATATACATGTCTTTTGGTTCATAGCTGCAGCAGCTTTGGAAATACATGGGTATGCTCCCCCAAATTTTTTGCCTGTTTATTATGTATTCGGTCTGACCAGACTATCGAGGTTGAGCAGCCCTCCCCACCCCCCACATACACCTGTACTCAATCAGTGTCCACCATCAAATGGATATAGGAGGAGTCCCCTGTAGTGCATTTGCACATTTTTCCCAGCAAGGAGTGTTGTCTCCAAGGGTTAGAAGGGCTGGATTCATCTCTTTTTCATGGATAGTGTAGGACCCACTGATAATGGGGTACTTTGACGCAGTAGTGGGCTTGAGCACGATATGGCCATATGGTGGGACCAAACCCCCATTTTTATTTATGGACTCTCTTCAGATTTGGTAGTAATTTCTTTTGCATTTGCGCGCTATTCTTTTTTAATATACATATATATATATATGCACACAGTGAGGGAAAAAAGTATTTGATCCCCTGTTGATTTTGTACATTTGCCCACTGATGAAGAAATGATCAGTCTATAATTTTAATGGTAGGTTTGTTTTAACAGTGAGAGACAGAATAACAACTAAACAATCCAGAAAAATGAATTTCAAAAAAGTTATAAATTGATTTGCATTTAACCACTTAACGACCGCCTACCACAGATTTACTGCGGCAGGCAGCCGCTCCTGGGCAAAGCCACATAGGTCTACATCGCTCACTTTCTGGAGGCTAGGGAGCGAGCGTGTACCGCCGGCGGCATGCTCCCACCCCCGCTTGTCAGCGGGGAAGCCGTTGCGTGTGTCAGGCGGCTCCGATTGCTGCCAGATAACTGCGATCGTTCCCCCACTGAGAGAGAAGGACGGTCGGCTGTTGTAAACACAGCCTACCATCCTTCTCCCTGAAATGATCATAGAGATCATGTGATCCTTCTATATAGGATCACATGTCTCTATGGTCATTTCAGAAGCCATGCCCCCACCCCCACAGTTAGAATCACTCCCCTAGGATCACATTTAATCCCTTGATCACCCATAGTGTTAACCCCTTCCCTGCCAGTGTCATTATTACAGTAACAGTACATATTTTTAGCAGTCACTGGTCCCCCCCAAAAGTGTCAAAGATGTAAGTCAGGGGTCCGATCTGTCTGCCGCAATGTCGCAGTCCACAAAAAAAAAAAAAAAAAAAAATCGCAAATTGCCGCCATTACTAGTAAAAAAAAAAAAACAATAAAAATGACATGAATCTTTCCCGTAGTTAGTAGACGCGATAACTTTTGTGCAAACCAATCAAAATACGCTTATTGTGATTTTTTTTTTTACCAAAATTATGTAGCAGAAAACAAATTGGCCTAAAATGATAAAAAAAAATTAGATTTTTACATTTTTTATTTTAAAAATGTCATATAGCAGAGTGTAAAAAATATTGTTGTTTTTTTCAAAATTGTCGCTATTTTTTGTTTATAGCACAAAAAAATAAAAATCGCACAGGTGATCAAATACCACCAAAAGAAAGCTCTATTTGTGGTAAAAAAAGAACGTAAATTTAGTTTGGGTACAGTGTTGCACGACCGCGCAATTGTCTGTGAAAATAATGCAGTGCCGAATTGCAAAATAGGGCCTGGTCATTAAGGGGGCAAATCCTTCCGGTCTTAAAGTTGTTAAATGAGTGAAATACATTTTTGAACCCTTCTCAAAACATGATTTAGTACTTGGTGTCAAAACACTTGTTGGCAATCACAGAGGTCAGATGTTTCTTGTAGTTGGCCACCAAGTTTGCACACATCTCAGGAGGGATTTTGTTCCACCCGTCTTTGCAGATCCTCTCCAAGTCATTAAGGTTATGAGGCTGACATTTGGTAACTTGAACCTTCAGCTCCCTCCACACCTTTTCTATGGGATTAAGGTCTGGTGACTGGCTAGGCCACTCCAGGACCTTAATCAGCTTTTTCTTGAGCCACTCCTTTGTTGCCTTGGCCGTGTGTTATGGGTCATTGTCATGCTGGAATACCCATCCACGACCCATTTTCAATGCCCTGGCTGAGGGAAGAAGGTTCTCACCCAAGATTTGACGATACATGGCCCCGTCTATCATTCCTTTGATGCAGTGAAGTTGTCCTGTCCCCTTAGCAGAAAAACACCCCCAAATCATAATGTTTCCTCCCCCCATGTTTGACAGTGGTCAGTGCTGGCCCTACCTTGGGTCCCGCAGGGTCGATTGGACCCAGGAGGCACTTTCAGAGGGATCAGGTTTTTGATCAGGCTGATATTTAGATGGAAAGTGCTGGCGTGTGTGTATGTGTATTGTGAGGGATTAGCTCGGTGACGGGTGTGGATGACCCCTTGGGGGGTGCGTTTTCACAGAGAAACAGCCGATAAGTGCTTGCAAACAACAGTTTGGTTTATTAATGCTTTTTCTTCACCAGAGTGCAAGCATCAAAAACAGCAAAATAAAATAAAAGACAAAATAAATCCTTGCCTCTGTGGGCGGCTACCTACTCACTCTGGAACCTACCTAAGAGTCTGTCCCCAACCTACTGTTTGGGCAGACTTGGCTGATCATACAGCAGACAATCAATAGTCCATGTTTTAATATCTTCACAGGGCAAAACAGTCCTTTGTTTCTTTCACACAGAAACAGTTAGTCTTCTCACCTTTGAGACGTCTTCACACTTGGTTACCCTCCCTGGTACACATTACTCCGGGGGGTCTTCTCCCAGGCCCACACATCCTGTCGGGAGGCACACGTCTGACTGTCCTCCTTCTCCCAGCCCACATGGCTTCAGGAGACAGCTTCCGGAGGCAGCAATCCTCAGACTTCCTTTGGACAATTATAGAAGCCTTAACTCCCTCATTCTGAACAGCTGAAATCTGTTCAGCGTCTTTAGACATTTCTTCTGGCTTCTGCAGCAGACACCCTATAGTAATTGGTGAATTGTATCTCCGATCTGTGACAACACTCACAGATTTATCTGACTTCCTGTCACATTTACTTGACGTCCTGTTACATATCCCCCCCCCTTGTCTCAAGCCTGGGGTTGGGACACAGTTTTTCAGACACGCATGTGTCTGGCATTGCTCTTGACTCTCACTGATAAGCCTCTTAGTATCCTCCCAAGTAATGTTCAGTCCATTCAATTCTTTGTCTGCTTCAGCTGCAAGAGATACATCCTTCTGAGCAATCCGCTCGGCTCTCTCCATCAGCCATTGTCCTCCATGCCGACATGAATTTACAACTGCCAACCTCTGTTGAAAGGCCTGCAGGGGTGGCTCTCTCTCCAAGTCCGTCAGCTTGTCCACATACACTTGTTTTGGCTGATCCTCTCCATCTTCATTGACAGATTTCTCATATACATATTCCTCAACTGCATTTTTGGCATCATTTAGCTCCTTCTCAAGTTTGTCCTGCATACAAGTTTGTCCTATCTGCCATGGGGGACCGTGATCCATAGGCAACTCAATTGTGCTAGTCTTAATGTCTTCAACATTCTTGAGCCGCCTCTCTCTGCAATCAACAAATGATTTCCACAACACTTTGAGAACCTCTGCTTCACTAAGCTTTGTTCCAAGTAGGGACTCTTGACATCCCTCTGTGACTCGAGTTGCCTCTCCATACAGCTGTACACAATCATTGACTTTTTGTTGTAAAAGGGAATGATCTTCCTTCTTGAGCTTGGCTTGCTCTAAGATGCTGTGCAGAGGATTTTCCAATTGAGACAACAGGCTGTCACACATTTCTTCAAAGTGACCCCTGTTCCTTTTCCCAGAGACATCAATATCATTCACCAAACATTTCATATTCATAGGCAGATCTGAAGCATTTGCACTCATCAACTTCTTAAACTGTTCGCCCTCCTGAGCGAGTCACAGTAAAGGCCTACTATTTGATTTGATATTCAGTTTATATTTCTTGCCAAACTCTTCACAGAAGTAGCCAACCAGAACATCATCAACTTTCCTTCCACCAACATAGGGGTCAAAGGCAACAACACATTTGAACCCAGCGATCTGGGTGGTATCCATTATAGACCTCCTCTGCATCAGTGAAGAAGCATGGAACTGCAACACATTCTTTTACAGGTTTCTTCAATGCATTTTCTGCTGAACTATTTGACCGCTCAAGGTCACCTAGTTCCTTTTCTCTATCTGAATTCCACATGGAATGCATCTCAAGATCACGATCAAACTTCTGCCACCTGTCTTTCACCAGTTCCATTTTGGAAATATTCCCTGAAAGGTACTTGAAATTCCTTTGCTTCACGTTTTCACCAACAGCCTTAGTTTTCTCCACTAGGTGGCGTTTGCTTTTTCCTCCCAGATTTATATCACTTGCTTTAGTTTTCTCCGCTTTAGTTTTCTCCACTAGGTTTTCAGCCTGAACTGAGAAATCATCACATTTCTTACACAGCTCCTTTGTTTGCTGAAGTTCTAATGATACATTTTCCAATGCTTGAAGTTTTTGAAGGAACGGTTTATTCCA
The DNA here is from genome assembly GCF_965119305.1 of Pelophylax lessonae. Lineage (NCBI taxonomy): Eukaryota > Metazoa > Chordata > Amphibia > Anura > Ranidae > Pelophylax > Pelophylax lessonae. Next base: position 171,754,907 of record NC_138774.1, on the reverse strand, counting down.
AAGGGGTGATTCAAGCCACATGTCATCACATTTCTGAGGCTCACTCAGGACAGACCCCAAAACACTGATCCTTTTAAAAACTGCATCAGGCACACTATCCCCTCTTTGGGACAGATCCTCTGTTGCCTGTAATTCCTCTTCCAGTTCCTGCAATGGAATCTTCATCTCTTCTACTTGCTGTTCTAAGACTCGCTTAGACTCTTCTAGCTCCTGAACGCTTTTCACAACATCATCCTTGGAGCTGACCAATTCTTCCATTTCTGTACGCAGCTGTTGGTTAACTCTTTCTAGTTCAACCTTACACTCTAGAGCTTCCTCCAAGGAGCGGGCCAAGAACAGGGCTTTGCTCTCGTTACCACGCGCCTCCGTTTTTGCACGGTCGCGTTCTACTGCATATTTTGCAGACACAGTCTTCTCTTCACCAAGCATCTGATCAAACTTCTTTTGCTTCTTCTCCAGGTTGGACACAATCTGATTCTGGTGATCCAGATTCACACTCAGTTCATCCAATTCCTGCTGAAGTCTTGTCTTGGTCTTCTCAAGCTTGTCATAAGCAGCTGTTTTTTTCTCATAGCGTTGATTAGCAACTTCAAGGTCTTTCTGCGGTTTCTTTTTCACAACTTCAACACTCTCTAACGAACAAATGCTTTCTTCCATGCGTTTTTTTATAACCGCTATCTGAGCTTGCAATGTTGCGACTTGCTCTGATAGGTTTTTCTTTGCTTCCTCCTCCTCTTTAAATTGTTCCAGGAAGCCATTTTTCTAATTTTCCATTTGTTTGAGCTTTGTACTAAAACTCAGCCTTTGACACCTCTCATCCTGTAAGAGTTCCTGCGTGTCTTGCAGCTGCGATTCCAAGATAGAAAAATCTTCCGCAATTTCTCTAGATTTGCTCTCTGCTTGAGAAAGCTGATTTGTAACATTGTCCAGCTCAACCTGCAGTCGGTTTGCCTTCTCTGACAGCTTAGCACACACTCGGTCACCTTCTGACACCTTGACTTGCGATTCCTGCAGCTGTGCCTCTATTTTTTTTTCTCTTGTGTTCCGAATCTCCTTTTCCCTGCATAAGAGCTTGCACCTCATTGGCTAGCTTCTGGGAATTAGACTGCAATTCTGCCACACAGGCTTCTTTTTCCTTTAACTGCTGCTGGACACGTTGGACTTCATCTTTCCAACTTTCACAGTCCATATGCAATTCATCTACCACACTTCTCAAAGTGGTGAGCTCATACACAGTACTCAGTAATTTAGCCTCTCTTTCACTTGTCTCGTTGTCGCTGAGAGACAATGTCGTTTTCAGAGCGACATTCTGTTCCTGCGACTCCTGCAGGTCTATTTTTGTAGCTTCCAAAGACTGAAGACTTTTTTCCAGCTGATTTCGCAACTCCAACATATCACACATACTTTGCTTCTGCAAAGTCTGAATTTCACTTTCCTTTTCCATGAGGATGGTATCTTTCTCCATTATAGTCTCTCTGCGTTTGTGCAACTCAGAAAAAAGAAGAGCAGTGGATTCTTCCCACTGGAACACCTGAGCCTGCACGTTTCTATGCTCCATCCTAAGCAATTCCAAGGCTTGTTCCTTTTCTTCCATTTTCCGTTGCACGGCATCCTCCAAACCGATGGCCTCCATTGGCTGCTGGCGTCTCTGTTTCCAGCCTGCCATGCTCTCTTGGTGAGCCTGTTGTTGAGCTGCAATGCTCTCTTGGTGAGCCTGTTGTTGAGCTGCAATGCTCTGCTGAAAATCTGCATTTTCCTGCTGTTGAGCTGCATTTGCCTGCTGTTGGGCTGCATTCGATATAATCAGTTGTTTCAACATCTCCTCCATTTTGGGCTTACTTTCCATCTGAGAACACTGTCTCCATAACCGTTTCATTTACACCAGTGTTGCCAGGGGCAACAACTTTTCTCTTTAGCCGATTCCGTTCAGGCATGGATGGGGCTGGTTCAAACGGTAGCATCCCCTCCATCCATAGAATCCGGTCTCTCATTTCAGCGATCCTTGCATCTTTCAGGCGTTTGGATCGCCCCATCTTTAGTCACTCCACAAAAAATTGTTTCAAAGTCCAGCAAAACTTTTAAGACCACTGTCTCTTTAAAACTTAGTAGTTTTTCCTCTCTCTTGCAGGATTTCCTTTCCTGTACACACAGTTTGTGCAGTCCCTTGCACCAGACACAACAAAGTTCATCAAAAATTTTGAGACCGCTGTCTCTTTAAAACACGTTTTTTTTTTTTCAGGATCTTCTCTCCTGCACACATAGATTGTGCAATCTCGTGCACCAGACAAAGTTCATCAAACATATGCACTTCTTTGCAGGGATCTCCGCTTCTGCCCACTGCATACCTCCACCATATGTGAGGGATTAGCTCGGTGGTGGGTGTGGATGACCCCTTGGGGGGTGCGTTTTCACAGAGAAACAGCCGATAAGTGCTTGCAAACAACAGTTTGGTTTATTAATGCTTTTTCTTCACCAGAGTGCAAGCATCAAAAACAGCAAAATAAAATAAAAGACAAAATAAATCCTTGCCTCTGTGGGCGGCTACCTACTCACTCTGGAACCTACCTAAGAGTCTGTCCCCAACCTACTGTTTGGGCAGACTTGGCTGATCATACAGCAGACAATCAGTAGTCCATGTTTTAATATCTTCACAGGGCAAAACAGTCCTTTGTTTCTTTCACACAGAAACAGTTAGTCTTCTCACCTTTGAGACGTCTTCACACTTGGTTACCCTCCCTGGTACACATTACTCCGGGGGGTCTTCTCCCAGGCCCACACATCCTGTCGGGAGGCACACGTCTGACTGTCCTCCTTCTCCCAGCCCACATGGCTTCAGGAGGCAGCAATCCTCAGACTTCCTTTGGACAATTATAGAAGCCTTAACTCCCTCATTCTGAACAGCTGAAATCTGTTCAGCGTCTTTAGACATTTCTTCTGGCTTCTGCAGCCGACACCCTATAGTAATTGGTGAATTGTATCTCCGATCTGTGACAACACTCACAGATTTATCTGACTTCCTGTCACATTTACTTTACGTCCTGTTACAGTATATATATATATATATATATATATATATATATATATATATATATATATATATATATATATATATATTTATATATATATAGTGTGAGTGTGTATACTGTATGTGTGTATACTGTGTGTATATATACTGTATGTATAGTGTGTGTGTGTATACCGTGTGTGTGTGTGTACTGTATGTATACTGTGTGTGTATACTGTGAGTGTGTATATACTGTGTGTGTGTGTGTACTATATGTATATTGTGTGCGTGTATAAACTGTATGTATACTATGTGTGTATAGTGTGTTTGTATACTATGCGTGTGTGTGTATACTGTATGTATACTGTATTTATGTATATACTGTAGGAATACTGTGTGTGTATATACTGTATGTATACTGTGTGCGTGTATACTGTTTGTATACTGTGTGTGTATATACTGTGTGTGTATACTGTGTTTGTGTGTATACTGTATGTATACTGTATGTATACTGTGTGTGTGTTTACTGTATGTATACTGTGTGTGTGTATGTGTAACGGAACCACGACCCACACTGTACTTGTGGACTTCCGTCAGTATATGGCTTTCTCCCAGTCAGGAACATAGATATCAGATTTTCCAGCCGCCCCCATACAAAGCTAGCCAACATCTTAGTTTGTATAAGTTTTGGAACCTTCTCCTTTATTGAACACTCTCACACAGTTTATATACAGCATGGACCGCCCCCTCCTGATCGAATTCCCCACTGAGTAAGGTTAACACCGGGACCAACACTTTTGTGAACACCCGAGGAGCTGAGGTGAGACCAAAGGGTAATGCCGCAAATTGATTGAATTAATGCTCCTCACCTATGGAAGATCTAAGAAAACGCTGATGCGAATGAAGGTAAGCGTCCTTGATTTCGATGGAGGCCAGAAGAAAGGAAGCCATGACTGTACAAATGGACTCCATTCTGAATTTCTCAACCCGCACAAAGTGGTTCCGGGCCTTGAGGTTCAAGATTGGATGAACCTTCCCCTCCTTCCTGGGAACTGTTAATAGGTTTGAATAAAACACCTGAATACGTTCCGACTCTGGAACTGGTACTATGACTCCTTTTGACAGTAAATCCTGCACCACTGCACGAAGGCCCTGAAGCTGATCCGGAGACAGGCGCAGGTTGGACGGGAAGAACCTTGCCGGGGGCAAGGATCGAAACTTAATCTTGGACCGGATCAACTCGAGGACCAATTTGTCTTGAACAAACGAGGTCCACGGGTCCAGAAAGAAGTAAAGACGCCCCCCCCCACCCCTACCACGGGTGAGGGCGCCCCTTCAGGCGGGCTTGTCTGCGAGACCAGAGGAGCCCATCTTAGACTTACCACCCCAGGGTCTCTTGGAACCTGTGAAGGAACGGGAGGATTTAGAACCTTTGTCCTGCGACCCTGCGGGACAAAAGGAGCGCTTGTGAGCCGAAAAAAAAAGACAGGGCCATGTTTGCGGTTAGGCTCTCTGTTTTTTGTAACCTGCGGAAGCAGGGTGCTCTTGCCCCCCCGTGAAACCTTTAATGATCTTGTAACAGAACCGCCGACCCACACTGTACTTGTGGTTTTCTGTCAGTATACAGATTTCTTGCAGTCATGAACATATATCCCAGATTTTCCCAGCCACCCTCATACAAATCTAGCCAACAACTTAGCTCGTACAAGTTTTGGAACCTTCTCCTCTATTGAACAGTTTCACACTCAATTTATACACACATGAGCACATCCCCCTTCTGATCAAATTACTACACACAGGTCAGGGGTTGCCTGATTACATTATCCTATGCAGATGAAATTGTATACAGAAACAGAATTAACCTGAACTAATTATCTAGCCATCTGGACAGAAACAATATGTGAGTTCATTAACATTTAACAATGGAACAGACAGGCTTAACAGAATACACATCACACCTCAATACACAGACAATAGGGAGAGCCTGTCTCTGACATTGAAGTTCAATACACATTATCATAATTGTAAACACAAAGCCCATTTGAAGCAATCCAAACCATTAAGTATATGTCTTTCATTCCCAGTGACGGTGAGTATACCATCACAGTATGTATACTGTGTGTGTGTGTATAAACTGTAAAACACTACTTTTTCCGCAGTCCGTTACTTTTTGCAGCCTGTTCAAATGAATGGACTGTCAAAATGCTCCCCATGGAAAAGCATGTGTTCCCATGTGATCCTGGTATGAACTGGCCCTTAATCTAGGTTCACATTTCTGTGTTTATTGCAGGCCATGTTTGTGTGGCCAGATATTATGATTCATAAATAATGGATGTGGGGGTCTTTTAGTGGGCTTTTTTTTTTTTGGGAGGGGGGGGGCAGCATTTTATTTTTGCACCCAGGCAGCACAATGTCTTGGGCCAGCCCTGACAGTGGGGATGGCGTTCTTAGCAGGGCTGGATTAAGAGCATCATGACCTGGTGCTGAAGATTTTGTGGGCCTTTCTTTTTATAAAAATAAGTCAAATGGAAACCCAGACAATTTTTTGCTAAAATAAATAACATTTTCTCTCACGAGTAACACCAGCTGGGAAGCGCCTCAGCAGCAGCAACACCTTTAACAGCAGCCGTGCGGTCTCTCGCCAGTAACAGCTGCCATGTGGTCTCTTACCGGCAGCAACACCAGTAACAGCTGCCATGCGGTCTCTCACAGGTAACAGCTGCCATGCGGTTTCTCACAGGTGACAGCTGCCATGCAGTCTCTCACCAGTGACAGCTGCCATGCAGTCTCTCACCAGTGACAGCTGCCAAGCGGTCTCTCACCAGTGACAGCTGCCATGCGGTCTATCACCAGACTAACTCCCACCACCATCTTCCCATTTGGCGAGATCTAGATATCAGCGCAGAGCACAGGTCACATGTCACCCCCCCACTTGCAAACCCCCTCAGGACTCTGCCTGGATGTGGCCTGCACAGTCAAAAGTTAAAAAAAATCCCCAGAGCTCCCAACCCTCCTGAGCCAGGATGGTATGGCCATTTGAGAATGCCCAGGGGTATTGATCAGACCGAGTTCTACAAGGGGGGTTGTGATATTTTTGAGTCTGTGCACTGGAAGCCAAGGATATTTTCCAAGGATATTATCCAAAAAAGATATCTAGTACCTAGCTTCAGTCGCATTCCGACAATATACACCTTGCCTAAAATACACAAGGATGTAGTAAATCCCCCAGCACGACCAATCGTCACAGCATCAATTCGGTTACATCTAGAATTGGTGAATATCTTGATTTCTTTTTTCACAGAAGTGTTGTTCGAACAAGGTCGTACCTTAGGGATACAAAGGATTTTTTGAAGTCTTTGAAAGATTTGGATTACATAAATATGGATAATGTGTATTTAGTGACTGCGGATGTCGCGTCACTGTACACAATAATCCAGCACGACGATGCCCTCCTAGCCCTTAATTGGGCTTTCAGTCAGAGGGATGACATCCCTGACCCCCAAAAAAGGTTCTTGAACCATGCCTTATGCTACTGTCTCTCGCATAATTATTTTTGGTATAGTGGGAATTTTTATACCCAAAAGAGGGGCGTAGCTATGGGGCCCAAGTACGCCCCAAGCTTGGCGAACCTTTTCATGGGGGAGTGGGAGGATCATTTTATATATGCCACTCAGAGATCGGAGTTGGTGATATACAAAAGATATATAGACGATCTGTTTTTTATTTGGAGAGGGACCGAACCCACATTACAAGCTTTTATGCATCATCTTAATTCCAACAATAACAACATCAAGTTGGATTTCAACTTTAGTAGGGAAAATATACACTACCTTGATGTGGAGATCTTTTTGGAAGATGGTAACATCTATACTAAAGCTTTTTTCAAACCGACGGAGCGGAATGGTTACCTTCCGACCCACAGCGGACACCATCCGCGTTGGTTAAAAAACATCCCCAAAAGTCAGTTTCTCCGTATCAGGAGAAACTGTACTAAGGATTCTGATTTCCTGAAACAGGCAGAGATTATAAAAAATTATAAAAAATTGTTTTGTGGGAAAAGGATACAATCCCTCTAATTTAGAGAGAAGTATCCAGGAAGTAAGAACTCAGACACAGAACAAATGCCAGGAGGACAAAATTACAATAAGAAATGTAAGTAACAAACATGAGTGGGGGTTTGTGACCAACTTTAACGAACAGTACAAAGAGATTGAAGAAGTCTTTAGGAGATATTGGGGTGTGTTGTGCATATATAGAATTCTTGGCAAAGGCATTTCCAATGACCCTGTATTCATTTATAGAAAAGGGCCTACTTTTGGAGATAAAGTGGTACGAAAAATCTTGGACCCGCCAGTTAGACCCAAGATGTTTTGGGAAAAGACAGGATTCTATGCTTGCCGTAGGTGTAAATCCTGTAGGCAAGTTAGAGACCATCCAAGGTGTAAGACCACTTTTATATCCAGTGCGAATGGTAAACTGTTTGAAATTAAGGATTTTATTTCATGCAACACCACGCATGTGGTATACGGTCTGGAATGCCCGTGTGGCCATATTTATATTGAACGTACAAAAAGAACGCTCACAAAACGGGTTTCGGAACATATCTCAAATATAATTAAGGGCTACAAGGACCATAGCGTATCCCTTCATTTTAAAAAGGTCCATAAATGCGATCCATCTGGACTCAAGTTCTGGGGCATTGAGAAAGTGTATCCACAGTGGCGAGGATCCAATCTAGTGAGGGAGCTCTCGCAAAAAGAAACCTACTGGATATACTTGACCAATGCCCTGCATCCCAATGGCTTGAACGTAGAGCTTGATGTCAATTGTTTCTTGAGTGACTATTAGTTTGACATCAATAGTGTAGAGAGGCTTGACACAATGTTTAAGGAAAGGGGAAGTAGTATGTCTATACCCCGGACCAATAATATTGGGGTCAGGCACCTCCATACTGAAGTCTGGGTGGTCCAGAGATTTAGTTTTGTCTCTCTTATCTGTATTGATGGGTTGGAGAAAAAGTTTCATATGGAAAAGGGCCCCCTGGCTGATATTAGTGATCCCGTTCAGTTGTGGTTTATTATATGTTATATATGTGTTCAGTTCCCTTTTTTGGGAATAATGAGAAGACCGCGTAAAATTAATTTTAGTAACTTATTTATTAATTTTATCTTCGGATGGGGAAACCCAAACCCTTTTCCTGCTGGTGTCTTATTCATGTTAATATTTTATTCATTTTTAATCTGGTTTCGATCATTTTTTTTATATTTTATTATTGGATATTTTATGGATGGAGCACCCATTTTTTATTGTGCTTTTTTTATTTATTTTTTCATTTAGTATTTTTTTATTGTGCGTTTTTACTATGTTTATGCATGGGAATGCGTGCAATAGGGGAGCCATCCATTGGTATATACCTAGGGGATACCGTAGATACGGCGTTGGGTATGGAATATTAATACCTGCACACGATCATTTTTTTGTCGTGTATAAGGTGTTTTTGGGTACATGTGAGATATAATCCAATCAGTAGATGATCAGCCTGCTTTCCATCAGGTATTTTATGCCATCTATTCATATATCTACAATTTTTTCACTGTGATTTAGATTTATTTCTAATTGTGTATTTTGGTATATGCACTGCAGTTATGAGAAATGTGATATTGTGCATTGTTTTTAATATTGCATATTGTGAGATGATGATCCTGATCGCCTGGATTGGTGATCATACATCGATCCAGGTGTATGGAGTTTACATCAATGATAACCGATGAGGCCGTTCTCCTGAGGTTGCAGAGATTGCAGCAAGGGGTTAATGAACCATCGGCCGAGGTTGGAGATAAGTAGAGGTCATGCAGCCGCATGCTCGCACCCTCAGTAGAAGTCTTTGAGCGACGAAACCTGTCAGGGTGTGAGCATCACGGCTATCAGAACAGCAGGAGGCCAGGCGGGGACTCAGTAACACTTGCGGACTTTCCTGAACGCTGACGAGCTATGGAAGTCTGGTAAGCTACCATCTGGTATCCCGAGCTGCTCTGTGCTCTATTCTTCTTATGATTTTATGTTTGAAGCTGATTTTATCCTATGTTTGTGTAAGTGCATTTGTGAAGGAGGGTTGTTGTTTGGGCAATAAAATCTTTTTGGCAATACTGCTCTATGTGCCCCTACTTTTATCTTTCCTATGCACTACGCTGGAGCACTGCATGTTTTTTGGATGATCAGCGGTATACACTCGTCTCTACAAGTGGATCTTGGAGATTTCTTTGTCTGGATTCATCAGTGGATCTGTTGGGCGACTTGTTTTGCCAGTATCTGGTAAGTGTGTTTCCTTGGGGAGTGACACACATGGTGAGGTGAAGGGATTGAGCAATCTTTCTGGCTCCAGCACTGGTGATTAACCCCTTTGTGACTACACAAGAAACCTGTCTACTACTATCCCTATGAACTTATATCTGGACTTTTAAGTCATGACTATCTATATGCCATGATTTAGCGCTGCTTGTGGATATTATTCTTGACACGTTAAGATGATATACACCTGTTTTATAATTAAGTTTTATGTTTAGGCAGCAGCTGTTTCTTATTCTTATTTTAATTACTATTGAAACTATTGAATCATTTGTTCATTAATGATTACCTAAGCGCTGGGTGATTGAGATCGGTGTATGGTCACTTATAACTCAGTCCTCTTTTTTCTACCATTTTTCCCACTTACCAGAGCCTTCGTTAGTGGGGAAAACTATCTAATCTGTCCATGTCCCAGGCAGGAAGTCGAGTAAGGGCAAAATGGCCCCCACTCGACTCTATGGCCTTGGAGGACCGAAGCTATGGCATACGTCGCTTCCTCCCAAATGGCCTTAAAGGGCCCATTTTTTTTTCTTTTAAGTGTAGATGTGAGATCTGAGGTCTTTTTGAACCCAGATCTCAATATTAACCACTTTCCCACCGGAGAATTTTCCTGCTTTACGTCCAGGACACTTTTTGCAACTTGGCACTGCGCGAATTTAACTGGCAATTGCATGGTCATGCAACCCTGTACCCAAACAAAATTTACGTCCTTTTTTTCCCACAAACAGAGCTTCCTTTTGGTGGTATTTGATCACCTCTGCGCTTTTCATTTTTTGCGATATTAATAAAAAAAGAGCGAAAATTTTGCGAAAAAATTGACATTTTCTACAGGTAAAAAATATCCAATATATTCAATTTTTGTCGAATATATAGGCCAAAATGTATTTAGCTACATGTCTTTGACAAAACAATTCTCATTGAGCGTATTTTTAACCTCTTTAAGACCGGAAGATTTTACCCCATTCCTGACCAGGCTATATTTTGCGATTTGGCACTGCGTTATTTTAACGGACAATTGCGCGGTCGTGCGATGCTGTACCCAAATTAAATTTATGTCCTTTTTTTCCCACAAATAGAGCTTTCTTTTGGTGGTATTTGATCACCTGTGCGATTTTTATTTTTTGAAAAAAGAGCGACAATTATGAACAAAAAAACAATATTTTTTACATTCTGATATATATTGGCACTTTTCCACTGCAAGTACCGGCTAGTACCGGCTCGGCTCTACTCGGCCCTGCTTGGCCCGGTTTGCTTTTCCACTGCGGTACCGCATGGTATAGTGTCTGAACGGTTTGGTACGGTACGGTATAGGTTTGCTTTTCCACTAAAGTAGTACTAAAGTTTAGTGGGTGGGATAACAACGGGGTGGGTGTGATTCTCTGACCAATTAGTGGCTAGAAGTGACTGCATGCAAAGGATTGTGGGATATGGTACCAGTTTGGTACCTGTTGGAACCACAATCGAGTAGGTACTGTTTTTTCAGAGCCGTACCGTACCGTACCATCCGGTTCCATGCAGTGGAAAAGCAAACCTATACCGTACCGTACCGAACCGTTCCGACCCTATACCATGCGGTACCGCAGTGGAAAAGCACAAAAGCGTGCCGAGTCGGTACGGTTCTATGCAGTGGAAAAGCGCCATAACATTCCCAAAAAAAATGTAAAAATATAAATTTTTTTAACATTTTAGGCCAATTTGTTTTCTGCTACATATTTTTGGTAAAAAAATCACAATAGGCGTATTTTGATTGGTTTGCGCAAAAGTTATCGTGTTTACTAACTACGGGAAAGATTTGTCATTTTTATTGTTTATTTTTTTTACTAGTAATGGCGGCGATCTGCGTTTTTTTTTTTTTTTTGCGGAACTGCGACATTGCGGTGGACAGATCGGACCCCTAACTGACATTTTTGACACTTTTGGGGGTACCAGTGACATTACTACAGTAATCAGTGCTATAAATATGCACTGTTACTGTTATAATGACACTGGCAGGGAAGGGGTTAACTTTATTGGTGATCAAGGGGTTAAATGTATGCCTCATGCTTACTGACCTGTGTGGGGGGAGGGGGTTGTGTGACACAGACACAGATCGCAGGTTCAGCTATGCTGAATCCTGTAATCTGTCCTTGTCTGTCACATAGGAGATCCGCCCGCTTTGTTTACACAAGTGGGCGGATTTCCTCACTCGATCCCCAACGATCGGGGAAGAGCGGCGGTGTTCACAGCCTCTCCTCCCCTGGCCCCACTCCCACTGTGTCTGAATACAGCGGAAGCGAGCCTCCGGCGGCGTGCGCGCGCCGCCGAGGAAGGGGAAAGTCTGGTGATGTAGGTCTACGTCGCCAGACGATAACGAGCCACTTTGCCGCAGTACCAGCTCAGTGAGCAGTCGGCAAGTGGTTAAAGAGGACCTGTCCTGCTTATTTATATTACAAGGGATGTTTACATTCCTTGTAATAGGAATAAAAGTGATCAAAAAAAATTTTTTTTAAGAGACAGTTTAAAAAAAAAAAAAAAGTAAAATAAATAAGAAAAAAATTAAAGCGCCCCTTCCCTTTTGAGCTTGCGCGCAGAAGCGATCGCATACGCAAGTCGTGCCCACATATGTAAATGGTGTTCAAACCACACATGTAAAGGTATGGCCGCGATCTTTAGAGTGAGAGCAATAATTCTAGCCCTAGACCTCCTCTGTAACTCCAAACTGGTAACCTGTAGAACATTTTTAAAAGTACCAATGTTTGTTGCCCAATTTTGAAGCATGAAATGTTGGGTATCTATTTACTCGGCATAACATTATCTTTCACATTATAGAAAAAAATGTGGCTAACTTTACTGTTTTCCTATTTTGTGTGAACACCCGTGCAATCTGATTCCAGTGCAGGAAAAAAAGTTCCTGCAGCATTTTCGTGCGAATGCAATGTGAGTTTAGCCATACAAACTGTATGGCGGAATTTTCATCGCACAGACATCGCATGTGATCTACACAGCAATGCGGTGCGAATCACATGCAATGTCTGTGTTCGCAATAGTGTGAACACAGGCCCATACCCCTGTCAGTTTTTTTTCCAATCCGTGTCCCATTGAGATTTCCCTTCACTTCCTGTCCCAATGCCAAACAGGATGTGATAGAAAATCCCTCCAAAGTGAAGATAATCCCTGGTTGTCACCAGAACTAGTGTCCCCTTTGAAGGATTTCCACTCTTTTTCTAATCTGGGGACACCCAAAATTTAGGGTTTTTGTTTATTTTCACATTTGATGATAACAGTAAACAGAACAAATAGAGACAAACAGAGAGGATGAATCTCCCTAACAGAGACACAGACGGTGTTGGAAACCTGACAGGGGGTGTAATGCCCCTCCACTCTATCGCCAAACTAAAAAAAAAAAAAAAAAAATTTTGCCTTTAGTTATACTTTAACAATTTCCTAAAATGTTCTGTGAAGTGCTCCGCTTAAGTGTAAAAAGTGTCACTTTGCACTCCACCTTATTTCAATTGCTATTTTTAGGTATTGCATGTGTAGAAAATAAGGTGAGAGCACATCGAATACCTAAAAAGAGCAATAGAAATAAGGTGGAGTTAAACAAGAACCATACTATTACCTGCAGGGATTGGCATTTGGGGGTTAAAACATGCAGTGAAGAGGTATGATATCACCTTGTAACTGCCTGTCACTTTTCAGTTTAGTGACAGTGCCTGCTGCAAGTGTGTACAAGCCTTTGAGTTCAAACTAGTGTGCTGCAGTTTGGCCACATTATATGGCGTATCTGCAGTTTTCCTGCGTTTTACCTGCAGTTTTAGTTGCAGTCCTATTGATTTCTATTAGGTTGCAAGTTTTTGCTGTGTTTTCTGAAAGTGTGCCAAAGATGCAGCATGCAGGAATTTTGGTGAGCTTTCAGAAAATGCAGAAAGAAACATGCATCCAAATAGAAATCAATAAGACTGTGGGTAAAATGCAGGAAAACTGCCGATACACCAGCAATGGGCCAAACCATAGCAAACTAGTGTAAACCCACTTAAAAGCACAAAGGACCAAGTACTACCGAAGGCTGATGACACAATTCCAAACACTTTGGCTGTCATTTTAACAGCTAAAGCTGGAGGAAAAAGTTAAAAAAGAGGGGGTGGTAGAGAAGAAAGGAGGCATGGGGAAGAGTCCAGTCACTGTGCTCACACTTGGATGGTTCCTGGAGGCTTATCACAAGTCCTCTCCCTATATCCTATTCATGTTGTAGCTGCCCGCTGCTCTGTTTATAAATTCCCGCCCATGCGGCTCCTTCACTTCACTGCATTGACTTCACAGAGTGTATAGGAACACAGAGGAAAAGGGGTGGGAGAAGGCAAAGCGAATCCAGCCTCTCTCCTCTTCCATTTGTGCAGAGGGAACTGTACACATTGACACTGTAATAATCACACTGAGCCAACACAGGTACAGCCAGCCACGCCTACATTTACAAACAGCTTCTCCTGTCCCATAGACGTTTATGGACAGGAAAAATTGGGCTCATACTGCTGGCTGGACAGGCCGATCTTATGGTAGGGGCCTGGTGCTGCAGCTCCAATAGCCCTTACGTTAATCCGACCCTGGTTCTTGGGGTCATAGGCAGCATTCCTCCTCCAAACACGACGAGTTGAGTTGATGCCAAAGCGTTTGATTTTGGTCTTATCTCCAACACTTTCACCCAGTTCTCCTCTAAATCATTCAGATGTTTATTAGAAAACTTCAGACGGGCCTGTACATGTGCTTTTATGAGCAGGGGGACCTTGCAGGTGCTGCAGGATTTCAGTCCTTCAGGGCGTAGTGTGTTAATAAATTGTTTTATTGGTGACTATGGTCCCAGCTGCCTTGAGATCATTGACAAGATTCTCCAGTGTAGTTCTGATTCATCACTGTTCTAATGATTATTGAAACTCCACGAGGTGAGATCTTGCATGGAGTCATAGACAGAGGGAGATTGACAATTACTTTGTGTCTGGAGGGTCTGGAACATCAGTTGCCCTTGAGTGCTAGCAAGGCCCGATTTTAGCTCTAGCAATTCTTTTTAAGTACCACTTTCTTCTTTCCTTGGGAAAAGCCTTTATACAGAGTGTTGCTTATAGACAATCTGAAACCTCAACCTGGTTCTCTCCAATCTTCAAAAATGGCCCTATAATCCTAGCAGAGATAGTCCTCTGTCAAATCTCATCCACAAGGTTGCCTTCCTCCATGCCAAAACCACTGCAAGTGTCTGAACTGGTGGCCCACTTTTGTAGAGAATCTTTCCTTGTTTTCAAGGAGGTAAGGTTGTTCTTAGGCCTCTTCTCTACCTGGTCTCTTCTTCTTTTACCTTATATGGGACATTGTACTTTCTTCCCTTTGTCCTGTTTGGATGTGATGCAAGCTGTTCGAGTTTATCTCTCAGCTATTGCTTCTTTCAGACTTACTAACTCTTTTTTCAGCATTCCGGGGGGGTCCTCCTAAGGGACTGATTGCCTCTTGTTTCATTGTTTTTGGGTGGCTTAGGGAGCTCATTATTCATGCCTACTGACTTCAGGACAAGAATCCACCTTTTCCTATAAAGGTGAACTCCACTAGATCAGTGAGCATCTTTTGAGCTTTTCTACATCAGGCATCTGGTTCCCAGATTGCAAGGTTGCCATTTGTTCACACCTTCTCTAAGTTTTACCATATGGGTGTTTAGGCTGATCCATGCATTGAACTTAGTCCTTCAGCCAACAATTTAAGCTGCAAAAGTACGGTAGTTCTCCTATAGGCAGCATATAACTCACATGTTTTAGAATACCTCTGACCCAATGTCCCTTAACAAGTTCTGGTCTGGAAGGATTTGCCTCCTTAATGACCAGGCCATTGTTTTTGATTCGGCACTACGTTATTTTAATGGAAAATTGCACGGTCGTGCGATGCTGTACCAAAATAAAATTGATGTTCTTTTTTTCCACAAATAGAGCTTTCTTTTGGTGGTATTTGATCACCTGTGTGATTTTTATTTTTTGCACTATAAACAAAAAAAGAGCACGACAATTCTGAAAAAAAAAAAAATATATATATATATATATATATATATTTTTCACTTTCTGCTATATAACATTCCCCAAAAATGTTTTAAAAATCTAATTTTTTCATCCTTGTAGGCCAATTTGTATTCTGCTACATATTTTTGGTAAAAAAAATTGCAATAAGCGTATTTTGATTGGTTTGCGCAAAAGTTATCGCGTCTACAAACTAAAGGAAAGATTATGTCATTTTTATTTATTTATTTTTTTAAATAGTAATGGCGGCGATCTGCAATTTTTAGCGGGACTGCGACATTGCAGCGGACAGATCGGACCCCCAACTGACCTTTTTGACACTTTTGGGGGGACCAGTGACATTACTACAGTAATCAGTGCTAAAAATATGCACTGTTACTGTAATAATAACACTGTCAGGAAAGGGGTTAACCTAGTGGGTGATCAAAGGGTTAAACGTAAGCCTAGGGGAGTGTTTACTAACTGTGGGGGGAGGGGCTTATGAAATGACCATAGAGATCTGTGAGCCTATATAGAAGAATCACAGGCGCTCTGTGATCATTTCAGAGAGAAGAACGGTCGGCTGTGTTTACAACAGCTGACTGTTCTTCTCTCTCGCTGACTGTTCTTCTCTCTCAGCGCGGAGCGATCGCCGGAACAAGTGTATCAGTGACAACTGTCTAAGAGGCGATTTCCTCAGACTTTTGGGAGATTCATTTTCATGTTCTGTTGTGTCCCTAAGATGTGAGCAGAAATCTCCCCAGTAAGACACTAATCTCCAAAAAATGACAGGGGTTTTAACCATTTTCTTCTCCATCTAAAACTAAAATTCCCTGTCTACAGATTATTGTTGCTATGTTTAGTCATACTCCTAGTACTAAATCTTCTGGTAGTGTAACTCCTGTCAGTGTTGTGTTAGTCCCCCTATGAAGCAGAGTATGTAGAGTTAGCTGCTGTAAATGCCAGCAAGGTATGATATGTGCCTGCTGTACCATGTACTTGTATGAGAAAATATCCGGTTCTCTTTGTATTGCTTCCCTTGTGTGAAATCCCTGGTATTTCTACTAGTCGCTTTGCATTCCTATTAAAAACTGACCTCACTAAGCAGGAGGGTACAGCGAGGTCGGTTCTCTAGCTATGCTGGGAACTCATTGTTCTCTTCTCCAATGATCAGACTTGTCCTGACACGCCCCTGCTGCACAGCCATTCACTGGGAAGCTCAGTGTGCTGCTGCTTCTCCTCCCCCCAACTCTTATGCAACTGAGAACAGAAGGAATGTAATCACTTAGGCCCCTTTTACACATGCGGACCATTCAGATCCGCCTGTCAGTTTTTCAGGCGGATCTGAACAGATGCCCCATTCATCCCCATGGGCAGCGGATATCAGTGGAGACATGTCCGCTGACATCCGATCCGATCCTGTCTGTCAAATCCGGACAGATGGAAACTCTATTTTCTATCCGTCTGGCGGATCGGATCGGATGAGAACGGACAGGCGGTCCATTCTCATCCGATTCCCCCATAGAGGAGAGCAGGGCTCTGACACCTCCGTCTCTGCACACAGAGCGGTGACGGAGCTGTAATCCGCCTGCTCAACGGAGCCTTATAAAAAAAAGAAAGGGAAATAAGGTATTTATAATGTTTTTTTTTTATATCTATACAAAAATATTTTACCTTTCAATTCTATTCTAAACAAAATTGGTTGTTTTAAGCCCCCGTTCACACTGGGGCGACCTGTCAGGCGACCTGGTCGCCTGACAGGTCGCCGTAGGTCGCCTTCCATAGAGAAGCTGCGGACCCGTTCTAATAGGAGCGACACAAGTCGCTCCGACTTAGAAAAAGGGTCCGGAGCTTCTTTGGGGCGACCTGGAGCGACCGGCATAGGCTTCAATGTTATGAAGTCCGTGCCGACCGCTCCGAGGTCGCGGGCGAGCAGCGCGCCGCGACCTATGAGGTCGCCCGGCAAAGTAGCGTCGCCCCAGTGTGAACGGGGCCTCAAAGGTGATCGTTTACAATCACTTTATTTGAAAAAGCTGAAGTTAGAAGCTTATTGGCTACCATGCACAGCTGCACCAGATTTTGTGCTCTCTAGTTATAGTAAATCCATCCCATTGTGTAGCCACTCATTTTTTCTTATGACTTTTTTAAAGTATGCTTTATGTCCATGTAAAGATTAAATAAAACACATTATACTGCAATAACACATTTAATTTTCTATGACTTTTTATTTTTTATTGCATTTAAATGAATGCCTGTGTATGAAGGGTAAATATGTAACTGGTCTGGGATACATTATGCAGATGTTTGGTTATCTTCAGTTATTTCCAGAGTCATTAGGACAGAGGGAACAAAGATCTTGCAGCTTCGAAGTGTCTCTGACACTGAAGGCAATAACCCTTAATGGGTGAGTTTTCCCTGACATCATTGCCATAGGAATGAAAACTTTATGTTCTCACGACTGACTCCAAGAACCATCCCAGGCTGAAAAGAACAGCTGCTGGCAGTCTGGAGCTATCTAGAATGTTTCCTGTGCTAGCCTAGTGCGGGAAAGGAAATGGACAAATTAGGACAGGAAGACTTGGACTGTTGGATTGTCAGCCACTCACATTTCCATGATCTCTTACTAATGCAATCCTTACTGTCAAGGTCACTTCACAGGGCACTGAAACACATGTCACTAATAAGGTATTAACAGAAATGAAAGCACTAGAGAACTCCAATCAACCAATAGCAACCAGACTACTCTTCTTCAAATAATTTTTGTAAAAGAACCTTTCCATTTGCATAGACAGTCAGGTTTTATTGTTAAACGTTTTAATATTTTGACTGTTAACCACTTAAGCCCCGGAAGATTTTACCCCCATTCCGACCAGGGGGTATTTTGCGATTCGGCACTGCGTGAATTTAACGCACAATTGCGCGGTCGTGCGACGCTGTACCTAAACGAATTTGACGTCCTTTTTTTCCCACAAACAGAGCTTTCTTTTGGTGGTATTTGATCACCTGTGCGATTTTTTGATCACGCGCTATAAACAAAAAAAGAGCGTCAATTTTGCAAAAATAGCAATATTTTTCACATTTTTTTATATGAAATTCCCCCAAAAAAAAATGTAAAAATCAAAATTTTTAAAAATTTTCGGCCAATTTGTTTTATGCTACCTATGTTTGGTAAAAAAAATCGCAAAAAGCGTATTTTGATTGGTTTGCGCAAAAGTTATCGCGTTTACTAACAAAGGGAAAGATTTTTGTCATTTTTGTTGTTTTTTTTTTAACGCGTAATGGCGGCGATCTGCGATTTTTTTTGCGGTACTGCGACATTGCGGCGGACAGATCGGACCCTTGACTGACATTTTTGACACTTTTGGGGTTACCAGTGACATTTCTACAGTAATCAGTGCTATACATATGCACTGTTACTGTAAAAATACACTGGTAGTGAAGGGGTTAACTTTATTTGGAAGGGAGGGGCTGTGTGTGTCCCTAGGGGCGTGGTTTCTACTGTGATTGGCTGTGGCTCTAGCTGTAAGGACACTGATCAACGGATCTACATACCAGATCCGTTTTATCAGTGTCTTTGCAGCGAGGAGAATGACAGGCAGTTTGTTTACACAAGCTGCCTGACATTCTCCCTCTCCCCCGCCGATCGCCGAGTGGCCGGCGGACATCGGGTCCGCTGGTCACACGCTCGGGGGGGTCCGTGACCACGCGGGAGCGGGAGTGCGCCTCCGGGGGCGCGCGCTCGCTCCCTAGACCCTCACAAGCAAGCAACGTAGCCCTACGTTAGTTTGCCTGTGAGGGGCTGACCGCCGACGTAGATAGTCGTGCGGCGGTCGGCAAGTGGTTAAAGTGAAACTTTAGTCAGAAAATTAAGTCTTGTCAGATCAGTTCAGGCTGGCCCCTTTTGCAGGTATAGCTATGTAAAACATTAAAAATAAGTGTCTATACTGTTTAAAATCCAGTAATACACTCTGCTCTGCACATGCTCGGTTGCTCTCCATTTTTAGGCATTTTTGGCATTGCTGAGTTTATAGAGGCCAATCTGCTGACAGCCTTAAAGCAGAACTAAATTCTCCTTTCCTTTATAGCCAGGGAAGCTGCTTCTGTTTGATCCTAAATTCCCATAGTGGTGCACATGTGATCAGTTATGACAACAGTCATTTGATGGTTTGACAGTTTGGTTGAGGACACAAGCAAATGTGACAGTTAGCAATCCCGGCATTCCAGGAATGAAACTGTTTTTTTGAAACCATTAAATCAATGGGTTTAGATTAATGATCGACCGATATCGGTTTTTCGTTGCCGATACCGATATTTTGGCCATTGCATATTGGTATCGGCCGATATTGGCCGATATTTTCATAAATTTAAAAATGTTTTATTTTTTTCTTTTATCACTTGACAGGTACTCTTGTGGAGGGATCTGGGAGTCTAAAAGACCCCAAACCCCTCCTCTACAATTAAAAGAATTCAAAACGCCAAGTTTGGCTGTTTTGAATGCTGTCATTTTTTTTAAATCTGGTGCTGAGTACCTGGAAGTGATGTCATGACATCACTTCCGGGTTTTTACATGGAGACCCGATCAGAATGCGGCTTAGATCAGGTCTTCGGCGGCCGTGTAGGCTGGTTTCCCAGGTCTCCCGGTGGGACAAGAGACCCGGGCAAGCCGCGGAAGGCAGCGGGAGGGGGGGGGACGTCCCCTCCCACTCCTTGTAATGACAGCCGAGCCGCTTCTCAGCCACGTTGGTTGTCATTACAAGACAGCCGACCGTCGGCTATTGGACGCCGGTACCTCTAGCTGCAGGCATCATTCCGGTACAAGCACTTTCCTGAAATATCTGCAATATCGGTCACCTTGGTGGCTGACTGCGATATATCGGGGAAAGTGCATATCGGCCCTCCATAATGGGTCGATTACTAGTTTAGATCCACTTTACTCCTGAACTGCTGTTCAGGAGCTCTGGGCTTCAGAGAAATGGCAGTTTCCAGCAAGAAGAAACAGGAGAAATTCTGGAGGCCATTTACAGCACACAGTAATTTTAGTAGTATACTGTATATATATTGATGTGGAATGTGTGTTCCTTGCTAAATAACATTCTTTTTTATCAAATTGTTATGGGTAAAGTTCCACATTAAAGCTTAGTTTAAATTACCTGATAAAAGCAAAATATTTTACATTTCCAAACTTACAGTCTTACAGTTTGTGTATACCTATACAGTGTGTGTGTGTATATATATATATATATATATATATATATATATATATATTTGTTTTTTATATATATATATATATATATATATATATATATATTATGTAGCAGATACTTCTTCAAATGTGCGGAAAATATTGCATGTTTATTGTAAACAGTTTCCAATCCTTTTTTGTGGTGACTGTAGGTTCTTCGAAAACTCTAAACTTGTGGCTGTGACCCTTTAAGATTTTTGTGGGGGTTTTTTTCGGTTCTTCATGACCTCATGGCCTTTGGCGCAAGCAGGCCTGATTGTCAGTAGTTATTTCCATGAGCTCTTGTAGGTACATATTTATTGATTTGATAATGCTTATTTTTTTGTTTGAACTTTAAAAAAATGCCTTTTCCCTTCACTTGTTTATTCATTCTTTTCCCGTATCACATTGTTTTCCAGCGAGTCTTGGCTTTTGTTTTGCTTTGATTTGGTTAAAGTGGACATATCATTATGGAAAATGTTAAGTACTTAAATGCTATATAGTGTGTAAGTGTAACACTCCCATGTATAAATTACTTCTCACAGAGGTCACAATACTCTTCCTAATGTCTTCATCTGATTTTCTCTCCAGAAAAGAGTTGGATTGTTCCTGTTTTAAAATCAAACCTCCCTGTCCCTCTTGCCTCCTCAGTTGTTTTTATGGTCTGATGAAGGATAGATCTTTATAAAAAATGCACTCTTTAACTACCTAAAGTGCAACACTGGACTCTGCTAAAAGGCACTGATATGTAATGTGCTGAGTTAGTTGCAGAGTTTCTACTGGTTCAAGGTCAGGGGTATGCCCACCAAAGGGGTAAAGACTAGAGAAGCAGCATATTCCCTTGATCCTGCCTCTCTATTCCCATGTGTGCGGAGAACATTTAGATTAGGTTTGCAGTGAGGGAAAATGTATATAGCCCTCAGGGATTCATCCCTGGCACTTGCTGTCATAGCCCGGGAGCAGTAAAGCAGTGGAGGGCATTGATCGACCAGTGAATGGTGTGGTTGAATATAAGTTCATCCAAACTCTTATAATTTAGAGGTCTTGAACCTGTTGAGCATATACAGTATATTGCACACAGTGTAGAGGTGATGGTGGTAGTCTATAAGCAACATATTTTTAACACTGAGGATCAAGTGTGGATTTTTGTTCATATATGACATCTATGAGCACAGAGAATTAGATGTGAAAACGAATGCACCATTGGAAGAATTGTTTCCTACATTTTTATGTATACACTTTTGGGATGTAAACTGATATTGGTTATTTTGTTATGTGGAATAAATTTTTTGTTATTTAAAAGAATACGACACACATTTATTTGCAATACTGTATGAGAGCACTGCACATTTCTGAGTTTTGTATTTTTTCCCATGTGTGTCTATTGGAAACCACCTCCTGAGAACCTCAGGTATAGTGAGTAGGACTTTTCCTCTTATTTACAGGGAGCACGCTGGTGCCATTTTTGCAGCTGTGCGAGTCCCCCCTCTCAATGGCCTTTTGTAGAGCTAAAAAAAAGAAACAGGTTAAGGTCCCACTGAGACACAGGAGAGCAGACACGGGGAGAGATGTGTGCTACATCTTGCACAAAGGCCTTCGCTAAGAAATAGGAGGCCAGCAATCTTGGAAATAGAATGACCAAGGCTCAAAAATACCCTTTGGTGGTATTTAAGGCCAAATGCTGAACTAGACCAGAATGGAGGAAGGACAGGATGTGTCCCACAGTTCTTCTTAGGATGAAATTTCCTGTGCTTGCTTCATGCAGGTTCAGTGGTAGACTTTGCAAGAAGTTGACTTCCTAGTCTACACTTGACCTCCTCTCCCTTAAGACCTGAATTTCAACAGTCATGCCATTAAGGCCAGCACCTTAGCAGTAGAATGGTGGACCAGCCATTTAAACAGAATATCCAGAAGGGGCAATAAACAGTCTGCCAGTAATCTGCCTGTTTCCAAGAATCACAACCTCCTGGGCTAGTTCATTGGAAGGGGTCAGACCCACGGGGCACTCCAAGGACTGGGTCTGTTCGCACCTTACTGTCAGAGAGTTTGATTGCATTAGTCTGGAGCGAAACTGGGCATATGGCACAGCCTCAAACCCTAATGCTCAAGACCCTTATGCAGGTACAAAGTGAGGTTCTCCTTTTAGGGCCCTGAGAGCCCAGGCATGAGAGCATAGGGACAAAAGTTTTTCTTAGGGAGGAAAGATCCTGAATAGGTCTGTGTTTATTGTCAGGTCCAAGTACTACAATCTCTGAAACAGTTCTAGTGATGACTTCTGTAGGTTGAGATTTGACATTTGCTAACAGGTAAAGGGGGAACTTTTCTTTCGGCAGGATATTGTCTAGGTACCTGAAAACATGAATCCCTTGGGCATGGACCAGATCTAAGACCAGGGCAAGCACCTTTATGAAAACCCTGTGGGCCGTGGACAGCCAAAAAAAAAAGGGATGTCAAATTGGTAATGCTGATCACCCACTGCAAAATGCAGATAGCGCTGATAGAAAGGAAATATGTGAATATGCAAGTAGGTATCCCAAATATCTACTGAAGCCAGAAAGTCTTTCAGAAGAAATGAGACAATAACTAACTAGCCTCCCTATATAGACTTACTGTATATAGGAATGCAAAACCCACTTTTAGAAAACAAAGCCATTTGAGAAAGGCTCTAAAGTAGAAATCTGAGTCCTGGTACAAGATATCACCCAGGCCCTAATCCCTATTCATGTACCTACTGCTGCAGGCTTCTTCAGTTCATATACTGTAACTCTTCCTACAATTAACATGCCAATCTCCATACCTTCCATACCTTAATGCCCCTAAACCCTCATAAGCCCTTTTCACACCAAATCCCCAATTACTATACCTTCTCTGGCTTTCCCAGTATATTGCCTCCCCTTTTTAACCTTGATAAATTATTTAGCGCAACACTTGCTTAAGTGAGAATGATTTTGGATATTTCTAGGTAACTTTTTCAGCCCCCAGTGGAAAGGGTATGGTTGCAAATGTACTTTTTGCAACCCTGTATCTATGCCACTAACCAGAACTAAACTACCAAAAGTGTGGGAAGCACTGTGCCAAAATGTTGCCTTTATTTATAAATCTGCACCAAATCCCTTTCATCTGCTACCAGGGCCGTTCTTAGAAATCATTGGGCCCCGTACAGCCTACCTGACAGGCCCCCCGAATATCAAGACAATATTTTCACTAAAAACACACTAAAGTCATTACTAGCGGACACAAACATAACAGGGAACCTGTGTGAATTAGCCCTTTTTAATTGTTTTTTACATTTTTTTTTTTAAACAGGGAGGGGGATCGGTGTCGGAGAAGCAAATACAGGAATGATGCCCTGTGTCTGTGTCTCTCCCTGCAGCAGTTGAAAGCTGGCAGGAGTGGGAGAAACTTTCTTTCAGCTGCAGAGAGCCGCACAGGGCTCCCTTCTGTAATTGCCCCTCTGCCCCACCGCGCCGATTGCCCATGTTGTTGGGGCCCCCCTGTGTGCCCGGGCCCCCTACAGGAGGACTGGTGCCCCCCCCATCAGCGGCCTTTCTGCTACTATTTTAGCAGAAAAATGTAATAAAAAAGTTATTGTGACACAAAAACATGTAACGTTTATCTTTATAGATAACCAATAAATATTAAAATGCATAAAATAAACAGCACTTCAAACCATGAGATGCCTAAATTATATTTGGGCAGGTTTTAACTTGCATTTGCCATCCCTGTATTTACTAGAGTGAAGCACAAAGCAGAAAAATCAAATCTTGAGCAAAGCTTTGTTGTGCTTTTGTGTTTAATCAAATTTCATCATACTATGAAAAGTATATATTGAGGTTACAGATGTGGTGTTTATTGTTTGGCTATAACCATGTAACAGTTTCTATGTTCAGGGATTCATTTAGATTGATTTAGGTTAACCAAACACTGAGTCATTACATCCATGCTTGTATATCTATACTTGATTTGTGCTTGTTAAAATCTTCCTTTTAGGCTTTTCTCTCTAAATTTGAGGTTAATCCTCAACCCAAACATGGACTTTAATATCTTTACAGAACTTGTTCACAATAAAGGAAAGAATAACTGCTCACTGGAGAAAGAGGCTGTTCTCATCCATCAAATTATCCCATAAACATTTCATGTATGCTAATTGCAACAGATTAGCTAAACATGAGAGGATACAGCTGGAGAGAGAAAATGATTTTCTGAGCATACTGCAGGGGATAATTCTACAATGATTTCAACACTAAATATTGGATGGAAGCCTTGGGATCACCAGTTTAGTTGCCCTGGCATTTAGTGTAGCCATAGTCATGCTACTATATACAGTGCATCCAGAAAGTATTCACAATGCTTAAATGTTTCCACATTTTGTTATGTTACAGCTGTCACAGACCTAGCCAGGGCAGGGGCTTTTGGAGAGGACTGGGAGAAAGCCTTTTACCCTCTGACTATGGGTCCTGGCTTTTGGGGGAACACTGCTCTTTGTGAGGTGTATGCCTGGGGGACCCTTGGAGTAATGTTACTTTGGATTCAAGTCCATGTCTCTCCAAGACACACAGACTCTGAGACTCTAGGCCTGGGGTCCCTGTTTAGGGCCTAACTGCCTCATTAAAAATAGTGACTGCTTCACACTGTGAGACTAGCAGATGTTGATGTCATCAGCAAGCCACCTGTCTGGGGTCCCCTGCCATAATGTGTTTATTGTAAGTAGGCATTCTGCTATAGTCTGTTGCCTACTGGTCTGAGAAGGGGAGAGATGTGACAGAAGTCACTTTGGGTGGGGGGTCGGTGGAACCCAGCTTACCTTAGAGAGGTTTGGAAACCCCGCTCTCAGCTCCCCAGACCCCTTTTTTGTGCAAGTCACCATGTGTTTATTAGGGGCACAGGGTGACCGAAAAAATTATGGACAACTACCTATTGGACACTAAGAATGTGTTTTGGATTACTTCAAATGGGACAGTAATATTTATCAACAATATCTGTAAAGGAATATATGAAGACTTTTCCTGGTTTATTTGATTGTGAACTGTACATGTTCATTGAAAGAGCTGGTCACATTGATCTCTGTTTCATGTACTCCAATGTAGAAGCCGGACAGTCTGTTGCTGGTGGTCTCCTGCTATTGTCTGTTTATTCAGATGTTATTTGTTTTCTGCTCAACACTGGGAAACTCATAGCAAATGTTATTCTCATCAACTCACGCCACCTGTCTTTCACCCATTGTTAATTGTGGTAATTAACACACCTATTGTCTGCTAGCCAACTATTGTGAAATGTGTTTATACTTATAATATTGTGTATTGTACTTTGTGAGCTCGATACTGGCAAGTCTGACCTGGAATGAGATCCCTGATTGTCCAGGTGATTAGTTATTTAATTAATTAACTTAATGTTTATAGTGTTAATTATATGTCTGTATACAGTTGCATTTGCAAATGATAATGCAATCAGCCTCACCTGAGCGAGTATAAAAAGCCTGTATTCTTGTTCAATAAAGAGTTTTGCAGCTAAACAAGTTCCATCTAGTTCTTGGTTGCAAATGTGGCTATCATTTCTGAGTGTGGGATGGTTCCGTAACAACAGCCTTATTCCGAAATGGATTAAGTTCCTTATTTTCCTCATAATTCTACAAACAATACCCATAATGACAACATAAAAGAAGTTTGTTTGAAATCGTTTCATATTTATTAAAAATATGAGAAATATCACGTGTATATAAGTATTCACAGCCTTTGCTTAATACTTTGTTGAAGCACCTTTGGCACCAATTACAGCCTCAAGTCTTTTTGAGTATTATACTACAAGCTTGGCACACCTATTTTTGGGCAGTTTCTCCCATTGTTATTTGCAGGACCTCTCAAGCTTCATCAGGTTGGATGGGGAATGTCAGTGCACAGCCATTTTCAGATCTCTCCAGAGATGTTTAATTGGGTCCAAGTCTGGGCTCTGGCTGGGCCACTCAAGAACATTCACAGAGTCGTCCCATAGCCACTCCTTTGTTATCTTGGCTGTGCTCTTAGGGTTGTTGTCATGTTGGAAGATATACCTTTGCCCCAGTCTGAGGTCCAGAGCGCTCTGGAGCAGGTTTTCATCAAGATTCCTCTGTACATTGCTACATTCATCTTTCCCTCAATCCTAACTAGTCTCCAAGTTCCTGCCGCTAAAAGAATATGCCCACAGCATGATATTGCCACCACCATGCTTCACTGTAGGGATGTATTGACCAGGTGATGAGTGGTGCCTGGTTTCCTCCAGACTTGCCATTTAGGCCAAAGAGTTTGAGCTTTGTTTCATCAGACCAGAGAATTTTTGTTTCTCATGGTCTGAGAGTCCTCCAATTGCCCTTTGGCAAACTCCAGGTGGGCTTTCATGTGTTTTTTCCTGAGGGGTGGCTTTCGTCTGGCCATTCTATCAATACAGACCTGATTGGTGGAGTGCTGCAGAGATGGTTGTCCTTCTGGAAGGTTCTCCACAGTGAAACGCTGAAGCTCTGTCAGAGTGACCATCGGGTTTATGGTCACCTCCCCGACTAAGGCCCTTCACCCCTGATCACTCAGTTTGGCAGGGAGGCCCACTCTAGGAAAGGTCCTGGTAGTTCCAAATGTCTTCCATTTATGGATGACGGAGGCCACTGTGCTCATTGGGACCTTCAATGCTGCAGACATTTTTCTGTACCCTTCCTCAGATCTGTGCCTCGATACAATCTGGTCTCGGAGGTCTACAAACAATTCCTTGAACTTCATGGCTTGGTTTGTGCTCTAATATATGAAAAAATATATATGTGTAGCACAAATCTGCCCTCTACTGGTGATACAAATATATCCCCTGCGCACAAGTGACCTCAAAACAAGTCTTAAACAGACAATACCGCAGCTACTTTAAGAAAGAAAATGTGTAGAAGTATACTCAAATATATATCGTCCCTTGGAACATATACAATGGTATAAGTAGCGCAGGTATAATTGAGGAGAAATGACGTAGTTAAAACCAGTCACATCTTATTATAGTCCTTAAACGTCCATCAGTGGCAAAATTTCAAAACAAGGGGTTAATTCCTCCAGCAATAGTCCAATCCACCAAGTGAGAAACACCACCAAGTGTTGGGGTCACCACTGCTCTACACCTCCACCGATGTGATAATGGGGGGAATGGCAACTCACCAGAAGCTGTGGCCCACCTATTTGCATAGGACAGGCAAACAAGCTGTTGTAACACAAATCCCACTCAGGAGCGATTACTGCTGCTATTACTGGATTTCAATCTCGGGTAGTCACGTGTCTCCCTTCTCCTCCCGATAATTGCTCAAATGGTGAACATAGGGGGAAAGAAGGAACCGCACTAGTGTGATATTGTTTCACCCATCAGATAATTTATTCAAAAAAACCCCAATACAAATGTACTCACAAACGCATTAAAACCATATGCCTTCAATATTCTAGTAGATATCAGTGCTACGGGTACCGTGGTATGCTGTGTCGATCCTGCTCACCCTCTCCACGCTGGTGTCTCGGATCTCCAAAGCTGCCGCTCGTGTCCCCCGTGCACTTCCGGTCGCCGTAAGGTTCATGCCCTGACGCGTTTCGTCATTTCCGACTTTTTCAAAGGGCGTGAACCTTACGGCACGGCGTCCGATTATATAGGAGTGTCTGCTGACGGTTTTGACGAGGATCTAATGACCCGCCCTCATATGTAAATTGGGCCGCTCCATGACAGCGAGCACTTCCGCCCACACCGGACCGCTGAAAAGGTCCTACATCCTGCTTGTCTTGCCCATACTTAGGTCCTATTCCCGTAAGGCTACACTACACGATTATCTGGTTTCCCATTAGTCATACAATGTGCAGTGGGCGGTCGTACCAAATAAGGATGTACAGAAAAAGAAGGTTAAGAAATATAACAGAGACAAGAGAGACTTTGAAAATAAAATTATCTTCAAATGGCAGTTGGAATCCACGAATATTGAAGTGCATGAACCTCAAATAGAGGAATTAGGAGAAGGAGGAGCAACTTCAAATGCTCCGATCACTCCTATTCGGAATAATACACCTAGGAGACCCCCTAGAAATCAGTGGGAACCTAGAGACGCCACCCCCAATTGGAGATCGCACCAAGGTAATTGGAATACCTATGGCCCAGGGAATAGACAGTGGACTGAGGTCCCCCAAAGAGGGAAGTCCAATAGGGGATTCGGCAATGGAAGACGAGGGAGGGGTAAAAGTGGAACTACCACTCATCCACAATATAGTGGTCACCCTAATCCTAATTTCATACATAACAATTACTACCAACCCCTGGCAGATTATGGAACATCTAATGGCCAACCCTCAAGGAATGGGCCTTTTTTAGGGAGAGGGAGGGGACGGGGGAGACGCCGCCCCTTCCAACACTCACATCCAGGGGGCCCAGGAAGACCGGTAGAAAGCAACACACAGGAAGAGGAGTCAGAGCTGGACGTAGAGTCCAGCACAAGAAAAAGGAGAAGGGAACTCTAAACCAAGGGATTTTCAATCTGAGCCAAGTGGAACTGACTCAGAAAGAATTATATGTGCTGGATCAGGGATTAAAATGTGCACCAAAACGGGCTGTCAATAAGTTTAATGTGTACATTGACACTCATAAGTTCATTAGAAAATTGAACCTGAAAAAGCACTTTTTGAATAACCCCATCATCTCAGTGAGTAATAATTCTAACACCTCTGCGAATAATGGGAACCGGGGATCAATGTTGAATAGTGGTTTAAAAAACAAATCCACCATGAACCCTCAAGTGAACAACAATCACTATGTGGAAGTCTTTAAAAATTCAGTTCTGGAAGACTTGCAGGAGTTAATTCCCAACACTAAGAAAATTCAGAATAGCATGCGGCATATTACAGAAGGTCTTGAATCCTTGGAAAAAAGGAAAGAGATCATTATTAGACCAGCGGACAAGGGAGGGGGAGTGGTAATACTTGATAAAAGCTTTTACCACCATCAATTGTCTAGTATGCTTAATGACGAGAAAACTTATATCAAGCTGTCCGCCGATCCGACATCCAGGTTTGATGAGGAACTGAAAAACCTGGTTGAGTTTGGTTATAGGACATATGCCTTAACAAAAAAGGAGAAAAGATATTTGACCCCTAGCGTGTGTAGGATACCCACAATATACACGCTTCCCAAAATTCATAAGGACGTGGAATGTCCTCCAGCCCGTCCTATTGTTAATGGGATTGGGTCCGTCACCGCTAGGTTGGGCCAATATCTTGACAAATTTCTCCAACCCAGTGTGTTGACTACGAGAGCCTTCTTGAAGGACACTAAAGACTTGTTGTTAACGCTGGATGATGTGTTGTTGGGCGAGGACTCATCGGCCTTCCTAGTGACGGCCGATGTGTCCTCGCTGTACACCATCATCCAGCAT
Source organism: Pelophylax lessonae (assembly GCF_965119305.1). Classification (NCBI taxonomy): domain Eukaryota; kingdom Metazoa; phylum Chordata; class Amphibia; order Anura; family Ranidae; genus Pelophylax; species Pelophylax lessonae. The sequence goes on along the minus strand of NC_138774.1, from coordinate 171,724,929 downwards.
GATGATGCTCTGTTGGCCCTTAATTGGGCTTTGAGTAAGAGGGATGAGATTCCCTTTGAACAAAAGAGATTCATCCATAAAGCGTTGGATTTCTGTCTCTCGCATAATTATTTTTGGTTTCAGGATTATTTTTTCAGTCAGAAGACAGGTGTCGCCATGGGAGCCAAATTTGCTCCCAGCTTGGCGAACATCTTTATGGCTGAATGGGAGGACAAATTTGTATTTAACCAACAAAAAAACGAATTACGTTATTACAAACGGTTCATCGACGATATCCTGTTCATATGGGAAGGCTCGGAGGAGTCTCTGTTACTATTTATGTCCCATCTAAATTCCAATCCCAATGATATCAAGCTGGAATTTCATTGGGACAGGACAAGTATACAATTTTTAGATGTGACCATTTTTAGACATTTTACAGGGTTTGCAACAAAGGTCTTTTTTAAAAAAACAGATCGTAACAGTTACCTTTCCATCATGAGTGGCCACCACCCTACGTGGTTGAAGAACATTCCCAGGGGCCAACTCATGAGGGTGAAGCGTAACTGTACGTTTGATGATGATTTCATGACACAATCAGCTGTTATCAAAGAGAGGTTCATTCAAAAAGGATACGAGGAAGATAAGTTGGATTTAGAGATTAAAAAGATTCTCGAGTTGCCTAGATCTGAGGTTTTAAAAAACAAAACCAAGTCTGTAGATAATGGGAAGGAATGGAGTTTCCTCTCGGACTTTTCAAGTGACTACAGAAATGTTGAGGCAATTTTTGAAAAGCACTGGCCTATGCTTTTAAAAGATAGGGTACTAGGCCCAGTTCTTCCAACTAACCCCTCCTTTATATACCGTAAAGCCCCCAATTTTGGGGACAGAGTGGTAAAAAAGGTTTTGGACCCCCCAAACGTTACCTTCTTCCCTGATAGGAAAGGCTTCCACAAATGTGGGCGTTGTCGGGCGTGCTCATTCACTAAAAATAATTTGAGGAAAAGGGAAGTGTTTGAGGTCCCAGCTATAGGGAAACAGTTTAAAATTCAAAGTTTAATAACTTGTGACACCACACACGTAGTATATGCCTTAATGTGTCCGTGTAATTTAATTTACATTGGTAGAACAAAAAGGACCGTTAAGAAACGTGTAGGTGAACACATCACAAACATTATAAATGGCTTTAAGGACCACAGCGTATCGGAGCATTTTAGGAGGCATCATAACCAGGACCCCACTGATCTACAGTTTTGGGGTGTAGAGAGGGTGACTCCATCCTGGAGGGGATCTAACTGGGTTCGAGAACTATCCAAATGCGAAACCAGATGGATTTTTCTCACCCAGGCCCTGATCCCCAAAGGGTTAAACATAGATTTGGACCTGAACTGTTTCATCAGTGATCTTTGATGGACAGTACATAGGGGGAGAATGCACCTTTGTTGTAGTTTACAGTTCTAATTGTATTTTTTAACCCTTAAAGATCTTTTTAGAAAATGGGATTGTAGTATGAGTATCAGGTTTTGAGACCATTTAATAAGTGTTTTAATTTTAAATTTTAAAATTTTAACTTTAAATTTTAGACCTTTTATATATAATATAATTTAATTGCTTTGTGTGGATTCCTATTGGATCCCACTATTATCCATATCGACTTCTGATGTGTTGCATTGGTTGGCATCTTTTGGGAAATCATTCGTGACCACACATGTGGTATTGGACATTGAGTGTTGCACAATTTTATTTTCAATTTTATTTTCAATTTCATTTTTAATTTTATGGAATTTTACAAAAAAAAATTTTTAATTTATTGTTACTTACACTGTCTGTTATGGGGAGTGTAGTAGATATTGTGAATGTGATTTTTATGTAATTTTCTATGTAATTTTTGATATGCACATTATTATGAGGTGTATAAGGATAATTAGCCTGTATTTCATTGTATATTTAGTATTACATGAATATGGGAGGAGCATGCTGACGGTATATGGGTATGTCTTGTATTCACAAGACCACCTAAATGTATATCATTCTAATCAATGGGACACCGTAGATTAATATAATACAATTATGATAACGGCGGCTGTATACTGTATTTGGTACGACCGCCCACTGCACATTGTATGACTAATGGGAAACCAGATAATCGTGTAGTGTAGCCTTACGGGAATAGGACCTAAGTATGGGCAAGACAAGCAGGATGTAGGACCTTTTCAGCGGTCCGGTGTGGGCGGAAGTGCTCGCTGTCATGGAGCGGCCCAATTTACATATGAGGGCGGGTCATTAGATCCTCGTCAAAACCGTCAGCAGACACTCCTATATAATCGGACGCCGTGCCGTAAGGTTCACGCCCTTTGAAAAAGTCGGAAATGACGAAACGCGTCAGGGCATGAACCTTACGGCGACCGGAAGTGCACGGGGGACACGAGCGGCAGCTTTGGAGATCCGAGACACCAGCGTGGAGAGGGTGAGCAGGATCGACACAGCATACCACGGTACCCGTAGCACTGATATCTACTAGGATATTGAAGGCATATGGTTTTAATGCGTTTGTGAGTACATTTGTATTGGGGTTTTTTTGAATAAATTATCTGATGGGTGAAACAATATCACACTAGTGCGGTTCCTTCTTTCCCCCTATGTTCACCATTTGAGCAATTATCGGGAGGAGAAGGGAGACACGTGACTACCCGAGATTGAAATCCAGTAATAGCAGCAGTAATCGCTCCTGAGTGGGATTTGTGTTACAACAGCTTGTTTGCCTGTCCTATGCAAATAGGTGGGCCACAGCTTCTGGTGAGTTGCCATTCCCCCCATTATCACATCGGTGGAGGTGTAGAGCAGTGGTGACCCCAACACTTGGTGGTGTTTCTCACTTGGTGGATTGGACTATTGCTGGAGGAATTAACCCCTTGTTTTGAAATTTTGCCACTGATGGACGTTAAAGGACTATAATAAGATGTGACTGGTTTTAACTACGTCATTTCTCCTCAATTATACCTGCGCTACTTATACCATTGTATATGTTCCAAGGGACGATATATATTTGAGTATACTTCTACACATTGTGCTCTAATATGCACTGTTAACTGTGGGACCTTAAATAGACAGGTGTGTGCCTTTCCAGATCATGTCCAATCAACTTAATTTACCACAAGTGGACTCCAATCAAGTTGTAGAAACATCTCAAGGATAATCAGTGGAAACTGGATACACCTGAGCTCAGTTTTGAGTGTCATGGCAAAGGCTGTGAATACTTATGTAGCTGTGATTTTTTTAATTTTTTTAATTTTTAATAAATTTGAAAAGATTTTAAACAAACTTCTTACACGTTGTCATGATGGAGTTTTGTTTGTAGAATTTTGAGGTAAATAATGAATTCAATCCATTATGGAATTAGGCTGTAACATAACAAAATGTGGAAAAAGTGAAGTGCTGTGAATACTTTCCGCATGCACTGTATGCTACAACTTCTATTTATAGAAAATGCTGGTTAAAGCTGAACCCTATGCAAAGCAATAAATACACACTCTTGTTAAAACACTTTCCGGTTCTGGCGCCATATGTGAGGGAGCAGGAAGCGGCGGCTCCGTTCTCATCTCACTACAAAACCGGCAATAACACCCTCAGTGGCGAGTCCTCACCCCCTCACCGCCCTCCGGTATAGTGGCTGACACCCGATGGACAAGTTCCTGCTACACGGACCGGCCAGTGCTCCCTCCGTCCCACGCTATCCTCACACAGAGTCAGACTCCCTCACAGCCAATATGGTGGACGGCGCGAGCCTGCAGCACGGCCTCACAGCCTCTCTCACAGCCCCAGCCCCTGGTGCAGTCCCTGCTGATACACTCCTGGCCCCATCAAACGAGTAGTACACTCCGATGGCACAGGCTGTAGCTGCCCTGTTGTCGCCCACCATTACAGCAGCAGTGGATAAAGCTATGGCAGCTGGTATCGCTCAGATCAGAAAGGATTTGGGCGAGCATGCCATGCGTTTAACAGAATTGGAAAGCAGAGTGGCGGAAATTGAAGAAGAAACCCAGGCCTCTTTCCACACGGATAAGCAGTTTAGACAGACACAGCAATACCTGCTAGAGAAGGTGGACGACCTTGAAAACAGATGCAGGAGGAATAATTTGCGGATAATAGGCCTCCCTGAGTCCTTTGGAGCAGATTCTCTCCTGGATATCTGTATGACTCGCATACCCCAGGCCCTGGGTATTGCAACTCCCTGTGTTGCGGAGCGTGCCCATCTTACGGGGCAACCATCTAATGAACGTCTGACCCCCCGCCCAGTTATTGTGAGGTATCTAAACTACACGGACATGGTAAATATACTCAAGTCTTATCGCAATTCTAAGTTCCTCCAACTCGATGGGCACAAAATCCTCATGTTTGCCGACTACTCGCAAGAGGTCTCCAGGAGACGCAAGGCGCTTCAACCTGTGTAATGTAATGCATTGTACCAACAGGGTATCAAATTCACTTTGGCTTACCCTGCCACGTTACGCTTCACGGATCACACAGGGGAACACAAATCGTTTACACATCCGGAGGAAGCCATGCAATACGTTCAATCAGCTATGCGTATTCCTATGGACACTTCTGCACCTCCCTTGTCAGCCTCACACCGCATGCAAGTACCTAGGGACCAAAGGAGTCCCCGACAGGATCCAGCTAAAAAACTTTGCCTCACGGATCTCTCGGGACAGTACAGACCAGCATGAGCTTTTCACTCCACCATCTCTGAGGTCGTATCTCTCTATCCACATTATTTAACTCTCCTGAGTCTAGTACATCTTTTTTCCTAATTCTGATGGCCTACATTCACTATTAGGTTCTGTTAACCCCATTCGCTCATCGATTATCTTTTGATGTTGGTTTTTATATGCTATTATGTTATCACTCTGTTTCTTTTTATTCTAGTTTTTGGATTGGGCCGGGTAGACGGCCACAGCCACCCACTGTTACGGCGCTGCTGCAAGTTACCCGATATATCGCCACCAGGGGTGATACAGATTACTCTGTCCCATCCAGATGGTGTAGACGACTTCCCCTGTGGGAGGCGGTGATTCGTGAGTGGGGGCGGCCTCGCCGCGAGGGTTGTATCCTCTCCATCTTTCGGTAACGCCGTACTAGGAGGTCGCACATATGGAAAAAAGTGAAGCAAGGGCTTCCTTGGGTATGTTACTACCATGTTTATGTTTGATTGTTTTTGTTTTGGTCTATTGTTTTGGTTTTGCTACCCCATTCGTCTCCCCCTTGCCCATCCCCCCCTCCCCCCCTCCCCATAATCTACCTCCATCAACATCTATTTTGGCGCTCACATACTGTTATATATACCATCTTAGATTCTACCGTATGCTCTCTACTCACTGATGCCATGTCCCTCACAACCCCCCGATGCTCAAGGTAATATCATGGAACGTGAAGGGACTACGTTCCCCGAATAAGCGAATGGCGATCCTACGTCACCTGAAGAGGCTTCAGGTAGACATAGCCCTGCTCCAAGAAACACATCTCTCGGATCAGGATTTCAGCAGAATGCGTAAGTTGTGGGTGGGCCAGGTATTGGGCTCCCCTGCGGTGCATGGTAAGGCAGGCATGCTCATACTACTGCACAAAAATCTGGCGTGCTCGGTCGCCTCCACTCATATAGACGAGGCAGGCAGATTCATCGCCGTAAAGTTGATCATGGGTGATAGGGAATGGGTGGTTTCAACGACATATGCCCCAAACTCTCCCACTTAGAGATTCTTTCAATCACTGGCAGCCCACCATGCCCCACACCTACATCTCCCTTTGCTATTGGCAGGGGATTTTAATACGGTCATGGATCCGGGTCAAGACCAATCACGCACTCACCCAAGCCCTCCCTCTTATCCTTCCCACACTCCATCTTTGCTGTCCCAATTCGCAGACCATTTACTCTTAACGGACGCCTGGCGTCTACAACACCCAGAGGGTAGGGAGTTCACATTCTTCTCCAACCTGCACGACTCTCTCTCCTGAATTGACTTCACTTTTCTTCAATGTTTCTAGACACTGACATTCAAAATCTAGCCATATCGGACCATGCGCCCATTTCACTATCACTGTCGAGTTTCTCATCTAAACCCCCCGCCGAGTGGCTGGAGGTTCCCGGCCTTTCTGGCTCATGATGACAAAGTGGCCTCCATTATTCATGACACATAGCAGGAATACTCTGACACCAATGCGGAACACGCTTCCGACCCAACCCTCTTCTGGGAGACCCGAAAGACGGTGCTCCGTGGTCGGATTCTGTCCTACCCCGCTGGCCGCAAAAAGGCCATCCGCAAATCTTATGCGGAAGCTAGTACTAGACTAAGAGCCGCTCAACTAGCTCTCTCTCGATCCAACAACCAAGCCAACAGACAGCAATGGCATGAAGCCAAGTCTGCCTTTGACTCTTGGGCGGCGGCGCAAGAGAGACTCCATTCTTCACTCCAGGACCTGAAATACCATAAATATGGAAACAAACCTGGCAAGCTTCTAGCTAAGCTCTGCAGGGGACCCTACACCCCTACACACATTTCAACCCTTAAAGACCACAATGGCTTAAAGTCATCCTCACCCACAGATATTGCAACAATCCTAGCTAAATTCTACCAGGATCTCTATAGTGCAGAACCAACGGATGTCACAGTCGCCACCTCCTGGCTGGATCAGGTTTCACTACCCACTATTGAGGAATCCCTACTCCTGTCCCTCAATGCACCTATTGAATTAGATGAAATCACCCGCACCATTTTACAATTACCTTCAGGGAAAGCCCCCGGCCCTGATGGCTATACCTCTGATTTCTACAAACTTTCTGCCACCACCATTGCTCCCTCCCTTCAGAAGCTATACCAACACATACTCTCTGGCCACCCATACTTCCCTACCGGACTCCAGGCTCATATTAAATTGATACCGAAGAAGGGTAAAGATCCCACTGACCCCGGGTCATATCGCCCCATTTCATTGTTAAATATCGATGGAAAGATTCTTTCAAAAATAATTGCAAATCGCCTAGCCCCCATCATGCCTACTCTTATAGACCCAGCACAGGCGGGTTTCACGTCCGGTAGGTCAGCTACGGCTAATATTAGAAAAGAACTTGCGGCTCTCAACGCAGCTCACGCCGACTCGCACTCTGACATGGCCATACTATCCCTGGACGCCGAAAAGGCCTTTGATAGGGTGGACATAGGTTGGTTGCATATGGTCCTTGCTCGCTTTGGTTTTTCCGGCCCCTTTGTTCACCTTATCAAGGCCATGTATTGAAATCCGTCTGCACACGTAGTGGCCAATGGCCAGGTCTCCACTACCATTTTGCTCGGTAGGGGCACCAGACAGGGGTGCCCTCTGTCCCCCCTTCTTTTCAACTTGGCCTTAGAGCCACTGGCCAGGTTGATACTTGCGCACCCTCACATCCATGGCATACCGATAGGCACACAAGACCTACGCATCGCACTATTCGCTGACGACATACTCATATTCTCCGCTAAACCATCCCACGACATTGAAGTGATTCACCAAATCTTTGAGACCTTCCGCAGCTGCTCTGGCCTCAAAATAAATTTTTCTAAAAGTGAACTTCTACCGCTGCGTTATTCACCCCCCGATTCCTGGTTGGTTACCCCTCTCTTCCCCATCGCCAAAGACTTCATCACTTACTTAGGTATTAAAATTGGCCGCTCCCCATCATCTATTTACCAGCTCAATTTTCCTCCGGTCATTTCTAAAATTGTGACGGAATTAGACACTTGTAAACATTTCCCCCTCTCCCTCTTCGGTAGGTGTCACCTCTACAAGATGGTTAGCTTCCCCAAACTCCTTTACCCTCTACAAACTATCCCGCTCCTCCTCAAGCATAAGGATGTCCAAAGACTACATAAAGCAGTCACCTTCTTTATATGGAACGGTAGGAAGCCACGTATTGCTCTTCACAAATTGTTCCTGCCTAGGAGGGAGGGAGGAGTGTCACTCCCTCACACTAGACTATACAATCTTGCCTGTCTCCTTAGAGTGGGGCTTGACTGGGTTGGCAAAACCTCTAGATTTTGCAATTTACTACTTGAATCGCAAATAGCTGCTCCCTATACCTTACCCTCCCTTCTGCACTGTGGACACAGAGATCTCCCCAATCACTTCAAAAACAACATTCTCATTAGAGATACGATAATCACTTGGAGGGAAGTGATGAAACAGCTTCAAGCCTCTAATCTCGTCTCAGCTCATTTGCCTATTGAGGGTCACCCTCTGTTTCCACAGGCGCAGTACCACCTTCCTTTTCGTCTATGGCCTGCCAAAGGTATCACCCATTTTGCACACCTCTTTGATACGGACTCAGGTAAACCACTGGGAGCTCACACCGTCACATCTCGCTTCAATCTACCCTCAAGCCACACTCTGGGAATTCTACAGGCTTCGAGCTTCATAGCCAAACTCTGCCCCTCAAGGTCGCACCGGTTCACAAGAACTCTGATAGATCAGCTTCTGGATCTTGATCTACACAAGATTTCAGACATCTACCAGCGCCTTCTTTCCCACCCCTTGATATCAAAACCACTGCCCTGTTCTTCCTCATGGGACAAAGCCTTCCCTGACATGGACGCACGCCACCGTGCCCTTTCCGGATATCTTACCACCTGCAAATACAACACCAATGAATTTTGGAGGGAACAACAGTTCAAAATCCTCCACTGCGGTTATGCCCCATACCCACGCTCCAACTCTGCGGGGGTTTCTACACGTTGCCCTAAATGACACGCCCAAACCTTCTCTTGAACACAGATTTTGGAGCTGCCCTACGATACGGATCTTCTGGGCCAAGGTGGAACTTTATGTGGCCTCAACCACAGGGCTCGCCCCCTGCAACGACCCCTTCCTTTTGATCTTTGGCCATTTCAATGAAACGACCCACAAGATCTCTCAGCTACAAGCACGCAATCTTCTCAAACATAAAAGCTGGCTGTCCTCTTGCTACATGGTTGCTAGGAGAGCTATCCTGGCCAAATGGATAACGAACTCCCATCCCACACTAAGAGATGTCAAGCTCGGACTCCAATCGCTGTTCGACAAGGAAGCATTGGATATTAGGCTCTCTAACACATCTGACACTGCCAAGTTTGATAGGAGATGGTCCACTCAACTGCAGTCAGCCGATCGCGGCTGATCCTTTCTGTTGGTCTGCTACTCCTACCGGCTCGCCACTGATCAAATTTGCCTCTGTGCTGACCTACTGCTCTATTCAGTATAATTTCTTTCAAGTGACCTAGGACTAATATCGACACTCCAGCTATTGGCAGCAGGTGGGAAGTGCTCATCGTAGGACCCTTATTCCTCTCCTCTCTCAATCACTAGTGATGCCCCTTCACCCCTACCCAATTTGAACTCATACCGGTGGAATCTCTGACTTAAGTTGGATGACAGCACCAGCTGCCGATGCTGGAAATTCTGCCTTCTTATCACTTGTACAGTACTGTTGTCTGCTCCGACTTCCATGTCACAGCTAAAGAAACTCTTGAGGCCAAGATTTTCACTTCACCTTTCCTCCCTTCCCCTCTTTCCCCTTTTACTCTCTGCCTAGTGAGAGGGGACCACTCTGGAGAAGGTCAAAGGGATTCAGTAACTAGCTAGCCAGTGCAGGAGCAAAGTAAAGGGGGTGCCAGCAGGGCTGTGATTTATTAGCCAGGGTGTCATGGTTTCCAGATGTGCCTGCTGAAGGGGGAGTCTCCCCACTGGCTCCTGTGAGAGGCTTCTCATAGGGCGGTGCAGGAAACCCAATCAGGGGACACATCCAGGCTTGTAACTACCCAGAATGCAGATTGTGCTTCAAAGGATTCTGGGAGTGGGTATAAGTTTGGGGGTGGCGCATGACACAATGTCTTTGGCGGGAGCAGAGTCCCAGGAGGGAGGTAAGGAATGAGATAACGGCTGTCTCCCCTCCTGTCTGAGGAGGAGGATCTCAGGGTGCTGCCTAAAGATCCAGAGAGTGCTGAGCTAAGCTGAGGGGATCCGGTGTGCCGAGAACCTGCGGAGAGTCAGATGGGTCCAGTCCCAGGGAAGCCTACACAGGTTGTGAGTACTTTGGATTGCCCCTGGGGGTCTGCCTGAAGTTAAAGGGGACCACTCCAGAAGAAGTTCGGGGATCCAAAGGAGGCCTAGCAAGAAGCCCCCGCCCCCTTTACCTGTATCCTGTGCTTCCTCAGATTCTGAGGTGGATCTAGCCGCCGCGGACGAGAGTCAGCCCACTGTGCCTGCGTCCATGTACGCTGAGTGCTCTAATAGTTAAGATGAGTCCTCTTCCTCCACAGCCACGCATGAAAAAGCCCTGGTGAAGGCCAAAATTGTGTCAGTGCAGGAAACTTTAAAGTTGGAGGAGTCAGAGACGCCGTTGCAGTTTGGCACCCGCAAATCTTCCAAGGTGATTAAAGGGGTTTCCCTCTCCTGCCTATTATGACAAGATTGTCACTAGTCGGTGGGGTTCCCTGAAACACATGGTTGGAATACCTAAGCGTTTCACTAGGAGATGTCCATTAGATTGTAAGCTCTTCTGAGCAGGGCCCTCTTAATCCTCTTGTATTTTATTGTATTGTAACTGTATTGTCTCCCTCTAACATTGTAAAGCGCTGCGTAAACTGCTGGCGCTATAGAAATCCTGAATAATAATAATAATATCCCTTTGAGAAGTCTCTTCTGAAGAAACTGACAGTTCCGCCTTCGGTGGACTCTCAGGTTTCCCGACTAAATAAGGCTACACTGTTACTGGTAGAGGATTCCTCGTCCTTTAAGGACCCCGTAGACAAAAGGGCTGAGGCTCTGGTCCGGTACCTCTTCACCGTGGCTGTTTCAATTTTGAAACCGGTGTTTGCCATCACCTTGGTATTCCAGACTTTAACAGAATGGGCTATGATTTTACACCAGGATCTTGAAGGGAGTTAACACCCTTCTGAGCTGGCACAGCTGATTCTGTTTGGTAACAAGATTGAGTTTTGGTCCTTGCCTCTGGCAAGGTTCTTTCCTTCTTACGCCTGTTTCACGAGTGGCTACAGGACCTCTATGGAGCAGTGAAGGACGTGTTAGCACAAGGAATTATTGTGCCGGTTCCAGAGTGTCAACAGTTTCACGGTTTTTATTCAAACCTGTTTACAGTTCCCAGGAAGGAAGGCAAGGTTTGTCCGATCTTGGATCTCAAGGCTCTGAACCACTTTGTGCAGGTTCAGAAATTTTGGATGGAGTTCATTCGCACAGTAGTAGCTTTGCTTCATCAAGGAGATCCTATGGCTTCTATCGATCTCAAGGACGCTTACCTTCATATTCAAACACATGTCGGGCATCAGCGTTTTCTTTGTTTTGCCGTGGGCGAGGAGCACATTCAATTTGTGGCGTTATATTTTGTTTTTGCCTCAGCTCCTTGGGTGTTCACAAAGGTTTTGTCCCCAGTTCTGGCCTTGCTACGGCAGAAGGGGATCGGGGTATTGGTTTATCTGGACAATCTGCTTCTGCATGCAGAGTCTACCTTGGCTCTAGAAGCCGACTTGGACATTACTATGCGACGTCTACAGGAGTTCGGGTAGACACTGAATTTTCTGAAATCGGCACTGACTCCGTTTACCCAGCTGGACTACTTGGGGCTGACGCTGGACTCAGCATCAGCCTGGGTGTTTCTTCCTCAGACAAAACTTCTGTAGCTACAGGATGCAGTTAGGCTTCTGTTGTCCAACCATCTATCATCACTCAGGACTTGCATGCAAGTGCTGGGTCTGATTGTTTCAACCTTTGAGGCGGTTCTGTTTGTGCAGTTCAACACCAGACCTCTGTAAAGAGATTCTGACCAAATTGAACAAGGATCCGTTGTCGTGGGATCCTCTGGCTGACGCTGCGGACGCCCTGGTGGCACCTTGGGGTCAGTATCGTCTGATTTATGCTTTTCCCCAATACAAAGACAAAAATGTTTACTCTAAGAGTGTGGTTCCTGCGCTATCATAGGGTGAAAGAAAAATGTATACCCCGATGCTGCACGTACAGTTACTGGTACCTAAAACAGTCAAAATAAATCAATAAGAAAAGGGGGAGTACTGCGCGTCAAGGGTGATAGCTGCGAATCCTTATTAATGTGTAAGAATATCGATAAGGTATCTGATTATTCAACACATTCTAATAGCAAATCAAAGTATGTTCCAATAGGATAAAGTGCTAGTAAAACTGTGATTTAAATATGCAAATCCTTATTCATGTATTGATCCAAAAACAATAAATATATAAATGTTTAAATGTGATGGTGCGCTTTTCAATAGGTTGTGAGATATACCCAAAATATATCTATACACAATATACATATATATAATGTGACAGTGACAAAAAACCAAAATGATTTCCAAATATGAAGTTGAACAGTGAACAAAAAGTCATCTCCCATCTCAGTCGAAACCCTATTGGAGGAAACGCGTCAGAGGGAGGCGTGCCGTCATTACATCACTCGGAGTCCATGCTGCAGCCGGACCCGAGGTGCAACAGAGATCCTCTGCCTGTAACTAAAGTCTTTTCCTGCTCGTAACTACCTAAGCAAATGTAAGTGTAATCTTGTTTCTAAATAAAACCTCTTAAAAGGTAATGCACCATTAGTCCTCTTTATGCCTTACATGTATTTTACTGGAATACCGTGGGAAGCATTTACGCTCACATAAAGAGACCGAGAAGCTACCTTTGTTTGATACATGGGAACAAGTGCGAGCCATCCATTTACACTACAAAGGGATAAATAGAGTGCCTACAGCGTCATCTACCGATTTAGAGGCTGTTTTTCTCTATTATCTGGTAAGAGGCTTGCATCAGCTTTATCACCTGTGTGACCGTGCACGTTTGGCAGGTGGATACTAGGACACAGATACAGTCAGGTCCATAAATATTGGGACATTGACACAATTCTAAACTTTTTGGCTCTATACACCACCACAATGGATTTGAAATGAAACAAACAAGATGTGCTTTAACTGCAGACTTTCAGCTTTAATTTGAGGGTATTTACATCCAAATCAGGTGAACGGTGTAGGAATTACAACAGTTTGTATATGTGCCTCCCACCTTTTAAGGGACCAAAAGTAATGGGACAGATAAACAATCATAAATCAAACTTTCACTTTTTAATACTTGGTTGCAAATCCTTTGCAGTCAATTACAGCTTGAAGTCTGGAATGCATAGACATCACCAGACGCTGGGTTTCATCCCTGGTGATGCTCTGCCAGGCCTCTACTGCAACTTTCTTCAGTTCCTTCTTGTTCTTGGGGCATTTTCCCTTCAGTTTTGTCTTCAGCAAGTGAAATGCATGCTCAATCGGATTCAGGTCAGGTGATTGACTTGGCCATTGCATAACATTCCACTTCTTTCCCTTAAAAAACTCTTTGGTTGCTTTCGCAGTATGCTTCGGGTCATTGTCCATCTGCACTGTGAAGCACCGTCCAATGAGTTCTGAAGCATTTGGCTGAATATGAGCAGATAATATTGCCCAAAACACTTCAGAATTCATCCTGCTGCTTTTGTCAGCAGTCACATCATCAATAAATACAAGAGAACCAGTTCCATTGGCAGCCATACATGCCCCGCCATGACACTACCACCACCATGCTTCACTGATGAGGGGGTATGCTTTGGATCATGAGCAGTTTCTTTTCTTCTCCATACTCTTCTCTTCCCATCACTCTGGTACAAGTTCATCTTGGTCTCCTCTGTCCATAGGATGTTGTTCCAGAACTGTGAAGGCTTTGTCAGATGTTGTTTGGCAAACTCTAATCTGGCCTTCCTGTTTTTGAGGCTCACCAATGGTTTAAATCTTGTGGTGAACCCTCTGTATTCACTCTGGTGAAGTCTTCTCTTGATTGTTGACTTTGACACACATACACCTACCTCCTGGAGAGTGTTCTTGATCTGGCCAACTGTTGTGAAGGGTGTTTTCTTCACCAGGGAAAGAATTCTTTGGTCATCCACCACAGTTGTTTTCCGTGGTCTTCCGGGTCTTTTGGTGTTGCTGAGCTCACTGGTGCGTTCTTTCTGTTTAAGGATGTTCCAAACAGTTGATTTGGCCACACCTAATGTTTTTGCTATCTCTCTGATGGGTTTGTTTTGTTTTTTCAGCCTAATGATGGCTTACTTCACTGATAGTGACAGCTCTTTGGATCTCATATTGAGAGTTGACAGCAACAGATTCCAAATGCAAATAGCACACTTGAAATGAAATCTGGACCTTTTATCTGCTACTTGTAAATGGGATAATGAGGGAATAACACACACCTGGCCATGGAACAGCTGAGTAGCCAATTATCCCATTACTTTTGGTCCCTTAAAAAGTGGGAGGCACATATACAAACTGTTGTGATTCCTACACCTTTCACCCAATTTTGATGTAAATACCCTCAAATTAAAGCTGAAAGTCTGCAGTTAAAGCACATCTTGTTTGTTTCATTTCAAATCCATTGTGGCGGTGTATAGAGCCAAAAAGATTAGAATTGCGTCTATGTCCCAATATTTATGGACCTGACTGTATCACCTTCACAGGAATTGTTTTATCAGGCACTTACCTTTTTTCCGCCGGGTAAGAAGGCATTAGGTGGAGGGAACACTTAATCACTTGAATGGTTTGTTATTGGACTCTTCACCCATATTTTTGTTATTATCACCCTAACTTTTAAGGAATTTATTTTTTATGTATCACTTGTTTGATTCACATCAAGGTTGAATTTTATGGGACTTTTTGTTCACTGTTCAACTTCATATTTGGAAATCATTTTGGTTTTTTGTCACTGTCACATTATATATATGTATATTGTGTATAGATATATTTTGGGTAAATCTCACAACCTATTGAAAAGCGCACCATCACATTTAAACATAATCATTTTTTCATATTCTGGTTGCAGCCTTTTACACAATCAGCGCACCCTTTTCTTTCCCAATAAATATATAAATAAAGTACTTATTCACATAAAGGTGTTATTATTAACCTGTGTATGGTATATCTTGCTCAAAATTATATCATAATCAAAAAATCAAATCAATATGTGACTTGTGTATAACAAATTATTGTGCTAATTACATAAATCCATAAATATAAATATCAAGTGCTTGAATTGTTACTAAATTAGGTAGATATGTGCAATTATCCGATTCTATATAAAGTGCGGGTGCATATAAGTGTAAACAAATAAATTGGTGTATTCCAGTGCGGGCTTTATAAATCTATATTAGTCCAATAAATAAACGTCTTGTAGTGTCTGATTCTTAAGTGATTATTTCCCAGTGCTTCCTTATTGTTTCGATCGCTTTCTAAATTGCTCCACCTCAGGGACTCATGAGTGAGACGTTCTTCAGTGGTGCCACTTCTAGGTGCTCACCTTAATTATATTAATAATACGCATGTATTATTATTGCCAGGGTGGATATGGCTCCTTCACTCCTGTCTTAGCGTAGTAACGCTTTCTCTCCACAAGGGGGCCTCCACTCCTGCCTCAGCTTGGTATCGCTCTATCTCCTTAGGGGGGGCTGTAGGTTCTCCCGGGGTTACACGGGGTAATTAGTTCCTCTGGTCTTTGCATCTGTTGATCCACTCCTCCATGAAGTTTCTTCTCCTAGGGTGACAACACTTATATGTATGTCTATACAGCAGCAGTGTTTTCACGCTAATACGCACATTCTCATTGCAGAGTACAAGAAGCTCCCCCACAGCAGTGTTTTCATGCTAATCATTAGAATGATTAGACAGCATGGTTATTGCACAGGTGTGCATTAGGCTGGCCACAATAAAAGGCCACTCTAAAATGTGCAGTTTTACTGTATTGGGGAGGGGGGGTCTGAAAACCAGTCAGTATCTGGTGTGACCACCATTTGCCTCACGCAACGCAGTGCAACACATCTCCTTTGCATAGAGTTGATCAGGTTGTTGATTGTGGCCTGTGAAAAGTTGGTCCAGTCCTCTTCAATGGCTGTGCGAAGTTGCTGGATATTGGCAGGACCTGGAACACGCTGTCATATACACCGATCTAGAGCATCCCAAACATGCTCAATAGGTGAAATGTCCGGTGAGTATGCTGGCCATGCAAGAACTGAGATGTTTTCAGCTTCCAGGAATTATGTACAGATCCTTGCAACATGGGGCCATGAATTATCATGCTGCAACATGAGGTGATGGTCGTGGATGAAAGACACAACAATGAGCCTCAGGATCTCATCACAGGATCTCTGTGCATTCAAAATGCCATCAATAAAATGCACCTGTGTTCATTGTCCATAACCTACGCCTGCCCATACCATAACCGCACCGCCACCATGGGCCACTCCATCCACAATGTTGACATCAGCAAACCGCTTACCCACACAACGCCATACACGCTGTCTGCAACATATGAGGATATGAAAGTGGGTAGTATGTGCAAGAAAGGTATGCAAAGGATATGACAGCATGTAGAACATGCAGAAGATGAGTGCAGAGAGTATGAAAAAGGGCAGTAAGTTCAGGAGAGGACTGCAGAAGATATAACATTGAGTAAAATGATCTAGAGGTAAATAACTGTGACAATGAGTAGCAATTTCAGGAGAGAATGGTGGAGGGTATGAGAGCAGAAAGAACATGCAAGAGAGTAGTGTGGAGGGTATTACAGTGTGAAATATGGGCAAAAAAAGGAGTGCAATCTTTGTGGTGCGGGCTAGAAATGGGAGATATGTGGTACAGATGTGTACTTACATGAAGTGTACATTGTAGGCAGGCTTGGTGATAATAAGCTTTTCTACAGTGACAGCTGCTGTCAATGGGGGGTTCGAAGGCCAGGAATAAATGTGTGCAAAGGGAGTGTGGTGACTGGGAAGGGGTGCACGCTGGGGGAAATGGCTAGGTCAGAATGGCGATGGGTTGTGGAGCAATTTGTATCAGGGGTGAATGTGTTTTTATTTAGTGGGAGGTCCACGGGGATAAATGTTTCCAGTCCCATGAGCATTGGGAGGTAGAGCACTGCTACTTTTCTACTTTGGCAAGGGGGTAATGTCTGTCAGTGGCTAGAGCTCATGGGAAGAGATGTCTGTCAGCCAGGTGGGGTCCATGGAAGAGATGTCTATCAGGCAGGTGGAATCTATGGGAAGGGATGTCTGTCACCCTGATAGGGTCCATGGGAAGAGATATCTGTCAGGCAGGTGGGGTCCTTGGGAAGAGATGTCTGTCAGGCAGGTGGGGTCCATAGAAGAGATGTCTGTCACCCCGGTGGGCACCATGGGAAGAGATGTCTCTCACGATGGTGGGGTCCATAGGTAGAGATGTCTGTTAGCCAGGTGAGATCAGTGGAAAGAGAATTCTGTCAACCACGTGAGTTTCATGGGAAGAGATGTCTCTCAGCCAGGTAAAGTCCATGGGAAGGAGGCTGCAGGAGCAGGGACACACAGTAGCCTGTGGGTAGAGCTAATAGCACATCAGGGGTTATCTGTTTGAACCTGAAGAGACAGGGCCCCAAGCTGTGCCAGCAGATCAGTGCAGATACAGCAGGACAACAGTGGATTCACTGGGTAAGTGAGTATGGGGATCCAGACCAACGGTGCATTACAGGCAAGAGGGGATAGAGAAAAAAGAGGGGGAATGACGTTCCTCTTTATTGAGAAAGGTATATCTGCATTTATTGATGTTCTTCTATGTGCGACTGTGTATGTTGGGAGCTCGAATAGAGAATAGCATGGCTCTGGTGACCTAATTAGCGCAAAGTATAACATATAATGTATATATTGTTGTAGAGTAGAAATATTTTATGGTTGGTGCACTGCTATGTTAGTATGGGGGAACATCAACAGGTGCAATATTAAGCAGTGTTCTGATGACAGCGGTTTCACTAGCACTTCTCTGGTTTAAGAGGACAACATGTTTTTCCTTACTAATACTAATGCATGAAAAGTCTTCAGCAAAATAAAGCAATGTTAAAGTGAAGGGCATGCTTTTTATGCTCCTGAATTTGAAAAGTTTTTTTTTCAATAGCTTTCAGTTCTGTACCCTGTATTCTTTTCACTACAGGGACACAACACACTGAATATGTGAAATTCTTATGAGCAGTCTACTAGTGATGCATTTATTTCTTACTCTAACCTACAACATTTAATTTTGAGTGACAGCCAAATGAGCTAATAAAAATAAACAAGCCTCTATTCTTACTTGGGATATGCTATTCGAGACATATGATGAAGTATTGCTGCACTTAATATATTCACACCTCATTCTTCTGAACAGATTAAGTCAAACATTTACCTCCTCTTTGAGCTCCTAATAACAAAAAACAAAGTTGAAATTCACTGTGTAACCACTGCCTGCTCATTTGCCAACCTTTGGAACAATGGAAATTATGTTTGGCATTGGATAATTGAATGAAATTCTCATTTGGCCTTTAGTATGACCATACATAGTGGTTTTCTAATACTCATACAGGGAATAAGCATATGAATTAGCAGTAATTGCGTTTTATTTAGCGTGACTCTTCATTTTTAGCCATTTTCAGGCAAGTACTCACAGGACATATAATGAGGTACTAGGGACCTATGATCAGATGATTTCTTATGACTATAACAGTTCAGCTCCAGGGGTGTTTAGTGCTGTAAATGCTCTCAATCTTTCTGCACAGAAGGTCCATTATTTCCATACCTTTGTTGTGGTGATAGGTACTTACATCTGTTTTGCTAGTTGATTAGTCACCGTAATGTAGTTCAGAACACTTAAAGTGTATGTAAAGTCGAAATATGTTTTTTAAATAGCAAACATGTTATACTTACCTGCTCTATGTTTAATAGTAGTGCACAGAGCGGCTTTGAACCTTCATATTGTGGTCTCCCACCTGCACTTTTGGCTCCTCTTCTCTATGCTCCCCCATAAACATAAAAAGGCACTTCCTATGAGGCCACACATGTAGGCTCAATCCCAAGCCATGCTGCTTGCATCCAAAGACATAGACAATGAGGCTTGGCCCTGCCCCCCCCCCCTCACTGAATTTGACTGACAGCAGCAGGAGTCAATTGCTCCCGCTGCTGCCTTTCAGTCCTTATGTGAAGGGGGGGGGGGGAGAGAACACTGTGGCCGGGCACAACCTTGGATTAAGTGAACACTCAGGTACAGTATCTCACAAAAGTGAGTACACCCCCACATTTTTGTAAATATTTTATTATATCTTTTCATGTGACAACACTGAAGAAATTGCACTTTTCCACAATGTAAAGTAGTGAGTGTACAGCTTGTATAATAGTGTAAATGTGTTGTCCCCTTAAAATAACTCAACACACAGCCATTAATATCTAAACCGCAGGCAACAAAAGCGAGTACAACCCTAAGTGGAAATGTACATATTGGGCCCAAAGTGTCAATATTTTGTGTCCCCTCCATTATTTTCCAGCACTGCCTAACCCTCTTGGGCATGGAGTTCACCAGAGCTTCACAGGTTTCCACTGGAGTCCTCTTCCACTTCTCCATGATGACATCACGAAGCTGGTGGATGTTAGAAACCTTGTGCTCCTCCACCTTCTTTTTGAGGATGCCCCACAGATGCTCAATAGGGTTTAGGTCTGGAGACATGCTTGGCCAGTCCATCACCTTTACCCTCAGCATCTTTAGCAAGGCAGTGGTCGCCTTGGAGGTGTGTTTGGGGTCGTTATCATGTTGGAATACTGCCTTGCGGCCCAGTCTCTGAATGGAGGGGATAATGCTCTGCTTCAGTATGTCACAGTACACGTTGGCATTCATGGTTCCCTCAATAAACTGTAGCTCCTCAGTATCGGCAGCAGTCATGCAGCCCCAGACCATGACACTCCCACCACCATGCTTGACTGTAGGCAAGACAATTGTCTTTGTACTCCTTACTTGGTTGTCACCACACACGCTTGACACTATCTGAACCAAATACGTTTATCTTAGTCTCATCAGACTACAGGATATGATTCCAGTAATCCATGTCCCTAGTCTTGTTGCCTTCAGCAAACTGTTTGCAGGCTTTTTTGTGCATCATCTTTAGAGACGACAGCCATGCAGACCAATTTGATGCAGTGGGTGGCGTATGGCTTGAGCACTGTCAGGCTGCCCCCCCACCCCTTCAACCTCTGCAGCAATGCTGGCAGCACTCATATGTCTATTTACCAAAGACAACCTCTGGATATGACACTGAGCACGTGCACTCAACCTCCTTGGTCGACCATCGCAAGGCCTGTTCTGAGTTGAACCTGTCCTGGTAAACCACTGTATGGTCTTGGCCACCATGCTGAAGCTCAGTTTCAGGGTCTTGGCAAACACCAAATTTACCACACCTGTTCCCCATTCACACCGGAAACCTTGTAATACTAATGAGTCTCATGACACCTGGGGAGGGAAATGGCTAACTGGGCCCAATTTGGATATTTTCACTTAGGGATGTACTCGCTTTTGTTGCCAGTGGACTAGACAATAATGTCTGTATGTTGAGTTATTTTGAGGGGACAGCAAATTTACACTTTTATACAAGCTGTACACTCACTACTTTGTAGCATAGTGCCATTTCTTCAGTGTTGTCACATGAAAAGATATAATAAAATATTTACAAAAATGTGGGGGTGTACTCATTTTTACCCTGATGCAGGGAATGTGTAGTGTGCCCCTTTACATTGGTGATCAATGATCCCTCTTACATTGGTTGTCAGTGTGCCCTCTTGGGACTTGCTCACACGGATGGCCGGAGGGGGGTGAGTAAAAGCATGCAGTTGAGTCGTGGTTCTCCTGCTTTTGACTGCCAACCAGAACAAGGAGATGAAGCTGCTCAGGGCTGTACAAGTGCCATGGCTGCGATATTTGCTTTGCAGCTGTGGCAAAAATTAAAATGCCATTTTTCATTCAGTGGGTGGTACCACTTCTAAACACAACCTTTTTTAGTGAAGAGGCCTAGGCTCTACCACAAACATTACAATGTGCTCCACCACAAACATTACAGGATTCTCCACCACAAACATTACAGTATGTCCTATTACAAATATTACAGTATGATCCACCACAAATATTGCAGTATGATCCACCACAAACATTACAGTATGATCTACCATAAACACTGTATTATGATCCACCACTATCACAATCCACAGCATACTTACATTTTTATTTGGCAGTGACCAGGCAGGCTGGTGTGGAGTACAGCTAAAGAAAGTGCCTGTTTTGCCTGCTTGAGTAAGCACATGTGCACGTAGGAGCAGGCATGGGGGCACCACTCATATCAGGAGCTGGGTCTGCCTGCAGTCAATATGACAGACAGGAGACCCAGGCTGCAAACTGTGAACCACTTTCCTGAGGAGCACAGGGTGGCTGCTAATGCGAGTGCTATGGGGGTGCTTTGGGAATCTTTGGGAGTGCTAAAGCACACCTTAGCACCCCCCTGGTGCCACCCCTGAACAGATGCCCTCACATAGCTCATCTGCATTCAAGATGCAAAATCCATGGTTGACTCAGTGACTGAAAGCAGGCCATAATGCAGCAAAGCAATTCCAAACAATACCATTTTTACCACCAAGTTTCACATTTGGTATGATATTCTAATCCTGAAATGCTGTCTATGGTTTGTGCCAAACATGAACAGTGACGAAAATTATTTAATTCCCTGCATGTTTTGCAAGTTTGCCCACACACAAAGAAATGAAGGGTCTATAATTTTATCATAGGTGTATTTTAAGTGATAGAGACAGAATATCAACCAAAAATATTTGATGCCCAAGAAAAACATGACTTAGTAGTTGGCGGAGAAACCCTTGTTGGCAAGCACAGAGGTAAGATGTTTTTTGTAGTTGGTAACCGGGTTGGACACATCTCAGGAGGGATTTTGGTCCATTCTTCTATACAGATCTTCTCTAAATTCTTAAGGTTTCTTGGCTGTCCATTGGCAACTCAAAGTTTTGGCTCTCTTCATAAATTTTCTATAGGATTAAAGTTTGGAGACTGACTAGACCACTCCATAACCCTAATGTGCTTCTTCTTGAGCCACTCCTTTGTTGCCTTGGCGGTATGTTTTGAGTCATTGTCTTGCTGGAAGATCCATCCATGACCCATCTTCAGTGTTCTGGCTGAGGGAAGAAGGTTCTCATCCAAGATTTTACAATACATGGCCCCGTCTGTTGGTCCCTCAATGCAGCAAAGTCGGCCTGTACCTTTAATAGAGAAACAGCCCCAAAACATTAGGGTACATTCTTAGGGTCATAGTCACCATTTTTCTTCCTCCAAACACAGCAAGTCCCCCTCTTCAAGAAGGCACATGTACAGTCATGCCAGTGAACATCTAAATGATTCAGAGAAGGATTGTGAGAAAGTGTTGTGGTCAGATGGGACCAAAATTGAGCTCTTTGGCATTAACTAAATTCACTGTGTTTGGAGGAAGAAAAATTATGATTTTGACCCTAAGAACCCCATCACTATAGTCAAACATAGAGGTGGAAACATGATGCTTTGGGGCTGTTTGTCTGCTAAAGGTACAGGCCGACTTTGCAGCATTGAGGGGCCAATGGATGGGGCCATGTATTGTAAAATCTTGGATGAGAACCTTCTTCCCTCAGCCAGAACACTGAAGATGGGTCGTGGATGGGTCTTCCAGCATGACAATTACCCAAAACATACCGCCAAGGCAACAAAAGGAGTGGCTTAAGAGGAAGCACATTAAGTTCATGGAGTGGCCCAGTCAGTCTCCAGACCTTAATCCTATAGAAAATGTATGGAGGGAGCTGAAACTTCGAGTTGCCAAGAGACAGCCAAGAAACCGTAAGGATTTAGAGAAGATCTGTAGAGAAAAGTGGACCAAAATCCCTCCTGAGATGTGCACAAACCTGGTCACAAACTACAAGAAACATCTTACCCTTGTTGGCTAGCAAACCTGTGCTTGCCAACAAGGGTTTCTCCACCAGGTAGTATGTCATGTTTTTTATGGGGATCAAATACTTATTTTCTCACTGAACTGCAACTTAAATTATAGCATTTGTATCATGTGTTTTTCTGGATTTTCGGTTGTTCTTCTGTCTCTATCATTCAAAATACACCTATGTTAAAAATGATAGACCGTTTATTTCTTTGTAAGTGGGTACACTTAAAAATTCTGCAGGGGATCAAATAAGTATTTTCCCCACTGTATAATGTTACTGTTGTCAAACAGGCTAGCTTAAATTCAAAATTCATCAGTCCGCAGTACATTATGCCTTAATGCCTGGTCTTTGCTTTTATGTTCAATGGTGAGCTGATTTTCCTGGCACACCTCCCATATAGATTAAATTTGTGCAGGCTCTTTTTGATTGTAGATGCATGCACTTTAACACCAACTATAGCAAGAGTTAGCTGCAGAATCTGAAAATACCTTTCGGGTTCATGGAAACTTCTTTTAATAGCAAATGGTAATCTCTTTGGTTGAATTTGCTGGGTCAGCTATTTCTGCAAAAATAAGCAGTTGCTTGAAATCATTGCTACTTGTATATTATTTTCCTTACAGTGAAATAATTGATTTTAAACAATTTGGCAATCTTTTAAAATCCTTTTTGCAACCTTTTTAAATCCCTTGTCTAACTCATAAGCACCCAGAAGCTTGTACTGATCATTGGTTAAAAGCCTGGCATGATAACAGTACACATATGAGTAGAAAAGTGAACCCCAGGTTCTAGATGTCAGAGTGTTTAAATAAGCAGCATTCGTCCTCCACGCCTCTGGCCGTGTATCAAAGCCGCGAGGATGTCGACTGACGAAACTAGTAGGGCGGGGTTAAGACGCTGAACACCACCGCACAGGTCTGACTCACACTCGCGGCTTTGATACATGGCTGGAGGCGTGAAGGACGAATGCTTTTAACCCCCAGTGTTGGGTAGACACTGGAGTGTAACGTTTGTGTTTTATTAAACAAGTGAAGTTTTATACGGAATTGAACTATATGGATTCTCCTTTTTTTTTAAATCACTACCCTTACTTATCTCTGCGAGAATGCCTGTATGGAAATATGGGAATGATCATTCTTTGGAATAAGAACCAACCTGCTGGGAATTTTATACAAAAATGCGCATTTGCTGGTTTTATAATTTGACCAGCTACCCCATCTGGTGAGTCAGTTTGGGGGATACGGCGGAAGGATCATGTTGGGTGTTTTGCACATTTCTTTCACAGAAGAAATTGTACTACGTGATAGACACTTTTTTGCCCTTTTTAATATTCACTTTGGACTTTAAGGAAGATTGAATATTGTTTTAAAAAAATGTTTCTTTTTAAAATTATTGTTTTATTTTTATGTGGTTTTTGAAATTGCACATGTATAATATGAATTTACTGATGAATTAATAAGGCATTTTTTTATATACATATATTTTTATTTGTTCTGATTGCACCTCACAGATATGTTTGGAATTAATATTTTTGCATTAGCACTTTTTAAAGTTATGATTAGGTATTTTTTAAATTTTTATTTTTATTCATTTTGATTGGACTGCACAGACTTTGTTGCACTAGCACTTTTTGAAAAAAGCTACAATTTTCTGTCTTGCACTGTTTTTGGATATGAGTGTTGAAAAAGATTTATGATGCGCTGTGATGCACTAGCACTTTAGATGAAAGGATAATATTATCCACCTGGTGAGGGGAGTACAAACTTGCGATGATATATTTTCATCTACTTTTGATGTGGGATCACCTGCAGTTAATTAGCAGCAATTCGTCCTGACTCCTTTTTTGTGTTTTTTGACCATTGATTACCTGGGCACCTGATCCTTTTTTTTGCTTAATTATGGTAAACAGGGCAAAGAGAGAGGGGGAATCTCCCTAATGGGGGCACAGACAGAATTAAACACCGACAAGGGTTCTAATTCCTCTCCGCGCTATCTAAAACCAAAATAAAAGTATTGCCTTTGGTTATTCGCGTGACGCCCGACACCAACGGCGGACGCGGCGGCTATCTTTCTGGTTATCAAGCTAGCTGCCTTATCTTATGGAGAGCTGTTTTCATCTGATTCTTTTGTAAGTTGCTACATTATTTTAATAAAATACTTGTGATACGTAATGCACCATAAGGAGTCTTTCCCTCTTTATTTGATCTGAGGTCTAGTACTGTTGTTATCGGGCTATTGACCAAGGACCTTGAGGGGGACTGTTTGTGGACTCTCCTGGAGATATGAGTTTGTGCATCTGACTGACCTTTGTAATGAGGGTCGGTCCTATCTGGTAAGAGGCTCTGACACTTGGGTGCTGTTGTTGGTGGTGGTCCCTGGATGAAACACTACTGTCAAGATATGTTGATCACTGGTCTCTGTACTCACCCCTGTTTGCGGACTCTATATGTCATCTGTATAAGCGCTACACCTATTGTTTGCTATTCTTTAAGCTGCCTCAGTGACTCCCAAGGGAGTGATAATTAGTAGCCAAAGTTTGGATTGTTATAGTAATGCATTTTGTGGTCCCACACTTGTGTGTGCAACCAGACCAGGCTGTTAAATAAAGCCTAAGCTGACCATACACTTCGCACAGTTTTCAGTTAATTTTAATAACTTGGGAGTCCCTGGGAATTGCTCTGCAATTTCAACAAAAGATGGAATTGAAAGTTTAATCGCTCTACAAATTTGCCACACATAGGCAATATGGTATGAGAGTTTCTGGACTATCACATGGATGTTTTGAAAGTTACTGTTTAATGGTATCACCCTAAGGCTACGTTCACATGTAGGCATTTTGGGGGCTTTTTTCTGCTCTAGGATCAGCTCTCAAAACGCCCAACAAGACAAATCCTATTCATTTCAATGGCCCCTGTTCACATCTGAGCGTTTTGACACCGTTAGCAAAACGCCCAACGCTCAAAAAAGTACATGAGCTTCTTTTTGGGCAGATTACAGGCGTTTTCCATTGGTCTCTAGTCAATCTAAAAACGCCTGCACAAAAAACGCCTGTAAAACGCCCATAAAAACGCCTGAAAAAACGCCCATAAAAATGCCTGTAATAGCAATGCCAAGATGTGAACGTGGCCTTAAAAAAACAAAACAAAAAACATGAGGCCCATTTCACTGTCAGTTTTTCGGGCGTACCTGATCAGACACTCCATGCACCCCTATGGGGCAGCAGGTGTCAGCGGTGACATGTCTGCTGACACCCGCTGCTATCCGATCCTGTCTGTGAAATTTAGACGGATGGTAACCCTATTTTCCATCCGTCTGGAGGATCGGAATCGGATGAATCAGGCGGTCCATTTTTATGCGATCTTCCATAGAGGAGAGGGCTCTGACAAGTCCGTCTCTGCACAGTGTGTGGAGACGGACCTGTCATCCGCCTGCTCAGTGGGGATCAGCAGGACGATCCCCACTGAGCAAAACTGAGTCAGCAGGGTTGAAAGCCCTTGTGAAAGGACCCTAAATGTTCTTGTTAAGTCTGTAGCTGTTAAGAATCTTTAGGATGGTTCCTCCTCATGTGAGATTGTTACCTTGCCTTACATATGGAACATCCCTCTTCAGGTCACAACGTGAAAAAAAAAAATTACAGTTGATACAACTTGCTAATACTTTCAACAAGGATTGGCTAAACTTATATCTTGTTCTCTCTTTTTTATTGCAGGAAGAAACAGACAACATTTCCTGCCAGGAACAAATTAATCGATCCATTTATTGGGCGGATGGCTTTGTGTTTGTCTTTTCAATCACAGACTATAATAGCTACCGTATGATTAGGCCTTTGTACCAGCACTTAAGGAAAATCCACCCAAACACCAAAATTCCACTTCTTCTGGTAGGAAATAAAGCCGATCTTTTAAGAGCCCGACAAGTAGAATCTGATGAAGGTCTTCAGCTTGCTAATGAACTGTCTGGAACATATGCTGAAGTATCTGCTAGAGAAAACTATGAAGGGGTATATGGAGCTTTCTACCAGCTGTGTCAGGAGGTTGGAAAGATGATCTTCAGCTGCAATGGGGAAAAGAGAAGAGGACTTCATCTTGTGCGCCCCAGGTCTCCTAACATGCAAGACCTGAAAAGACGTTTTAAACAGGTGTTGTCTTCCAAAGTGAAGTCCACTACCACCCTTTGACCTCTTCTGGTTTTGCAAGAGTGGTTTGGATCTAAAAGAGGCTGTCACAAAGGAAAATACTTATCTCAGAGGCCACCTATTGCAGCATCCATTCATGGACATGGATCACAAATTTGTTTCAGTGTAGTGACTAGATGCACAGTGCCTGAGAACATGGATGCTTTCATTAGAAGCTTTTGAGAAGGGTATTTTATATAGTCTTTATATTTTATTTGCCTACATTTAAAACATTTGGTTATTCTTTAAATGTTTATTGGCCCAAATTGTGCTGGTACCAATTTGGCCAAATTGCATATATACAGGTATCTAATGGCAATAATGCCTGTTTGCAACTTCTTCTGACTTTTGTCATGGCTGGATCTTCACTGTCTAGAAGACAAAAAACCTTGTCAAACTCAATGGAGCTATCAAAATTTTAAAGGAGGTTCTACCAACAAGGATGTGGCTGATATTCTAATTTCACTGGCAGAATGATGAGTAATAGCAAGCGTGTCGGGTTGTTTACATGCATATCCACACTCAGGATAAGAACTTTAGTATGTCAGTATCTCCAAGTATAAGATCTTTCAATGGCTTTGACCAAATACTGTCTAATGAATGTGGGTGGTTCATAGGCTGCTATGTTGGTCTGGCCTCTGTTATTCAATGCTTTTATTATTTGACCTTTTTTAAAAACTATCAAAAAAATGTTTAAGACTGTGGATGCATAACTATTCACAATTTCAATAAGGCTTTACTAAAACAGCAGGACCATTTATGAAATAGAGAGTAATGCATGGATTTACAAAGGTAAAAAATTAAATCAGTTGCCAGTAATATATTTTTTTGTTCTATGACATTGTAGATTTGACACAGTGCAACTTTTTCCTATACAACTGTGCTGAGGTCACATTCGATCTTATTGCTGTTCTGGGAACGCTAATTAACATATTTTAAAAGCCTTTAAAATGTATTATTTTAGTAGCAATGTTTAATGGGATTTTCAGTTTATAAAGAAATCATCTGTTTGCAAATTTTCCTTTAAGCTGAACTCTGGGCTGCAAAAAAATACCCTTGTAGTGCCCCCTCCCCCTTGCGCTGCAAGGTAAAATGCCCCTTACCTGTACAACCTAGTCAATAAGCTGCTCACAGCCATGGTCACATGCTTGTCCCCTCCACATACAGTTGCTGTGTATTGTAGTTAGCCTCAGGAAAGCAGAGGACAGAGCTATAGCCTGCTAGAACAGGGTACAGGGTAAGTGGTACAGCTTATTTTGCTAATTCCTAGAAATAACAAAATCATATAACTCTTGCACTGTGGGGGGGACGTTTTTCTTCCAGCCTGGAAGCTCGACTTTAATGTTCTACCCCCTACCCTTTCTTCATATATCTGACTGTAAGATGATTTCAGATTCTGCCTGCAGCACCATCTATTGTTGAAAGCTTTTATTGCAGTACAAACAGAACAATCAGTGATAGCAATGTAAAAAAAAAAAAAAAAAAAAGAAATTAGCACAAATGTGCTGTTGTTACACTACAGGGGAGTCAAACAGGTGTGGTTTGCCTGATTAAACTAAACACCCCTTTTAGGTTTGCTTTTTGGTTTACATAGATAACTTGGATTGATTTTTATATCCCTGTGTACCAGGGGAGGACTGGGGCAGGGGGGCAACTGCCCCCCTGGCCACTCTGATGCCCTGTAAAAAGGCTGCCCTGCTTCTGCCACAGACATGCTTAAAGTATTCCTGGTAAAAAGAACTAAAAAGTCCCCACTGCTGACCTATTGAGTGTGGGATGAAGACAAGGACAGAGCGCAGCCCCCCCCCCCCCCCCGCATTGATGGTGTAAATAGTGTCTGAGCAGAAGCTGGTTCCATTCCCCACTGGAGACTTTCCTCCTCCAGGAAGCCCCGACCGAGATGTCCCAGCTCCCCCAAACTGCTTCCCGCTGGCCAGGTCAGGAACCTGGATTCGGCCGGTGAGTGGAGAGTACCTGGAGCAGAGCTTCAGCCTGGAATGGGGGTCAGGAGAAGGCCAGGCAGAGGGAAAGTAGGAGGGGGGCTGAGTTGCTGCACCATGGGCCTCTGGTTTGTACTTGCCTCCTGGGCCGAAAGTTACCAGTCAGCCCCTGCTGTGTACCTACGTACCAATATTTAAATGCTTAAAAGTGAGCACATTCCAAACCACTTTAACCGTGCAGTGACCAGTCTGTTACTGTGAACGGTGAAAGTTTAAACAAGTTATAAATAAAAAAAATAAAGCCATCTGACCAGAATATTTCTGATTTCATTACTATAATATTGTAAATCTCAGTTTGGAAGGAGTTAAAGGAAACCTATCATTTAGATATTTCCATGGCAAACCTCTCCTAAAACGTCTACTTGCCTGGCTACATGCTGAGACTTTTGCTTCCATACCTTGAACGGTTGACCTGGAACAAGAATCCAGGACAGTGATTTAGAAAGTATTGAAGCCAGGCAACTACAAACCCGATTCCAAAAAATTTGGGACACTGTACAAAGTGTGAATAAAAACAGAATGCAATGATGTGTAAGTTTCAAATTTCAATATTTTATTCAGAATACAACATAGATGACATATCAAATATTTAAACTGAGTAAATGTATCATTTTAAGGGAAAAATAAGTTGATTTTAAATTTCATGGCATCAACACATCTCAAAAAAGTTGGGACAAGGCCATGTTTACCACTGTGTGGCATTCCCTCTTCTTTGTATAACAGTCTGCAAACGTCTGGGGACTGAGGAGACAAGTTGCTCAAGTTTAGGAATAGGAATGTTGTCCCATTCTTGTCTAATACAGGTTTCTAGTTGCTCAACTGTCTTAGGTCTTCTTTTTCACATCTTCCTCTTTATGATGCGCCAAATGTTTTCTATGGGTGAAAGATCTGGACCTCAGGCTGGCCATTTCAGTACCCGGATCCTTCTTCTACGCAGCCGTGATGTTGTAATTGATGCAGTATGTGGTCTGGTATTGTCATGTTGGAAAATGCAAGGTCTTCCCTGAAAGAGACGACGTCTGGATGGGAGCATATGTTGTTCTAGAACTTGGATATACCCTTCAGCATTGATGGTGCCTTTCCAGATGTGTAAGCTGCCCATGCCACACGCACTCATGCAACCCCATACCATCAGAGATGCAGGCTTCTGAATTGAGCGCTGATAACAACTTGGGTTGTCCTTGTCCTCTTTAGTCCGGATGACATGGCGTCCCAGTTTTCCAAAAAGAACTTCAAATTTTGATTCGTCTGACCACAGAACAGTTTTCCACTTTGCCACAGTCCATTTTAAATGAGCCTTGGCCCAGAGAAAACGTCTGCGCTTCTGGATCATGTTTAGATATGTTTTAGCCGGCAACGGTGAATGGCACGGTGGATTGTATTCACCGACAATGTTTTCTGGAAGTATTCCTGAGCCCATGTCTTGATTTCCATTACAGTAGCATTCCTGTATGTGATGCAGTGCCGTCTAAAGGCCCGAAGATCACGAGCATCCAGTATGGTTTTCCGGCCTTGACCCTTACTCACAGAGATTGTTCCAGATTCTCTGAATCTTTGGATGATATTATGCACTGTAGATGATAACTTCAAACTCTTTGCAATTTTTCTCTGAGAAACTCTTTCTGATATTGCTCCACTATTTTTCGCCGCAGCATTGGGGGAATTGGTGATTCTCTGCCCATCTTGACTTCTGAGAGACACTGCCACTTCAATCATGTTGCCAATTGACCTAATAAGTTGCAAATTGGTCCTCCAGCTGTTCCTTATATGTACATTCAACTTTTCCGACCTCTTATTGCTACCTGTCCCAACTTTTTTGGAATGTGTAGCTCTCATGAAATCCAAAATGAGCCAATATTTGGCATGACATTTCAAAATGTCTCACTTTCAACATTTGATATGTTATCTATATTATATTGTAAATAAAATATACGTTTATGAGATTTGTAAATTAGTCCATTCCTTATTTACTCACAATTTGTACAGTGTCCCAACTTTTTGGGATTTGGGTTTGTAGTAAATTCAGAAGATCAGGAATTGTAGTTTCCTTTTCAAAGTAATCTAATAACCAATTAATCTTTTTTCAAATCCTTGAAACTTTTATAAAAACTACATTTTATATTAACATTTTTTGAAACTGTTACAAGTTAATTGCCATGAGCCACTGAGAATGAAGCACTATATTAAATATGTTGTCTGATCCCACAGAACACATAGGTCAGAATTCTGTTAGTAACACATGGAGTTTATCACAGTGTTACCCCAAGGATATAAGGTGCATCTTGAGTTGAACGGTGGAATCTACACTAAAATCCTGGAAAGTGTGCCAGATTAATTCACTTAACATGTCCTTAGAGCATGTAGTGTGTTATTTATCCTTTTATCTTTGTGCACAAACATCTGTCTTCACTGTATATAAATAATGGTAGCAATTCATGTGTTGCACAGATTTACATACATTTTATGAATGCTGGTAATTTACTTTATAAGTAGTGGATGCACAGAAAAGCCTCCTGGCAGAGGTTAAAATGAGCCAATAAATAACATAAGATCATGCTGGATTCCAGGTAAGCAAGTACTGTAGGGATGAATATAGATCAGGAATTGGTGAGTGTTTGTAGAATTACTATATTGAATTATTGTAGCAGTAAGTGTGATGTAGCTATTTTTATATTTGCAAATGCAATTGGAAATGGCTGCTTACTTTGTAATAAAACAAAAATCTATTTTATATGATGTTTGTACTTGTCATTTTATACAATGCAAAACCCTTTATGATTGTCTTTAAATATTCTCGTTTGCTGCACAATCTGTTACCAATCTGAGCTTTGATTAGGATATCTGGACTGAGGAGATTTTTTTACACAGTATGTTGGAAATCCTCTGATTATTCAGAGACCTATGTATGAATGGATGAATGATCACACTCGGTGATGGTTTGCCCCATTCCTACCTTTGGCTCACCATTTATCTACTGTGTTGTGTTTGCAATAACTATAAACTCCCATCACTCACTTCCTATAGGATTTAATATATTTTTTTTCCATACCTTGAGGCTGGTGAACCTTGTTATCATCAAATGATATTGTTCTGTTGGAAATAATATTTATCTTATCTAAGGATCTACCAGACATTCACTACAGATTTTCTACAAACCCACTGCGTCTAATGCCTCAACACTCATTGGTATTCTTCAAGCTCTCCATATGTACAGGAAACCTTACCAGCAAATGTGGAGTGAATAAGGACTAATCCAGAAATGCAAATGTTCACCCAAACACTTAACCATTCCCTATCTGAAATTCAGGTTCTCTGACCTCAGCATAGCAACCTGGCAACTGGTATTTTTAGAAGGAGCTCAGCAATGGTTTATGTGGAAGCTACAGTGCCCACGCCACAGCTCCTCTGTATACTGCAGTCCTAACTCTATAGTTTTGAGAGCCTCCAAGTTGGAACATATATATCAGTGAATAAATGAAGGACAGGCTTGACTGCAGGAAGCGCACTCCTCCTTAAAGGCACAGGGACAAATTGGACACCCAGCAATAGCACAATAGCAGCTGAAGACCTCCAAGGTGTCCCTACCCCAAATCAGCAAACAAGCTATACAAAAAGATGGCAACCACCCCAATTATTAACTAGCCTTTGCAGTAAGGTGCACATAGAAGGGCAACGCACATCATAAGCAAATTTCCCAGCACACTTACCAGCTAGCCTGCAAACAAACCAAATTGACCCTCGTAAATAATTATTGCTAAAAACAGAGGGTTTTGTTGCACGCATTTGTGTAAGTGTACTGGGAAATTTTTGTTTGCTTGACATCTGCGTTGCTCTTCTTTGTGCGGCTTCCATATATATTTGCAAATGTTTGAAACGGAACCCCCTGTTTTTAACATGAATTGTTAGGGTCAATTTGGCTTGCTTGTCGGCTAGCTGGTAAGTGTGCTGGGAAATTTTTGTTTCTTTGTGATGGGCATTGCCTTTCCATGTCCACCCCACAGTAAAGGCTAGTTAAAAATTGGGGTGATTGCCATCTTTTTGTATAGCTAAGCAATGAGAGCCTTTACATTTCTTTTCAGCAGTACGCGGTCCAATGCTGCCTGAACCTAAAGTGGTTGTAAAGTCAGAATGTTTTTTTTTACTTAATGCATTTTTTTTTACTTAATGAATTTTTACTATGCATTAAGATACTGAACTTTCTGTGTGCAGCAGCCGTCCTCCAGCACCCCCTAGTATTTTTCTGAGCCCCATCTGGCTCCAGCGATGTCCACGAGTTCCTTGGCTGTCCAGGACTCTCCTCTTTATCGCTAATAATGCAGACAAATGGTACAGTGCTTGAGTACATAAAGTGCTATTATGGTGCAATTTTAACATCTAGTGTTAACAATTCATAATGACACATCACTTATAAAATATAAGCATATAACAGTCCCTATAGTGCATCCAACAAAATCAGAGTCTCTTCAATGTCCCAAAGGGGATTACAAGCACTGTTAATAAATCCAGTAATCACTTGAGCACTTATGGGACATTGAAGAGACTCTGATTTTTGAAGAGCCTCTGACACTAGATGTTAAAATTGCACCATAATAGCACTTTATGTACTCAAGCACTGTATTATTTGTCTGCATTATTAGCACATGGTAATCACCTTTATGGTGTAGAGAGTGGTGTGTGAATATACCATTCACTACCCATACGCCATAATTAATAATAGTATAGAATAGCACCTTATTTATTTAAGCACTTTATTATTGTTGGATTATTATGATCAGGTTTCAGTAGCGCTGTATCGTATGATTTGATTGTCAACTTAGGATAAGTAGAGATGAACATGATGGTATAGCAGCTACGACCAATTAATTTATTTGTTTTTCTATATAGTCTACTGTTTGCTGACGTCACAGACCTGGTCGAGGCTTTGCAGGAATCCCGACAATAATGTTGGCATCCATCCAGATGCTTGACTGGCAGCGATCAACCTCTCACCGCGCCGATGAGAGACTGATCCAGCCGCTCCCACCCCCTCTAAAATCTGGTGCCCAGTGAGTGCTGGAGGGACAGAACAGAGAGCTGGTGACTGATAGTCACCACTTTCTGCTCAGTGAAGACCAAGAACTGAGTGATCTGCGGTCATGTGATTACTCAGTTCTTGGTCTTAGAGCTGGAGGGTAAAAGCTGCAGCATTGGACTGATGTTGCAGCCACATTGGTGAGTTTTTATATTTGTTTTCCTAATATCCCAAACTTCTCCTTTAAAGTGGAATTCTAGGCAAACCCTAACTAACCTTTAGGGCTCATGCACACGGGATGTTTTTCAGCTGTTGTTAGGGGTATCTGATGTTTTTTTTACTGCCTCTAAATGCCCCTCCATGTTAGCCTATGTGTCAATGCACACATAAACTTTAAGAGGCGTTTGGAGGCATAAGTGTTTAGGGGCAGTGGAAAAAATTGGCAGCCTGTGCGTTCAGGAGCAGAGGCTGTAAAAATGCGAAACTACTCCAAAAAAACGCGGCTAAACGCTGTAACAAGCTTTTAGCCGTGTTTAGCCGCTTTTGTCATTTTTCAACATTTTTACATTATAGGGAGTGTTTTACTGTAAAAACACTAAAAAAGCACATAAACACTAGTCAAAAACGCAGCTAAAAGCATGTGTTTACATCTGCTTATTTTCTTGGC
Source organism: Pelophylax lessonae (assembly GCF_965119305.1). Taxonomy (NCBI): domain Eukaryota; kingdom Metazoa; phylum Chordata; class Amphibia; order Anura; family Ranidae; genus Pelophylax; species Pelophylax lessonae. The sequence goes on along the minus strand of NC_138774.1, from coordinate 171,690,225 downwards.
AGCAGCGCTGGCATTTTTTAAATGTCCTGTGTGCATGAGGCCTCAAAATGTCCCCTCCCCCCCTCCTAACACCTATGCTAAGTTACCTGTGTAACAAAGATGAATAAACGTACCCTTTTTCAGCACAAGCCTTTCCAGTCACATGATTCCCCTTTCCTGTGTCAGCCAACATGGCTGCATGATGTCATGCTGCCAGGCTTTACCAGCCCTCTCATCTCTCTCCTGTACCAGTGTTGACTGACACAGGGGGGATCACGTGACTCAACTGGTGTGGCCTGAAAATAGGTAAGTAAACATATCTTTCTTGCATAGGTTAGTCAGCATAGATGTTAGGCAGGGGGTGGAAACAATTTTAGGAGTAACATTTTGGCTGAAGTTCTCATCTGGATACCATACCTTGTCCTATGTACAACACTGTATCTTTCTTTTCCTGCTGGTTTTATAAAAAAAAAAAAAATATTTAAAACTTTTGTAGCAAGGTTTCCAGGCCTGTGGCCTGATGTGGGTCTGCCATTAGTACCGAAATCCTCTCCAGCCCATGTGAGCTGAGTCCCCAGGTGTGACAATTGAAACAGTGACAACTCCGGCATCTTTGTTTGTGGTTTTTATTGAAATAAGGGGATGGGAGAAGGGAATGAGTAGAATACTCCTTTCGGCTTGAACTAACTACAATTGGGACTTTGATCCTGGAAAAATGCCCGTTGGCGCTTCCTTGACGCTAGCCAGTGCCAGCCAATGCTCACTGACTCTGAGAACACTCTGTAAAACAGAGGAAGTGTTGAATCCCCGACCTATAATCCAGTAGATCCAAGACTGAGAATGGTAGAACTCCTGACACTGCTTCACTGTGTAAGTCCTTGAATACTTTTCCCCGCCTGGCACAACTTGAGGTAATATTTTGTAGAACTCCTAATAGCTAACACTGTAACTGACACACGCAATACAATTCAGGGCCCAGACTGCAGGTGCCCCCTTTGCTCCTTGAACTCTTCAGGGTCCACTGACTATGTACCCCCTTTACACTTCAGGGTCCTCAACCTAGGTACCCCCTTTACCGCTAGCTGACCTTGGATCCCCTAACCTCTTCCAGAGTGGTCCCCTCTGACACCAGGCAGACCCCCCAGGGGCAATCCACAGTACTCACGACCTGTGTAGGCTTTCCTGGGACTGGACCTCTCCCTCCGCAGGCTCTCAGCACACCTGATCCCCCTCAGCTCAACTCAGCACTCTGTGGATTCTCAGGCGACACCCCGAGACATCCACCTTCCCCCCAACTTATACCCACTCCCAGAATCCCTTGCAGCATAATCTGCCTTCTGGGGTAGTTATAAGCTGGGATGTGTCCCCTGATTGGGCTTCCCACACTGCCCTATGAGAACCCTCTCACAGGAGCCAGTGGGGATACTTCTCCCCTCAGCAGGCACATCTGGAAGCCCTGACACCCTGGCTAGATAAATCACAGCCCTGCTGTTAAGCAGCCAAGGCCCAAGGCCTAGCACCTATTTGTAGGGTGCTACACTTTAAAAAAAATGTTGATGCAAAATTGATGTAAAAGCTTAATATTGCCCATTGACAAGCATTTCTATATACAGTATGTATTCCTATACTACAAATCTCTGTGTACTATACATTATATTATGCAGTCACCATTGTTACTTTTCTTGTCTCCATAGAAAATTGGGCCATCAACCAAAAATTAATTGTTTCCTTTTTGATGTGATTCTCATTTGAGTCTGTAAAAGTACCTGATTATCTAAAATTTGCAGTGATGTGTGGATAAAAAACAAGCACACCGCATATTATTATGTTTCTCTACAATAGTCACACTATTGTTGTAGTTCCTTTGGGGAACAAATGCTGTGACATTATTCATTAACAGATGAACAGATGAACAGCTGTACAGCTGAAAAGCAAAGACTTTCAGCAATGGTTATACCAAATGTGTGATCTGACGGGAGGAAAGAAGACACCTGTGTATGGAGAGCCTGCACGCCAGGTATGCTTTTAGTGTACACAGCTTGGTGTGCTTTCACTCCCTAGACACGCAGCTCAGCTATTCATTCCTCAAAACTCCCAGTCATTTCATCTTGCGTTGGCAATCTCAGCATCTGAAATCACAAATATGTAAGTGGCGTGTTGAAAACTGAAAGACACTGACTTATATTTGTTTTTATCTTAAAACGGAACTCCAGGTAAACTGTCAAATACATAAATTAATAATTTTACCTGCCAAAGGGCTTGCCATTTTCTGTCACTCCTTTGTCACACTGTATAGCCAGGCAGGTCACTCACTGTTTTCCTAGTTAAACAATCCAGAGTCCTATATCACTTCTCCACCTCCAGCCAGCTAATTGATTGTTGAATCAGTATCATCCCGTCTGTCCAGGTGGTAGGTTAGGGGGTCCCTGGAGCCTATAAGCATAAGAAACCCCACCCATTAATAGACCATATCTCTGCATACTGGGTAAAACAATAATATGACACACAACACATTAAACAGAGTGAGGCAGTTATTACTATTAATATATAGAATTTATATAGCGGCAACAGTTTGCGCAGCACTTTGCAATATAAAGGGAAACAAAACAGCAACAATACAATTCAATATGAGAGGGTTAGGAGGGCCCTTCTACTGGGAGCTTAAAAACGAATAGGGAAGGGCTGGTGGAACAAAAGGTAATAACCGTGAGGGATAAATTGATGGGAGAAAAATAAAATTTGGTTATTAGCAGGATATAAGGCAGGATAGGCTTCCATAAAGAGATGAGAATTTAGAGATAGCCTAAAAGTGGATAGAGTAGGAGATAGCTAGATAGATTGGGGTAGGGAGTTCCAGAGGATGGGAGAGGCTCTGGAGAAGTCCTGGAGATGAACATGAGAGGAGGAGACAAGGGAGCTAGAGAAAAGGAGGTCTTGGGAGGAGCGGAGAGGATGGTTTGGGTGATATTGGAGACAAGATTGGTGATGTAGCTGGGGGCAGAGTTGTAAATGGCTTTGTATGTTATTGTTAATGTTTTGAATTTTATTTGTTGGGCAATTGGAAGCCAGTGGAGGGATTGGTAGAGAGGGGTGGCAGACACTGAACAATAGTCTGGCAGCAGCATTCATGATAGACTGAAGAAGGAATAGCTTGCAAAGAGGTGGGCCAATGAGGAGGGAGTTACAATAGCCAAGGCGAGAGATAACAAGAGAGTAAATAAGTTGCTTAGCGTTTTCAGTGGTTAAAAAGGGGCATATTTTGGAGATGTTACGGAGGTGAAGTCTGCAAGATTTGGACAACAATTGTATTTGGGACTGAAAGGTGAAGTCAGAGTCCAGGATTACACCTAGCACTGTGGCATTAGGGGAGGGACTGATGATTGAATTATTGATCTTGATGGAGAAGTCCGAGGAGGAGGCACGGGCAGGAGGGAATAATATGAGCTCAGTTTTAGAAAAATTAAGTTTGGAAAAGCGGTGTGATAGACATGTCAGTTAATAAGTTATGCGAGAGGAGACTAAACGAGTGAGGTGAGGAGTAGAGAGATAGATTTGGGTGTCATCTGCATATAGATGATACTGAAAACCATGGGATTTTATAAAATGACCAAGACCAGTTAGAAATAGATAATGCAGAGCACAATGTTGGAATATATACAGTGCCTTGAAAAAGTATTGATACCCCTTGAACTTTTCCACATTTTGTCATGTTACAACCAAAAATGTAAATTTATTTTTTGGGGATTTTATGTGATAGACCAACACAAAGTGGCACATAATTGTGAAGTGAAAGGAAAATTATAAATGGTTTTCAAAATTTTTTACAAATAAATATCTGAAAAGTGTGGCGTGCATTTGTATTTATCCCCCTTTACTCTAATACCTCTAACTAAAATCTAGTGGAACCAATTGCATTCAGAAGTCACCCAATTAGTAAATAAAGTCTACCTGTGTGTAATTTAATCTCAGTATAAATACAGCTGTTCTGTGAAGCCCTTAGAGGTTTCTTACAGAACCTTAGTAAACAAACAGCATCATAAAGGCCAAGGAACACCAGACAGGTCACGGATCAAGTTGTGGAGAAGTTTAAAGCAGGGTTAGGTTTTAAAAAATATCCAAAGCTTTGAACATCTCACGGAGCACTGTTCAATGCATCATCTGAAAATGGAAAGAGTATGGCACAACTGCAAACCTACCAAGACGCCATGTCCACCTAAACTGACAGGTCGGGCAAGGAGAGCATTATTCAAAGAAGCAGCCAAGAGGCCAATGGTAACTCTGGAGGAGCTGCAGAGATCCACAGCTCAGGTAAGAGAATCTGTCCACAGGACAACTATTAGTCGTGCACTTTACAAATCTGGCCTTTATGGAAGTGACAAGAAGGAAGCCATTGTTGAAAGCCATAAGAAGTCCAGTTTGCGAGAAGCTGTGTGGGGGCCACAGCAAACACATGGAAAAAAGGTGCTCTTGTCATATGAGACCAAAATTGAATATTTTGGCCTAAAAACAAAATGCAATGTGTGGCGGAAAACTAACACTGCACATCACCCTGAACACACCATCTCCACCGTGAAATATGGTGGTGGCAGATTCATGTTGTGGGGATGCTTTTCTTCAGCAGGGACAGGGAAACTGGTCAGAGTTGATGGGAAGATAGATGGAGCCAATTACAGGGCAATCTTAGAAGAAAACCTGTTAGAGTCTGCATAAGACTTGAGAATGGGGTGGAGGTTCACCTTCCAGCAAAACCACGACCCTAAACATACAGCAAGAGCTACAATGGAATAGTTTAGATCAAAGCATATTCATGTGTTAGAATAGCCTATTCAAAGTCCAGACCTAAATCCAATTGAGAATCTGTGGCAAGACTTAAAAATTGCTGTTCACAAACGCTCTCCATCAAATCTGATAGAGCTTGGGCTATTTTGCTAAGAAGAATGGGTAAAAATGTCACTCTTTAGATGTGCAAAGTTGGTAGAGACATACCCAAAAAGACTTGCAGCTGTAATTGCAGCGAAAGGTGGTTCTACAAAGTAATGACTCAGGAGGGCTGAATACAAATGCACACCATACTTTTTATTCATCCCATGGACCTGCTCTACTATAGTCAAAAGTTACCAACAAAATAAAAGTAAACAGAAATGTTGCATTCTTAACATAGAAGTAACTCAAATTACTGACACCCTCCTCCCCCAATTCAGTAGTGACCTTTTGTAATCCAGGCCTAAAAAATTAAATATGACACCACAGTAATCTCTGAGAAATATAAGAAGCCAGGGATGATTAAAGCGGAACTTCACCTGAAAACTAGTTTCCCTGCTTTGGTCCGCGTTGGGATATCGAATTGTAATCAATCTGGGGTGTCATTAACTTTGTATTAACACCCACAGTGGTTCGCATAGGGCAGTGTGAACTGCCTGCCAGTCTTGTGATGCGGGAACCGGCACTGGAATCGCACTGGTTCCCATATCATGCTAGTGTGAACTGGCACTAAAGCTAACCATAGCTGGATAGAATTTCAAATGAAAATTTTTAGGAAAAGTCTTAGGACAATTGTATGAAAATTCTCAGAACATTTGAATGTCATTCACAAGATTTCCTTTGCTTTTAACATTTGATTTTGGAATGAATGGATTTTACAGAACGAAAATCACATTCACTGTTAGAAATTCATTCAAGGAAAATTTTCCATCCTGCTCCTTTGAATTTTCTCATCACTGCGGTCGAAAACAAATGCTGCTGATTTGACCCACCAATGATTCGAAAAATTAACACATTTTCTTTTCCTAAGAATTTTCATTAAAAAATCTATCAATGTATGGCCAGCTTAAGTCTGTACAAGAGACAGGCTGAGTCTCCATAACATTCATGAAGCCTAGATTCTAAACTTTTAAGGACAAACATTGTTCTAGCTTACAACTGCTAATGACGATCTGCCTGCAGAGTACAGACAGAGTTAATTATGGCAAACTTAGCTGCTCAGTCCCCTCATAAACAAAGAGAACTAGTAGGATTTTATAGTGTTGGAATTGTCGAACCGAACATCTCAAAGGCTAAATTCATTTTAAAAAAAAATAAATGCATGTGTTTTTGCAGGTAAAAAAGGGCAAATAAATGCATGCAGAGCATTGCAGCAGCGATCAGTGGATAATGGATGCAATGTCAGGCTCTTGTACACTGCCTCTAGCTTCTGCCTCTGCTCTAGCTGCCTCTGCCTGTACCTCTGTACGGTTTTCCAGTTACAAAGCTGAAGGAAGAGTGCATGGACTACGAAGAAGCTTGTCAGTGCTTTCACAGTGCATGGAGAGCTACAAGCAGTCTGCCACAGTCTTTCCTCAAAGTGAAAAATAAAAAATAAACACATAAATGGGGATGTGTTTTGGCCAACATGGCCTGCAAGAAATTGTAGAAATACTACAAACTGTACTGTATGCTGTGTGTGGCATATTACTTCTATTGGAATCTGAGAAATATAAATTATACAATTTTATGGGCCTTCACAAGACAAATGCGGATGTGGTTAAGCTAATGATGTCTAAAATAAATTTTGTATTCTGTGGGCAGCATACGGCTTTTGTTGTAATCTTCCAAACAAATGCAATTTAAATTGATTTTGTTGCTCCAAAGCTAGAATGGGATGTGGTTTTGACAATAAGGCCCCTATAAAGCAGTAAAAAAAATAATACCTATAAAATATGCACAATTTCCCCCTCCTTTATATAATGCACAAGAAAATCTTTAAAGTATACTGTATATTTGACCTAAAGAGCTGCATGTTTTGTACCATGCTAGTAGAAATTCTGTCTTTGTAGTGTGGACAATATTTCTTTTGTTTTAAATGTAGATTTGTAGAATGGAAAGCTGCATACTGTGTGTCTCTCAAAAATGTCCTCCAACGTATTCATTGATGATTGTACAATATTTCTGTTTTGTGTTTTTGCCTAATGCCGAAGAATAATTAATTCCTGGATTAAAAAAAAAAAAATACCTTGCCTCCTCCCCGTCAATTGTAGCCTACTAAAAAGGTTTACATGATGTGCATAATGTCTCCGCAGTCTTTGTTTTTTTGTCCCTGACATAATTTATTGTAATTTTTATTTATGGATAAAAATGTGTTTTTTTTTTTTTTTACTCCCCCTTGTAATGTGGCCTACAAAAATAGTCTTACATAAGGTGCAACATGCCTGGGCAGGGTCTAGCTCTTTGTGTGCTTTGCTTGATAATCCCTTATCTATTAGCCCTAAAAATGGAGAGAAATAGTTTTCAAAATTCACCTCTTTTTGACTTCAATAGAGTTTGCACTGAAGTTCATAATTTGCAAATTTTTTGGTGCCATCACAGAACACATGCGCAAATCCAATCCAAGCAAGTTTGACCATCACTAGTTGGGACTGCATCATCTAGTATGGCAAGTATAATTTTCACAACTGTGGTGAAAATTACATTTTACAAATATTTGACATTGACAGTGATTTATACAGGGTTCCATGAGTTATTTCTATAGGACTTAAGAACATCTGGAGACCTGGATAGGAGTCAACTATTAGCGAACAATTAAAACTTTCAGTATGAACTGAGCAGATAAATACAGCATCCTGGACAGTTCTAGATGGTGATACAGATGTGAGAGCACAGAATGTTCTGATAAAATAACATTGCTTCCCAGGACAGTTCATAAAGATATCATGCGCAGGAGTACATTTTACAAGACTAACTTATTGTAGCAGGGAAAATATCTAGAGCACAGATTCACCTAAGACAGAAAGCTCTTTTTTGAACAGAATATCTTTAAAAAATGTTCCCCCAGTGACAAGAATCATCTACTACAGGCATGTCCAACCTGCGGCCCGGAAACCACAGGCAATGCGGCCCACTGCCCCCTGACAATTTTTTTTTTTTTTGCTCTGGAGGAAGGAAGTCGGGTCGGGGCACGGCCACAGCAGCTTCCAACTAACTGTAGGCTGCCTCAGAAGGGATCATCCTCTAGTTGGGTTAAATTAGTGCTGGGTGGGTGGCAGCGGTGCGGGAAGGGCGCGGTGGAGTTTTATTACTTATACACCTTAACTATAGTATATATTTTATATGCGGCCTGAGAAAGTTTCTCTACACTCAATGTGGCCCAGAGAAGCCAAAAGGTTGGACACCCATGATCTAAAAGATCATGTAGGGCTCTCTGCGCACCAACAATGTGAGTGGTGGGATGGAACTATTTATTTTATATACCGATTGAAATAATGCTGACATCCATCAGGTCTTCCATGGAAAACTATTGTTTTTTTTTTGTTTTTTTAGCACATTGTTTGAGTTATTATTATAAGATTTACCTTTAAGTAACTTTTTATGTGACCTCCACATTTTTATTTGCCCGCTTTTATAGATTAGTCACCGCAGGGGGATCTGTACTGTACTTCAATTATTCCTTCTCAAGTACAGCTGTCACTAAAAAAATAGTACTCAACTGGCCCCGCGATTAAAATCTAGGCATCTAGCACTGCCCACACATACCTTTCAATTTCTTCTTGAGCACCCTGGCAGCCCCACGTTGCTCTAATATGCCAAGTATGACCCTGTCTAATTGTGATAAGAGCAGATCATATTCTGCCACTTTCTTTTGATCCATCACTGTGAAGAGAGGCCTTATAGTTCAACAGGATTTTGCAAGGGGTGCTGTAGACCTGCTTACAATACTTCTAGGAAATTTCAAAATGACCATATTAAAGGATATGCTATGAAAAAACAACACTATGTGTACTTGCACACTGCTATGTAATACTCAGTGTATTCAATCTACTATATATTCACTTATATGTGGATCGCTCACACCTATACACACTCTCATGAAAGTGTGCCAATGTGCAAAATTATAATCAAAATTGGTGCCCCGCTCCTGAAGAAACAGTTTTAGCATCTCTTTAAATTTGCATAAACATCATACAATCAAAACAGTGTCCAAAAAGTTAATTATAAATCAGAATCATCTTTATATAAACAGTGATCATTCAGTCCTTAAAATGTCCTCAAGTGTATAACTGCTCACATACACTTCCACTTTCAACAGTAGCAATCCATTATTAAAGTGTTTCCAATCATGCACCAATTTAAGGAGATGCACATTTATTAGATACCTCCTTTAAAGTATTGCTACTGTTGAAAGTGGAAGTGTATGCAAGCAGTTATACATTTGAGGACATTTTAGGGACTGAATGATCACTGTTTATACCGTATAAAGGTGATTCTAAATTATAATTAACTTTTTGGATACTGTTTTAATTGTACGATATTTAAGCAGATTTAACCACCTCAAGACCGCTTACATTGCTGCTACTGCAGCAGTGCGGCTCTCCTATGTTTGGCTACGTAGATCTACGTTGCACGCATTCATGGCTCCAGGGCACGCTCCCGTACACCCTGCGAGCCCAATCCTGGTGTGATTGGGCTCAGAACCGATCAGTCACCAGATGAAGAACAATGATTTTTGGTCTGGATCTGGTGCTCGGTTCTGGCCAATGGCATCATGTCCCCTGCCTGTGTAATGTAAACACAGGCAGGGGAATTGATGTCATTTTCCCTCCTGGAGCCCTTTCGGTTCCAGGAGAAGAAGGAGAAGCAGCTAAATGTGAGTTCCACAAACACTACACTGACACTAACACACACAGGCACACTTCTGACCCCTTGTTTACCTCTGATCACCCCCCAAACCCCTCACAGTGTACACTATATACAGTGGTATAAAGATCTTTTTCTGATCACTGTATTTAGTGTCACTTGTGACCCTAAATCACGCTTGCGCTAGGCCCAAATAGGTTTAGGGCACCCGCCATCTATTCCCTAATAAACTTTTAACCCCTTGATCTCCCCCAGTTAACCCCTTCACTCCCTATCACACTGTGCACTAATATACAGTATATTAGCTAACTACTGATAACTGTATTAGTGTCACTTGTGACCCCAGTTTGCGTTTGCGCTAGGCCCACCCGCCATACATCCCCTATAAAGGTTTAACCCCTTGATCTCCCCCGGTTAACCCCTTCACAGCCCTGTCACTGTGTTGTCACTATATACAGTGATTACCGATCATTGTATTAGTGTCACGGGTGACGCTAGTTAGGCTAGTTAGCGTAAGGGTCCCACCACACCACCGTTATTTAGCGTCAGTAAGAGTCAATTACACTAACACACATACACACACACACACACACAAACATACACCTCCATTACTAGTATAGTGTTTGAACAGATCAATATCTGATCTGATCAGAACTATACTAGCGTCCCCATAGTTTAGTGTTCTCAAAACGCGGTGTTTGCACAATCAGTACTGATTCCTGTCCGCACCTGCGTTTAGCCCCTCCGCCCAGCCCACCCAGGCAAGTGCAGTAATCAAGAGATTACTGTCACTTCCAAAAAACACAAAACACACAAAACCGCTGCGTTAGCAGAGTCAGGCCTGATCTCTGCTAGCACTAGCAGTTTTTTTTGTAGCGACCAAATAGTCCTCGACAACCAGGTACTTTTTTACCTGTTAGTCACACTACTGTACCTGTAAATTTAGTTGCTAAAATGTGAAACGGTGGTACAGTAGTGCAGAGGCCTACAGTATACTGACCATGTCAGATGAGAGTGATGGGGAAGCCTCACTGGCAGAATCAGGGTCAGTATACGAACCTTTAGAGAACAGTGGCTCCCTGACAGATAGCTCCGACGATGGATGGGTCCCTGCTAAGGTCAGGCGTACCCGACCCCATTCTGGAGTTGCTGAGATGCAAGAACCGGATGTTTCTCGTATATAGTGCCATTACTAGTGCCGCTCACACTTCTCGTGATCTGTCATGCACGAGCGGCCTAGTACACCCTGGACCTAGACATACCAGCACTGCAGTAAGACTTGGTGACGCGGCGAGTCCCATAAGTGCAGTTGAAGCTGGTGCGGTTGCTAGCATGAGTAGTGGCCTGCAGCCACCGCAAATTCGAAGACAGGCCCGTAGAGCCCATAGTTCCCTCCCTGAGTCGCTGGCATATCCTAATTGGCAGCCCACAGATTCTGCAGCGCCCGTACTTCCCCCATTCACTGCCCAACCCGGAATTCAAGTGGAAACAGCTGATTATAATCCCCTTAATTTTTTTGAGATGTATTTCACTTAAGATCTTTACAGATCTATTGTGGATCAAATCCATTTGGAAGGATTGGGAAACAGGGATTTCAGGCACAAGAATTTTTTTAAAAAATTTTTTATTTTATTCAACAAAAAACTAAATATTTTAAAATCATGGAAAAATACAGGCAAATAATTGTGTATTGAGGACACAGTGAGACCAAAAAAAGGTCTATGTTGTACAATATCTCAGTACATAGAACTTATAAAAGTAATTTACATACAGTTCAGAGTACAAGATCATTAGTAGTCATATAATTCTTGGAAACGTGTTACTCGATATCAGAAGAGGACCGCCGGCGGACACCCAAGTAATATGGTGCCGGTCAGCGGGGTCAACTGAGAGTATAAGTTAACATTCACCATGTAACATATGACCTTTGCTCGACATGTTTCGCTTTCTTAGACAAAAAAGCTTCGTCTGGAGCATATCATTTCTTTTGTCTGTACATATAGTAATCAGGCACATATCTCAATTTCCATAGAGAATTCTTTAACGAGGAGGACTGTGCGTTTTAGGAAGCTCAGACATAGGCAATGTATAGTGACATAGTAGTGAGGGTAATCACTCAATGTCTCTTATCAAACTTGGAAAGGACCAGAGCTTAATGTAGGGAGCATGTCTCCTCTGCTTGTATGTCGGCCCTTGCCACGCTGTTCCCAGCTTCCGCACAGTCCCCACCGGATGGGGAACCTCCACTATTGTGGATCAAAGTAATTTGTATGCTAACCAATTTATCACCGCCAATCCAAATTCATCCCTTGCCAGAGAATTCGGCTGGAAACCTATACCGGTTTCTGAATTTAAGACCTTTCTAGGCCTACTCTTCAACATGGTCATTACAAAAAAGAGTGAGTTGCGGTCATATTGGTCATCTGACCCAATTTACCAAATGCGCGTGTTCTCTGCTGCTATGTCCAGGGTTCGATACGAACAAATATTTTGATTCATGCATTTCAACGACAATGAACTCTGTCATCCTCAGGGAGACCCTGAATATGACCGCCTCCACAAAATTCAGCCTCTCGTAAACCACTTCAATCAGCCTTGTTTATCCAGCAACAAGATGTCTGCGTTGACGAGTCCCTGATTAAGTTTACTGGCAGCCTTGCTATTAAGCAGTATCTCCCCAGCAAGCGTGCCAGATACGGGGTCAAGCTGTATAAGCTGTGTGACAGGGCCACAGGCTATACGGTTAGTTTCCATGTTTACGAGGGAAAAGATAGCACTCTGGAGCCCCCCAACTGCCCAGACTACATAGGGAGCAGCGGCAAGATAGTTTGGGACTTGGTGTCACCCTTATTCTGACAGGGGTACCACTTGTACGTGGACAAATTTTATTCGAGCGTGCCACTTTTTAGACACCTCTTTCAATTACAAATTGGCGCATGTGGCACTGTGCGATCTAATCGCCGGGGTTTCCCCCAACGGCTGGTAAATTCCCCACTTAGTCAGGGGGAGAGAGCCTTCTTGAGCCTTCTTGAGGTGTGATGAATTGCTCGCAGTGAAGTGGAGGGAAAAAGGGAACGTTTTAGTTCTGTCCTCCATTCACCCAGACACAGCAGTCGAAATTACTACGGTCACTGGTGTTGTTGAGAAGCCCCTCTGTGTCCACTACTATAACCGTAAAATGGGAGGGGTGGACTTCAACGACCAGATGATGGGACCGTACTTAATTGCCCGTAAGGCCAGACGCTGGTACAAAAAACTGTCTGTATACTTATTTCAATTGGCTTTTTACAACGCTTTTGTCTTATACAAAGCGTCTGCCGGAACATTATCCTTCCTAAACTACCAAGAAGAGATATTCAGAGCCCTTCTGTATCTAGCAGGTGCTCCTGCCCAACTTTCCCAACCAGATGCAGTGAGCCAGCTGCATTAAAGGCATTTTCTGGAGTACCCTTACCCAAAGATACCCCCAAAAAAGATGCCGTGTCTGCAGCAAGCGCGGATTTAGGCTTGACACCCATAACTATTGTCCCGACTGTCCTGACTGACCTGGTCTTTGCCACAGTGACTGCTTCTGTCGCTACCATACACTAGTGGATTATTAGCGTAAGGTACAGCATGGCACAGTGTAGGGCACACTTACACAGGGTCTCGAAAGATGTTCGATGGCTATCGTCATTTTGAGAGACCCTAACCTGGAACTTTAACGTTGAAGAAAAAAAAAGTGTTAAAAAAAATTACAAAAAAACATAAAATAAAAATTACAAAAAAAACATAAAATAAAAAAGCCAAAAATAGTTGTCGTTAGTTTATTTTTAGAGTTATTTTTCTGTTCTTTCTCTGCTCTTCAAATTATACTCTTCCTACTTTTACTATTTTCATTGGTACTTTTCAGGTACCAATGTAATGTTTTATGTTTACTATTCACTTTTCCTTGCAGGTACACTCATCAGCTGCCACGCTCATTTATATATATTCTGACACAAACAGCGTTTGCGCTCAGCATATATGGAAATCTCTGATGGCAGCGCTGTAGGAGGTGATTTCACCACCACAGTTAAAAAAAATTAGGTATACATGGCGTTTGGTCACATATACCCATCATTAGAAAGTGGGTTTGGATGTTTTGGGCTGCTAATGATGGTACTACACCTTTTCTGGTGAATATTTCTTCACCTACCCACAGGCCAAAAAATAAAACAAAAAAAAAACAATATATGCCAAACAAGGACCAGTAATGTATTGGTATGTTTCTGGACTTTGAGTGGTTATACCAGGATGATGCCTGCAGATTTAGGCATCATCTTTGTATTGTTTTTTACAGCCAGTGATCGCCTTACATGTAAAAGCAATCCTAGCGGATAATTAGCCGCTAGACTGCTTTTACAAGCAGTGGGAGGGGATTTCCCCCCGCCATCTTCCACCGTTTTTCTCGGGCTCTCCTGTCCCACTGGTTAACCCGTGAGTGCAGCTGGTGGTTTCCGTTATCTGACCATAGAGCTGATTGGAGACGAGAATTGCTCCAATCATCTCTATGGCCTAAGATACCGGAAGCTACCAGCATTTCATGACTTCTGTTTCGCCAGAAATAAACAGCGCCATTGGGAAATTGGGAAAGCATCTTATCACACCAATCTTGGTGTGGTCAGATGCATTAAGGTCAGAGGAGAGATCTAGAGTCTAAAAGACCCCAATTAAAAAAAAAAAAAAAAAAAAAGAGTACCTGCCACTACAGATTGCTATCATAGGGGATATTTAAATTCACTGTGATAACAATAAAAATGATTAAAAAAAAACAAAAAAAAAATTAAAAGAAAGGTGTCAAAATAACATAAAAAAGCAAAATAAAGAAATAAATAAAAAAAAAATTCAAGCCCCTCCCTTTCCCCCCGTGCTTGCGCGCAAAGGCACACGCAAGCGTTGGTCTATTGTCATATGTAAACCACAATTGCAGCATGCATTTGAAGTATCGCCGCGAACGCCAGGTTGAGGGCAGTAATTCTTGCAGTAGACCTCCTCTGTAAGTCCAAAGTGGTAACCTGTAAAGACTTTTAAAGGCTTTTAAAAATGTATGTAGTTTGTTGCCGCTGCATGGGCGTGTGCAATTTTAAAGCATGTCATGTTTGGTATCTATGTACTCGGCATAAGATCATCTTTTAAATTTTACCAAACAATTAGGAATTATATAGTGTATTTCTGCATTAAATTTAAAAAAATTGTTTTTTTTCCGTAAAAATTGCATTTGGAAAATCTGTGCGCAAATACTATGTGACGAATAAAATTGCAACATCCACCATTTTGTTCTGTAGGGCCTCTGCTTTAAAAAATATATAATGTTTGGGGGTTCAAAGTAATTTTCTAGTAAAAAAAATATATTTTTTCATGTAAACAAAAAGTCACAGAAAAGGCTTGGTCTTCGAGTGGTTAGAAGAGTGGGTGATGTGTGGCTAAGATTGAGCATAAAATGCCAGGACAGTTCAAACACCCCCCAAATGACCCCTTTTTGGAAAGTAGACACCCAAATCTATTTGCTGAGAGGCATAATGAGTCCATGGAATATTTTATATTTTGCCCTAAGTTTCAGGAAAATGACAATTTGTTTTTTTGTTGTTTTTTTTTTACACAAAGTTGTCACTAAATGATATATTGCTCACGCATGCCATGGGTATATGTGAAATGACTGCTTAGTACAGATATACCCCATGTGTGAGACTTTTTGGGAGCCTAGCTGTGTACGGAACCCCGAAAACCAATCGATATATTTGATATTTTTTAACAGTCAAAGGAGAAAATGTCAATTTTTTGCAGAATTTTTGCTCTTTTTTTATTAATATCGCAAAAAATAAAAAGCACAGAAGTGATCAAATACCACCAAAAGAAAGCTCTGTTTGTGGGGAAAAAAAGGATGTAAATTTAGTTTGGGTACAGCATTGCATGACCGCGCAATTGTCAGTTAAAGTCACACAGTGCCAAGTTGAAAAAAGCGGCCTGGTCATTAACTACCTCCCACCCGGGCCATAGTACATATACGGCCGGGCGGGAGTCTCGTCCTTCTGAATGGACGTTCCGGAACGTCCTTCAGAAGGAGAGAGATCGCGCTGCCGCAGGCACGCGCAGCGGCGCGATCTCGATGTGCCTGTGTCCCTCGGACACAGAGCAACATCATTCGGCAGGAGGGCCCTGTGATTGGCCCTCCTGATCACATGACGGCTGTGTCCAATCACAGCCGTCATGTAATGTAAATAGAGCCGTTGTAACGGCTTCGATCTCTTCTCCTCCTGACAGATCCTGTCAGTGAGGAGAAGATTAGAGGATCGGTTCTGCAGCCGGGGTGATCAGTGAGTATTTCTAATTACTCACTGATCACAGGGGGGGTCTGTGCTGGTAATCAGATTATTGATTACCAGTGCAGCCCTGGGGGGAGGGGGTGCCACTAGATCCACCAGGGATGCCCACCCATGACCACCAGGGGTGCCCACTATGGCCACCAGGGATGGCAAACAGGGCTCAGAGAGCCCCCCAGTGCCCTCCCTATCAGTGTTGCCCACCAATGCCATCTATCAGTGCTGCCCACCAGTGCCGTTATTGCCATCTATCAGTGCCGCCCACCAGTGCCCATTATTGCCCACCAGTGCTGCCTATCAGTGCCCATCAGTGCCCCCCATCAGTGCTGATCAGTGTCGATCATTGCCGCCCAACAGTGCCACCTATCAGTGCCCATCAGTGCCGCCAATCAGTGCCCATCAGTGCTGCCTATCAGTGCCCATCAGCGCTGCCTATCAGTGCCCACCAATGCTGCATATCAGTGCTATCTATCAGTGCCACATATCAGTGCCCATCAGTGCTGCATATCAGTGCTACCTATCAGTGCCCATCAGTGCTGCATATCAGTGCCACCCCATCAGTGCCACCCCATCAGTGCCACCCCATCAGTGTCTCCTCATCAGTGCCTGTCAGTGCGGCATCATCAGTGCTCATCAGTGCAGGAAAAAACATATCTATTTACAAAATTTTATAACCTAAACAAAAAAACTTTTTTTTTTTTTTCAAACTTTTCAGTCTCTTTTTATTTGTGCACCAAAAAAGAAAAAACCTGACGGTGATCAAATACCACCAAAAGAAAGCTCTATTTGTGGGGAAAAAATGACACAAATTTGGTTTAGGTACAGTGTTGCATGACCGCGCAATTGTCATTCAAATTGCAACAGCGCTAAAAGCTGAAAATTGGTCTGGGAAGGAAGGGGGTTTAAGTGCCCAGTATTGAGGTGGTTAAGCAGGAAAATCCTCCGGTCTTAAAATGGTTAAAGACATTTCTGATGTTTGTGATAGAGAAAAAGAATAAGAAACTTAATACAACTGAATCTGAAATAAACTCTTCGAAAGAAACATTAGTTCCATATTCAAAAGAAGAATCCTATTTCAAATACTCTAAGGAATTACAAGAGATTGAATAATGTAATAAGAAGGTTAAAAAAGGTTTTCAAATATCAGGAAGATGCTCCTGATGAAAGGATGGAGGCGGGCCCCATCATATGTTGCACCTGTTCAAACCAAAGGACCATCATTGACACACACTTCTAATGTGGTTCCATATATCCCCCTTAGTAATAAGGGGCAGCACTCTAAGAAATCTGGCTACCCCATGCAGGAGGACAAGGTCTGTACTCCTAGAAGAGCAGCCTAGAGGTGGAACAGAGTATCATTATGGAGATAGGTCTACCTATTATGAGAGTCCAGTTCCCCTTCATAATAGATATGCACCGCTTACTCAGGAGGTTTACACTCCACAGCGAGGGTATGCAGCCCTTTATGGGGATAGGAGGGGTCACGATTATTATGGGTAGAAAAGAGATCACCATTATACCCATTACCGACATCCACATTATCCCCCCCTATACCACCCAACCTCCACCTCCCTGTTTTTTAGGAGCCGGTCTCCCCCAAAAGGGAGAGGAAAAAGAAAAGAGAGTTTAGAGGGGGAACGAGGTGTCAGAGCAAAAAGAAGCAAGCATTAACCAGTGGTATTTTTAGTTTGAGTTTACGTAGTGGAATTATCCACAAAAGAAATTACATTACTAAAAAAAGGTTTGAAATATGCTCCTCCCAGGAAACCTAATAAGTTATATAAAAAGACATTGGTTACCCCCGGACAGGTCATATCAAGTGGTAACACTGATACTATGATTCATACAGGACTTTCTACTGCCTCTCTGTTTAATCTTTCAGGCAAGTTGCCTCTCAACCTGTTGGTTTTTAGAGACTTGCTGATAAATGATCCTGAAAAATTATAGGATTAAAAACAGACCAGATTTTTATATTCAAGAATGCGTTAGATGCTTATGTGCCCGTAGGGATTTAGTAACCTGCCCAGCTGATAAAGGGGGGGGGGGTTGTTTTACTTGATAGGTCGATGTCAGGGAAATGCCTGTGGAAGAACTGGCAGTACTGCCAGTACTAGAAATAGGTGCTTCCAGCGCACTCCCATGCGCGTGCGCAAAAAAACTGCGAACGCGCAAATTGGTGAACGCGCATACGCAATGGCGCACGCATAACGTGACCAATGTGGCCACTTGCTGGCCTATATAAGACTGCTACTGATTCCACCAAATTGCTGGATTGTTGTCAGCCTTCCTGTGTTCCTAAATCTCTGTGTACTTTCCTTAGATTTCCTGTTGTGACCCGGCTTGTTCCTGACCTGTTTGATCTTTTCTCCTGGCATTGACCCTCTGGCTTGCTCTACCAACCTTGCTCCCGTTTAAACACCTGTGTATCACCCTGACTGGCTTTACGGACTTTGCTATTACCTACCTGCCTTCTTGTGTATGACCCCGGCTCACATTACAGACTTTGCTATTGTTACCGGCCAAGTTCCTGTTTCTGCTACCTGCCTTGTTCCCGGACAGATCCCAGTGTTTGATCCTCAGCCTAGTTTCTTCTACTGTTTCCTGTGTGCACAGGTTTGCCAAGTACATCTGGAGTTCCCGAGAGACATCTGTCTTGCTGTGTATTCTGTAATCTCTAGCATCCACCATGTGATCACTGGCCCAGCTCTGCAGGACCCTGTTGGCAACCTGTGCTTCTTTTGGCGCTACACCTCCTGTACCACCTTCAGGGGTGTACCACACTTAGCCACAAGGGGAGCCCTCTCAATACATTGGCCTCGGATCAGGTACGTGACATTCGAGCTATCAGCAGGAGATGTCCAACCTTCTTGGAGATAGTTCCACATATCAAATTTTGAACAAGGACCCAACTTTTAGTTTTAAGAAATCTCTTGAATGAATTGTGAAGATAGGACATGAAGATGGTATCCTAAAAAAGATAGAGAAATATTTTTTTTATACCACAAACTCCCAAAATGACTTACTGTCATATATTACCCTCCCAAAATTCATAAGTCACTTACAGTATTAACCCCCTGGACATCCAATAGTAAGTGGGATTGCGTCTGTCACATCTAGGGCAGGTAAATACATTGACTGCTTCCTACAGCCCATGGTGACCTGCATATCTTATGGATACCAGGGATGTTATTAATATTTTAAAAGAGCTAAGAGTGGCGGGTGAGTGCTTTCTTGTGACAGCAGATGTTTCTTCCCTCTATACGATTATCCCTTATAGTAAGGCATCTTTGGCAGTCAGGCATTTTTTTGATAATGTGGAAACTCTCCCAGACATGCAGAAGGACTTTATACTGACAGTTTTGAACTTCTGCATGAAATATAACTATTTCTGGTACAACAAACTATTTTACTTACAGTTCACCAGAGTTGCCTCTCCCTGCGTGGCATTTCTATTTATGGCCCACTGGGAGGAAACTACCATCTATGGGCAACAATAGGAGGAGTTAATCCTAGTGCGGCGTTATATAGATGACGCCCTGTTCATTTGAAAGGGGTCAGAGGACAACCTCCATTCATTTATGAACAATTTAAATTCAAATAGCCTTGGTATTAAATAGAACTATGAATACAGTACATCTGGTATTCATTTTTTAGATTTGACCATTAGTAAGAAAGGTCATGGTTTTGCACAAAAACTCTCTTTAAGAAAACAGACAGGAATGGATATTTTCTATTACATAGTTGTCATCATCCGAGATGGCTAAAGGGGATCCCCAAAAGTCAGTTTGTAAGAATTTTTTCGGAACTGTTCAGATACACAAGTTTTTTTAGAACATTTCAAAACAATTAAACAACGTTTCATAGAAAAAATATATGATAGCCAACGATTAGATGATACCATCCGACAGGTGTCTTCTATGGATAAAAGCGACTTATTAAAGCCCAAAGTCAAAGAGGGTAACAACGCAGGGTATGAGTGGTCTTTTTCTGCCACTTATTCCAGCCAATACCAAACAATAAAAAAAAGTTGAATAGGCGTTGGAATATTCTGAAGAATGAGTATTAGGTCCAGCTCTCCGAGAATGACCTAGAGTCATTTTCAGAAAGGCACCAGGTCTGAGACATCTAGTGGAACTGAATGTCATAGAACCACCAACCAAACCCACGTTTTTTGGAAACCTAAAGGTTTTTTACCCTTGCCGGAGTTGCACTGTGTGCAAATGTTGTCATACCAATACTATTAGAACTAGAACATTTGAATCAACAAGTCACAGGAGGGTCATACAGAATTGAGAATTTTATTACATGTTCTACTAAGAACCTCTTACAATGTGATTTTAGGCTCCAATATGTAGGCAGAACTAAAAGAGCCCTACAGGTACGCATAGGGAAACATCTTACTAATATTAGGACAGGTTTTAAAAAAACATAGCTTATCAAGACATTTTGCTCAAAAGAACAACCAAGATCCCTCTCGATAAAAAATAATAGGGATGCAATCACATTCCCCTCACTGCCGAGGTAGCAAAGCTGCACATCATATATCAAGGCACGAAACATACTGGATTTAAGAATTAAAAAGCAATTGCCTAAAAGGTATAATTATTGATTGGGATTTTAACTGTTTTATTAACAATAGCGTATGTGTGTTTATGGTCCTTGTTCATTTTTAATTTGAAATTTTTGCATCATAATATTTTACATAACATTTTTACCAGGTTAACCACTTCAGCCCCGGAAGATTTTACCCCCTTCCTGACCAGGCCCTATTTTACGATTCGGCACTGCGTTATTTTAATGGACAATTGCACGGTCATGCAATGCTTTACCCAAATAAAATTGACATCCTTTTTTTCCCACAAATAGAGCTTTCTTTTGGTGGTATTTGATCACCCGTGCGATTTTTATTTTTTGCGATATAAGCAAAAAAAGAGCAACAATTTTAATTAAAAAAAACTATATTTTTCACATTCTGCTATATGACATTCTCAAAAAAAAATGTAAAAATCTAAATTTTTTAACATTTTAGGCCAATTTGTTTTCTGATACATATTTTTAGTAAAAAAAAATTGCAATAAGCACATTTTGATTGGTTTGTGCAAAAGTTATTGCGTCTACTAACTACGGGAAAGATTTCTGTAATTTCTATTGTTTTTCTTTTTCTAGTAATGGCAGCGATCTGCGACTTTGCGACATTGCGGCGGACAAATTGGACCATTAATTGCCATTTTTGACACTTTTGGGGGTACCAGTGACATTACTACAGTAATCAGTGCTAAAAATATGCACTGTTTCTGTAATAATGCCATTGGCAGGGAAGGGGTTAACAGTATAGTTGATCAAGGGGTTAAATGTGACCCTAGGGGAGTGATTCTAACTGTGGGGGGTTGGGCATCTGAGATGACCATAGAAACATGTGATCCTATATAGCAGGATCACATGAGCTCTGTGATCATCACAGGGAGAAGGACAGTCCTTCTCTCTCTGCGGGGAAATCGAGAGTGTCAGGCGGCAATCGGAACTGCCTGACACACGCATCGGCTTCCCCGCTGACAAGCGGGAGCGCGCCGCCGGTGGTGTGCGCTCGCCCCCTAGCTGCAGGCACACCACCGACGTAAAGCTACGTTGGTTCACACAGGAGGGCCGCCCTGCCGCAGTAAATCTGCGGCGGGAGGTCCGGAAGCAGTTAATTAATTTTTAACCACCTCAGCTCCGGAAGGTTTTACCCCCTAATGACCAGGCCATTTTTTGTGATATGGCACTGCGTTGCTTTAACTGACAATTGCGCGGTCGTGTGATGCTGTACCCAAATAAAACTGATGTTTATTTTCCACAAATAGAGCTTTCTTTTGGGTGGTATTTGATCACCTCTGCAGTTTTTATTTTGTGCGCTATAAACAAAAAAAGAATCACAACTTTGATTTTGCTATAAAGCTTTCTGCTATAAAAGTTTCCCAATAAAAAATTTAACAAATCAAATGTTTTAATTAATTTAGGCCAATATGTATTTTGCTACATATTTTTGGAAAAAAAAATCCTGACACTGGCAGGGAAGGGATTAACACTAGGGGTGATCAAGGGGTTAAGTGTGCTCCTAGGGAGTGCTTTCTAACTATAGGGGGAGTGGATTTACTACAGGAAAAGAGAGATCTGTGTTTCAACTTAGCTGAAACACAAGATCTCTCTCTTCCTCTGTGACAGAACATCCGTCTGCCTTGTTTACATAGGCAGACTCCTGTTCTGTTATTCGGCAGAATGATCAGTGGGTCTAATCACAGCGGTAGCGGCGCTCAGGCGTCACATGCACGTCACCGAGAACCACTGCACAAAATCACATACATGTACATGATTTCGCACAGCTGTCCCGCACCGGCCGCAGTATATATGCGGTTGGCGGTCTGGAACTGGTTAATGGGCAAAATATTTTGTTATACAAAATGTGATAATGCATGCCTGTCATTGTGGCTCTATGAGATGTGTTTTGGAGGTATTTACATCTCGTGAGCACAAAGCCAGGATGTTTTTATTTTATTTTATTTAATTCCATTATTTTAATCTATCCTGAGGTGCTTAATCTAATTAACCTCCTTTGTCAGTTATGTTTTAAATGGAAAATATCCTTGTACCAGAATTTTCTTCCTTTGCTTTAAACACCTAAGTTGTAACCTAGGTAATGAATAGACAGGTGCAGACTTCACAAATATGGTGGCTGGAGTCTTTTTTTTAACAAGGTGTACAATGCCCTCTAATGTCTATTCTGATGGCAAGATAGATAAAGCCTGCCTTCTGTGAGCACCGCTATTCATGTTGCCCCAGTGACGAAACGTAGGTTGGGCAGTAGTGGCAGAGGTGACATCTTATTGTTTGTAAGCAGATACATATTCGCCAGCACACCATGGATCTTGCAAAAGCAGTCCAAAAGTTTTATTGAAAGAAGATCACATCAAAAAAATTGGGCAACGTTTCGGAGCCGCGCAGGACCCCTTCGTCAGGCATGTGATGATCCAGTGTCCAGCTGGTGATCGCTTCAGTACCCAGTATATATGTGCCTACAAACCAGGAAGGTGTGCGATAGGAATATGAACTTTACCAGACGTTGTGTGTTACCGATTTGCCTATAATATCCTTTTTTCTTCTAAGTACATGTCTATACCAATAAATTGTTTTTTTTATGGATGTCTTCACAATGAGTTGTTTCCTCCTTTTTCACTTGTTACACAACAAGCTGGAGTGTGGATTACCAGCACAGCTTGATGTTAATGAGATGCGGTTTATCCATATATACTTAGAGCCTGGATTTGCTAAGAAAGTGTCATCTAATAGATGAGGCGCTCTTTGCTTGCATTGAAAAAGCTGCAAAATGGCTGTGTTGGACCTGCAAAGGTTGATCCATCTGGTAAGAGGCAGATCCTCTTTTGCATGCAGTGGAGCATGGTGTATTTCAATAGGTTCACAATTATATACTGGAAGATTCACCTCTGAATGTTTTTTGGGAATCTACATCTGATCACACTACCTGGTGCATGGGACGTTTTTTAATTTATTTATTTTACCATGGACTCACTTTTGGTTTCATTATTTCACTTTATTTGTGAAAAACACTCTTTTTTAATTGATGCTATTAACCACTTAATCACTGTGTGACTTTAACGGACAATTGCGCGGTCGTGCAATGCTGTACCCAAACGAATTTGATGTTCTTTTTTTCCCACAAACAGAGCTTTCTTTTGGTGGTATTTGATCACCTGTGCGATTTTTTTGATCATGCGCTATAAACAAAAAAAGAGCGTCAATTTTGCAAAAATAATAATATTTTTCACATTTTTTTTTAATGAAATTCCCCCCCCCCAAAAAAATGTAAAAATCAAAATTTTTTAACATTTTAGGCCAATTTGTTTTCTGCTACATATGTTTGGTAAAAAAAATCGCAAAAAGCGTATTTTGATTGGTTTGCGCAAAATGTATTGCGTTTACTAACTAAGGAAAAGATTTTTGTCATTTTTATGTTTTTTTTTTTTTAACGAGTAATGGCGGCGATCTACGATTTTTTTTTTGCGGGACTGCGACATTGCGGCGGACAGATCGGACCCTTGACTGACATTTTTTACACTTTTGGGGGTACCGGTGACATTACTACAGTAATCAGTGCTATACATATGCACTGTTACTGTAAAAATGACACTGGCAGGGAAGGGGTTAACTTTATTTGAGAAGGAGGGGGTTAAGTGTGTCCCTAGGGGCGTGATTCTTACTGTGATTGGATGTGGCTGTGTGTGTAACAGCAGAGATCTACGGTCCTACATAGTAGGACCGCATGATCTGTGCTGTTACACAGGGGAGAAAGACAGGCGGCTTTGTTTACATTAGCCGCCTGCCTTTCTCCCGGTGTAACCGACGATCGCGAGTGACCGGCGGACATCGCGTCCGCCGGTCACTCGCGCGGGGGGGTCCGTGAGCGAGCGGGGGCGGGAGCGTGCCTCCAGCGCAAATATTACACTTTTTTTTCTTAGATTTAACACTGTTAAAACGGTTACTGAGATACTAACACTGTTTCTTTTTTTTTTTTTCCATAAACAAATTTTTATTTTGATAAAAGCAAAAAATAACAAGAAATGTATACAGTACAATAGAATGAGGGCCAATGAGCCCACGTAATAACAAGAAACATAATGGCATAAAAAACATAAGAGATTGCGTGGTTACAGACACAAGAAGACATAATCAAAAACGTATAAAGTGGAAGCACTCTATTAAGATAGGAGTGGGGCTTTAAGTAGTACTCTGGCAAACTAACACTGTTTCTTCAGAAGCGCGGCACTCATTTTGATTATATTATATTTTCAGACATCACTAGGTGCCTGTATTTTAGTTTTGGGTCCAGTTATATACAAATTTTTTTGTTGAAAAGGGAAGTTTAGAATATCTGGTTGATAGACTGAAATAATGGTTGGCATCACCTGTATGGTATATAACTTATATAACTGCCTTTACATTTATTTCTTATATTTAGCTATTGAATTACTTCGAGATGGTAGATGGGGATCTAGGAAGGCCTGTAACCACCCTGTTATTGGAGAACTCTATATTTACCTACAAATTTGGCTTTATCCTAGGTAGATAATAGTTGTTCTGTAATATCAAAGCACTATTTACACTGCCTGGCCAAAAAAATCCACCTGGAATTAACTAAGCAACAAACTAAACTAAGCATGCAGTAACTATCCTATTGGATAGTTGACTACCTGAATATACTGAATGACCAGGTTATTCCATCAATTAATTTTTTCTTCCCTGATGGCATGGGCATATTCCAAGATGGCAATGCCAGGATTCATCGGGTTCAAGTTGTGAAAGAGTGGTTCAGGGAGCATGAGACATCATTTTGACACATGGATTGGTCTTCACAGAGTCCAGAACTTAACCCCATTGAGTATCTTTTGGATGTGCTGGAGAAGGCTTTGCGCAGTGGTCCGACTCTCCCATCATCAATACAAGATCTTGGTGAAAAAGAAATGCAACACTGGACGGAAATAAATCTTGTGACATTGCAGAAACTTATCGAAAACAATGCCACAGCGAATGCATGCCGTTATCAAAGCCAACAAAATATTGTGTGACCTTTTTTTTCGGCCAGGCAGTGTATATTCACTGAGAAGAATGAAAACACATTCCCTATACCAATAAATACCTTTCACAGACCAATAAAGTGTTTGTAAATGCACCATTTCTACTGAAAGGAAGTTGGAGGTATAAAAGCAGTCAGCATGATATTATGATATGATTCTATAAAAGAAAAACCTTGTGAGTGCATGATATGAACAGTTTTCTGCGTGATCTGCATTCCTATACAAATGAGAATCCTTGGAACACACAATTGTAGCTTGTACAGTCTGCAGTCAGCACAAAAACATGTAATCAGCTCACTGGACACCACAAAGAACACGGAAATCAGATTCATTTCTCATTTCATTTAAATGCACGAGAAGAATTATTGTAAGTGCGGTATTTTTATTTTGTTTATTGAAAAGAAAAAAAATACATTGAGCCTTGAAATTGAATTGGTTGCCGCACTTTTTATACTGCCTCAAATAAGCATAATACCATCTATTTTTATATTTTAGATAACATTTTCTTGACCTGAGTACATTTTCAAAGAGTTTAACCACTTCAATACAGGGCACTTTCACCCCCTTCCTGCCCAGGCCAATTTTCCCCTTTTAGCGCTGTTACATTTTGAATGACAATTGCGCGGTCATGCAACACTGTACCTACACTAAATTTATGTCATCCCCCCCCCACAAATAGAGCTTTCTTTTGGTGGTATTTGATCACCTCTGGGTTTTTTCCTTTTTGCTAAACAAATAAAAAAAGACCGAAAAGTTTGAAAAAAAAAAAAAAGTTTTTTTGTTTATGTTATACAATTTTGTAAATAAATACGTTTTTTCCTGCACTGATGAGCACTGATGAGACTGCACTGACAGGCACTGATGAGGAGGCACTGATGGGGTGGCACTGATGGGGTGGCACTGATAGGCGGCACTGATAGGTGGCACTGATAGGCACTGATATGTGGCACTGATAGGTAGCACTGATATGCAGCATTGGTGGGCACTGATAGGCGGCACTGCTGGGCACTGATAGGTGGCATTGATGGGCACCGATAGGTGGCACTGATGGGCACTGATAGGTGGCACTGATGGGCATTAATGGGCACTGATAGGCGGCACTGATGGGCACTGATAGTTGGCACTGATTGGCACTGATGGGGGCACTAATGGGCACTGATAGGCGGCACTGGTGGGCAATAATGGGCACTGGTGGGTGACACTGATAGATGGCAATGATGGGCACTGGTGGGCAGCACTGATAGGGAGGGCACTGGTGGGCAGCACTGATGGGGAGGGCAATGGGGGGCTCCCTGAGCCCTGATTGCCATCCCTGGTGGCCATAGTGGGCATCCCTGGGGTCATGGGTGGGCATCCCTGGGGTCATGGGTGGGCATGTACTGAGGAAAGCCGATCAACGGCTCTTCCTGTATACTATGTGACCAGCCGTGATTGGACACGGCTGGTCACATGGTAAAGAGCCTACCTCAGTAGGCTCTTTACCAAGATCGGAGATGCAGGGAGTCAGACTGACACCTCG
This sequence comes from Pelophylax lessonae, assembly GCF_965119305.1. Taxonomy (NCBI): domain Eukaryota; kingdom Metazoa; phylum Chordata; class Amphibia; order Anura; family Ranidae; genus Pelophylax; species Pelophylax lessonae. Next base: position 171,663,154 of record NC_138774.1, on the reverse strand, counting down.
CATCACTGATCGCCGCTCTGCGCGCCCCCCGGGGCGTCATATGATGTCCGGTCAGGATAATACAACTACAATCCCGACGTCAAACGCCTATAGGGCGGGCGGGATGTGGTTAAAATGTAACTTGTGAGAACAGAAATGTGTCCGCTGCCATTGCTGATTGGTTAAGGGCCCGGGTCTCAGAGCTATCACTTATTTCAGTGTTTCTCAACCTTTTTTCCAGTCAAGGCACCCTTTTAAAATCATGGACAGTCTCAAGGCACCCCATTCTAAAATGTAATAAACTATTTTAATAGCTTTACATAATGCATCAACATCCACACAGGTAGGACACCCAGTGTTAGAGGTGATTTATTCTACCAAAGCAAATACATTTTTGAACACTGGTACTGACTAGTAGTCCAATGTTTCTCCTCTCCCTCACTTTCTCCATCACTCAGCTAATGTGACCCCAGTGCTGAGGTAGAGGGGCAGGGAAGGGACAAACAAGGATGCTGTGCAGACAACCGTCATTCTCCTTATTAATTGATGACATTATTGGTTGTTAGGACGCTGGCAGCTAGAAGATCGTCATGGTGCACAATAAAAATCTGTGGCTATGTGTAACTAACAGGCAGGCTTGTTCTACTCACCAGCTTATGTACTTTTTTTGGGCAATTTTTAGGCATTTTGCCAAAGCACCTGAAGATACCTCAAGGCGCCCCAGGGTGCCTGAGCACACTGGTTGAAAATGGCTGACTTATTTCCTTGCTTTAAGCCAGTTCACACCACAATGTGGCGTGGGAAACCTGAGTTCCTTGCTTGTTTAATGCAGCACGTTCAAAATGCACTTCCCTTGTGATCTGCAGAATGGTGTCTTTGCAATTCTAATGGTACCCCAAACACAGATCACAAACACAGTGCGTTTGCCAGTCACAAATTGTATGATACAGAAGTACCATGGAACCCGGTTGCTCTGCGTTTTGCAAAGTAGCACATGCACTACTTATGCTGCAGTCCAGCAGCACTACTGTTGTCTCCCCTCATCTCAAAGGAGGCTCGGCAGAAACCTCCTGTCAATCAAATGCTGTGGGAAGAGAGTGAGTGGTGGGGCTGAGCCGCCCTGTGTGTGTCAATAGATGCACATAGTGCGGGTGGGGATCGAGCCCTCACGAGTGCTTCCATAGTAAGCAGCATGCTATGAGGGTGCTTAGAAATGAGGAGGAGCCAGGGTGCCAAAAGGGGACCCAGTAAGGGAAGAATCAGGGCTGCTCTTTGCAAAACCATTGAGCAGAGCAGGTAGATATAATATGTTTGTTTTTTTAGAAAACATTTAAACCTTTAAAATTACTTTAAACAGGGTTTCAACTGTTAGATTTGTGAGTGTCAGTGAGCCAGCGAGATGGTTTATCCAAAGCTAAAATCTTCAAACATTAGGCCACTGCCACCAAATTCGGTACATCAAGCCCATTTCTGTGCCTCCTCTGAAATGTGGTGGTGATGCCTCCAGTGAAATCTTGACTATTCTGGTTGGGACTAGATATTGTCTCATCATGGATTAATAGATACATACATGTACTCACTTTTGTTGCCATCGGTTTAGACATTAATGGCTGTGTGTTGAGCAATTTTGATGAGACAGCAAATGTACACTGTTATACAAGCTGTACACTCACTACTTTACATTGTAGCAAAGTGTCATTTCTTCAGTGTTGTCACATGAAAAGATATAATAAAATATTTACAAAAATGTGAGGGGTGTACTCACTTTTGCGAGATACTGTATTTTTATATAGATTTTTTTTTTATCTGTATATATTTTTATGTATGTATTACATATATGTCTCATCCCTTTTATTTCATATAGCGTGTAATCTCTTTAACCTTATATCAAACGTAACCACTTCTGGACCGGAAGATTTTCCCCCTTAATGACCAGACCATATTTTGCGATTCGGCGCTGCATTACTTTAACAGACAATTGCACAGTTGTGCGATGCTGTACCCAAATTGATGTCCTTTTTTCCCACACAAATAGAGCTTTCTTTTAGCGATATTTGATCACCTGTGTGATTTTATTTTTTTGCGCTATAAACAAAAAAAGAGCATCAACTCTGAAAAAAAAAAACAATATTTTTCACTTTCTGCTTTATAACATTCTCCAAAAAAAATTCAAAATCAATTTTTTTTTAACATTTTAGGCCAATTTGTTTCCTGCTACAAATTTTTGTTAAAAAAAAATCGCAATAAGCGTATTTTGTGCAAAAGTTGCGGCAGACAGATCGGACACCTAACTGACATCTTTGACACTTTTGGGGGGGACCAGTGACATTACTACAGTAATCAGTGCTATAAATATGCACTGTTACTGTAAAAATGACACTGGCAGGGAAGGGGTTAACACTGTGGGTGATCAAGGGGTTAAATGTGAGCCTAGGGTGAGTGATTCTAATTGTGGGGGGAGGGACTTGTGAAATGATCAGAGACCTGTGATCCTATATAGAAGGATTACAGGAGCTCTGTGATCATTCCAGGGAGAAGAACGGTCAGATGTGTTTACAACAGCTGACCGTTCTTCTCTCTCAGCGGGGAGTGATCGCGGGTGTCAGGCAGCTCCGATTGTCTGGTAAAAAGCCTAGGCTAATGACATCATGGACAGCTCTCTCTTACTCTCGTGAGAGTTTGCCAGCAAGGGAGGAGGGATAAGTCATAGGGGAGCCAATGAGAGCTGCAGAGCTGAGGAGGCTGGATGAGGGCAGAGATAACAGGAGACTGCAGAGATCCATGAGGATCCATCAAGAGAGGAGAAATGTGCAAGCAAGCAGTGGTGTGTGTGTATGTGTGTGTGTGTGTGTGTGTGTGTGTGTGTGTGTGTGTGTGTGTGTGTGTGTGTGTGTGTGTTTGTAAATCCAGGAAGTGAAAAGGCAGCAGATTCAGCTGCCCACAGTTAAAATGGCTGCAGCCAGATTTAGTGGAGGGAGATTTCTGCAGCATATTTGGCAGGTAGAGAATCACAGTATATATAAAATATTATGCAAAGCGATGGAAGGGAAGCTTCATAATGTCAAAGATGTTTTTATTAAAAATGATGTGAGCAGACTGCAGCTCCTCTTTAAATATTTAAAAAAGGCTGACAGGTAGGGTTTTTATGATAGAAGTCACACACATAGCTCAAAGAACACTATGGCACCCGCTCTGTGCCATGGCGATTGATGTCTTCGAGACCCAGCTCTTCAAGCAGTCAAATAGAGCAAACCTGGAAGGAATAGCAGGTGAAGACTGACAGTGCAATACTGGAGGTCTTTCTTTGACACATAAATCTGTCATAATGTGCTAGTATACAGTGTATACTAGCACATTATAGCATGAAGCTGCAGGGGGCCCAGATAAAAACAGTTTTCAATGAGTTTATTACCACTTTACCATTATTATGTATTTAATATTGGATTAATTTGTTTATTTGCTATTACCACTTAGAGAAAACAAATTCTACAATTTTCCTTCCACTGCTATATTTTTCATGGTCAGATTCAAAAGGCTCGTACACACTATAAGAAAATTGGGTGAGGATTTTTGTCCCAAAAACTTCTGTACGATTTTTGTATAGTGTGTGCACCCCTTTCTACAGCTCATTCTGACCTTCTGAGCAAAAATTTTCAAAGAGACAAGCTCCAAACTTTTTCTCGTACGGGAACAGACAATGATTTTCACTTAATGTGTACCGTTTTTGTACGATTTTCATAGGAGAAAAATTAGAAACGAAAGACTGCGCATGATCAGAAACAATAAACAACAGAAAAAGAAGCCTTTGTCGTACGCAAATTTTCATACAAATTTTCTTTCATTGGTTCTGATTTGTTGTGAAACAACGAGGAAAATCGGACGATCGATTTTCTTATAGTGTGCACCCCACTTTATTATATTGTTTCTTCTTTGATTTGAGGATTTGTAACAAAGTATTCATTCACAATTCGTGTCCTTTGAAACTTAGACTTTGGTCTCCCTCTAGTGGCTGCCTGGAGCACTCACTATGTACCTCATGAATATGCAATCTTTTACTATATACAGTATTTAGAATACTTTATTTTACTATATACAGTATTTAGAATACTTTATTTTACTATATACAGTATTTAGAATACTGCATTTACTTATAGCCCGTACACACGATCCGAAAATTAGTCATATATAGATAATGAAGAGTTTACTAAAGTTAAGAAAATTCTCGTATAATAAAAAATCAGAACTGATGGAATGTGTTGTAGTGTATTTGCATTGTATTTTCGAAAAAGACAACTGTACTGATCAAACGAAAATCTTACGATCTGGTAATTTCCAAATTTTCATGCTTGCCTGATTGGATAATATCGGATGAACCGTCGTGATTGGCTCTCGAAAGCTGTGTACTAACGATCCGATTATCGTATGATCGCTTCAAAAGCGGTATTTTTCCTCCGATTATCGGATCGTGTGTATGGGCCATTGTTTTCACACAGGGGGAGTCTCTCTTCCAACTTTGTTTTTATCAATTTTATGTTTTAGACTGTTGATGAAATGTTTACACAACTTGTTGAGCCAGTTTGTTCTACTTGCTTTATACCTTCTCTGGCATAAAAAGAGGAGAAACTACTTTTAACCACTTAAGCCCCGGAAGATTTTACCCCCTTTCTGACCAGGGCCTATTTTGCGATTCAGCACTGCGTGACTTTAACGGACAATTGCGCGGTCGTGCGACGCTGTACCTAAACAAATTTGACGTCCTTTTTTTCCCACAAACAGAGCTTTCTTTTGGTGGTATTTGATCACCTGTGCGATTTTTTGATCATGCGCTATAAACAAAAAAAGAGCGTCAATTTTGCAAAAATAACAATATTTTTCAAATTTTTTTATATGAAATTACCCCAAAAAAATGTAAAAATCAAAATTTTTTAACATTTTCAGCCAATTTGTTTTATGCTACATATGTTTGGTAAAAAAATCGCAAAAAGTGTAATGGCGGTGATCTGCGATTTTTTTTGCGGTACTGCAACATTGCGGTGGACAGATCGGACCCTTGACTGACATTTTTGACACTTTTGGGGTTACCAGTGACATTACTGCAGTAATCAGTGCTATAAATATGCACTGTTACTGTAAAATTACACTGGCAGTAAAGGGGTTAACTTTTTTGAGAGGGAGGGGCTATGTGTGTCCCTAGGGGCGTGATTCTAACTGTGATTGGCTGTGGCTTGAGGTGTAGGAACAGTGATCAACGGTCCTACATAGTAGAACCGTATGATCACTATTTCTACACAGGGGAGAATGACAGGCGGCTTGTTTACATTAGCCGCTTGCCTTTCTCCCTCTCCACCGATGATCGCGAGTGACCGGCAGACGATCGGGACGATCGGGGGGGGGGGGTCCGTGACCGCGCGGGAGCGCGCCTCCGGCGGCGTGCGCTCGCTCCTGAGCAAAGCCTGTGAGGGGCTGACCGCCGCAGTAAATAGTCGTGCGGCGGTCGGCAAGCGGTTAAAAAACAGTAATTTGTCTTATTTAATCACCAGTAGCATGTTCTGAATGTAGCATTGTTATGTGGGGGGTATCAATCAAATGCTCAGGCGAACAGCAATGAATAACTTGATGTTTACTGAATGAACGCAGGGTGAATTGGCAAAACAAATAGGATGAAAGGTAAACAATATTGTTCAACAAATAACAGTCATTTAAGCTAATTTTATAACAGCAATGCTTAGGAATAGTTTCCACATTTGACCACTAGGTGGCAGCACAACACAGAAAAACAGCGTATCAGAAAAATGCAAATGCAAAACAGACTGAGTAGCACAGATTAACTACTTCTGGACCAGAAGGTTTTACCCCCTTCATGACAAGGCCATTTTTTGCAATATGGCACTGCGTTACTTTAACTGACAATTGCGCAATCGTGCGACACTGTACTCAAATAATACATATGTTCTTTTTTCCCCCACAAATAGAGCCTTCTTTTGGTGGTATTTTATCAATTCTGCTATTTTGTTCTTTTGCGCTATAAACAAAAAAAAAAAAGAGTGACAATTCTGAAAAAAAAACAATATTTTTTACTTTCTGCTATATAACATTCCCAATAGAAAAAAATTTAAAAATCGAATTTTTTCATCATTTTAGGCCAATTCATATTGTGCTACATATTTTCTACAAACTAGGGGAAGGATATGTGTCATTTTTACTTATTTATTTTTTTTACTAGTAATGACGGCGATCAGCGATTTTTAGCGGGACTGCGGTGGACAGATCGGACACCTAACTGACATTTTTTACACTTTTGGGGGGACCAGTGGCATTACTACAATAATCAGTGCTAAAAATATGCACTGTTACTGTACTAATGACACTGGCAGGGAAGGGGTTAATGCCAGGGGCGATCAAAGGGTTAAATGTGTCCCTAGGGGGTGCTTTTTAACTGTGGGGGAGATGGGCTTGCTGCATGAACACAGAGAACTGTGTTCCTAAATAAGAGGAACATAGGATCCCAGTGTTCATAACTGACAGAACAGAGATCTGTCGTGTGTACAATGGAAGACCACCGTTCTGTCTCCATTGTGAGTGATCGCTGGTGCCCGGGGGCAATTGCAGCCGCCGGGGCCCGCTAATTGGCTCCCCTTGTGGCCAATGGGTGTTTGCGCCCCCCAGTAGCGGCCCTGCGAAGGGATGTACAGGTACGTCTTTTCACGGGACAGAGCCGACCTACTGAAATAAAACTATGGTGGCTGGTTGGCAAGAGGTTAAAGTGGAACTCTACTCACTTTCAGTTCAGCAAGGGAGCTCTCCGCAAGCCACTGACATCTTCGGGTCTCACTCCAAGGGCCGCTTTCATTGGCCGGGATGAGGTGCACGGATGTTTAGTCAGCTTCTGCAAATTTGTATATAAATCCTACCTACTGTATTTGCCCATTTTTATTTTTTTCATAAACTTCCACTTTAAAACAAATAAAGTTACTTGCAGTTACCTGGAAATGGGGTGTAACACACTTCTCTTACTTGGAAGCTGTCTGTAGCTTTTAGTTCAGGTAACACCAATGGACTGCGCACCAATGGGCAGAAACAATGTTGGAAGATCCTGTGTCTGGTGACATCATACATGGTCCCTTTGAAAACTGGAAGGCAGGAAACAGTTGAATTTATATTCCTTGGGCATGTCCAGGAGTATTGGGGATTGTGGGAGCAGGGAAGATTTTTGGAATAGGAATTAAAGAGGTTGTAAACCCCAAAAACATTTTTTTGTTTTTTTCAACCTGAAAGAGAAACACATAATGAGCTAGTATGCATTGCATACTAGCTCATTATGAAATACCTTAGAACGAGCCCCCGCCGTGCTGCCCGCTTACCTCTATGACGGGCGACATGTTTAACTTTTTTTAGTAAAACTATACTACCACAAAATCTTATGGCTCAAAAACGTAGATAAATCCACAAATAGCCGCGTTTAGTTTAAAATTAGAGCATTTTTACAGCTGAAAAACTCCTCTCAAAACCCACTAGTTTTGTTTTTTTCCAGCCAGTATACGGGCCTGCCAAAAACTGCTGATAACAGCCTATGTGTGCATGGACACATAGGATTACATGCTGGGGAGTTTAGTGGCTGCATAAAAAAACGTCTAACGCCAAAAATAGGCGCTATAAAAACATCCAGTGTGCATGAGGCCTTATTGGTCAGAGATTTTTGAGTTGAATAATCTTCATTTACGACAAACACTTACAACAAACATTACCTGTCTTGCCAGATTTAGCCTTGCTGGGACTTCATGATGACGCACAGCAGTCACATTATTAGAACTTGTTGATCTCTTACCTGTTTTACGTTAAAAAGGAGATACTGCTGAAGTGGACTTCGACAGATTCTCCTATGGTGGCATCATGGGAGGCCATGGTAGATGCTTTTCTTCCTATGTTTAAGCTTACCTACCTGAACAGAGGATGTTCATGGAAATATGAGTGTCGCTTCCCTGGACATCCAACTAGTGGGGTTACTGTATGTGTAACACTGTGTAATACTTCTTTTGATACTTTGGGCTCAAAGTCATTAGATAATACTCTGATGAAACCTTTCTTACTCCCAACCCTCACCCCTCCCCACCCCCTGGCCAAAAACCAAGCCTCAATTGCAATAAATATATATCAGGATATAAATATAGGCATGGCGTCTTTGCCCTGATGACTTCAATTATGACTAAACTCATTGGGCATCACCACACCTTTCTGAACTGGTAGCTTTGTGAACAATTGTTTGAAGCCCTCTGAGTAGTTTTTGCACTTTGAAGCACAATAAACGTTTTAGTCCGATTTACATATGTGAATTCTTCCATTTTGATTTCATGTGTAATTTAGTGCACTACAGGCATACCCCGTTTTAAGTACACTCACTTTACATACACTCGCGAGTACAGACACAGCCTGGTCAGCTTGGCATGGCACTACTCCCGGTTTTTAACATTGGCGTCTATGGGAAATCTTGGTCAGCTTGACATGGCACTGCTCCTAAACCATGTTGACCAAGTGACAGGGATACCAAACTTAGGGAGCACTGAGAGGGGACCCATGACTACAACATATCCTATTTGTAATCTACCAGGTCATAGTCCTGGATCCCCTTTACATGCTCCCCAAGCTTGGTGTCCTTGTCACTTATGGTTTGGGAGCAGTGCCATGTCAAGCTGACCAAGATTTCCTATGGAGCTAGTGTATTTACATGCATTGATAAGTGAAAAAAGGTATTGCTTCACTTTAAGTACATTTTCGTTTTACATACATGCTCTGGTCCCATTGTGTACTTAAAAGTGGGGTATGCCTGTACATGGTTACCATTGATGTTACCACATTTTGGAAAGTAAGATACTCTGCGGAACTCCAGCCAAGCAGTGTGAGACAGATTCCTCTATGAGGGGATTGTCATTTACAGGCTGATTTGACTCTGTAGTGGAGTCATTCCATTCTGGTAAGAGCCCATTTCTTATAGTTGGTGATGACTCGCATGGTGACTATAAAAGTAGATTGAATGCAATTTTCTTGCCAAGTGTCACAGCAGTGTTTTGAAGATTTAGTTTTCACATCTTTTCACTTACATGCTTAAATATGGACTCTAGATTTTGAATTTCATATTATTTGACTCAAGATTTGTTTTAACAGTATCACATTTAGCGTGGCAATTTATATATTACCAGGTTGCTCCTACTGTAGCGTGGACGTGGCTACATGTTTTGGGGGCATGGTCCCCTTCCTCAAGCCTGGCTCTTGCTTTCTTTCGATCACTCCTTGTTGCATCATCTGCTCCAGCATTTTCTTGACAGAGGTTGGAAAGGTATACTTTGGTATCGGATCTGGATAGAAGGACTCTTTCATGTTGGTAACTCGTGTTCGATCCCTTTGTTACAAGTCCAAGTCCAAAATTAAAGGAATGGTGTAATAAAATAAACAACATCTTTAATATGGAATATATCTGTAATACGCAAGAGGAGATTCCAATAAATATGAAAGAAAAATGGGGAAAATGGATAGCATTTAAAAAATCTATTAAATATACTGAAATAAGTGACTGAACATGACTACTTTGGAGAAATATGGGAGGAAGGAAGTTATAGGCAGGAAGGGGAGGGAGTCCTGGGGGAGGGGGGCGGTAAGGGATAGAAAAGGGGAAAATATTATAGGTTTACGGTTATTGAATACTGCTTTTTCTTTATAAATTAATGTGTATATGTGAAATTCCACTTTTGGAATCATGTTTGTAAATTTATATGCAAATAAAAAAAAAAAAAAAAAAAGAAGGACTCTTTCATGTTGGTAACTCGTGTTCGATCCCTTTGTTACAGGCTAGGTCATTTCCCCCCCCCCCCCCCCGTGAAAACACTAGGTCCCTCTCTGACCACCTATCCACTAGTCCCCTTACTGCCTCCAACTGAGTGAGTGACAGTTCCTCAGTGGTCATCTGTAGAAGTGGGAGTATCTGTTCTCCTGTCCACACTCCCTGTCCCACTGACCATTTAGTAACATTCCCTTTTCTGTTCTACCATGTTTCTGCTACCATGACATTTCCAGATTGCTAAGTGTCCCATTTTAGGGCCAATCGCGTCAGTGATCAGGACCAGCCCCTGGTTTCCCTGGGGAAAGCAAGTGGAAGAATGGATATTCAATATTGTGCTTTGTTGTACCACTATGAGGGTTCTGGCTACGAACAGGGCCACTTTACAGGACAAGGGTTTCATGAGGACAGGGATACCTTGCAGTCCACAGCATGAACCAAATTCATAGCAAACATGAGCTCTTGACTGGGAGGTGTTATGACCTCTCTCCCAAAGGGGACCCAGACAACACCCCCTTCTATCAGATGTCTGCCAAGCTCATGACAGAGACCTCCAGCACAAAGCATGAAGCTGTTGTCTAATTTGCATAGGTGGACCCAAGTAAGTAGGATGCTTTTTCAACAACTCCTTCCCTTCTGGCTGAGATCCTGTTCCCATAATTCTACTCTTATTCAAGCAATCACAACTATTTCTATGGGAAGTTCATTTATGGCTGTTGGTGGGATCCATAGCCTCATTTTGTTAATAGTGGAATTATCCCAGTAACAATAATTTCTACAGGGCAGAGGCTTGTGAAACAGCATCAAAGAGGAAGGCAATCAACCTCAAAATCATCTGTGCATGAGTGAGGAGTTGTTTCACTTGGCCACCACGTGACTTTTAGTGGCAGGGAATTCTGGTTTAATTACTTCCTCTACATTCAGTTAGAACAATCCCTTGCCTATAATGGTGTCCGCAGTCAGCAATGGGTTTCTCTAACTATTTGTGGTGTTTATTTTATAGACAGTCCAACAATTGGACTTTAAATCTGGAGCATTACTTGTTATGATCAGGCCATCTGTGGACACCCAAGGAATGCCAAGGGTTATCTCACTTTGTTTTCATTACTTCTCCTTTACGTATTTCAAACACTAGAGAGCGCTCTGACATTAATAATGACACACAGGTGCATGACGTTCCTTTTTAAAGTATGTGGTATGATGCAAGAAAAACACAAGATAAAGGAAAGGGAATAAACAAATCACAAACATTGCAGTGATATTAACTATTCAAAGAAATAGATCAGATTAAAAATATAAATGGTATATATACACCAATCAGCCATAACATTATGACCACTGACAGGTAAAGAGAATATCTTGTTACAATGGCATCTTAAAATTGGTGGGCAACAAGTGAACCTGCTGTCCATGAAGTTGATGTGGTGAAAGAAAAAAAATGGGCATTGCAATGACCCATGTCCACAGCCAAAAGCTTCTACAATGGTCACATGAACATCAGAACTGGACTACAGAGCAATGGAAGAAGGTTGCCTGGTATGATGAATCATGTTTTCTTTTACATCATGTGGATGGCCGGGTGCATGTGCGTCACTTACCTGGGGAAGAGATGGCACCAGGATGTGGTATAAGAAGGCAAGTCTGCAGAGGCGGTATAATGCTTTAGGCAAAGTTCTGCTGGGAAACCTTGGGTCCTGCCATTCATGTGAATGTTACTTTGATTTCCATGCCTCAATGGGTCAGGGCTGTTTTAGCAAAAGGGGGCCATACTCAATATTACTGCTGACTTTATTTTGAAGGCTAGTCTCTGAAGGGGTTCCATACTCAACCATCTTTTACTGCACGTTAAAACTTTCAACAAGTATGTGCATATTGGGTTTCCCAACACATCAGTGGCTGTGTATGTGTTCTAAGTCAGTGACTCACGAAGAAGTGCAGGAATTATTACAAAAAATTACTCCATTCACACAAACAATGTGGATGGACAAATCCCCCTTGCCAGGCTATTGTATTCTGACAGCTGAGAGTGCCAGCTGTCAGAACATCCAAACAGCCCCTGCAGCTGATTGGCTGCGGGCACTGTTAGGTTGACAATTTTGGGCACAACTCTTTTGACAAAGGTTGATCTAAATTTACAGTGTAGGGCAGTCGTGCCTGACTGCTGGCCCCTAGTGCCCTCTGATGTGGCCCGCGACCTCCTGCTTTGGGATGGCGGGTCGGCAAGCCCAGATCACTGGTTCCCGACCTGCCATCCCAGGGCATCAGTGTGAAGAATGGAGCCAGCAGTAGAAGAAGCATGTGGCTTCAGAAGACTGCAGACCCGATGCTTCCAACAAAGCTCCTGTTACAGGCAGGGTGATGCCAAATGCACTCCGCCTCCTGGGATAGCAGCCACCAGTGATAACAGCCCTGGGGGACATCAGCAGCCACCAGCCATACCCGCCCTGGGTGAAAGCAGCAGCCACCAGCCATACTCGCCCTGGGTGACATCAGCAGCCGCCAGCCATACCTATCCTGGGGGACAGCAGCAGCCACCAGTGATACACGTCCTGGGGGACAGCAGCAGCCGCCGGCCATGCCCACCTGGGGGACAGGAAGCAGCTGCCAGGCATTGGTAATGAGTAAGCGACACATCTAGTCGTGAAACGCGTCTACCGTTTTGTCCTGCACTCACAGCGTGTATGTATTATATTATATTTTGCCATTCGTTTGATGTGGAATAAATACACTCCATTTTTGATCTTTATCGGAAGTGCGGTCATTCCTTCTTGCTTCATGTGACTTTGGATCACGGATCCGACCAGCACCTGATTCCTGTCTCACCTGGAGCGGTCTCCCCAGTTTGGACTCTAGCTGCCAGCCATACCCGCCTGGGGGAGAGCAGCAGCCACCAGCCATATTCACCCTGGGGGACAGCAGCCAACCATACCCACCCGGGGGACAGCAGCCACCAGCCATACCTGCCTGGGGGACAGCAGCCAGCCAGTGATACTTGCAGGAATCCTAATCAAGAAGTGAAGATTGAGGTCAGTTTTTAATTAAAATGAAACAACAATGGGCATATCTGTTCTCTACACTGGTACACTAGCTATACTGGGCAGCTTTCAAACTGATCTGCAGGTGCATGAGTAATAGATTTGTTATTAAAGGCGGGTTTGGTGCGCTTTCAGAAAGTGCATCACACCCGCAAGATATAATAGAATTCTATGGCAAAGTGCAGCTAACCCGCAGGAAAGAGGTGTGGGTAAACTGAAGCCCATCTGTGTAAAACCAGCCTTAGGCCCCTTTCACATGATCGTGTCTGTTTTTCAGGTGGACCCAATAAGACTCATCTTTCGCCTCTATAGAGCGCCAGATGTAAACAGATTTGTTTCCATTTACACCTGCTTACCGATCTGCTAAAAGAAAAAACAGAAGGGGACCTGTCCCCTTTCGTCTGGGCGGATAGGATTGAAGGGCCCAAAGAGTAGAGCGGGCTGTGTCCGTGTCTGCTCTGCATATGAGGAATGGACACAGACCTGTCATCAACAGACATCTCCGCTGACACCCACTGCTATCCGATCCGATCCTGTCCGTCAAATCCGGACAGATATAAACCCTATTTTCCATCCGTCTGGGGGATCGGACGAGAACGGACAGGCGGTCCGTTCTCATCTGATCTCCCCATAGAGGACAGCGGGGATCTGACAGCTCCGTCTCTGCACACAGAGCGGAGACGGAGCTGTCATCCGCCTGCTCAGTGGGGATCGGCGGATCGATCCCCCGCTGAGCAGAACGGAGTCCGTCAGCGGAACGGACCGTGTGAAAGAACCCATAGGCTGTGCACTTTGCAAAGTGCAGTTGAACTCTGCAAGTGCAGTTGCTCCAGAACTTAGTAAATGAGGTGAGGCTTCATAATTTAAAAAAAAAAACATTTTGCTTACACATGATTGGATGATGGAGGTCAGCAGAGCTTCTGCTCATTTATTAAGGAGGAATTAGAGAGGAGACATTGCTAGAAGTGGCAGCAGAGGAGGTCTGCCTGAGATTTTTCATGATCATTGGGGGCTCTCCTTGGAGGGGGATTACCTTTATGTGTGAACAAGATTGAGGAACGTGGGTTTGCTTTATATGGATTGCGGATGATGGCTGTTCATTAATACACAAGCTTATCTGACCACTCATTTATTTGGGGTCCACATGTTCCGGTAAGAGTACATCCATGTATGGCACAGCGGTGGAACTAGGTCTCATCCGTGGCAGCTGGGATCTATCCTTTGTCTTCAATCTATCATCTGTGGCACTAAGGGACTTGTTATCATTACCTCTATTGGTTTAACACTCCTTTTCAACCTTGGATGGACAGTCCTTATACATATGGCTTCTATGGATGTCTAATGGCTTATGTCTTGTCGTTTTATACCGGTTAAGACATATTTTCCCTAGATTTGCAGGAGACTGCTTTTTTCTAGATCTACTCATTGTTTGGCGCTGCACTTTATCCATCTATGTGTTTCTAGTGATTTATCATATCATTTTGTGCTGGCAGCCTTATTTATACAATTTTATTTAGCTGAAGGTAACTAGGCTTTTTATGCACCTGAGCTTGTGACCAAAGCGCGGCCTTTTCACCTCTTTTATAGCTCATTTATTAAGCTCTGCAACTGCACCTAATTGGCTTTAGTAAATCAACCCCTTTGAGTCAACTAATTTGTTTCGAAAACTCTTAAAATTTAGTTCAGACCTGCTATTTGAGTGAAATCCCAGATGTATTCACAGTCAGAATTGTATTAAATCCATTAAAATTCCCAAGCTGCTTCTTTTCAAATTGTTGTGTCACTCTGGGTAAAAACAAATATCGATGTGACCTCACTAACCATCAGTGAATCGAACGAACACAAAAAACAAAGATTTTGGACCAGAGACTCCTGGTGTGAGGTCTTTTTGTATTTGGATAGGATGGTGAGGGAGCGGGATCCCGGGCAAGTTTTTGCTGCTGTTTGATTATCAGTTTGTATCAGGAATGAAAGTGAGGGTAAATCCAACATTTCGAGTTGCTACCAGAACAGAAATAGAGAGGAAATCTTCCACTGGGGACACTTGTTCTCATGACAACTTTCAAAGAGGGAAACATTGGAAAGATATCCTCACATTGACAAATGAATGACAGTGTTTAACCACTTAAGCCCCGGAAGATTTTACCCCCATTCCGACCAGGGGGTATTTTGCGATTCGGCACTGCGTGACTTTAACGGACAATTGCGCGGTCGTGCGACGCTGTACCTAAACGAATTTGGCGTCCTTTTTTTCCCACAAACAGAGCTTTCTTTTGGTGGTATTTGATCACCTGTGCGATTTTTTGATCACGCGCTATAAACAAAAAAAGAGCGTCAATTTTGCAAAAATAACAATATTTTTCACATTTTTTTATATGAAATTCCCCCCAAAAAAAATGTAAAAATCAAAATTTGTTAACATTTTCGGCCAATTTGTTTTATGCTACCTATGTTTGGTAAAAAAAATCGCAAAAAGCGTATTTTGATTGGTTTGCGCAAAAGTTATCGCGTTTACTAACAAAGGGAAAGATTTTTGTCATTTTTGGTGTTTTTTTTTTAACGCGTAATGGCGGCGATCTGCGTTTTTTTTTGCGGTACTGCGACATTGCGGCGGACAGATCGGACCCTTGACTGACATTTTTGACACTTTTGGGGTTACCAGTGACATTTCTACAGTAATCAGTGCTATATATATGCACTGTTACTGTAAAAATACACTGGTAGTGAAGGGGTTAACTTTATTTGGGAGGGAGGGGCTGTGTGTGTCCCTAGGGGCGTGCTTTCTACTGTGATTGGCTGTGGCTTCAGCTGTAAGGACACTGATCAACGGATCTACATAGTAGATCCATGTGATCAGTGTCTTTGCAGCGAGGAGAATGACAGGCAGCTTGTTTACACAAGCTGCCTGACATTCTCCCTCTCCCCCGCCGATCGCCGAGTGGCCGGCGGACATCGGGTCCGCTGGTCACGCGCGGGGGGGTCCGTGACCACGCGGGAGCGGGAGCGCGCCTCCGGGGGCGCGCGCTCGCTCCCTAGACCCTCACAAGCAAGCAAGGTAGCCCTACGTTAGTTTGCCTGTGAGGGGCTGACCGCCGACGTAGATAGTCGTGCGGCGGTCGGCAAGTGGTTAAAACCCTTCCCTGCTCTATCAAAAAAAAAAAAGACTTAATAAAGCCAGCCATAGATGGTGCGATTTTGGTTGCAGGAAATAAAATTGCTTGATTCCCCCATCAACGTAGTCAGTATTAATTGGGGATACCCTCCCACTGAGCTACTGTGTTCTCCCGGTGAGGGGGGGGGGGGACATCCCAGCTGGGAGAACACAGTGATTATTGCTAGTGGCTAAAGCCATACAGGCTGGTTCTACCCAAGTTGATCGATCAATCAGCCTGCTCATATATGGTTTGTATCTTGGCCGGTCCCTGCTGAACCTGACGAGATTCGAACCGTCTATGGCCGGCTTTTCTCACCATGCCATCAAAATCCATAGTAACACATAATAACTGTATCACTGAATATTACCATGCCTTGCCTTTCATTTCTATGCCCTCCCCCATTAGGTGTTACCATGTAAAAAGAGTACAAAGTATTTTTGTTCATTGTGCTGCAATGCAGTGATCCAAGAAGCCCTCATAGACATCAATGTCCCCAAATATATGTGTAGTTAAATCAAACATTGTAATTCACTATTTATACTAGATTTATATTCTTAGAATGAAGGTCAAATCCATTCATTGTTGCTAGACTTGGGGCCAGTTCACACCATAGAAACGCAGTCCAGATGCTTTTCTGCATGCGCGTTTTTGATGCGTTCCAGTGCGTTTTTGATGCAGTCCAGTGCATTTTTTCTCTTCATTCTTTCTTAAACTTAAATAAGGACATGTGTGTTCCAGTGCGTTTTTGATGCATTAAGGTGTGTTCCACTGCATTTTTGACATGTTTTACTGCGTTCCAGTCCAGTGCAGGAAAAATGCAGTAGGTTCTACATTTTTTTTCTGGAACTGGAACGCACTGGAACTGCAAGCACTGGTGTGAACTATGCCATTAGAAACCATATAACCTACTTTCCATGTGTTTTTTATGCAGAAAAAAAAATGCACTGGAGTGCATGTGTTGTGAATAGGCCCTTACAATATATGACAACCTTTTTGTAGACAACTACATCTTAAGAGGCTTTTAAAGTACAACACAAGCTTATTATTATTTATTTGTACTTTATGAATAAATGCCTTTAATTGCACATAAGTGTAAAGCTATAGTTTGCATCCCCTCCCCCTTCTATTCTGTTGCCCTTGCAAATAGTGCCAACAGTAGCTTCTCCAAACAGTAGGACTTGTTATGCACACTACAGAGGCAGAACTGCTGTGAAGAGGAAGGTAGGGTTGTAGGCACAGCAGGAGTAGGAGGAATTCCCACTGAGTGGACACAGGTATAGAACAAACGGAGGCAACAGGAAGTCACAGACGGAGCCCTGCTGTCACCAGTGACCCTGCCATTGGAAACTCCAGCACTGATTCACCATTGTCAAAAGGGTGAAATGATTGTCATTGTTACATTTTCCTAAACATTGCATTCTCTCTCAATTTTCACACAAAAACAAAGCCAGCTCACATACCTGAAGGTTATAATTTGTAACTAATAAATGACCACTGGAAAAAGTTACACAGATGGACAAGTAGCTTCAAGTGTATTTACCCCACTTCAGTACTGGGCACTTTCAAAGCCTTCCTGCCCATTTCAATCTTCAGCTTTTAACGCTGTCACACTTTGAATGACAATTGCGCTGTCATGCAACACTGCACCCAAACAAAATTTTATAACTTTTTCACACAAATAGTTTTCTTTTGGTGGTTTTTAACCACTGCTTTTTATCTTTTTTGCAAAAAAAAGGCCAAAAATTTGGGGGGAAAACACAAGTTTTCTTTGTTTCTGTTACATAATTTTGCAAATAAATAATAGTTCTTCATCAATTTAGGTCAAAATGTATTCTGTTACATTTGTTTGGTAAAAATAACCCAAATCAGTGTATATTATTTAGTCTGTAGAAACTTTATAGTCCACAAACTATGGTATGTATCATGTATCTGAAAATTGATCAAGCCTAATGTACAAACGGCTCATCTAATTTCTTGAGGTCCAAAAATGCCAGGACAGTACATATACTCCCCCCCCGCCCCACCCCTCAAATAACCTCTTTTTTAAAAGTATGCAGTCCAAGGTATTTAGTATTTTATTACATTTTTTTCTTTTTTTATGATTTTTTGGGGGTTTAATTACATAAGCTAGAGAGGGCAAAATTAGTCACAATTCTGCTTCTAACCTCAGCTTGAATGCAGAATTGTGACAAATTTTTGCCTCACTAGTTTTTATTACACATTACGATCCCTTTTTAACAGTTATATTCACTGTTATAAGCAACCATTTTTTCTGAATGAAATCGATTCATTTAGTGTATATTGTTGTGATTAGTTGTGACTGGCTACAGCTAATCACATGGTACAGATGGGCTGTGATTGGCCCTGTCTGTAACATGTGATCACTGTGACCAATCTTAGCGAGCAACACAATAGTACACAATAAATGGCATGAATGGAAGCCATCCATTGTGTACAATTGTAACAGCAATCACATGGTACCGGCAGTGGCCCAGTATAGTGACCTGTCAATTGCTAGGTCCAGTGGACATAGCAGGTGACAGATCATTCCATGGTGCAGCCGGTGGGGCATCATATGATGTCCACCCAGAACTAGAGCAGTCCCAACCAAATGTCATTTGTCTACAGACCAGTCAGGATACGGTTAACCACTTAAGCCCCGGAAGATTTCACCCCCTTCCTGACCAGGGCCAATTTTGCGATTCTGCACTGCGTGACTTCAACGGACAATTGCGCGGTCGTGCGACGCTGTACCTAAACGAATTTGGCGTCCTTTTTTTCCCACAAACAGAGCTTTCTTTTGGTGGTATTTGATCACCTGTGTGATTTTTTGATCATGCGCTATAAACAAAAAAAGAGCGTCAATTTTGCAAAAATAACAATATTTTTCACATTTTTTTATATGAAATTCCCCCCAAAAAAATGTAAAAATAAAATTTTTTTAACATTTTAGGCCAATTTTTTTTTACCATATGTTTGGTAAAAAAGAAAAATCGCAAAAAGCGTATTTTGATTGGTTTGCACAAAAGTTATTGCGTTTACTAACAAAGGGAAAGATTTTTGTCATTTTTGTTGTTTTTTTTTTTTAACGCGTAATGGCGACGATCTGCGATTTTTTTTGCGGGACTGCGACATTGGGGCGGACAGATCGGACCCTTGACTGACATTTTTGACACTTTTGGGGTTACCAGTGACATTACTACAGTAATCAGTGCTATACATATGCACTGTTACTGTAAAAATGACACTGGCAGTGAAGGAGTTAACTGTATTGGAGAGGGAGGGGTTAAGTGTGTCCTAGGGGCATGCTTCTAACTGTGATTGGCTGTGGCTGTGTGTGTACGAACAGTGATCAACGGTCCTACATAGTAGAACCGTTTGATCATCATTCTTACACTGGGAGAACTGACAGGCGGCTTTGTTTACATTAGCCGCCTGCCTTTCTCCCACTGTCACGGACGATCGCGAGTGCCCGGCGGACATCGGGTCCGCCAGACACACGCGCGGGGGGGGGTCCGTGACCGAGCGGGAGCGTGCCTCCGGCGGCGCGCGCTCGCTCCCAAAACCCTTACAGGCTAACGACGTAGACCTACGTCGCTCTGCCTGTGAGGGGCTGACTGCCGACGTAAATAGTCGTGCGGCAGTCGGCAAGTGGTTAAAGTCAAAACTTTTTTTTTTCATTTTTGATGGTGGAAGGGTCAGAACCTCTGTCAGATTTTATTGCGGTCTGCATCCCCACTGAGATGGAAGTGTTGGAAAAATAATGGAAGTGTTGGGAGAATCATGTCTGTGATGTGTTCCAATGACAACTATTTAAAACTGGGCATATATTGATAGATTTTACACAACCCAAATGGACAAATCTCCCACTGTGGTTATTGAATTTTGACAGCCAGCCCAGAACAAATTGGATGCACCTGTTGTTTGGCCAAAAATGTTCCACCTGATTTTTCAATCAAAAGATGTTGGGCAGGAGGTGGCCAAAAAGGCCACCCTCTAAACACAATTTCCAAGAAATGTGCACAGTATATTGCTAGTTTAGGTGAGGATTTCCCTTACTTTGGAGATATTTCCTCGTGTGTCTTTGGAACAGGAAGTGAAGAAAGATCTCCCCAATGGGACAACATTAGATCCTCTGTCAAGTTTTTATGGTTGTCTGTGTGCCCATTGAGATGCTGTACTCTCGCTTCCTGTCCAGTTGACACGTTTCAGAAACAGCAGGTAGTGATAAGGGGTCCAGAACAGGGTGGTAGGGAGAATTTGGGAGATATGCTCATTCAGCCAAAAGAGCATATGTGAGGTCAGGTACAGATGTTGGATGAAAGGACCTAGCTTTGCAGGCAGCTTTCAAACACATCCCAAAGGTATTCAGTAGGGCTGAGGTAAGTTCTATGTTTAGGCCCATTGTTTAGGCCCATCAAGTGCCTCCACATCAAACTCCTCAAACCATGTCTTTATGGATTTTTTGAGCTATGTGTATGAGACACAGTCCTGCTGGAGTAAAAAAGGCCCTCACCAAACTGTCGGTTGGGATGACAAAGTCTTTAAAGTGTCTTTGTATGCTGTAGCATTATACATGTAGCAGAACTTCCAGCATTGGTGCTGGGGATGGGTCTGCCAGGGTTACCGCTAACACCAACAGCACATTTAAGCTTGTTGCCCAAGTGTGAGAACTGAGACAATGAACAGTCCGGCATCTTTGGGTTTTTTGTTTATTTGATATGGGGATGGGAGAAGGGAATGAGTGGGATACTCCTCTGGCTCAACTAGGTACAAATTGGGACACTTGAGAAAAAATGCCTTCTATCGCTGACTTGGCGCCGGCTGAATGCCGACCAACGCTTACTGGCGCTTGTGAACACCGACTTGCTGTCACTGAACTGAAACTGATGTCTGACACTTCTGTTAGCTCAAAAGTCCTTTGCACTGCTTCCTCCAGTCCTCCCTGACTGAGGTAGCCACTTGTAGTTACTGCTGCAACTCTTAACACTTTAACACTTCAGGGCCCAACCGCTCGAGAAAAGTCCACTGAGCCAGGTAGAAAGTTATGGGCTGAAAACATGTCTGCATTCTATCAGGATGCTGCAGCTATCCAAATACAATAGCTGCCAGTCCAGAATCCTCCATCCAAGCTATTTAGCAGGTTGAACACTAGAAATCTAAAAATGTATGGCTTGCTTTAGAACCTCCATCGGATTTGTATTGTTGTATTTGTCCCTTTCAGGGAGATCTCCCCTCACTTCCTGCTCCAGTGACAGGAGGTCAGAGACAGGAAGTGATGGTAAATCCCTCCAAGGGGGAAAGATATGGAAATAAAATTTTGCAGAGTGGGGAAATTTTAAGATTTTTTTAGTGTTTGTGAATTTCCATCCTGGTGACGCCTGTTCCTTTCATTTTATGAACAAGATGTGAGGTGAAAATTTTCTAGTGGAGTCATGTACAGCAATGGCAGATGTTCTAGCCCATCCCTACTGTATCCAAATCAAAAAAGAATGGTTTGGGCTGAAAATGGGCTTTAAATATTTTAAGTTCCACCCAACCTTTTCTAGTTCCAAATCAGTCATCATGCTGTTAGGTGACTACAGTATGTTGCCTCCTGTCTGCATGGTGACTCTGTAGATAAGGAATTATTGACACCTTGACTGTCTCCTTTAGGCCACCCCCAGTGTTTATAACACGCTGAAGCCTCACTTGATACAGCATCAAACAAGGCATCACCCCAGCAGGACACTGCAAGCAGGATCAAAACCCAGACCCCACACATCTGAGCACTGGGGAAAAACTAAAGTCACACTTCACTTGAAAAGTCACAGTCTGCTTTTATCAGAAATATAATAGAGAATTTATGAAAATTCAATTTTTTCCCCTAGTATGAATTCATAAGCTATGTTGTACTACTAAACCAATTTTGTAAAATAACAACAGCTGAAATTAATCTGTAGTTTTTTAGCTCTGAAAATTTTTAGCTAGACGTGTGAATGTAACCTGTTAGCTGTAAATCTTATCAATCTGTGTTATTGTATTTAATTGATAATTGATAATCAAGGTTGAAACAAAAACTGCTCAGTTGAAAATACTAGAGCCCCCAATCATAGGGACATACTAGAGCAGTGATCTTCAAACTGCGGCCCAGGGGCCGGATGTGGCCCTTTGCCTTCTTTTATCTGGCCCTTGGGGCGCTATTTCATTCATTGACACCAACAATGGGACACAGTTCCTCCCAATGACACCATCGATTGGGCAATATTCCTCCCAATTAAGCAAACGACGGGGCACAATTCCTCTCAATGACACCAATGATAGGACACAATCCCTAGCAATGACACCAATGATGGGGCCCACTGACACCAATGATGGGACACAATTCTTACCAATGACACCAATGATGGGGCCCACTGACACCAATGATGGGACACAATTCTTACCAATGACACCAATGATGGGGCCCACTGACAGCAATGATGGGACACAATTCCTACCAATGACACCAATTATGGGGCATTGTTTACTCCAACTGATGCTGGGACATTTTCTACTCCCCATGGCCACAGTCCGCTCCCCCCTAAACTCTGAAGGATTGTAAACTGGCCCTTTGTTTAGAAAGTTTGGAGACCCCTGTACTAGAGGCTTCAACAAAATTGCCAAGCACATGTGATACAATAACTTGATTCACAGAGGCTATACAAGAGCTATAGTCTTTTACCTAGATGCTTAAAATGTATCCAAACTCCAAAACAAGAATAAGAAAAGTAATATATTGTAGCTTAACAGTCCTTAGAGGAGGTGGTAGCATTAGATTTCTTTTCTCTGTTTTTTTTTATAATTCATTTTCACTGCAAAACATTCCTGCAAACAACACACTTGTCCCCGGATGGCTGTGCCCACTCACTCCACTGTATCTATGGAGGGAGCCATGGTTGTCACCCATGCTTGATTGGAAACATGTCTGCCTGCCCTCATTATAGATGAGCTCAAGCATGTTCGGACAAGAGTCCAAACCAGCTTGAGCTATCTCACAGGGAAGCGGTCAAAGCCGACAGCTAATTATACGTAGCAGAGGCATTTCTCTCCCCACAGCCACATGTATGCAAGGGTAGTGTACATGAGTGGATTTAAGGCGGCGAATGCCCCCACCACCTATAATTGGCTGTGACAGCCTCCCAGCGGAACAGCTCAGGTGTAAGGTTCACTAATGTGAACCTTCAGGCTGTGTTCACACTAGTGCAAATTGGATGCAGGTTTCCCCGCATCCAATTCGCATGACAAGAGATTGTGTCCAGCTCTCAATATAGCCGGTTCACACATCTCTGGGACAGCTGCGGAGCACACTGCAAAAGGGTTCTATGCATTTTTGGCTCAGTTTTAGGCAAAAATTTGGGCCTAATTCATCTCTGAAATGGAGAACAGGGACGCACCGGACCCCCTGCTGTGAGCCGTGTCCGAATTTGGTGTGAACCCAGCCTTAATCCATTTTACTTTATGTGGCATGCTGGGTCTCCCCCAAAAAATGCTCAGGGTAGGAAACCAAGGAATACACATGTCCTGTATCCACACATCCCAGCCTTTGGGTCAGGAGTGAGCGGTTCCCTGCCAGTTTTAAGGGAAAAGCATGTCTGGTAGTTATGTAAACAGTGTGCTTTTATTTAGGAATAGCAGATGTTAAAGTTGATCTAAAGTCATAGCTTACAAAACCCTGTATTTTACCAGTAAAATACGTGCCTGTCAGCTGGTTTGGACTCCAATCATGTTTTACTGGCTGGTTTCTTCCCTTCCTCCTGTCTGAGCCTGTCTACCTAAACAGCCGATCAATGGTTCTGCCTTATAGGAACCAGAAGGTAAGTCACAGGATGGTGGTTAGTATTTTTTTTTAGCAATGTAAGGGGGTATATAGAGGCAGGGCCTAGATCAGTGATGGCGAACCTTGGCACCCCAGATGTGTTGGAACTTTGTTTCCCATGATGCTCATGCACCCAAAGTTCGCCATCACTGGCCTAGATCATGAGTTCTCAACCTGTGGCCCTCCAGCTGTTGCGGAACTACAAAACCCTTTGACGCATTGCAAGGCTGACTCCCAGAGAAGCAGAGGCATGATGGAACGTGTAGTTTCAAAACAGCTGGAGGGCCACAGGTTAAGCACCCATGGGCTTGATTAAAGATTTGACATTAGGTCCACTTTACAAAAGCAGACATTCTACGGCATTCATAAGGACTGGTGCAGAGAGATTTTGCAAAAGTGTTCCTCATTGTTTTTCCCAAGTGTTTCCCATGGTGTTGCATGTGGAAAATGTATGTACCTGTCTAGAATTTGTACTTGATGTGGCACGTTCTATTACTTTTAGAAAACATGCTGTGCCACTTTTAGGATGCATGTGGGACACTTTTAGAACGCATGCGGGACTCTTTTAGAACGCATGCGGGACTCTTTTAGAACGCATTCGGGACTCTTTTGCAAAATCTTTCTGTGCTAGTTTCTCTCTCTGTACAACAAAAGAGAGTTGGTCTTAATTAGCTCCACTAAACAAACTGTTGGTATTTTATTTTGAATTTGGTACTTTCATTACGCCACAATGTAAAAGTGGCACATTTTAAAACAACCTGAATTTAGTGCAGCAGTTGCCGTCAGAAGCAAAAGTGTTGCAAATCCTTCATGACTTTGGCACAATAAATTAACAAGATATAACTGCCAGGAAAGTGGCGCAGCAGCTTTATTGATTTCCCCCTATTATCCATACTATATCATGCTGCTGTTAATAGTAACCACTTGAGTACCAGCCTGTATTACCCCTTACTTACTAGAAAATTTTTCGGTTTTCTGACAACAATTACTCAGGTCAAGCAACACTGTACCCAAATAAATTTATATGATTTTTGTTTTTTCAACAGCTGCCCAACAAAGCTCTATCCAGTGTTGTTTATCAAATAGCACTAAGTAAATGACTTTCCAACATTTCACCATTTAGGCTCGGTTCACATATATGCAATGCGGGAAGGCTGCGAATTCGCAGCCTGTTCCCGCATCGCACACGCACCCCCGGCAGTTTACACTGCCATATGCGATACGTTGGGGGTGTCAATGTAATCTTAACGACGCACAGGATCGGATCGCACAAGTGTGAACCGCTGTGCGATCCGATCCTGATGCGGCTGCAAAAATGCCTCCTGTGCGTGTTTGCTGCGGGAGCGATGCGAATTTAGCCATACAGTTTGTATGGCTAAACTCGCACCGCACAGCTGATCGCATGTAATGTCGGAGCAGTGCGCTACGACATTACATGCGAACCCCGCACACGCACAAGTGTGAACCGGGGCTTAAAGGTATATAGTAGTAGTGAAGCAGTTAATGTCATAAACATACACAACATTATGTATACTACTCATTTAGTAAGGTTACTGTAGTTAGGACATAACATAACAGAGGCCTTGGATAGCAGTGTATTTGGTTATTTTGTATATTCAGTAAGAGTTAGGTTGTACATGAGCTCCTCTTAACAGCTGTATTTCATTATTGGATTCATTACTCATCCATGTAGATATATTGCATTACAAAATAAAATCCCCTTGGGGGCAACGACCCAAAATTAGTCTCTTTTTTTAGTTAAACTGCTATTGTTGACAAAAGGCATTCAAATTTCCCACAGCTAGTCATAAATATCACCTGAGCCTATAGTGAAAGAGTTAACACTTTGATCTCCTGAGTGACATACTGTGTGACATATGGGCCTCAGTCTGAATTCCTGCCATACATTTCCTAGTTGCAGTGACCTGGGGCAGATTTGAAAACAAGGGGCAATAAATCCCCTCCCCCACCACCACCACATTACTGGCATATACAGTTAATGACAGAGCGTACAGATGGGATGGGAACAGAGCGAAGACAAACAATGGTGGACAGGATACAGCCAAGGCCATAAGAATGTCACATTGTTTCCTCACTGTGACAGATATAACCAATTATAACACTGTGTCTCCAGAGCCAGCCATTTCTACAACAGTACCCATCCACAAAAGTGCTTTGAAGGACAAATGGCCTTCTGTCAATACTTACAATTATAATGTCTGTATGCATTGATTATGATTACAAGGCAGTTTTTGCAAATATCATAACCAATAATGTAGGTCAATCCTATAATACATGGTCCATGTTTCCAATGAACAAGAATATAATTGTGTATAAAGTGACACCACTCCTAAGAAGTTAACACCAAGCACCGTGTTCTTCATCAAGTGGACTTACCAAGACCCTTTACTGTTTATGGAAAGGCTGCCTTTCCATAAAGATAACCTTCAAGTGCCTTTAATGACCAATCCACCTAAAACTGATATTTAAGTTGCTGGGTAGTCAAACTATGTGTCCATTATAAAGGCGCACTCGCTTTATCATGTATCTCAGCTCATCAGATTCCATCTATAACTAAAGAATCAATGGACTAATAGGTCTACTTAATCCAGACACACAAAGAACACTGCTAATATAAAAAATTTAATAACGTATAACAATTGTTGAGTAATATTGGGTACAGAATTTTTCTTTTTACTTAAATCCATAAGTCAAATTAGAAAGATAGATAAAAGAAAATAGTGCATTATGACCACCAAATGTTATTTAAAATAGAATAAAATAGACACTACTCACAAACCTAGGTAGTATATATGCTCATCAGACAACTTAACTTGGTTGCACTCTCCCATCTCACAACTCTCTGATCTCGCAAGCATAGGGGGAACCTCACCAGGGTCCCTACTGGCTAATGCCTTTCGAAGGCATGACATTTTTTAATGGCAACATCTTCATCAGAAGATGGAGATTCGTTTGACAAAGAAGCATATGTCTATGAAACGCGTTAGCCAGCAGGGACCCTGGTGAGGTTCCCCCCATTGCTCGAGTAATTGAAGAGTTTGGGAGAGTACAACCAAGTGGAGTTGTCTAAAGAGCTCTTATACTACCAATGTTTGTGAGTAGTATCTACTTTATTCTATTTTAAATAAATATGGTGGGATAATGCTCTAGGCCAGTGATGGCGAACCTTGGCACGCCAGATGTTTTAGAACCACATTTCCCATGATGCTTCACTACACTGCAGAGTGCATGAGCAACATAGGAAATGTAGTTCCAAAACATCTGGGGTGCCAAGGTTTGCCATCACTGCTCTAGGCCAATGCGCCCTCTTTTCTGTTATCTTTCTCTACAGCGTTTTGTGGACAACCCTGGTCCTAGAGGGCAGCAAGGCTTCAAGAGGGTTATCCGTTTGTGCAACAGAGCTATAGTTCCATTTGGGTTTCTCACTTATGCACAGGGGATTTTGTTGTAGCTCAAATCCAAAAGAACCTGAGTTACGTCTAGGCCTCCAAATCCTAAAAAAAACTTCTTTCTTTGGTCACACACTGTGTTTTGGCTCTTGGGTATTGTTTTGTACTTAGAGGGTAATAAATACTCTATACACAAAAAAGGACCACAGTGAGTAAACTGTTGTATAGAGAAATTACAGAGTTTATTTTAATAACTACTCTAACTGGTCTATGCAAACTGATTTTACAAAAGATTTCCTATTCTTAAATGCTTATTAAATAAGTACACTAACCAGTCAGAATCTATCTTGCAGTGGGCTGAATTTAAGAGAGTGAATTATCATTTGTTGCAATGGGCTACTGTGTGTAAGAATTAGCACTTAAAGTAGAACCAAAGTCAAAACTTTTTTTTTTTTGTATATTGGATAGAGTAAAGGAGGGTTATAATACCATATGTATCTCATTGGGGAGATTTTCCTTCACTTCTTGACCCATAGGCAAAACAGTAATTGAGAGGAAATCTCTCCAAGGTCAAGGGATCCCTGGTTGTCACCAAGGTCCCCAGAACTAGTGTCTCCATTAGAAGATTTCCCCCCTGTTAATGTTTTGGGGACAACACGTAAGTTGAGATTTTTGTTTGTGCATGAAGAGCTTTATTGGGCAAAGGAAACATAAGCATTGTGCTAAAAATATGAGCAAAACATTTTTTAATGGCAACATCATTCAGTGAACAAAAAGGAGTTCATTTACTGAATTTGTAAGGAATACCCACATAGCTTAGTATATAAAGAAAAACTGTGTCCTTTTTGAATACACAGGGGAATATACTCAGGGGGATGTATAAAAGTTATGTTTTGTCTGCATATGGTTGGTTTCATTTTGTTCTTAGGTCATGTAAAAATTCTCTATTCATTCAGTAAATTAAAGGGGTATTAAATCCAAAACCAAAAGTGGAATATATTGCAGCTGACCGATCTAGTGGCTTGTATGAGTTTTTTTTTATTAGCCTTTTTCCCTGCTTTTACCAGGTGATCTGACCCATAACACATCTCCTGTATTAAGCCTGGTACACACTACCAGTTTTTTTCATTCAACTCAGCAGTTGAAAAAAAACTGACAGCTCTGGTTGGAGCCACTGTATTCACTATCCGGTGGATACACAGCAATCTCCCCCACTGAGTTGTTGTGTTCTGACAGGGGGACCCCCCCCCCCATCATAACACTATGATCAGAGCCCATTGGGTTTTAGAAAATGAAGGAGCACAGGGGGCACCTTTGGACAGCAGCATTGTCAATCTCGGGGGAGGAGAGTGTTAGATGCACTAGCAGATTTAGATACACTAACAAACTGAAGCTGAACTACAGCTAATACTTGATATGCATTTACATTTCCTTTTGGGATAAAGGTTTTAGATAATAAAAGCTGATCACTGTAAGCACACCTTTCAGTAGAAACTGGTTGAACTCAACTCTCTAACTCCTACATCTGCATAACTGCCTGTTTTGTTAAAAAAAACAACACAACTTACTGGTCAGATCATCGGTTGAAAATAAAAGAAATAAAGCCAAAAAGAAAAAAAGAAAAAGAAAACTAATGCAGCCTAAGTTTACTACCTTTTAAGTGGCCTGTCTCATCCATGTAAACTAATACTTTCTGCTGGAGAGCTCGTGCTGTGAAAAACAACAAACTTGCTGGCTGGAGCACCAGATGAAAATGGAAGAAAGAAAGCCTAAAGAAGCCTAAAAAAGCTAATGCAGCCATCACATCTAGGAATTGGTAAGCTGCTATATATTAAATGCTTGTTTTGGGGTTTAATATTGCTTTAACTCCAATGATGGGAAGCAAATTTAGACTGTCATCTCTATAATATCCAAACTGGGGATACCTTGGTTTACACACATATAGTTAGAGGTTCAATCAAAGATGGAAATCAAATGAAAGAGTCTGTCTTTCAAACATGGACAGATACTGGGTAGAAAATATTCACTATGATGCAGTACATGGAAATACAAGGCAATTCCTCAACAAGCACTTTGACACTTTTTATTAGCCATTCGGTTTGATACAATCTGCCTGGTTCAAGGATTTTCAAACAATAGGCAGGCAAAATGAAACCTTATTGAGCACAAAACTTTAATGCCTGTGTACACAGGGCCTGACACCTTCTATGGATGGCCATAGAAACCAATTCTGTCAATTCTGGAGTAAAAGTTAGAAAATGAAGTCAATAGACCAAATTGTGATTTTGTTTTGTTTTTTAACTTCTATGCTATAAACTGAATATTTGTTATGAATTATTTAAATTAACAAATAAGACATGATCTCTAAATAATCCAATGAGTATAATTGTTAAATTAAGATACAGTCTAGTCTGTACCACTTGTGCCACACTGCCATGCACCTGTTAAGTAGAATGAAATTATATTCGAATGTTGGAAGCTATGTGATGGTCATGTTGTAAAGCAGGTCTAAAGTATGGAGGGAAATCCTGCAGCTTTGTGTTGATGTCTGTTCAATGTCTGGGAGGGAAAGGACCCAGTAATGTTCCCAATTCTCAATTGTTATTCACATCAGGGTGCATTGAAATTGGGGGAGTGGTTCCTCCTCTTTTATTGTGAAGCAGAGAAGCCCTGTTTCCTCTCATGGGTCGCCACAAGGTCATGACTGATGAAGAAAGGTTAGATAGTCACAAGGATGACCACTGCAGCCGCTTTAATTATCCACCCCCAGGATCGGCTACATGGCAGACTCCCATAATACCAAAGACTTAGCAGGGGGCCAGTGTAAGCATCCATTTTAAGCTTGTCTTTGAAGCAGATAACCTATAAACCATGTTGTTTCTATATGACCTTGAAAATTTACTTGCTCATTCGCAGTGGTCACCTATATGTTCCTTATCACCGAAAAAAGAGAAAATTATTACGGAGACCTGTTATGAATGAGTATACATTTTATAATACAAAAAACATAGTGATATCAGTGATTGGCTAACTTAATAGACCAATACCAATTATCACTTCCTATTTCTAGCAATTCTTACCTGAATATGTAATATCTAATGATAGTTATTCAAACAGGCTGTAAGCTTTCCTGCAATATGAACTGATTTTTAAAACTTGAATGAATGATATTTAGATATCCTATATACTGTAGTACATATAGGATGCACTTAAATGAATTTGACTATACTGAAAATAGTAGAATTTTCTGAGCTTTGAAAACATTTTTTTTAACTAGGACATTGATTTGAATAAATGTTAGCAATGATGATGATGATGATAATAATAATAATAATAAAGATTCATATTATGCACACAATAATGTAAGTAAGAGAACATGTACTGGAAGATTAATATTTTAGTTTACCATTGTTATTCTTTTGCTTCTTTAACCGCTTCCATACAGAGCAGTTAGACACCCTTCCTGCCCAGACCAATTTTCAGCTTTCAGCACTCTCACACTTTGAATGACAATTGCTCAGTCATGCTACACTGTAACCAAACAAAATTTTTATCATTTTTTTCACACAAATAGAGCTTTCTTTTGGTGGTATTTGATCACAACTGGGGTTTTTTTTTTTCGTGATATAAGCAAAAAAAGAGCAAAAATTTTGCAAAAAAACCACTTTTTTTTAGTTTCTATTATAAAATTTTGCAAAAAATTAATTTTTCTTCATACATTTGGGCCAAAATTTATACTGCTACATATCTCTGGTAAAATTAACCCAAATTAGTGTATATTATTTAGTCTGTGTGAAAGTTATTGAGTCTAGAAGCTATGGTACCAATTACTGAAAATTGATCACACCAGATGTACTGATGGCCTATCTCCTTTCTTGAGGCCCTGAAATGTCAGGACAGTACAAATACCCCACAAATGACCCCTTTTTGTAAAGTAGACAGTCCAAGGTATTTAGTAAGAGGTATGGTGAGTTTTTTGAAGTTATAATTTTTTCCCACAATTCTTGGGAAAATGAAGAAAACATTTTTTTTTCTTTTTTTTTCCCAAAACGTTGTCAATTTATAAGCTATTTCTAACACATAGCATGTACACAGCAAAAATGACACCCCAAAATTCATTCTGCTACTCCTTCTGAGTATGGTGATACCACATGTGTGAGACTTTTACACAGCCTGGCCACAAAAAGAGACTCCACGTCCAAGTAGCACCATAAGGCGTTTTAGGAGCATAAATACACATAAAACTTTCTTACTACCTATCACACTTTTCAAGGCCCTAGAGCAACAATACAATGGAAAAGTCCACAAAATTACCCCATTTTGGAAAGCAAACACTCCAACGTATATTCTATGAGGCATTATGGGTCCTTTGAACATGTCATTTTTTTCCACAAGTTTTTGGAAAATGTGGGAAAAAAATAAAAACTTTTTTTTTTACACAAAGTTGTCAATTTATAGGATATTCCTAACACATAGCATGTACATCGCAAAAATGACACCCCAAAATACATTCTGCCACTCCTCCTGAGTATGGCAATACCACATGTGTGAGACTTTTTCACAGCCTAGCCATATAGAGGTGCCTAAACATCCAAGGAGCATCATCATGCATCCTAGCCACTTGCCTAGGCCTATTTTTGACATTTGGTGTTTACAAGCTAAAATCAGTTGTTTTTGCTAGAAAACTACTTAGAACCCCAAAACATTATATATTTTTTTTTAGCAGAGACCCTAGAGAATAAAATGGAGATTATTGCAATATTTTTTATCACACCGTATTTGCGCAGCGGTCTTCCAAACGCAATTTTTTGGGAAAAAAATCACTTTTTTTAATTAAAAAATAAGAAACCAGTAAAGTTAGCCCAATTGTTTTCCATAATGTGAAAGATAATGTTACGCCGAGTAAATAGATACCCAACATGTCATGCTTCAAAATTGCGCACGCTCACAGAATGGTGACAAATTTTGGTACTTAAAAATCCCCATAGGCGACATTTTAAAAATTTCTACAGGTTGCTATCTTAGAGTTACAGAGGAGGTCTATGGCTCAAATTATTGCTCTTGCTCTAACGATCGCGACGATACCTCACATGTGTAGTTTGAACACTGTTTACATATGTGGGCGGGGTTTCCGTATGCGTTCGCTTCTGCGCGCGAGCTCGCGGGGACACGGCGCTTTAATTTTTTTTTTTTTTTTTTTTTACTATTTATTTTATTTATTATTTTTTATTTTTACACTGTTTTTTTTAAAAAAAAAAAATTGATCATTTTTATTTCTATTGCAAGAAATGTAAACATTACTTGTAATAGAAAAAGGCACGACAGGACCTCTTTTTTGTGAGATCTGGGGTCAAAAAGTCCTCAGATCTCACAAGTACACTAAAAGATAGAAAAAATAAAAAAAAAAAATTAAAAAAAAATTAAATAAAATGAAAAAAAAAAAGGGACCTTTAAACTGGTTGCTAGGCAACGACGTTTGCCGTAGCTCCGGTCCTCCAAGACCATAGAGTCGACTGAGGGCAAGCTTGCCCTCACTCGACATCCTGTCTGTGAGGATCTGGGACCGGATCGTTTTCCCCGCTGCCGGCGGGTCCGGTAAGCGGGGAAAAGGACCAGAATGCAGCGGGAGGGGGGGGGGGCACCTCTTCCGCCACCCCGGAAGGGTGATCCCGCGGCGAATCTGCCGCTGGGACCACCCTTATCGGAAAGCCAACCGTCCACCGTTTAAAAAAATACCAGGGTTATGGCAGCTATCTGCTGCCATAACACCGGTATTTAGGTTTAAACGAACGACGTATGTTAACCTTTTTGGACTTAGACATGGTGGCTGTATGAAGGGTGACAGGTACTCGGGTACTTTGCTGGGCAGGTGACAGGTACTCTGGTACTGATGAGCAAGTGGCAGGTACTCGAGTACTCCGATAGGCAGGTGACAGGTACTCGGGTACTCTTATGGGCAGGTGACAGGCAGGTGATAGGTACTGATGAGTAGTACTGATACTGATAGGTGATACGGATACTGTACTGATGGGTACGGATGATCAGTACTGATACTAATAGGTGATAGGTACTGATGGGTACTGATGAGTACTGATGAGTAGTGATGGGTAATGATGAGCAGGTGGCAAGTACTCGGGTACTTCAGGTGTCAGGTACTCTGATGAGCAGGTGGAAGGTACTCGGGTACTCTGTTGGGTAGGTGACAGGTACTCGGGTACTCCGATGACGGGTACTCAAAGTACCAGAGTACCTGTCATCAGAGTACCCGAGTACCTGTCATCAGAGTACCCGAGTACCTGTCATCAGAGTACCCGAGTACCCGTCATCAGAGTACCCGAGTACCTGTCATCAGAGTACCCGAGTACTTGTCATCAGAGTACCCGAGTACCTGTCATCAGAGTACCCGAGTACCTGTCACCAGCCCATCAGAGTACCTGTCACCAGAGTACCCGAGTACCTGTCATCAGAGTACCCGAGTACCCGTCATCAGAGTACCCGAGTACCTGTCACCAGCCCATCAGAGTACCTGTCATCAGAGTACCCGAGTACCCATCATCAGAGTACCCGAGTACCTGTCACCAGCCCATCAGAGTACCTGTCATCAGCCCATCAGAGTACCCGAGTACCTGTCATCTGAGTACCTGATGGGCTGGTGACAGGTACTCGGGTACTTTGATGGGCTAGTCACAGGTGCTCTTTATTGGGGGGGGCAATCAGTGTGGTTGGGGTGCACTATGATTGGTAACTAGCTGTTACCACAATCTCCTCCTCACACAGGATCAGTGTGTGAGGAGGAGAACACGGTGACAGCTAGTTAACGTGTTCTCTGATGACATTTGTGACCGGCTGTGATTGGACACAGCCGGTCACGTGGTAAAGAGCCAATTTCATTGGCTCTTTACCTAGATCGGGGATGGGCTCTGTCCGAGGGACGAGCCTCGTCCCCGATCGCCGCGCTGCGCGCCCCCGGGGGCGCGCATTAAGGAAGGAACGAGCGGCTCGCGCTGGAGCCGCTCATGTGATCGGCTGTGATTGACACAGCCGATCACGTGGTAAACAGCCAATTTCATTGGCTGTTTACCTTGATCGGGGTTGGGCTCAGTCCGAGGGACGAGCCTCACCCCCGATCGCCGCGCTGCGCGCCCCCGGGGGCGCGCAGTAGCGGGGAGATCCGGGCGCCGTCATATGACGTCGGCCCGGATCGAGAAAGGATTTGTGCCGACGTCATTTTACATGACGCGGTACGGAAGGGGTTAAAGTAAAGTACCTATATTTCAATATATACACAGGGAGGAAGGAACCCACGATGTGCCCCTTCAAAGGATGAGTATTTCTGCAGATAATACTCTGGATGGATGTTTTATGTGGATGAGTTATCATTATCAATATATGCTACCATCATACATTTTATTACCTTGCATGGTTTGGTGCGACTCATGAGTACGAACCATCCAGACCATCCAGGGCTCCAGCACATAAACACTTGTGCGAAGTGAAAAGACCTTCTAATTTATGTACACTTACACATTTCATTGCATCAAGCTGATTTTTTGCAGCTTGTATAGGGTTCAGTACTACAGTAATTATAGACTATATTACCAAAAGTATTGGAATGCCTGCTTTTACACACACACAGGAACTTCAATGGCATCCCAGTCTTAGTCCGCAGGGTTCAATATTGAGTTGGCCCACCCTTTGCAGCTATAAGGGGTTCTATGGGGTTGAAGTCAGGACTCTGTGCAGGTGAGTTAGGTTCCTTTCCCCCCTAAACTCGCTCATCCATGTTTTTTTTAACTTGCTTTGTGCACTGGTCCAAATCATTTGGTGGAGGGGGAATTATGGTGTGGGGTTGTTTTCAGGGGTTGGGCTTGGTCCCTTAGTTCCAATGAAGGGAACTCTTAAGGTGTCAGCATACCAAGACATTTTGGACAATTTCATGCTCCCAACTTTGTGGGAACAGTTTGGGGATGGCCCCTTCTTGTTCCTACATGACTGCGCACCAGTGCACAAAGTAAGGTCCATAAAGACACGGATGAGCGAGTTTGGGGTGGAGGAACTTGACTGGCCTGCACAGAGTCTTGACCTCAACCTGATAGAACACCTTTGGGATGAATTAGAGCGGAGACTGCGAGCCAGGCCTTCTCATCCCCATCAGTGCCTAACCTCACAAATGCGCTTCTGGAAGAATGGTCAAACATTCCCATAGACACACTCCTAAACCTTGTGGACAGCCTTCCCAGAAGAGTTGAAGCTGTTATAGCTGCAAAGGGTGGGCCAACTTAACCACTTAAGGACCGCCCCATGTACATGTATTGCGGCAGGGCAGCCCTCTAAGTGCAAAAATCACGTACTTGTACGTGATTTTTTGTATCGGCTTTGGGGTGTGCGCGTGTGTTGCCAGAGCCGCGCTCCTGCTGTGATTGGTCACAGTGGGAGCCAGGCAGCAGGTTCGGCAGCCACGATAGCCGCCGGCCACCCGCGATTAATCGGAGGAATGATAGAACAGCAGTCTGCCTATGTAAACAAGGCAAACCGTCATTCTGTCAGACAGGAAGAGAGAGATCTTGTGTCCCTACTAATCAAGAACACAGATCTCACTCTTCCTTCAGTCAGTCCATCCCCCACATAGTTAATAAGCACTCCCTAGGAGCACACTTAACCCTTTGATCGCCCCTGATGTTGACCCCTTCCCTGCCAGTGTAATTTATAAAGTGACTTTTTTTAGCAGTGATTTTTTACAGTGATTTTTTTTAACACTGATCACTGTATAAGTGTCACTGGTCCCCAAAAAGTTTCACTTAGTGTCAGATTTGTCCGCTGCAATGTCACAGTCCCGCTAAAAATCGCTGATCACCGCCATTAATAATAAAAACAAAAAAATAGTCCATAGTTTGTAGACGCTATAATGTTGCGCAAACCAATCAATATATGCTTTTTGGGATTTTTTTTACCAAAAATATGTAGCAGAATACAAATTGGCCTTAACTGATGAAGAACTTTGATTTTTTTACATTTTTTTTTTAATGGATGTGTTTTAAAGCAGAATGTAAAAAATATTGTTTTTTTTTCTCAAAATTGTCGTTCTTTTTTTGTTTAAAGCTCAAAAAAGAAAAAACGCAGAGGTGATCAAATACCACCAAAATATAGCTCTATTTGTGGGGAAAAAAGTACATATGTTTTATTTGGGTACAACATTGCACGGCTGCACTATTGTCAGTTAAAGTAACGCAGTGCCATATTGCAAAAAATGGCCTAGTCATTAAGGGGGGTAAAACCTTTTGGGGCTGAATTGGTTAATATTGAACCCTATAGACTAAGACTGGGATGCCAATAAAGTTCATGCGAGTGTAAAGGCAGGCGTCCAAATACTTTTGGAATTTTTTCACAGATCTTGTCTTTGTACTCCTCACCTGGTTGTTGCCATCTAAACCAAATAAGTTTATCTTGGTCTCATCATACCACAGGATATAATCCCAGTAATCCATGTCCTTAGTCTGCTTGTCTTCAGAAAATTGCGGGCTTTCTTGTGCATCATCTTTAGAAGAGGCTTCTTTCTGGGACGACAGCCATGCAGACCAATTTGATGCAGTGTGCAGCGTATGGTCTGAGCACTGACAGGCTGACCCCCCACCCCTTCAAGCTCTGCAGCAATGCTGGCAGTACCCATACGTCTATTTCCCAAAGACAACCTGTGGATAGTCGAACAAAGCAGCTGAGTACGTGCACTCAACTGCTTTGTTCGACTATGGCGAGGCCTGTTCTGAGTGGAACCTGTCCTGTTAAACTGCTGTATGGTCTTGGCCATTGTGCTGCAGCTCAGTTTCAGGATCTTGACAATCTTCTTGTAGCCTAGGCCATCTTTATGTAGAGCAACAATTCTTTTTTTCAGATCCTCAGAGAGTTCTTTGCCATGAGGTGCCATGTTGGAATTCCAGTGATCAGTACGAGAGAGTGAGAGCGATAACACCGAATTTAACACACCTGCTCCCCATTCACACCCGAGACCTTGTAACTCTAACAAGTCACATGACACTGGGGAGGGAAATGGCTAATTGGGCCCAATTTTGACATTTTCACTTAGGGGTGTACTGTTGTTGCCAGCAATTTAGACATTAATGGCTGTGTGTTGAGTTATTTTGAGGGGACAGCAAACTTACACTGTTATACAAGCTGTACACGCACTACTTTATTCGTAGCAAAGTGTAATTTCTTCAGTGTTGTCACATGAAAAGATATAATAAAATATTTACAAAAATGTGAGGGGTGTACTCACTTTTGTGAGATACTGTAAATAGGGTGCATGAAGGAATTGCCCCTGCCAGCTATTGTATTCAGACAGCCTGCAGGACCCACAGCTGCTGAATGCCCAATTGATTGAATGCAGTCACTGTTGCGCCAACAATCTTCCACCCAGGTCCTTCAACAAAAGTCGATTGAAAAATAGCCATACAAATTTATCTTTGTACTGAAAAAGGCCCCCCTAAATCTCATATTTTTGATGATGCAGGAGAAATCAGCCAAAATTCTAGCTGTGTATGGCCAGCTAAACCTGATAGAGTATGCATGTTTCCCCTGTGAATTACTGGGTTCCAGGGCTAGAACAGGCTACATCATCCCTGTCTGTTTTTCCAATGAAACCCCTTGAGATTATTTAGTTATGAATACAACACATTGTTATGCAGTTTTTATAGTGGGATTCATTTCCAAAGGAAAAGGGGAACTCCAGGTGTTCACTATTTGTTAAATAAAACATTTCCTGCCCTAAATTGGACAAACAGAAATCTTAATTGACTCTAAATTGCATGAACCATTAAATTCTTTAGAAGAGATTAATCTTGTGAACTTTACATGACGTGATTTAGTTGTAGCCTTGCACAAATGAAAGAGATTACTCTGCTGCAAAGTAATTAACTTGTGAGCAGTACCTTGTAATCGCCAGATAATTTTACAGTAAAATAATAAATACTGCTATAATAGATTGGCACAGGTGCTGCTTTACCCGCATGACTATTAACCTTTTCTTTTAATGTCATTTTGCAATAAAATAAATTAGCTATATATTCCAGAGGGAATCTTAAATGTACACACAAGCACATATTTATATAAAATTAATGTATAGGGGTTTTGTACAAACAACGTAATTTCTTTTTTTTTTTGGTAAGTACTAAAGAAACAACAGGATTTTAATCTCTCCTGCAATTAAACAAACTTACCTGCCTTCTACCCATTTACAATCTTAATTAGAATGTACATTGAGCTGTGCATGCACAGTTCAGTGTACATTCTCGGCACAACTTGGTGCCAGAATGAATGAACTCCTGTTCACATGTTCCTGGAGTTATGTCATGCTGGCCCCTTCCAATAATGATGGGCAAAAAACCTGAATCTGGAAGAAGACTGGGTAAGGATGTCAGCACTGGCGAAGGAGTGAGGATAGATCATTTTAATTACATACTTACCATACCATAAAAGCTTACCATAAAAGCTTGCCAAAAGTGTGCTAACACTGCCACCATTTGAGTAGTTCTGGACAAGGTTTTGATTGCCAATGCTTGTAAAAAATGAAGCCTTATACTGTAGCCGTAAAGATAAAGTTTGCCCAAATAACAGTTTTTCACAGTTTAGCTGCAAATTTTGCCAAGTGTTTTTCCAGTTTATAAAAATGTAACACTGGAAAGTTACAATGACGGAATGCAGCTGAACATTTGTCTTGAGGAACCAACCTAAACCTACAGTATACGGATTATGTCAAATTAAATGGCATAAAAACTTAGCAAGATTT
The DNA here is from genome assembly GCF_965119305.1 of Pelophylax lessonae. NCBI lineage: Eukaryota > Metazoa > Chordata > Amphibia > Anura > Ranidae > Pelophylax > Pelophylax lessonae. The sequence continues at coordinate 171,624,127 of NC_138774.1, read as the reverse complement.
TAAGGAGAGAAAATAAAAGAGAAAGTCTGTATAAATTGATGAAATGGATCAACAACATATAATTCACATATGTAAACACGATCGAACATTTTGCTCAGAAGCAGTTTACACTGCCAGAATTTATATGGGCCATTGTAAAATTGCCTAATTTCAGTTTTGGCCTTTAAAAACAGAGCTAATTACAGAAGCTAATTACTAAAAAGGGTAGCCACATTTTCTGACAAATATGGATTAAGACAAGACAGCAAATAAACATAAAGCAGAACTCAAGAGAGGCAGCTAAATATACCACTCAAATATATATGCTTACTTTTTTACCTACCATAGGATTTGTAATTTTAGCTAGCCAGTCTCTGCTATTGCATGTTTTTTTTTTTTTTTTCAATAAAGTAGTTTTATTGAAAACATACAACAGAAAACATACAACAATAGGCAGTCATCCTCTAACTTACAGGTTAGGTACATCTTGTCATGACATTTGCATTTAACCCAACCTAAGCATAGAACTATGAAAAGTTGCTCATCATTGCCTTTAGAAACTCTATTTCTTCATGGTAGGTTAAACAGCTTAGGCTTCAGTTGTCTATTATAAGTTATTGGATTTAGGCTGCCCAATAGACACAAACTATACTGGTCAACTTCCACATAACAAATTCTACAAAATATATAAGCGCATATACCCCCATGTATGTAAAGTATATGCATACACTCACATACATATACTTAGAAAATACAGCAAATGCCATCACCGTCCACTTCCATGACTTATCAAACTCTGCTGAAATTGGCTTCTAAGACTGCAGCTACTTTGGCTAATGTGTAATTAGGGTCAAGGGTACTAATCCTGGTACTGCTAGCCAAGGGTCCCATAGTTTATTAAATTTAGGGGGGCAGCTTCTGTGTTGGAAGAATAATTTTTCTTTCAGTTAACTTTGTTTTTCCATTCGATGACTGTTGGTGAGTGAGAAGACATTTTTGGGCTAAAGTCTCTTGACCACTGGAGCAAAAATCTCTGGGAAAAAAGCCACTTTGGCCAATGAGCTAAGTGAGCATACAAGGGGATTCAGAGATAAAGCAACATGAAACATGTTATAAATAATGCCTTTCACTGATTGCCAAAAGTGGAATAACTTAGGGCATGGCCCCAACATTTACATATTATCTGCAGGGCCACCTTGACACCTGGGACAGTCAAGAGTATCTCTTCAATACCATTGATACAGTTTGTGTGGGGTACAGTAAACTCTAGGTAGAATAAATAGTTGTGTCATTCTTTGGGTCAGAGAAAAGGATACTACAGGGACCACTGCCAGTACTCTCTACCACACATCACAGGGTATATGGCCCAAGTTTCTTTCCCATGCTAAATATGCAAGGTAAGGGTGTTTTACCAGATTGATTTGACAGAGAAAGGTAGACAGATGAGAGTTAAGGCCCTTTTTTGTAGGGGTAGTTGCCAGAAAGGTGATTAAAGCAGAATTCCAGCCTCAAAAATGACTTTAGGCCATCCGCTTGCTCTGTGTCACCTGTAAAAGAAATGGATAGTCATGATTTTTTTTTGTTTACTTACCTTGTATTGAAGAAAATATACTTACCTTTCTTCCACTTCCTCCCTCTGCGGCCGTGGCCCGCACCGTCACTTCCTGCTTGCATTGATTCCTGGGAGCTGAACATCATCGCTCCCAGGAATCAATGCGCCTGCATCGGCCCCGCTCGTCAGTTCCAGTGCAGGCGCATCATTCCCTGCTAAACAGCTTCTGGGCATGCCCAGAAACTGTGCAGGGATGACGCACCTGCCCCGGAAGTGATGAGCGGGGCCGGTGCAGTGCATTGTGGTACCGAAGAGGACACGGAAGAGGACGCAGAAGAGGACGCGCTGGCTTCAGCTGCCCACACTTGAGATGGCAGTGCTGGAGAAGAAATTTTCAAGGGAAGTATTTCTTCTAAAAGGTAAGTGCGACCTGGGACAGTTCAGAGGCTATCCATTGTGGAATGCACTAGCCCTGACTGTCCCGGGGGTATTTTTAGTGAAAAATTGTTTCCGAGGCCAGAACTCCGCTTTAAGGAGACCGAGGATTTAGCAAACCTTTGTGCCATATAACAGGAATTCAAGGTATGTTTTAACTGCAGATATTTGTAATTTTTTTATTCAGAGATAAAACCTAGCTTGTAGTCCTTTTATTTTATTTTTTAGGACATCTTTGGCATACAGTTGGTGGATATACTGAACATCCTGCTTGAGGCAGAAATCATAATCCTGCAGCTTGTATATAGCTTCAAAATGGGTATTATGTCCGACTGGGGTATATGAATTGCAGCTGTCATGAGACATTTCAGTTCTACCCAAAAACTCTTTACTAATAAAAAAGTAGGACTTCAGTTGGGAGAGAAGCGGGTAGTTAGAGGTGAATGCTAGCAATATGCCTTGAAAAGAATCTCATCCATTAATATCTCCCAACATACCAAATGCTGCATTTTGGAGTCCTACCCGGCCCTTAGGCAATTGAAAAGTGGGTAGTTTCACACAAGCGTTTTTCAAATTAGGTCCTGAAAATTTTCAGGTAAAGCCATATTGGAAAGTTATGTGAAAAGTCTTGCTGATGGCTGTGGGAACAGCAGACACCCTTGCCCTATACTCCTGATGGAGCGCAATGGAATTATATACATCAATAATAATTCATACACATGCTTTGAGGTGAATACAACATTTGAATCTATCTAGTAAAGCTCTGCCCCAGCCTGAAGGCAGCAATGACTTCCTAAGGCTACAGGTATTCAACTCTGTTGAATGCTTCAACAGCATCTAATGATAAAATAGCCCTTTGGCCTGCGTTATCTGACAGGATTTAATGTATGGGAAAGACACACCTAAAATAATTGCTGTGGATCTCGTAGGTATATGTCTATGTGTATCAGTTTGTGCATAACTTTAACCAGTCTATTTTCTAGGGCCCAGGACAAAATCTTTATATCAAAAGGGAGCAGAGAGATTGGATGATAAGAGTCTAGATGAAGCAGCTCCTTCCTGGGTTTGGGGATCACCATAATCACTGCTTCATTCATAGAATGTGGAAGTGAGTCCTCATTGAAAGTCGTTTAAGCACTTTAAACATTTCTAATACAACTTCCTGGTTTACTATTAAAAAGATTGTTACCTCAACATTTCATATTTCTGATATGTGCTGGCTGTTCTATCCTGTTCTATTTGTATTGCTTCCTTTGTGTGAAATCCCTGGAATTCCTGCTTGTCCCCCAGCTTTTCTATTATTAATTGACCACACTAACCAGGAGAACACACTGTGGTCAGTTCTCTAGCTATGCTGGGAACTCAATGTGCTCTCCTTCAATGATTGGACATGTCTTGACACCCCCTCCTGCACAGCCTGTCGCTGGGAAGCTTAGTGTGCTGCCGCTTCTCCTCCCCCCAGCTCTTATGAAGCTGAGAACAGAGGGAATGTGATCACTTAAAAAAAAGTAAAGGGAACAGGGTAGTTATATATATATTTTTTAGATCTATACAACAATGTTTTGCCTTTCATTTGTATTTTACACTGAATGAGTTGTTTTACAAGGTGATCGTTTACAATCACTTTAATCCAGTCAACTTTGCTGCCTCTTGTATCAACTTCCTGCCAACTTGGCCGAGGTGCTGATGTTGATTGATTGTCTAATGAACAGGCTGGTGAGAGTGAGTGAGTGAGTAAAAGTTTCCATATTGGATATGGAAACTTTTACCTATTTATAATCTATTGTATCCTCTTTTGCACTGTTCTCTGTGTGTAAAGACAGGGATTTGTTTACTTATGGCAGAGGTGCCCCTGATGACTGGTGATCTAAACACATTTGAATCTATAGTTGCACATTGTATACAATGGGGTAGATTTACTAATACTGGAGAGTGCAAAATCAGATGCAGCTGGGCATGCTAGACAATCAGCTTCTAACTTCAGCTTGTTCAATTAAGCTTTCAAAAAAAAAAAAAAAAAATGAAGCTTATTGGTTTCTATGCAGCTGCACCCGATTTTTCACTCTCCAGTTTAAGTGAATCAACCCCAGAGTCTTTTCAGGGATATGGTACAATCTGACAACTGTATCTAAACACAGATGTGATATAAGTGTGACCATGCTGTCCCTGAGCTTTGTTTTGTATTCCTAAGGAAATATTCTTTGGTGTCTTCACATAATAGCTGTTCCATACAGAAAATGGAAATTCCTCAGATAAAATAGAACATAAGCTATACTATAAATGAATTACCACTGTGATAGGTGTTTTGTGATAAAAAATAAATCCCTTAGCTACATTCACAAACTATAGTCTCCTCGTATAACAAGGGTAAAAAGATTACAGTGCGAAAAGAATTCTTTCAGGCATACAAATGATCTTCTGATGGTTAGATCATTTGCTAACAAATTATTCATGCATGCACAGCTTTGCATATATTTTCTTTCTAAATGGGGTGTGACTGCAGGTTCAAATCTTCCAAATTGAATGTAGGTAGAGTATTTATACTGTAATCACACCTAATATCAGCAAGACTGGTCACTACAACAGACCTTCTCCCAGCCAAACAAAACCTGGGAGTCACTACACAGTAGAATGTTGCATGGATGAAAAGTGATATATGTCCTGTTAGACATCTCATCCTTTTTTTTATTGTACATAGATTTTTCAAACATTTCTGGTGGTAATAGTGCTTCCATTGGGCTCTGGTTGTCATTTATGGACACCCACATACTGACTGTTATAGGAACATGTCCTGATTATTTTGGGTGCTGTTGGTAATTTTAAATGTATACACAAGCATCAAAACCATTATAAGAACAGGATATGAACATAAACAGTAATTATATGAATATGTGCTGAAGGATCAAATTTACTCATCTTTTATAAGGGAAAGTGAATTTGGTTTATATTATTGGTAATATCTTTTGTTTATGTGTATAGCCTGGGTATTATCCTTTATTGAGAAGTTTTGCTTGTGTATATTAATTAGTATAATAATATAATAATAATAGTATTTAGCAGTACATTCACAGTGGATTAGGTTTAATAAACAATGATGTACCTGGATGGCAAAAATTCTAATGTGGCCTGCAATAGGTTATTCCTATCAGTGTATACAGTGCATGAAGTGCCCATGAGATGACAGCCAAATTTGGTCGATTTCAGCTGCATTTGTTGAATTTTTTAATGTCTAGGGACTCCAGCAGATCTCAGTGGACATGCCTGGCTAACTGAGCTGAGGGACAACAACAACAACTGGCTACTCTTCTATTTTTTTAATGTCTTACCGTTAGTTTTTTTCCTCATATAGATTATCACTGGGAAAATAATTCTGCTCTCCCCTGTCCATCCGCTGCATCCATGAACATGCATGCTTAGGTGAGCAATGTGTTCATGGTTATTAAAAAATACTTTCAAAAGAAAGATATTTTGGCTGTTGAAACACATGCAATTGCCCTTTTGGTGTCTACAGCTAACAATCTGCAGTCACAGTATGGTTGAATAACAATGACCACACCATTAGTTGACTGTATTGATCCCTACATATTTATACTTCCTGAAGCTTTATTACCACTCCATTGTAAATGAAGGACCCACCAGATGTTATCATAGCCCTTGCAAGAATTATCATGGGTACAGGTTGCTTATTTCCCCTTACAATGCATGGCAGCCAGTCTACAGTATAATTAATAGAACAGGAAGGCTTCCATAGACCTTTTACTTTCTACAGAATTGGCAAAGTCACAGATTTTATTTTGGAGGCTAATGTGACTGGTTATTTGAACTATAAAAAGTCTGGTGTATTGTATTGATGCTCTATAAATACAGGGAATTCTATAATGACTATAAATTCCAGGCATCCATGTGCAGACAAATTTGTGCTAGCCAGAGTTGTATAAAGTACTCAAAACCCATACTTGAGTAAAAGTACAATTGCTCGATCAAAAAGTGACTTGAGTAGAAGTACTAAAGTATTCAACATTTTTTGTACTTAAGTATTGCAAGTAGTTTTTTTAAAAATTTTGCTACTCAAGTACTGAAAGTAAAAGTACCAGTAGTTTTGAAAAACAAAAAATTGCTACTCAAGTACTGAAAGTAAAAGTACAAGTACTGTGTTATGTAGTTATTAAAGAAAGAAGTCAAAGTTTGAACATCATATTGTTTTTTATTATTTCAAATGCAGCTTTTACTTATACATACAGTAGCATTTATTTTCGTATGCGCTGATAATACACATATTTTGAGCTTCATGAAACCGGCCATCTACTGTTCTGGCAGTGGTAATTTTTCTAATTGTAACGAGTAACTATGCAGCACAAAAAAAAAATATCAGAGTAGAAGTATTGAAATCATCGAAAAAATGTAGTGAAGTAAAAGTGGAAGTAGGAGAAAAAAAATTCTACTCTAGGAAAGTACAGATACCGCCTTTCGGTACTTAAGTACAGTAGTGAAGTAGTTCTACTTAGTTACTATACATCTCTGGTGTTAGCCATATTTATTTAACAGTTTTTAAAATCACCACAGGATTGCATCAAAAATCAAATTAACTACTGTAGTTAAGGTATAACTAAAGCAAACATTTTTTTTTTTTTTCGTTTTGGATAGAGTAAAGGGGAGTTAAAACACCTGTCAGGTTTTATTGCTGTCTCTGCCCCGGTTGGGGAGATTCACCCTCTCTATTTGTCTATTTTATTGTAAAAATCAAAAGGTAAACGAAAATTCCAAATGTTTGGTTGTCTCCAGAATAGTAATATAGGGTATGTCTTCCTATGGGGGCAGTAGTTCTGGTGGCACTTTGGGACAACAAGGGATTCCCTCACTTTAAAGGGATTTCCTTTCACTTTCTTTTTTTTGACTATAGTACAGGATGTATAGGGAAATCTCCCCAATGGGGTACAGATGGCAAAAAAAAAAACTCTGGGGGGGGGGGGGGTTATGACTTACTCTATCCAAAATGAAAAGAAAGTTTTACTCATAGTTCTACTTTCTTTTTAGTTCTTTGATGTGCTTTTTTCATTTACTAAATATGGGCTTACATAAAATGTGTTAATAAAGATGAACAAAACTGACCGCAGCTATAGAGATTTGGTGTATAATGGAGAACCTATGGCATGTAACTTTGTAAGGAGGATTGCCTAATCATGATACAGTTGAACATTTCATCCTCTGTCTACCATGAAAAGATATTTTAGCCACAGTTGGGATACTTTGCATGATAAATAGCCTCTCATTTTTTTAAATGGATGCCAATTCTCTCCTTAACATTAACCACATAAGGACTAAGCCTATTTCTGACACATGTTGTTTACAAGTTAAATCAGTATTTTTTGCTAGAAAATTACTTAGAACCCCCAAACATTATATATATTTTACACATTTCACTGCATTTTAAAAAAAAAAAAACGAAACAGCAAAGTTAGCTCAAATTTTTGTATATTGTGAAAAAGGATGTCACGCCGAGGAAATAGATACCGAAAATGTTACGGTTTAAAACTGTGCACACTCGTAAAATGGTGACAAACTATGGTACATAAAAATCTCCATAGGTGACTCATTTAAAATTTTTAACGGTTACCAGTTTAGGATTAGGGAGGAGGTCTTTTTCTAGAACTGTTGCTCTCGTTCTGGTGATCGTGGCGATGTGTGGTTTGAGCACTGTTTTCATTTGTGCATGCTACTTACGTATGCGTTTTCTTTCCAAGCTCACAGGGAAGGTGGCACTTTAAAAAAAAAAAAAATTCTAATTTATTTTATTCATATTTTTTATTTTTAACACTTTTTTTTTTTTTTTTGATTACTTTTATTGCTGTCAGAAGAAATGTAAACATCCCTTGTGAGAGTAATAGGCAATGACAGGTACTCTTTATGGAGGATTCTTGGCTCTAAAAGACCCCAGACCCCTCCACTGCACTTCAAAGTATTCAAAATGCCGAAATCTGCATTTTTGAATACTGACATTTTTTTTAAATCGGCACCATTGGCAGCGGAGTAAATCGGCAGTGACGTTGTGATGTCGCTTCCGGGTTACATGATCGGAGACCCGATGGAAACCAAATCCAGGTTCCTTCGGGACTCCAACCAGTCGGCGGACGGGCCAGCTGGTTGCGGTGGGACGGAAGACACGGACAGAGCCGCAGAAGGCAGCAGAAGGGGGGGATGTCCCCTCCCGCTCGCTTGCATAACGGCTGAGCGACTGCTGAGCCGCATCAGCTGTTATCACCTGAAAGCCGACTGCCGGCTCTAAAAAAACGGTACCGGGTTGATGCCTGCAGCTGCAGGCGTCATCCCCATACAACCACTTCTGCAAGCCGATGTACAGGTACGTCGGTTTGCGGGAACTGGTTAAACAGTAAAGCCCTGTACACATGATCCGAAAATCAGACAACAGAGCATCCGTTTTTTTTTTTTTGCATGCTAGTCATTTATTGAACATGAAGAGTTTACTAAAGTTACAAAAATTCTCGTACAACAGAATAAAAGATCAAAAGTGATGTCATGTGTTGTAATGCATTTGTATTGTATTTTTAAACGACAATTGTACTGATTAAACGAAAATTGTAATATGGTATCATACGAGAAAAACTTTCATGCTTGTCTGATCGGATAATATCAGATGAACTGTCATGATCAGCTCTCAAAAGCTCTTCTAACGATCCAATTATCGTGCAATCACTTTGAAAGCTGTATTTTTGTCCGATTTTCGAATCGTGTGTACGGCCCTTAAATATCAAGTTTGATAATAATACAAGAATTTTCCAACAGTTTCAACAGTCCAACAGTTTCTTATATGAGCCATGAACTCTTACTATCATCATGTAAGAGTATGATTTTACCACAGAGGTGTGTTATAAAACACAATAGAAATGTGTTATAACACAGATTTTGTAAGTGCCTAAGTACCCACATCACTTCATTGATACAATACAGAGAACACAGCAATAAATATATATAACAGAGGCATGAGCGCAAAAAAGAGACAGACCACAAACCAGGCAGGTGGGTCACCATTGATATGAAACACAATAGATGTATTGGTGTCACTTCCTGTTTGTTTGTGGCAGGCCCATAAACCTAACCCTTTGCCTTAGGCCAAAGGTTGTCTAATTCACGGATGGCTCTCACCTTACAACAGCCAGCAAGACTGCTTTTTTCCCAAAATGTTTTCCCTAACCTTTAATGACAGCAGGACATTGGGTGGTGTCATTAACATCACAACACAGAGAGGAGGCCAGCTTTTGAAATCCAAATGAAAGTGTGAATGGGGTGATAGTTTCAGGAGGGACAGAGGAAGAGGAGGGAGTGCACAGAGGATGAGGTGGCTGCCTGTCTGGCTGGCTAATGTTGTATCATTGTGTAAGTGGATGGATATGTCCTAAGAACAACTGGACTTTCTCGTCCTTTATCTGATGTCCTGGTGCTTTGATCTCTGCGGGGACTAACTGCTGCCTTTACAGTGTATCACAATTAAAGACAGATAAATCCACACAAGCCTTCTCTGAAAAACAAACTGAAAACATTTAAATCACACAGATCACACTGAAGCTCTTGAAAGGGGAGTGTGGCATGTGTAGAAAAGAATGTGTGAAATGCTTATACATTCAGAGGGCAAAGTTCCCTAAATGTAAAACGTTATTCCATGAATTCATTTATTTTTGTTAAGTATATCACAATTAGCTGTGTTCAAAAATAATAATAATACATTTTACAGTTACATTGTTATTGCCTCAACACTAATGAGTAATTTGCAATATTACCGTAGTTAGGTCACATTATAATTGAAGTATAGGCTTCGTATTGCTGTTGACACATATACTCAAGCATACTTAAGACTCATTACCAAAAGAGTGTCTATAGATCCAGGAATGTTCAATGTATAAAACACATGGTACCAACAGCCCAAGTAAAAACAATATATACAAGAGGAAGAGGAAGAAACCTTCAAAGTTCTTAAGAAAAGTCATTAAAGTAAATAAGGTATAATCATTTTTATTTGAACAGTCATACAATTGTACATAATCTAGCCCAATACAACAATTAAATCACACATTAAATCCTAAAAAGTGCAGCAGAAAGCTCAAACTCCCCATGTTGCATGTCTGAAGGTATACATGAAAAAATTATCCCTCTTAGATTGTAAGCTCTAACAAGCAGGGCCCTCTGAATCCTACTGTTTTAAAGTGTATTGTAGTTGTATTGTCTACCCTTAAGTTGTAAACAGGGCCAGCCCTACCATGGGTCCAGCTGGGTCCATTGAACCCAGGAACACTTGGAGAGGGGCAGAAAATTGGCTCCCAAAATGTTTTTTCCTGCAGTTTCGTGTGTCATCAGTTTGCGGCACATTACTGGCGGCATTTCCCCATCTCATACTGCTGCCCATAGTGCAAACTGATGAGTACGAGGAGGCGGAGCGTCTCCTCTGGGCGCAGTGACATTAGACATCAGCGCACTCCATGTCATAGAAATACAAAATAATAACCGCGCTAATGGAAAATGAATACAGCAGCAACTTCAAGTGTGACCACACCCTAAACGAAATCTATATAACAAGTCGCGCTAATTTGAATGATGGAAAATAAAGTCCATAAAAGTCCATGTATGAAAGGATCACCATATTCAGATAGGCTCCCTATGGACATACGCTTACCAAAAATGGTAAATATAAGGGCAGGTTCTCTAAGGTGAATCTCGTCCCCTTGATAGCAGACTGGAACCAATAATCTCGTGTTGATTCAACGGTCGTTGGATCAAAAATATGTGAAACAAGTGCATATATGTAAAGGTGAGGTGCAATCCTACACCAGCTGATGTCGCCTCTTACCAAACGAAGGAAAGAAAAACGCCAAAGTGAATAAGAAGATCATAAATATAACAATATCTTCTGTGTAGAAACCTCCACCAGTAGAACTCGCTTCTTACCAGAAAATAGTATAAATAAGCCAAAATGCAAAAAGACCAATCATATGTGTCAAACAGGATGAGGTGCCCGCCTTAACCAGTAAGATTTGCCTCTTACCCAATGGGATTGATCAAATCGCCTGTAGAGATAGTAGACCTCAAAGGGACCTGTTGCAGAGTCCAACCCGAATGACTCCAAAGAATGCCAGGAAGATCACCACAGTATAAAAGAAATGACTTCCATAGTGTAAAACCGTAATTAATTTATTAAAATATAAGGAATAACACTTACAATAAACGAGGAAGTAAGGAGCATGAGTAATGTAGGCCACCGGCCGGACGGCTCCGCTCGTCCGCACTCCCAAGTCGCGATCAGATGACGTCAGTACGCCGTGTCCTTACGACGTTTCGTCACAGATGACGTTTTCGTGATGCAGGGCAGGCTGGATCTTCTAGTGTGTTGGGCGTGGCAGACACAGTAGTGACAGGAGGACTAAGGACAGACAGTGGGTGTTTGGTGGACTGATCCGGTGGTGAGTTATGGAAGAATATAACAATATATCTGATTATTTCAAAATTTTTAATTTATATAAAATAATGGATGTGGGGGCCTTTTGTTGGGCATGATTTTTTTTTTGGGGGGGGGCAGCATTTTACTCTTGGACCCAGGCAGCATTTCACTCTTGGACCCAGGCAGCACAATGTTTTGGGCCAGCCCTCGTTGTAAAGCGCTGCCAGCGCTATATAAATCCTGTAAAATAATAATAATACATTTGTATTTTTGTTGTTTGTATTTTGTAGATAACTATTGGTATTTGTAATTATTCATAGTCTCTTTGTATTATATACTTTAGATTGTTTACTCACCATTAACTCCTGAAGAAGTTGGAAATATTCAGAGAAAGTGTTGGGTCTATTGCTCATTTCTCTCCAATATTGTGTTTGTACTATAAATCTACTTTTAGAAGATGGTGTTCTCATTATTCAGACTAATAGACAGGCAAAATTGGGAATTTGAGCAAGGTGGTGTCCTTCTAAAGATGTTTTATTATGTGTGAGTCTTGTAATGGGGTTGGTTAAGTACAAATATTTTTGCCTGTTCACATAAAAATATATTTTTATTGTTATACTGTGTGTATGACTCTTTATCAGTACCTTGAAAGTTCTTACTCTTTCTCTCCCACACATTACTTAGGACCCATGTGCATGGACAATAAAAAGGGAGTTTAGATTCTTTTACTATACATAATATCTATACTGTACTCCTACTGTTTGTTTTTCTATTCTTATCAAATTATTACTTATACAGCAGAAATTGAGTTGAGGGATCATACTTTTCACAGTCACCTCCGCTGGTGTGTCCCAACGAGTCTCTCCTCCACCAGGCTCCTCATCCCCTTGGTGGCATCCCTACCCCTGGAAGCCTATAGATCCCCCCAACCGAGAAGCTAACGATTGATCCATTCCATTTGGGATTCCATTCCATCTATCTGACCATTTGGACTCTTGGATATCACAGTACACGCTTCCATCTCTCTTGAATGTGGTAAGAGTTCACTCCTATCACTGGGTGTCATCACAAAAGTATATGCTTTTTCAAAAAGTCACTTTTTTGGATTGCTGTTTGAGAAGAGGTTACACCCACCTTTCATCACTCCCTAAATACCCACCATTCATCAGTTGGTTTTCCTTGATTTGAGAACACTCTTTTTTGGATGCAAAGACTTTTATTCAGTTGTTGATTTCAATTGTTTTCACATATGGACATTTTTGTTCTCATGGTTATATTAGCGCACTTTTGTAACGTATGATTTATAATTTATCATTTGCTTATTTGACAATCAGTACTATCGCTGCACTTTGCTCGGCTCTATGGGATAAGTCTATACCTGCCTCTAAATATATCAGTGTTTTCTGGATATGATCCAGCCCAGGAGACTGAAGTTTCTGGCATCTGACAATAAATCACTAGAAGACTGACTTGAATTACCGGCTTGTAAATTTTATGTGTGAGCTACCAAATCTAAAAGAAGTTGTTTTTCGGCACACACAGCTCATCAGCAGAGAAAAGCAGGTTTTAGTCCATTTACACCTGTAACTAAAAGCAGAGCTGTGTTTTACAAATGGAGGTGACACGTGTTAATGTGAGCTATACAAGGTTTTAAATGCTAGCACTTAAACTGAATGTGGCCATTATAAATGTTACCCACACTCAGGCTTTCAGGGGGTGATAACAAAGACAGACGTATCACTCCCTCCAGAAATCCATTGGGAATGCAATGTGGATTTTTACAACTTCCAATAGTAATGATACAATGTGTCAGTGTATGTGGCCCAGCACCCTGCCTATGAGGCAATCATCAAGGGGACAGCAGAGTGCACAGAAGGAGGACCATTAACAGCTACGCAGTAATTAAACAGCAAAGTCAAATTTTATGTGTTAATGGATTGTGTGGTAAAAAAATGATTACACTTTGTCACACTGCTCTACTCTGTGAGACCCAGGAGAGTGGTTACAGTTTAACCATGACAAGAATATTGAGCGCTATAAATGATCAACTTTGCTTAAGCCAATAATAGTTAATGAAAATATAAAGAGTGGTACATGCCTTGTACAGATCCAAAGGGCATTCTCTCCATAGGGAGGTTGTGTGAATAAAAAAATTCAGCAGCAGAAAACTAATACTAATACATAAATTACCGATATGTTTGATGACTAACTACAGTGAAATAAATATGGATAGTTCTGTAAATGACACTGTATTCAAAACATAGCTCATGATCAATACTGGGAAAAGCTCAATGATGTGAACCCACAGCAACTCTTCACAAATCTGCTTTTAGAAAGGTATACAAAAAAAAATAACCCCAAAAATGTATTTGTCGATAGACAAATCTGCAGTGCTTGTTATTGTATTTTGACACCCAGTGGCAGTGGCTGTCAGAATACTCAAACAGCGACTGCAACTACCTGGATGTAGGTGCTGTTTGGCCTACAATTTGGTGTAGCCTACCTTGGCTTTTTTAATGGAAGGATGTTGAGCAGGAGGTTGCTGACAGGGCCACCCATTAGGCAAATTTTAAGCAGTTCATCAGGAATTGTCTGAAATTCTTTTTAGTGTATGACCAGCTTTACCTCATCCCCATGTCAGAATGGACAGAAGGCAAGCAGCAAGTGACTTTGCATTGACTTGGAAATGCCACCAAAGTTTAGACAGATTTACTGAAGACTAACAATAAGTGGGGTGGCACAGTGGCTAAGTGGTTAGCACTTCCACCTAGCAGCACCACCAGAATCACTGGTTCAAATCCCAACCTTGGCACCACATGCCAGTAGCCTGCATGCTCTCCCTGTGCCTGCATGGACCTCCTCCAGGTACTCCAGCCACCACCCACACCATAAGACATGCTGGTAGGCCAATTGGCTCCTGTTGATATTGGCCCTAGTATGTGTATGTATGAATGTGAGTTAGGGACCTTAGTTTGTAAACTCCTTGGGGGCAGGGACTGATGTGAATGTACAATATATCTGTAAAGCAAAAATTTATGGCGCTATATAAGTATCTGTAAAAAATAAATTAAACAAGTATTATTGTTAACCCAACCATGACACTATCTGCACAGAATTTGCATGTGTGGGGTTGTTATTCTTGAGTTGGCTTTGTCCCCTTAGTTTCAGTGAAGGGAACTCTTAAGGTGTCAGTATATCAAGACATTTTGGACAATTTCATGCTCCCAATTTTGTGCTAATGGTTTGAGGAGGGTCCCTTCCTGTTTCAACATGACTGCGCACCATTGCACAAAGCAAGGTCCATAAATACATGGATGAGCGAGTTTGGGGTGGAGGAACTTGGCTGGCCTGCACAGAGTCCTGACCTCAACCCGATAGAACACTTTTGGGATGAACTAGAGTGGAGACCGCAATCCAGGTCTTCTGGTCCACATCAGTGCCTGACCTCACAAATGCACTTCTGGAAGAATGGTCAAACCATTAGACACACTCCTAAACTTTGTGGACACCATTAACCCTAGAAGAGTTGAAGCTGTTATAGCTGCAAAGGGTGGGCCAACTCAATATTGAACCCTACAGACTAAGACTGGGATCCCATTAAGGTTTACGTGCATGTAAAAAAGGTATCCCTGGCCCGCAAACTCCTGGCCAGGGGTTGGATCCAACAGGCCGCGCCTACTCTGGCAGCATGGATTAATGAGATTAATAATACTCTCCCCTATAAGAAAATTATCTATGTTAACAGGGGTTGCCCGGGAAAGTACCATAAGGTTTGGGACCGGTGGCTCAGCTCTTCCACTACTTGTACGTCCTGAGTGTTACCATACTGTCCTCCTGTTGGATGCCTGCAGACAGTTTTATTTACTTGCCAACTATTTTCTTTTTGCTGTTTTTTGCTGACCTGAGTATTATGTCTCTATGCCTTTGTTTTTTGCTACTGTTTTTTATTACCATTTCTTGGTGTGTATGCCTTGTATTGTTTTCAGTACACAATAAAGTTGTTTTGATTTAAAAAAAAAAGAAGGTATCCCAATGCTTTTGGAATGCTTTTGGTAATATAGTGTATGTATATGAATATGAGTTAGGGACCTTAGATTGTAAGCTCCTTGATGGCAGGAACTAATGTAAATGTGCCCTGTATATGTAAAGCACTGCGTAAATTGACAGCGCTATATAAGTACCTGTAATAAATAATATCTGTTGCCATTTAGCTACTAAAAGCCCACCTAAATTAGACTTAACATGGTGTAAAAAAATCCTGATTTCCTGTAGCTAATTTACTGTTTTCAATGATAATTTGTTGCTTAACCACTTGCCGACTGCCGTCAGTAGATTTACTGCGGGAGTCAGCCCCTCACAGGCAAAGTGACGTAAATTAACGTCACTAGCCTGTGAGGCTCTCGGGAGCGAGCGCGCGCCGCCAGCGGTGCGCTCCCGCGCGGTCACGGTCCCCCGGTCACTCGGCGATCGGCGGGGGAGAGGGAGAAAGGCAGGCAGCTTGTGTAAACAAGCTGCCTGTCAGTTCTCCCTGTGTAGAAACACTGATCATACGGTTCTACTATGTAGAACCGTTGATCAGTGTAACTACAGCTCAACAGACAGCCAATCACAGTTAGAATCACGCCTCTAGGGACACACACCACCCCTCCCTCTCAAATAAAGTTAACCCCTTCATTACCAGTGTATTTTTACAGTAACAGTGCATATATATAGCACTTATTACTGTAGAAATGTCACTGGTAACCCCAAAAGTGTCAAAAATGTCAGTCAAGGGTCCGATCTGTCCGTCCCAATGTCGCAGTACCGCAAAAAAAATCGCAGATCGCCGCCATTACGCGTTAAAAAAAAAACAAAAATGACAAAAATCTTTCCCTTTGTTAGTAAACGCAAT
The DNA here is from genome assembly GCF_965119305.1 of Pelophylax lessonae. Lineage (NCBI taxonomy): Eukaryota > Metazoa > Chordata > Amphibia > Anura > Ranidae > Pelophylax > Pelophylax lessonae. The sequence goes on along the minus strand of NC_138774.1, from coordinate 171,607,825 downwards.
AACTTTTGCACAAACCAATCAAAATAAGCTTTTTGCGATTTTTTTTACCAAACATATGTAGCAGAAAACAAATTGGCCGAAAATGTTAAAAAAATTTTATTTTTACTTTTTTTTTTGGGGAATTTCATATAAAAAAATGTGAAAAATATTGTTATTTTTGCAAAATTGTCGCTCTTTTTTTGTTTATAGCGCGTGATCAAAAAATCGCACAGGTGATCAAATACCACCAAAAGAAAGCTCTGTTTGTGGGAAAAAAGGACGTCAAATTTGTTTAGGTACAGTGTCGCACGACCGCGCAATTGTCCGTTAAAATCACGCAGTGCCGAATCGCAAAATACCCCCTGGTCTTTTAGCAGCCAAATCCTCCGGGGCTTAAGTGGTTAACATCACAATAGTAACTTAAAAGAAGTGCTCACTGAAAATACCATAACGGACCCTTTAATATGGTAATATATGTTATCAGTACATACAAGGCACTCATAAACATTAGATTGCAGTTGTTAGAAAGTGACCTGATGTAGAAAAGGTCCTCAGAGGGTAATGTTGCCGTTAACCATTGTTTTGCACTTATTTCACACTTCCACTAAAGATCAATGTGGGCACAAACAAAGAATCCATTTGGTGGCGGTTGTTTCTAAAACTGTTGAAATGACAGGTATCAAAGTGTGGACATCTCCAGTTTATTGGTGAATTTATAGCTAATTATAAGCAACTGTTATACAAACTGTGAAACTAGTCTCAGTCAGGTTAACATAGGAACCACCAATGCCTAATGTAAAGCAAACATTATTATGGCACCTACAATAAACACCTAAATGTGGCTGAATAGGTCTACCAACTTCATAAATTGCAGCTAATCCCAGACTTTACCATTTCCCAGATGGAAGGCAAAATCCCAACACTTCATTAGCATTTACTTTGCTGCTTACTATTTCTAAAGCTGGCCATTCACTGGTAGAATTTCATTCCAAAATTCTTGTTTTTTTGGACTTGGACTGGAAGTGCCGGTTCACACTATTGCAATGTGGGAACACTGCGAATCTTCTGCGTGTTCCCACATCGCATTCGCAGCACAGGCAGTTCACACTGCCATATGCGATACGCTGGGGGTGTCAATTGAAAATTAACGACACCCCCAGATCAGATCGCATATCGCAGTGCGATCTGACAGTTTGCACAGAATCGGATCGGACTGGTGTGAACCACCACGCGATCAGATTCTGCTGCGGACCAAAAAAAGGGTCCTGTGCGAGTTCACTGCGATTGCGGTGCGAATTCATCTATACAAACTGTATAGCTGAATTCGCACCGCACAGACATCGCATGTGATTTTAGGAGCAGTGCGCTCCGAATCACATGCGATGTCTGTCATTGCAATAGTGTGAACCGGCACTAAGTTCAATTTTCTCGTTTTCAGAGGGGTCATTTTCGACCATAGTGGTGAGAAAATTCAAGAAAGCACGAAGAAAAATGTTTCCAAGAGTGAACAAATTTCTAACACTGTATGCAGTTTTCATTTGAGAAATAATATCCATTACTTTTAAATGGCATTCGTCAAGTCTCTGTAATCATTACCAAATGTACTGATGAGATTTTTCCTTGTCAAATTTGTTTATTATTTAAATTTAACAAAGGTTAACACATTGAGTACATACAAGGGCATTGTTACATATTTAAATCGCAATAAAGATAAATATATTGATTTATGAACAGAATCAATACATAACAATGTAAAAAAGTAGCGTGTAGAGCAACAAATAAAACCAAAAAAGTATTACATCAAAAGCATTAGAAAATTCTATCAAAAGGAAAAAAGTAAACTTGTGACTATTGGTTCATTTTACAAAAGCAGTATTTGGGAGATCAATATAATAAGTATATAATAAGATCAGAAGAAATAATGTGTTTATAAGTAAAGAGATTTTTCATACAAGTGTTTGCACAAAAATCTACCAGTGTATGACCACCCTAACACAAATTGGAGCACCCGAAGACACAGAGGCATTGCTGGACTGTTACCTAATTTTCATTCCATTTCTTTCATTAACTACTTGCCGAATGGCCCATGCAGATTTACTGCAGCAGGGCAGCTAGGCTGCGCATAATCATGTAGATCTACGTGATTATGTGCACGCGGTCTTGGCGGCATGCAGGCGCTGCCGGAGCTGCGCTCCCGCTGTGATTAGACATAGCGGGAGCCAGACCACGGGAGGAGAGGGCACAATTGCCGCTGGCCTCCTGCGATCTTTAGGTAAATGGACAGGAGAGCTGCCTGCCTATGTAAACAAAGCAGGAGGCTCTCCTGTCAGACAGGCACAGTGAGAACATGTGTCTCAGCTAAGCTGAAACCCCGATCTCTGTGTGCCTTTCACAGAGCCCTCCCCCCACAATTAAGGCTCACACTTAACCCCTTGATCAACCCCAGTATTAACCCCTTCCCTGCCATTGTCATTTATACAGTAACAGTGTGAATATTATTTAGCACTGATCACTGTATTAGTGTCACTGGTCCCAAAAAATAGTCACCCTGTGTCAGATTTGTCTGCCGCAATGTCGCAGTCCTGCTAAAAATCGCTGATCACCGCCATTACTAATAAAAAAAAAAAGACCAAAAATCGATCCCATAGTTTGTAAACGCTATAACTTTTGCGCAAACCAATATACACTTTTTGGGATTTTCTTTTACCAGAAATATGTAGCAGAATACAAATTGGCCTAGACTGATACAAAAAAAAAAAAATTGGGAATGTTTTATAGCAGAAAGTAAAAAATATTGTGTTTTTTTTCAAAATTGTGGCTCTTTTTTTGTTTATAGAGCAAAATCTAAAAACTACAGAGGTGATCAAATACCACCAAAAGAAAGCTCTATTTGTGGGAAAAAAGGACATTAATTTTATTTGGTAACAGCGTCACACGACCGTGCAATTGTTAGTTAAAATAACGCAGTGCCGAATCGCAAAAAATGGCCTGGTCGTTAAGGGAGTAAAACCTTCCGGAGCTGAAGTGGTTAATAACAGTAGTATTGTAAGTATATCTTAATTACTTATCCCACCTTTAAATATTGATCTTTTTTTTTTTAGGTATCATAAAAGTCTGTAAAGAGAACAAGGATTGGATATTGCATATTGCATGCTCCTAGCTCCTGGTTTATAGGCTTTTTTGACATGATTTGCAGTATTTTACCTTTATTGTATATGTGTTTTCTGGGCAGTCATAAGTATGTGTTGTGTATAATCGTATGTTGTAGCTGAGTTCTAAATCATTTACCCCTTAGTCACCCAATTTGCTTTGTTATGTACGTGTTGTAATGTGAGTTGGTGCAGCACTCACGCTGATTGTGTTTTTATTTTGATGGTACGCTCATTCACTTTTTATTAACCCTAATGAATCCAAAGGGGACCTGCTCAGAGGTCATCAGAAATTATTGTTTTTTTTTATTGCACAAATATGACATGCAAAGATTACAGCAATCATGGTAATGAAAACAACACTAGACCCTTAACATACTGTACAGTATATACAAAAAAGCAGTAAAGCATTAGAAGCGATAATGCGCTGCAATGCACACACCTGTAGACACCTAGGTTGCTATGAAAATAGAAATGGTCAAGTTATTTTTGGATGCATATTGAGGCCCCATAGGAAATGGATAGATGCATAATACAAACGTATGTAAATGTGCGTTAGCACAAGAAGAGAGAAATATGGAGGGTATCGGTGCTGACCTCTCACTGAAAATGAGGCAAAGCCAGAGCTTCTGATCCGTACATTTCTTTTGGGTGAATGATTTGGAAAATTTTGAACCTCTGATTGTGCATAACAGCCAGGTATCTAAAATTTTAAAGGAAAGTTCAGCAACATAATCCAACATATTTTGTTAAACACAGGTTATAATATTTATAATAATTTTTGGTATTTTGGCAATACTGTATTGACTAGAAGATATTTAACCACAAAAGCCAAAAAATATGGTTACAGAACTATCAAATAATGCTCGCCATATTTATTCCTTTACATCCCAGAGTAGCTGATCCTAGACATTAATGCTGTAGAATGAATTAGAATAAAGCTGTACTTGCATTTTGTCCACTAGGTGGCAGTCTTGTATTTATTCTGTTTGAGAACTAAATAGGCAATCTGAAGCACAAAAACAAAAAAACAAAAAAAAAAAAACTGCATCTTTGCACCTTAGGAGAAGAGGGTGGTAGTCACCCAATTAGACCAAATTATTGAATATGTTAATATTTATAAATATATTAGAAGTATAATTATACTATATGTAACATTCCACAGTTTGACAATTACCTATCACTCCCTCCCCCCAATGGCACAATGTAACATCTTTACCATGATCACATAGACCTAAAGCGGAGAGGGGGAAGCTCCGCTTGTTTTCTTCCACCCCCCCCCCCTCCTCCGCTGCCACATTTGGTACCTTTCGGGGGGAGCAGGTAGCTGTTTTTAATGGTTACCCGTCCCCGCTTCCTAGAGACCTTGCCGTGGTGAGGTCCTCCAGAAGTTTGGTCCCCCTGCGCCGCCAGACCATTTAGAAAGTGCAGCGTGCTTCGCTCATACACAGTAGGGAACTGGCTGTGAAGCCACAAGGCTTCACTGCCAGCTCCCCTTAGTTGGGATGACGGTGGCAGCACCTAAGTGCTGAATATAAAATCAGCTGGGGTGACGACATGGCGGGATTGATGGACAGGTAAGTGTCCTAATATTAAAAGTCAGCAGCTACAGTATTTGCAGCTGTTGACTTTTAATTTGTTGGTGGAGGGGCTGGAGCTCCTCTTCAAATATATTATGCAGTGTAGAAAACAGTTAACTTTTGTATCGGTAAACTTAACGTTTTTGTTACCCCAACATGTCATAATCCTGATATGTGCCTGCTGTGCCATGTACTTGTATGAAAAAGTATCCTGTGCTCTTTGTGTTACGTCCTTTGTGTGAAATCCCTGGTGTTCCTGCCAGTCCCTCTGCTCTAGTCAGTTCTCTCACTATGCTGGAAACTCAGTGTGCTCTCCTCCAATGATCAGACTTGTCCTCAATGTGCTGTTGCTTCTCCTCCCCCCCAGCTCTTATGCCGCTGAGAACAGAGGGAACACAGGGAATGTGATCACTTATAAAAAAAGATCTTGATAATGTATTTTAATATCTATAGATAAATGTTTTGCCTTTCATTTCTGTTTTAAACTGCATGGATTGTTTTACAAGGTGATCGTTTATAATTACTTGCTAGCTTGCCATACACTATACAATTTTCTTGTTCAATTTGCTTTAGATTTATCTTCAACTATGTAGTGCAAGGGCCTGCCTAAATGCACACAAACAGAAACTTTTAAGGTTTGACCTCAAATTTTATGGTTTTGGTGAACCTAAAAGAAAACTGTACATGATAATTGTATATTGTATAAAAGTATATAATGCAGCGCTTACATATAATGAATAAAAGTCCTTCAAAGTTCAAATAGTTATATTTAGGGTTAAAGAAGGCACTTCAGTTGTGTGTACAATAACGCAAAGGGGTGATGTAAAAAGTCCACCTGCACCACAACGCACAGAGCCTCTTACCCTCAGTCGTAGACCACCTGATTACAAGTGGTCAACAGTGCTCATTTCAACACAAACCATGGTCAAATCTCCAGACAGCTTCCTGACAGTTTAAATCTTCTGAATTGGTTACTCCAGCAGATAAGGTACCATAACATATAAAATTCAGGAAGGAGATCAGAAACGCCTTATCCAGACGTTCAAGGTTTTCCTCTTTTCCGCAAATCATCCATTTATCTCCAGTCAATAGACCAATGATTTCCAGAGTTTGTCTCAGGATACGATGTGTTGTCAGTTTGGCATTTTCTACGATAAATGGGGAGCTGACCCCTATGTTGCATGAGAGATCTGAACACTCAGCCATCACCACCAACAATTGTTCGTGATTTGCCTGTGGTTAGTATTGAATTGCACTGTTCACCACTTGTAATTAGATCTACAGTAAAACCTTGGATTGCGAGCATAATTCGTTCCAGAAACATGCTTGTAATCCAAAGCACTCTTATATCAAAGCAAATTTCCCTATAAGAAATAATGGAAACTCAGATGATTCCTTCCACAACCATTTATTCATAAGTCTTTCAGTTTATAGTCTATATACAAAGATTATAGCAATGTGATAGGTTGTGTAACCATAAATCGTCCATCCACAAATGGCGCCTCCACAAGGGGATTAGAAGCAAAATCCAGCAGGAGCTACAGAGTATAAAAGAGAAGAGAGGCGCCTCTAAGTGTAGCACTATGGGGACATTTAATGAAGGTTCAACATTTAGCAACTCACATGGTTGATGATTAAAGAGGCACATCTAAGTATGCAGGCATCCGGGGTAAAGCTGTCCACATAGACCATCTTCTGAACCACTGGCTCTCACCGATGTCAGTCTGCAATTGTTATTGGGAAGACTACCCTGCAGTAGAGTGATCTGAAAGCGAGACTTTGAATCGCTCGTGGAGCGCAGCGTGGAAGGGTGTGATGAAGATGGCAGTGCAGAGGGTGGTCTATGTAGACAGCTCTACCCTGGGTGCCTGCATACTTAGATGTGCCTGTTTTAATCATCAACCATGTGAGCTGCTAAATATTGAACCTTCATTAAATGTAACCATATTGCTACACTTAGAGGCGCCTCTCTTCTCTTTTATACCCAGCTGTGACATGACGCTACTTGTATATCAAGACATCGCTTATATATCAAGGCAAAATTTATTTTAAAAATGTGCTTGTCTTGCAAAGCGCTCTCAAACCAAGTTACTCTCAAACCAAGGTTTTACTGTACTGTACTATTAGATCTTAGGTCTACTGACTGGAGATAAATGGATGATTTGTGGAGGAAAACATGGAACGTCTTGATAAGGTGTTTCTGTTCTCCTTCTTGAATTTTAAACATTGTGGTACCTTATCTGCTGGAGGGACCAATTCATATTGTACATTTGCATGGATAAACACAGTAAGCAATCATTTGATACTAGGTAGCAAACTTTAGTCTATATCTAATATAACCATGTTTAAAAATAAAGGATTAGCTAGACTCTAGGTGGCAAAATAGCTTTGTGGTAGGCATTGTGACCCTACAAATCTGGGTTAATTTTTTTTTTTTTTTTTTTTTTTTTAGCAATTTAAAAGAGAAGCATGGAGTTTTTTTTTTTTTTTTTTTATTAAGAAAGCATACTTCACTAAGTGGAAGCAGCATCACTCCGGTGCTCCGATGCTGCATCTGACCCCCCTTGCCGGCTCTAAGGCTGAGAACTGAGCAATTAAAGTCCACTGATCGCTCAGTTCTCAGTGCTCGATTTATCTCCAGTCAGTAGACCTAAGATCTAATAGTACAGTGGATCTAATTACAAGTGGTGACTCCCCAAGTCTTTAGTTAGTACTTGTTATTCCTTTAAGTTATCATCATCCAGTTTCTGCACTGCTGACTAGGGATAGGCTTTGTGTTTAAGTTGAACACTTGAGCAGACATGGTCGCAGGATGATTACATTCAGCATAAATCATAGGAAAAGGAGGCACGAGGGTAGTACAAGAACACTACATTTCAAATTTTAAAAACATTGAAAAAAATGGGAATGCTTTAGGAACACATTAAATAAAGGTATCACTGAGTTCATTCCACAGGGCAATAAATATAGAAGAACAAAGTTTAAAGCTGCGTGGCTAAACCATAATGAAAAAGGTCATATTAAAGATAAAAAAACGTTCTTTAAAAATTATAAAGCGGAGGGGTCATTATCAGCATTCCAACATTACAAGGAATGCAAAGGGAATCCGCAAGGGAGGGCAAGAGGGGGGAAAGTGCCCCCCTGGAATCTCAACTTTCCCTTTAAAGTGATTGTTAAGCCACTTTATACCATCCTGTCTGGTCTGTTTAATAATTCTGTGTCTCTGTGTCTGTGTATGTGTTTTTAAAAAATGAGCCGTTCTTTACCAGTTTTCAGAGCGCCGATTGCCGCTCACGTGACCCGCTGGGTTTCTCCTCTCCTCTTCTGACAGCTGCCTGCAGTGGGCGGGGCCTAGGATTCCCCCCGTTTATGTCAGTAGGGAGGGGAGGAGGAGAGAGGCGGCGCATCACGTGAGCGGTGATCGGCGCTCTGAAAACTGGTATTTTTATAAAACAAAGACACAGGGGCACACAGGATTATTAAAACAGAATGTAGACAGGATATGAAACTTTAAATGAAACTACAGCAGCAGGAGGGGAGGAGGCGAGCACTGATACAGGAGCAGACAGGCAGGGAGGGAGGGGGGAGAGCACAGAGGAGGACAGAAGGGCTGCGGATGATGGAGACAAGTAGACTGACCATGGTGTCAGGGCCCTTTAAAAATAAATACTGACACCCCCCCCCACCCCCCCTCAAAAAAGTTCTGCGGACACCCATGATAGGAAGTGTAAGAACACAATCAGGGTGGCTAAAAAAATACTATGAGAAACACATAGTGGAGGAGAGAAAAAGAAATCCCAAGAAATTTTTTAAATATATTAAAGGAAAAAAGCATTGTCAGAGCATATAGGCCCGATAAAGGATGATGAAGGGAAGTTGGTTACAGATGACAAGGAGAAGGCAACTGTACTAAATGCGTTCTTCTCCTCAATTTTTACACAGAAAAAGCAAGGAGCAAAGAAACAACAAAAAAAAGGAGCATATAACAACCATCACTGCAATGTTAGTAACACATCACAGAATGTACCCTTGTGGCGAACAGAAGGTGGGAACCAGAAAAGACTGGAAAAGCTTAACACAAATAAATCACCAGGATTGGAAGGCTTTTACCTGAGAGTCCCCAAAGAACTCAATCAGGTTATATCCAGACCACTATTGCTAAACTTTATAGACAGCACACTGACAGGAATGGTACCAGTTGGCGAAGGGCCAACGTGTTACCACTATTCAAAAAAGGGCAGAGATATATTCCTGGAAACTAAAGACTTGTCAGTAGGGTTGAGCGGACACCTAGATGTCCGTGTTCGACGGGTTCGGCCGAACTTTAAAAAAAAGTCCGGGTCCGTGTCCCGGACTTTTACCGAACTTTTCCCGGACACCGAACCCCATTGAAGTCAATGGGGACCCGAACTTTAAGGCACTAAAATGGCTCTAAAACACCAAAGGAAAGGGCTAGAGTGCTGCAAATGGCAGCAAAACGTAATTAAGAGCATGGCAAGTGCTCTGCAAACAAATGTGGATAGGGAAATAACTTAAAACAACAAAAAAAAACAGAAAAATAAAACAATGTTCTTCTTCATCTCTGAAGGACGAGGCCCATATGGAGTAGGAGGGAGGTTGAGGTGGTGGTGGATGTGGCGGTGACATAGGCGTGCGCACAGGGTGTGCTGGGTGTGCCTGGGCACACCCTAATCACCTAGGGCACATAGCATTGCCAGTGAGGAGATGGGAAAGATCTCCCTGGGACCTGCTCTGCTCTATTTCTCCTTGCCTACAGGTACATGGCCCCGATACATTACTCTCCCTGCTGGCAAACACATGCATGTGTATTTCAACTTTGGGGTGCACACCTTAATGCAATAGGCTGCGCACACCTATGGGCGGTGTAGGTGGAAGCGGCGGTGGAGGAGGACCAGGGCCGGATTAACAGCATCATGGGCTTGGTGCTGAGGATTTTGAAGGGCCTTAAGGGCCGTGCCTTGCCATGCACCCAGAGGAGGAAGGGTGCAGCCATGCATGCCTAATTCAACATGGGATGCTGTCTCTGAAGCCCATAAACACATCCATGCATCGCCAACTGTCCCTCCTTGTCCGGCCTTCACGCTGTGTGGGGAGGTTCTGAGGGTGCTGCCTGGGGAAGCGAGCATAGAAGCCAGACTTCTGTGTTTACAAGTGACAGAAGAGCGGTAACAGTGAATATGGCCAACCCGGGGCCTATATAAAAGGTAGGGGCCTGGAGCTGCAGCTCCAATAGCCCCTACATTAATCTGGCCCTGAGGAGGAGGACGAGGTAGCCAACACTGCTTCTTTTCAAAAATTTTAAATGAGGGTACACCCCAAAAGAGTGAGAAAGAGCAAAAATGGAACAATGGGTGGGTAAGGTCGGTATCCATTGCTATTCTGCATAAGGTACGGAAAAGTCCCGTGGGATCCATGCCTGGTTCATTTTAATGAACGTGAGCTTGTCCACATTGTCTCTGGACAGGCGGCTGCGCTTGTCTGTTATAACGCCCCCAGCCGTGCTAAATACCCGTTCAGATAATACACTGGCTGCAGGGCACGCCAGCACCTCCAAGGCGTAAAGGGCAAGCTCAGGCCATGTGCCCAATTTGGAGACCCAGAAGTTGAAGGGGGCAGACCCGTCATTCACTACATGTAGGCGTGTGCACACATACTGCTCCACCATGTTGGTAAAATGCTGCCTCCTGCTAAGACGTTCCATCTGAGCTGCTGGTGCTGCTGTTTGTTGTGGCGTGCTGACAAAGCTTTTCCACATTTCGGCCATGCTAACCCTGCCTTCTGAGGTGCTGGCGGTGCCCTGGTTGCGTTGGCGACCTCCTCCTCCTCCTCCTCTGCCTTGTGCTTCCACTGTGGCCCCGCTGTCAGATGGGAATGCCAGCAGCATGGCGTCTACCAGCGTGCGCTTGTACTCGCGCATCTTGCGATCGCGCTCCAGTGAGTGAATTAAGGACGGTACGTTGTCCTTGTAACGGGGATCCAGCAGCGTGGCCACCCAGTAATCAGCACAAGTTAGAATGTGGGCAACTCGGCGGTCGTTGTGGAGACACTGCAGCATGTAATCGCTCATGTGTGCCAGGCTGCCCAGAGGCAACGAAAGGCTGTCCTCTGTGGGAGGTGTATCGTCCGTGTCCTCTGTATCCCCCCAGCCACGCACCAGTGATGGCCATGAGCTGGCCTGGGTGCCACCCTGCTGTGAACATGGTTCCATCTCCTCCTCCAGCTCCTCCTCCTCCTCATCCTCCTCATCCTCCAGAACTGTGCCCCTGCTGGACAATTGCGTCCCTGGCGTTTGCGTGTGCAGGAACCCACCCTCGGAGCCCCTTGCGAATGACTGCCCTGAAAGCCTTGGAAATGTTACCTCTTCATCCTCCTCCTCCTCCTCATCCTGTGCCACATCCTCTTCCATCATCGCCCGAATTGTTTTTTCAAGGAGGCATAGAAGTGGGATAGTTAAGCTGAGAACGGCGTCATTGCCACTGGCCATGTTGGTGGAGTACTCAAAACAGCGCAACAAGGCACACAGGTCTCGCATGGAGGCCCAGTTAAATTAAATAGCGGAATAGAAAATATGATCCAAAAAAAGTGTATGTATATCACACGTACACAACCACACTGGGCCCCAATTACTATTGTTTGTACCCCTAAAAGGCTAGATGAGGAGTAGGGGGAGTATGGAACAGGCAGCACCCTCAAACCTTCAGAAGTATGAGATGAACCCCAACAACTTGGAAAGGTGGATCTCTCTCACACGTACCAACACAGACTATCCCCCAATTTAACTGATCCCCAAAGGTTTTTGATTAAATAGCGGAATAGAAAATATGATCCAAAAAAAGTGTATGTATATCACACGTACACAACCACACTAGGCCCCAATTACTATTGTTTGTACCCCTAAAAGGCTAGATGAGGAGTAGGGGGGGTATGGAACAGGCAGCACCCTCAAACCTTCAGAAGTATGAGATGAACCCCAACAACTTGGAAAGGTGGATCTCTCTCACACGTACCAACACAGACTATCCCCCAATTTAACTGATCCCCAAAGGTTTTTGATTAAATAGCGGAATAGAAAATATGATCCAAAAAAAGTGTATGTATATCACACGTACACAACCACACTAGGCCCCAATTACTATTGTTTGTACCCCTAAAAGGCTAGATGAGGAGTAGGGGGGGTATGGAACAGGCAGCACCCTCAAACCTTCAGAAGTATGAGATGAACCCCAACAACTTGGAAAGGTGGATCTCTCTCACACGTACCAACACAGACTATCCCCCAATTTAACTGATCCCCAAAGGTTTTTGATTAAATAGCGGAATAGAAAATATGATCCAAAAAAAGTGTATGTATATCACACGTACACAACCACACTAGGCCCCAATTACTATTGTTTGTACCCCTAAAAGGCTAGATGAGGAGTAGGGGGGGTATGGAACAGGCAGCACCCTCAAACCTTCAGAAGTATGAGATGAACCCCAACAACTTGGAAAGGTGGATCTCTCTCACACGTACCAACACAGACTATCCCCCAATTTAACTGATCCCCAAAGGTTTTTGATTAATAAGCGGAATAGAAAATATGATCCAAAAAAAGTGTATGTATATCACACGTACACAACCACAATAGGCCCCAATTACTATTGTTTGTACCCCTAAAAGGCTAGGAGTAGGGGGAGTATGGAACAGGCAGCACCCTCAAACCTTCAGAAGTATGAGATGAACCCCAACAACTTGGAAAGGTGGATCTCTCTCACACGTACCAACACAGACTATCCCCCAATTTAACTGATCCCCAAAGGTTTTTGATTAAATAGCGGAATAGAAAATATGATCCAAAAAAAGTGTATGTATATCACACGTACACAACCACACTAGGCCCCAATTACTATTGTTTGTACCCCTAAAAGGCTAGATGAGGAGTAGGGGGGGTATGGAACAGGCAGCACCCTCAAACCTTCAGAAGTATGAGATGAACCCCAACAACTTGGAAAGGTGGATCTCTCTCACACGTACCAACACAGACTATCCCCCAATTTAACTGATCCCCAAAGGTTTTTGATTAAATAGCGGAATAGAAAATATGATCCAAAAAAAGTGTATGTATATCACACGTACACAACCACACTAGGCCCCAATGACTATTGTTTGTACCCCTAAAAGGCTAGGAGTAGGGGGAGTATGGAACAGGCAGCACCCTCAAACCTTCAGAAGTATGAGATGAACCCCAACAACTTGGAAAGGTGGATCTCTCTCACACGTACCAACACAGACTATCCCCCAATTTAACTGATCCCCAAAGGTTTTTGATTAAATAGCGGAATAGAAAATATGATCCAAAAAAAGTGTATGTATATCACACGTACACAACCACACTAGGCCCCAATTACTATTGTTTGTACCCCTAAAAGGCTAGATGAGGAGTAGGGGGAGTATGGAACAGGCAGCACCCTCAAATCTTCAGAAGTATGAGATTGTGTTCACTGTACCCCACAAAGATTGAGTTCACTGCACCCCACAATGATTGTGTTCACTGCACCCCACAAAGATTGTGTTCACTGCACCTCACAAAGATTGTGTTCACTGTACCCCCCAAAGATTGTGTTCACTGCACCCCACAAAGATTCTGTTCACTGTACCCCACAAAGATTGTGTTCACTGCACCCTAAAAGGATGTTGTTCACTGCACCCCACAAAGATTGTGTTCACTGCACCCTAAAAGGATGTTGTTCACTGCACCCCAAAAAGATTGTGTTCACTGTAACCCCCCAAAGATTGTGTTCACTGCACCCCACAAAGATTGTGTTCACTGCACCCCAAAAAGATTGTGTTCACTGTACCCCCCAAAGATTGTGTTCACTGCACCCCAAAAAGATTGTGTTCACTGTACCCCCCAAAGATTGTGTTCACTGCACCCCACAAAGATTCTGTTCACTGTACCCCACAAAGATTGTGTTCACTGCACCCCAAAAAGATTGTGTTCACTGTACCCCCCCAAAGATTGTGTTCACTGCACCCCACAAAGATTCTGTTCACTGCACCCCACAAAGGATTTTGTTCACTGCACCCCAAAAAGATTGTGTTCACTGCACCCCAAAAAGGATTTTGATCACTGCACCCCAAAAAGGATGTTGTTCACTGCACCCCAAAAATGATTTTGTTCACTCCACCCCAAAAAGATTGTGTTCACTGCACCCCACAAAGATTGTGTTCACTGCACCCCAAAAAGATTGTGTTCACTGTACCCCCCAAAGATTGTGTTCACTGCACCCCACAAAGATTCTGTTCACTGTACCCCACAAAGATTGTGTTCACTGCACCCCAAAAAGATTGTGTTCACTGCACCCCAAAAAGGATGTTGTTCACTGCACCCCAAAAAGGATGTTGTTCACTCCACCCCAAAAAGATTGTGTTCACTGCACCCCACAAAGATTGTGTTCACTGCACCCCAAAAAGATTGTGTTCACTGCACCCCAAAAATGATTTTGTTCACTGCACCCCAAAAAGGATTTTGTTCACTGCACCCCAAAAAGGATGTTGTTCACTCCACCCCAAAAAGATTGTGTTCACTGCACCCCAAAAAGATTGTGTTCACTGCACCCCACAAAGGATTTTGTTCACTGCACCCCAAAAAGATTGTGTTCACTGCACCCCAAAAAGGATGTTGTTCACTGCACCCCAAAAAGGATTTTGTTCACTGCACCCCAAAAAGATTGTGTTCACTGCACCCCACAAAGGATTTTGTTCACTGCACCCCACACAGATTGTGTTCACTGCACACCAAAAAGGATTGTGTTCACTGCACCCCAAAAAGATTTTGTTCACTGCACCCCAAAAAGATTGTGTTCACTGCAGCCCAAAAAGATTGTGTTCACTGCAGCCCAAAAAGATTGTGTTCACTGCAGCCCAAAAAGATTGTGTTCACTGCAGCCCAAAAAGATTGTGTTCACTGCAGCTCACACACAGAAAAATGGATGTGGATCACTGACACCTGCCTATCTCCAATCCCACACCACACAGCAATATCGATTGTAGTTTGTAGAACACAGTTTCCCTAAAATTCAGCAGACTCTGTCCCTAACAGGATTGAGAAGAGATCGTAGATCAGGATTGAGTGCAGATTCACCCCACCCCCCACACAGCAATATCGATTGTAGTTTGTAGAAGACACTGACCCTATAATTCAGCAGACTCTATCCCTAAAATGCCTACAACTCGCCCTGCCTAAACACTCCGACCTGTCCCTCAATTCTATCCGGACACAAATGGTTTTTTCCTGCCTATCTTTCCCTAATCAGCAGCCAGCACATTGATGTGTGCTCTGTCCCTTAGCTAAGCAGCAGAATGACGCTGCTGCGGCGGCTGCCTCGAACTTATAAAGACTTGGTCACATGCTTCAGACGGCCAATCACAGCTTCTAAGACATTTGCAGGCATGGCTGGGATGGCTTAAGGCACACCAGTTAAACGATTGTTGATTGGCTGTTGAAAGCCCGCCATGAAAAGAGCGCCAAAGCATGCAAAACCCGGAAATAAAACGACCGAACACGGATTTTTACCCGAACATACAGTAAAGTGTCCGTGTCCGTGTTCGGGTAAAAAAAATCCAATTATTCGGTACGAACACGAATAATACAGTCCGTGTTCGCTCAACACTACTTGTCAGTCTAACATCAATAGTATGTAAAATTGGAGGGGATGATAAGTGACTATATCCAAGAATTTGCTCATGAAAACAGTATCATTAGTAGAAATCAGCATGGGTTTACAAAAGTTTGTTCTTGCCAAAACAATCTGTTAACATTCTATGAGGAAGTGAGCTGCCATCTAGATAAAGGTAGCCTTGTGGATGTGGTATATATGGATTTTACAAAAGCATTTGGTACAGACCCCCACTGATGTTTACTGGTTACAGGGGCGTGTCCAAAGGGTGGTAATAAATAACGTGTACTCAGACTGGTCTGGAGTGGTATTTAGTGTTCCCCAAGGTTCTGTTCTTGGACCAATTCGGTTCAATTTATTCATAAATGATATAGAGGTTGGTATAAATAGCTAAATTTCAGTGTTTGCTGGCGACACAAAGATAAGCAGGGCAATAACTTCACAGCACGATATAGAAATTTTACAAGAAGACCTGAATAAAATAATAGAGTGGGCAACTACATGGCAAATGAGGTTTAATATTGAAAAATGTAAAGTAATGCTCTTAGGGGCTAAAAATATAAACACAAGTTACTCACTACGAAGAGAACCTCTGGGGAATCCAGGATGGAGAAAGATCTGGGGGTCCTAGTTGATGACAGGCTGAGCAATAGCATGCAATGTCAAGCTGTAGCAAGCAGACTTTTAGCATGCATTAAAAAGGCAATTTACTTCAGAGATAAAACGATAAACCTGCCACTTTATAAAACTCTTTTTCGGCCACGTCTGGAGTATTCCGTCCAGCTCTGGTCAGCAGTCCTCAGGAGAGATGTGCAGGAACTGGAGAGAGTCCAGAGAAGGGCAGCAAAATAAATAGGGGACTGGAGGACCTCAATTATGAAATATACTACAAGCACTAACGTATTATCCCTGGAGAAGAAACGCTTGAGAGGAGATATGATAGCCATATACAAATATCTCAATGGTGATCCCAGCATAGGTAGTAAACTATTCAGTCTCAGGGAGTGTAAAAAGACATGAAGCCACTCAATGAGATTGGAGAAGTAGTTTAATCTTAAGCTGCGTAGGGGTTTTTCACTGTCAGGGCAATAAGGATGTGAAACTCCCTTCTACAATTGGTGGTGTCATTGATAGTTTTAAAGGACTCTTGGACGTGCATCTTAGTGAACACAATATACAGGGATATGGGAAATTATTATCGACATGAACACACATACATCAAGTACACAGGTTGGACTGGATGGACTAGTTTCTTTATTCAAACTTACCAACTATGAATGCCCTGATAAAAACATTTAATTCATCTGAACAATCTGATAACTTACCCATTGCAGTAAGTAATTACAAGTATTGCCAAGTTTTGCTGGTCCCTCTTAGTCTACTGTATAACATTGGTGCTTTTTCTGTATCATAAATATGTAGCATTATTTTCCAGCCAATGTGAACACTGATTCTACACTATAACTTGGCAGCTGACCATTACACATGTTGTCTGTAGCTTGAAACATGGTATGTGTTTCCTTCAACTGCTGCTCTATATTTTTAAAATGACTGCATTGAACTCAATACACACTTTTAAAAGGAAAAAAAAGTATTTACAGTATCTGTTTTTCTGATCCCCAGACTCAATCACTCACTGGATGAATGCAATTAGTAGATGTGCATTAATGACTTTAGAAGACTGACCACACATATAGAGCAGGCAATTATTTCCTTCCCTACAGATAAAATAACACCAACACTGGGCCATAAATCTGAAGACCACACAACAGTGAGTGGATAGTCTGCTGGTGACAAACCTCAGTGAAGGTAAGGAGCAATATAGATAAACAATTGTTTCTTGTTTATGTGTTACAAACAATCAGGTTGGATGAGCCACATGAAAAGTCATCCTGAGAATACACTACCCAATCATCTCTATTGCCATTACTGGTTTCACTATAAATGTGCAGGTAATTGTAAATGTGTTATAAGTGGAGCTGAGCAAAATTGCAAGTTTTCATTTTTCTGAAATCTTTGCATGAATGATGAGATTTCAGTCAAATTTTACCATTTTGAACTAATGCATTAGAGACAATTGGAAGGCAAAACAAGGTCGTTTTAAATGGTCCAATGGGCTTTAAGCAGCATCTGGGATTACAAAAGCTCCTTTTAACTATCCTTGACCTGTTCTTATATAACAATGGCACCACCTTTTTTTATCATATAAAGAGATTATTGGTCTCTGTTTGTCCTAATGGCCATTGTTACTGTGATGGTGATGTGGTGGTTAAAGTGGGGTGCACACTAGTAGAAAATCTGCAGAAAATTCCCGTCCAAGGTAAAATCGTCCGATTTTCGCTTAGTGTGTACACAACTTTTAGCAGCCGATGCCGACATTTTCAACAAAAAAAAAAACGGAGGGACAAACACCAAAATTTTTTTCGTCTGTCCCCAGACGACCGATTTTCGTTTAATGTGTATGCAGTACGTCTGTGAAAAATCGGATACGAAAGACCGCGCATGATCTGAAGTTGCTGCCAACCCTGAAGTCTAGGAACAAATGTGCCAAAAAAAAAGAAAAAACGGACGAGAAATTTCGTGAACATTTATGCACTGTCAACTAAAAACGGTAATGAACGATGAGAAGACAGAGAAAAATCGGAGGATATTTTGTCCGATTTTCGTCAAGTGTGTACGGCCCTTAAGATCCAACAGAATAAAGAGAAAATCTTCCAATGAAGATACCTGTTTTGTTGATAACTGTAAGTGGAGATTTATTTTCATTTGTAGAAATTTCTTGATGTGTCTTTGAGACAGGAATTTAAGAGAAATGTCCCCAGTGGGACACATATGTACAAAAAATGAAAAAACACAACAAAAAGGTTATAACAATTCCTCTCCCTAATGCGAACTAATAAAAAAAAAAAAAAAAAAAAAAGAAAAAGGTTTTGGCTTTATATACCCTTTAAGTGGACCATCTCCAGTTGATGTCCAATATTGACTTATTTCAACTTCATACATGGAAGATTCTTGAACTTGGTACATAATTTCTGTGCATAGAGACACACACCTCCTTGTCTTTCGTATGAAGGAGATGAAGATAACAAGGCAGGTGTCCAGACAGCAAGAATTTGAAATTGATGTCCCTTGTGTGTGCCCTTCCCAGCATGTCACACAAAGCTGTTTGTTAATGACTTATCAATCAGTATCTTATTTTGGAAGTTGAATAGTTGACTGACTTCAGTGATTTGAAGTGGTCATGGTGGTAGGAGTCAGAAACACTGCACATTCTCGCCTCCCTCCTTCGAGGCAGCCTCTGCCTACCGTTAGTTGGAAGCTGCTGTGGCCATGCCCCCGACCCGACTTCCTTTCTCCCCAGCAAAAAAAAAAATTGTCAGGGGGCAGTGGGCCGCTTTGCCTGCGGTTCTGGGCCGCATGCAGCCCCCGGGCCGCAGGTTGGACATGCCTGGTTTAAGGTGTTACGGCTTGGATTGCATATAAACTAAACTACTCATGCACTTCTAAGCAAAGAAAACGAATAAGTGTATTTTAAAATTAAAGATGAACGTCAATGTAATTATAAATCAGGTTATCATTCAAAATTGAATCTGTATGTTATCAAGGCCTGTGTAATAACATGTAGCATTATGGAGTATCATGTCTCCGTATAATATGTCTCAGTGTCATAGAATCATATAGAGTAGGCCTTCACATAGATTTAGATTTGTATAAAGTTACTTGTGTATACTGAAAAGCCCCCAAACCCAAGTGTGCATGTATGGGTATGCTTGATTTTTTTCCCCCCATTCTGAGTTCTGTCTCTCTGCATTTGAACACATGATAGCTGGCATCCCTATAGGCTGCAATGTAGGATGCCAGGGGAGGAAGGCTGGAGGTCATGGTGAAGGTATGTACGGATACCCTGTGGTACCTGTGTAGGTACTTGTGTAGGGCTGGAATTAGCTAAGCTTTGACTTCTCAGGTTCACCTAATAATAATGACCTGTTTTCCATTTATGCTGGAGTTCTCCCATACTAGTAAAATAATATTCAGGAAATGTGTCTTGTTTCTTTTCCATTAAATACACATTATGTTATACTACCTTCCCTCTAGGCACTGTGTAAGCTCCTATTCTATAACAAAGAGAGACATTTAGAAAGACTCAAAATGTGTGTTTATATGCACACTGAAGAGTTAGAGGTGCTTCCAATAAGTAATAACTAGCTTTACAGAGGAATGTATTTGTAATGTTTAAATATACAATCTTTAGTAATTATAGAGCAGGATCAGACTATAATCATTAATCTACAAAGACTTAGCTTCCTGTTTTCAGTATAGCGCTGCCCTTTATTTATTGTGCAAGTTTTGACAATACAAATATATGATGTCTTGCCACAGCCTGAAATCACGTTGGTCAAATCTCCAAAAGCTGTGATCAGGAAACATTAACCAAGGCATACCTGTACTGGTATAAACATTTAACCATGCAAGAAATAACTACATTCAGGTTTTCTGTTGGATCAATCTGGGAACCCCTAAACATGTAAAAAGCATGTGATTTTCAGGCTGTGGTACTTCAGGATCTTTGTCAATGGGCCTTTGTTTACTTCAAACAAGTTTTGCATTCCCATTCAAATCTATGTGAATGCAAACCCTGTTTGAAGCAGGTCTAATGCAGGTCAGGAAGTGCAGGTCAAGCACACCTATCAATGAATTCTGAATGATCTCAGAAGCATCTCGAACTGATGGCCAACTTCAACATCCACATAAGCCCAAAGCCTGCTGTCACGGGCCTTTAATATGCAAATACTAACTTTATATAGGAAGTGGTTCTTGGTCCCACCCCTTCCCATATTTTGTGCCTGAGATTGGTCAACAACGCAGTCTGTCACGTTAAAGGGCCAATCAAAAGGTCAGGGAGGTGTGTGTTAGTGTTTGGGGGAGGGCAAACCTGGTTCCTAATTGAAGTTTCTGTTTGGTAAATTTCCTAAATAGTTCCTATTTGTGCCTAGGGCTTCTGTCCCCCTTGTAGTAACTAATGTTACATGCACTGGCATATACTGTAACAACAATTGTATGCAGTTACAGGTTAGTTTTACAGAGATTGCTGGTTATACAGTAGACGTTCACCATTGTAACCAAAATGTTTGCTACGATTTTTTCTGGAAGAAATGTGTGCTGCTAATTTTGAAACTAAACTTTCCAGAAGAGGGAAAGGTTTAGACCTCCTAATTTGATGTTATTCTATTATAGGCAGCTTCAACATGTGATAAAAACACAAGGTGGGCCTGATACGTTGGTACAATCGCCCGCTCCAATATTCAACTACATGTCTGAGGTGGACTCCTATAAAGGATTTATATCTCAATGTTACTTAATGCTGTTAAACAATTTCTTACGGGAGCATCCCATGAGTGTGATATCTAAGTGGGAAAAAGACGTAGGAGCTTTGAGGAGGAGCAATGAGAGGAGGCTCTCCTGGCAGTCAAACAATGCTCCCTGAATGTGGCACAGTGCCTAACGCAGCTTTTTATACTCCTATGGGTTCACTACACACCAGTTAAACTGTTTCATATGGGCAGGAGGGAAGTCCCTACTTTTACTAGATGCAGCAGGGATCGGGGAGACTTGATCCACCTTATGTGGCGCTGTCCAAAGCAACTCAGATATTGGAAGGGTGTTTTTTCCACCATTAACCAGGTGTTTCAAGTACAAATAACAGAGAAACCAAAACAATGCTTATTGGGGATTCTGAGTGATCTCCCAATAGATGAAACTCCTTAACGGGCCATAGCACGTGCACTGTTCCAAGCCCGTAAGTTATTACTACGACACTGGATTTCTACCGACCCACCTACTCTGAAGGAATGGATGGCCCAAATGGGAGATACTATCTGCCTAGAACAATATATTTTTCAACACAGGGGCAGCTTTGAAAAATTTGATAAGCTATGGGCTCCCTTGTTAGACACACCAGGCCTTGCGCCTGTTGATCTTATCATAGACCGCCTGATAACTGGTAGGGGGTGATGAGGAATTGGATATGGTGGTACACCTGGACAATGAAGGAGTTAAAGGTACACATGATTTACTGAGCATCCTATTTTTTACAGTTAAGCTTTAACCACTTTACCACCGGAGGATTTTGCTGTCTTACGTCCAGGCCACTTTTTGCGATTCGGCGCTGTGCGACTTTAACTGACAATTGCGCTGTCGTGCGACGCCGTACCCAAATTAAATTTACGTCCTTTTTTTCCCACAAACAGAGCTTTCTTTTGGTGGTATTTGATCACCTGTGCAATTTTTACTTTTTGCACTATAAACAAAAAAAGAGCGTTTATTTTGAAAAAACAACAATATTTTAAACATTTTTTTATATGAAATTCCCCCCCAAAAAAATGTAAAAATCAAATTTTTTTAAAATTTTTGGCCAATTTGTTTTCTGTTACCTATGTTTGGTAAAAAAAAATCGCAATAAGCGTATTTTGATTGGTTTGCGCAAAAGTTATTGCGTTTACTAACTAAGGGAAAGATTTCTGTCATTTTTGGTGGTTTTTTTTTAATGCGTAATGGCGGCGATCTGCGTTTTTTTTTGCGGGACTGCGACATTGCGGCGGACAGATCGGACCCTTGACTGACATTTTTGACACTTTTGGGGGTACCAGTGACATTACTGCAGTAATCAGTGCTATATATATATGCAATGTTACTGTAAAAATGACACTGGCAGGGAAGGGGTTAATTTTATTGGAGAGGGAGGGGTTAATGTATGCCTAGTGCTTACTGACGTGTGTGGGGGGAGGTGACTGTGTGACACAAGGACAGATCGGATGTTCAGCTATGCTGAACACTCCGATCTGTCACTCCCTGTCACTTAGGAGATCCGCCCGCTCTGTTTACACAGGCGGGCGGATCTCCAAACTCGATTCCCTGACGATCGGGGAAGAGCGGCGGCGATCTCCGCCGCTCCTCCCCTGGCCCGACTCCCGCTGTGACTGAAAACAGCGGGATCGCGCCTCCGGCGGTGCGCGAGCGCCGCCTACAGGGGGAGGAGTCCAGCGACGTAGGTCTACGTCGCTGGACGGGATCGTGCCACATTGCCGCAGTAGCAGCAATGTGAGTGGTCCTAAAATGGTTAAGCTCATTACAAATTGACCGATGTAATATAACTGCTGAGTTGCATAAATGCCTATAAAACTGTACGTTATGCTGTAATGTATTTGATATGGACTTTGTAATGCTGGCACAATATGTTCAATAAAAAACTTTGAGAAAAAAAAAAAAACTTGCCAGAAGAGAAATATAGGGACTACCATTGCTGACCTCCATTCGGAAATACAGAGAGAGAGAGTGAGAGAGATTTAGGAGAGGTTTTTTTGGGCTGTATTTAGCAAAATGATTTGTACGATTTGTAGTGCTAGCTATATTGAGAAGGATGAGGAGACTGGGCCGTGGTCACTTCTGGGTTCATCTCTTGCTTTGTCAGTGTGAAACAAAATATATCATGGGTTATATCAGGATTTGTAACTTCACCGGAACAAATATATTACACAGGCATTGCCCATTGAAATGTAAGCCTAGTAAACACGGGTTGAATGTCGGGCGGCATCGGCCGATTCAATAGAAACCAGCTGACATTCGGCCAGTGTGTACTGAAGCCGGTCTGATAGAAGCTGGCCCTCAGGGCCATCTTACCGAATGGGCAGGCTGGGCAGTTGCCCGGGGGCCCCACTTACCTAAGGGGCCCCACCTGCCCAGCGACCCAGCCCAGCTAAGCTTAAGTCCCAATCCCACTACCAAACTTAGCAAGTGGCAAGGGCCTGTCGGCCCTGCGCTGTTGTCAGGCTACTTGGGCCATAGAGGGGGAACCCACAATTACAGGAATACCTGTCTGCCTCCACGGGAACAGGCACACACAGGACAGTCGGACCCAGATACTGAATTTGGAAGCTGTCATTAGCCTGGCACTGCTGTACCAATAAATATGACCTTATCGATAATTTGCATTTTTATTCTCGTGGGTGATTGTGTAGGCAGGGTCCCAGTGCACTGCATTGCCCGGGGCCCTTTAATGCTCTTAAGATGGCACTGCTGGCCCTTCGGCTGTCGAAGGGGCATGACTGAAAAAGGTCTGCCAATCGGCCAATGAGAGCGCTGACTGGAGCGTGTGAACAAAAAAAGTATTGTGTACCAGGCCTAAAGTTGTCAGATGCATTAAAATAGTTTGTCCCACAAATTTAGGTTGCAGTAACTGTTCCGTTGCTCAGGAACTAGGCAAGGTAAGTATACAGTATATTCAATTTATTCATTCAAGCATTACAGTTTATTTGGAGTACTGAATAATAATTGTTCTGTAATGAATAATAGTAAGTGTACTATCAAAATGCATAGCCGTGCCGTTCCTTCAGAGCCCAGTGCCGTGAACGGCGGCTCCGCGCGCATGTAATCGCGCCTCCGGCCAATCAGATGGCCGGAGGAAGCGAACAAGGAAGCAGGGCGGCCGGACATGTCGGCTGCCCTGACGTTGAGGGGGCGGCACTGCGAGGGCTTCGTTTTTTCTCCTTTTTTTTAGGGTTTACTTCCTCTTTAATAATCGATTTTGGGCCATCCGCTTGCTTTTGGTCACCTGAAAAAGAAATGGATAGTTATGATTTTTTTTGTTTACTTACCTTGTTATTGAAGAAAAAATATTCTCACCTTTCTTCCACTTCCGCCCTCTGCGGCCGCGGCCTGCGCCATCACTTCCTCTTTGCATTGATTCCTGGGAGCTGAACGTCATCGCTCCCAGAAATCAATGCACCTGCACCGGCCCCGCTCGTCACTTCCGGTGCGGCGCCTCATTCCCTGCTAAACAGCTTCTGGGCATGCCCAGAAGCTGTGGAGGGATGATGCGCCTGCACCGGAAGTGACGAGTGGGGCCGGTGCAGGCGCATTCTGGGAGAAGAGGACACGGAAGAGGACGCAGAAGAGGACGCGCTGGCTTTAGCTGCCCACATCCGAGATGGCAGCGCTGGAGAAGAAATTTTCAAGGTAAGTATTTCTTCTAAAAGGTAAGTGCGACCCGGGACAGTACAGAGGCTATACATTGTGGAATGTTTTAGCCCTGACTGTCCTGGGGGTATTTTTATTGGAAAAAAAATGTTGTGGCCGGAACTCCGCTTTAACCACTTGCCGACTGCCTAACGCCGATCTACGTCGGCAGTCAGCCCCTCACAGGCAAAGTGACGTAGGGCTACGTCACTAGCTTGTGAGGGTCTAGGGAGCGAGCGCGCGCCCCCGGAGGCGCGCTCCCGCTCCCACGTGGTCACGGACCCCCCCGCGCGTGTGACCAGCGGACCCGATGTCCGCCGGTCACTCGGCGATCGGCGGGGGAGAGGGAGAATGTCAGGCAGCTTGTGTAAACAAGCTGCCTGTCATTCTCCTCGCTGTAAAGACACTGATCAAACGGATCTAGTATGTAGATCCGTTGATCAGTGTCCTTACAGCTCAAGCCACAGCCAATCACAGTAGAAAGCACGCCCCTAGGGATACACACAGCCCCTCCCTCCCAAATAAAGTTAACCCCTTCACTACCAGTGTATTTTTACAGTAACAGTGCATATGTATAGCACTGATTACTGTAGAAATGTCACTGGTAACCCCAAAAGTGTCACAAATGTCAGTCAAGGGTCCGATCTGTCCGCCCAAATGTCGCAGTACCGCAAAAAAAATCGCAGATCGCCGCCATTACGCGTTAAAAAAAACAACAACAAAAATGACAAAAATCTTTCCCTTTGTTAGTAAACGCGATAACTTTTGCGCAAACCAATCAAAATACGCTTTTTGCGATTTTTTTTACCAAACATATGTAGCATAAAACAAATTGGCCGAAAATTTTAAAAAATTTTGATTTTTACTTTTTTTTTGGGGGGAATTTCATATAAAAAAATGTGAAAAATAGTTATTTTTGCAAAATTGACGCTCTTTTTTTGTTTATAGCGCGTGATCAAAAAATCGCACAGGTGATCAAATACCACCAAAAGAAAGCTCTGTTTGTGGGAAAAAAAGGACGTCAAATTAGTTTAGGTACAGCGTCGCACGACCGCGCAATTGTCCGTTAACGTCACGCAGTGCCGAATCGCAAAATACCCCCTGGTCAGGAAGGGGGTAAAATCTTCCGGGGCTTAAGTGGTTAAAGAGGTTGTAAACCTTCAAAAAACAAAATTATAAAAAATAAAAACCTGAAAGACAAAGGCATAATGAGTTAGTATGCATTTTATACTAGCTCATTATGAAATACTTACCTGAGAACGAAGCTCCCGCAGTGGTGCCAGCTCACTGCTGACACAGCCGACCTGTTCACCCATCTTCCTTCCGGGTTCGTGTCCTCTGGCTATTTGATTGACTGGAGCAGTGATTATGTCATTCACATACAAGGGCTCTGAAGGAATGGTGGGGGCAGTTGTTCCAGTGATGTCACTGGCTGCATGCAAAGTAAATATCCTCTAAACAGTGCAAGTTTAAGAGATATTTAAAGTACCTATAGATAAGCCTGATCATAGGCTTACCTATAGGTACAAGTTACAGAGGAAGCTTTACTTCCTCTTTAAACTGAGGAAGAAATTCGATTTTTAAAAAAATGTTTATTGGATGTGTTTTATATCAGAAAATAAAAAAATTTGTTTTTTTTTTTTTCAAAATTGTCACTCTTCTTTTGTTTATAGTGCAAAAAAAACCCCCCAAAAAAACCCGCAGAGGTGATCAAATACCACCAAAAGAACGCTCTATTTGTATGGAAAAATGGAGATCATATTTATTTGGGTACAGCGTGGCACAACTGCGCAATTGACGGTTAAAGTAACACAGTGCCGAATCACAAAAAATGGCCTGGTCATTAGGGGGTAAAAAGTGGAAATTCCAAGTAGCAGTCATTTACCTGTGGAGGAACAGAGAAGACATGATGAGAACGTGATAGAAACTGTGTTCAACTGCTTTACAACTAGTCAAAAAAAAAACTCCCTGTCTGGTACTTTGTCTGGTACTTTGTACTCTTTCTCTGAATTGTTCTTGTAAACAGTTGGTTAGAATTTTGCACATTATCAATAGAATAGATAATACAATATTTTCCATAAACCATTCTGGCTACAAAATGCTGAAATTGATAAATTCGGTGAATGCTATTTAGTTTCATTTACAAACAAAAATGTGTTCTCTGCCAGGAAAACTAACAATATCTGCTCCAGTGTGATCAAGAACAATTATCCTAGGATATGTTCAGCACTGGAAAAAATGACACGATTTATGTGGAATTTACATACTGTAAAGTGATCAGCATAGCTGGGGATTGATAACTGGCTTGTGTTACCAGATTGTGTTTTTCTATTATATAAATTTATTTTTAGTAACTCACATAAAGCATCATACAAGCTTTAATCCAATGGAATAATGTGAGAAAAGAGACAAAACAATGTTACATGTAACATAATGCTACACATGAGGTTTTGTCTGGCATGTTTCCTGTAGTTACACTATGTAACTTTTCACCAATAGAAGGATGAAGAAAACTGCAAAGCAATACAATAACATCTATATTTAGCATATTTTCAGTGTGAGATAAAGAGATTAATCTCCCACTATACAAGACTCTGGTCCGGCCACATCTTGAATATACCCTCCAGTTCTGGGCACCGGTCCTCAGAAATGATGTACTGGAACTGGAGAGAGTCCAGAGAAGGGCAACAAAGATAATTAGGGGCATGGAGAACATTAGCTATGAGGAAAGACTACAAGCATTGAACTTTTTCTCTCTGGAGAAGAGATGATTGAGAGGGGATATAATATCAATGTACAAATACTGTACTGGTGACCCTAGCATAGAGAACAAACTTTTCAGAGAAAGGGAATACAATAGGCACGTGGCCACTCACTAAAACCAGAAGAAAGGCGGTTTAACCTTAAACTACGTAAGGGGTTCTTTACTGTCAGAGCGGTAAGAATGTGGAATTCTCTTCCACAAGCAGTGGTATCAGCAGGGAGCATCGATAGTTTCAAAAAACTTTTAGATGGGCACCTTAAAGAGGAAGTAAACCCTCCTCGGGAAGTTGTACCTATAGGTAAGCCTATGATAAGGCTTACCTATAGGTACTGTAAATATCTCCTAAACATGTACCGTTTAGGAGATATTTACCTTTAATGCAGCCAGTGACGTCACTGGCGCATGCGCTCTGAAGGAACGGCTGATCGTGCCGTTCCTTCAGAGCCCCATGCCGTGACCGTCGGCTCCCGCGCGCGTGCGCGGGAGTGACGTCACCGCGGCTCCGGCCAATCAGATGGCCGGATGCCGCGATCCCGGAAGACGGGAGACTGAACATGTCGCTCGTCATACAGGTGAGTGAGCGGCACGGCGGGGGCTCGTTCTAAGGTAAGTATTTCATAATGAGCTAGTATGCGATGCATGCTAGCTCATTATGTGTTTCTCTTGCAGGTTGTAAAAAAAAAAAAAAAAATTAAACGAGTTTACAACCTCTTTAAAGACCACAACATACAGGGGTATACAATGTACGGTTAGCAGCAAACAAACACACACATCATAGGTTGAACTGGATGGACTGATGTCTTTTTTCAACCTCGCTAACTATGTAACTATGAAATATATACACACATATGCATTAGAGATCGACCGATTATCGGCAACACCGATATATCGGGGGCCGACATGCACTTTCCCCGATATATCGGAATCGGCCATTTGATTTACCGATGTTGCCGATATTTTCATGACGTCATTGCGTTTGTTGCGCCACGCGCCTCTGCGCACTGGACAGCTCTTAGGCCGCCTCCCTCTGCCTCCTACAGTGTCTTACCCGCCGCTGCCACACTGGAGTCTGCAAGCAGCACAGGCAGTCGGTCGGGAGAGTCGGGACAAGAAAAATTCTGCTACATCTAGTAAGTGCAGTGACCAACAGTCTGACACACGTTCTGTATTCTATCTGTTCTGTGATAAATTATAACAGTGACCAACAAACACTCTGACACATGTTCTGTATCTCTCTGTTCTGTTCTGTAACACAGCCGCCGCGGCCACTCACCCACCCACCACCCACAGCTGCCCGGTGCCAGCCAGCAACCCAGTCCCACACAGTCCAACCAGCCAGCCACAGGCCCTGCCTGAGTCCTCCTCCGCCCTGACTGTACCAGCACTCCAGCCACAGGCCCACCCAACACACAGGGTGCCAGCCAGCCACCCACCCACCACACGGTGCCTGCCAGCCAGACAGCCAACCACAACAGGGTGCCAGCCACCACAGGGTGCCAGCCAGCCACCACAGGGTGCAAGGCAGCCAGCAAGCCACCACAGGGTGCAAGCCAGCCATTTTGTGTAAGCCTAAATTAGTGTCTGACTCTGACTGACTCTTTCTTGTTTCAATGGAGATGGATGGAAAAAGAAAAATTAGGATCCCACCCTGGGGAGTACATTAAAGAAAAGTTTCTAGGCATGCTAGAAGAATGGGGAATCAGCAAAAACCGAGTGATGCTTGTGCTTCGAGACAGTGGAGCGAACATGGATAAAGGTATGAGACTTGCTGAAGTGTCAGACCTCAGTTGCATGGCACACACCCTCCCACTGGTGGTAAATGATGGTCTGTCACACCAGAAAGCTTTGCTGGACATTATTACCATGCTGAAGAAGTGTGCAGGCCATTTCCACCATTCTGTTCTTGCCAAGCAGTGACTGGAGTGCATTCAGGAAGACCTTGGCCTACCCAAAAACAACCTGATACAGGCTGTTCCAACACGATGGAACTCAACGCTACACATGTTACAGAGGATCCTGGAGCAGAAGCGAGCTCTCACTATATATTCTGGTGAATATGGACTTGGAGGACATTCTTGCCCTACTGCAGATCAGTGGGAGATAGTAGGCAACATTATAGAGACGCTCCTACCCATTGAGGAAGTGACACTGGAGGTAAGTCATTCCTCTGTAATCCCATGTGTGAAAGTCCTGAAGATGCTTCTTCAACAGAATGAAGGACTCAACACACGTGGCATCAAAGCATGTAGGCAGGCCATAAGGGACAGCCTCGCCAAACGGTTTGAGAAGCATGAGGAGAATAAAACTGTTGTGCTTGCATGTCTTTTGGATCCTCGATACAAGAACCATCCTTTCTCCTCTGATGATGTACTGGCCAAGGCAAAGCAATGGCTGACAGAAGATATTCAACAGAAGGTGCAGGAGGTTCCTCTTGACGAAAAGAAAAGTCAAGGACAAGAAGAGAAGGTTTCGGATGTGGAAGAGCAGGATGCAGGAGAAAAATGTCCCAAAAGACAACGGACAGAAGAGAAAATTCATCGTGATCAAATAGATGCAATGTTCAGCGTTTTATTGGGGCCTCATGCAGAGGATTCATCAGAAACCGGAATAATGAGTCTGGATGATGAACTTCATCTCTATTTGAAGGAACCAGTAGTTGAAAGAAGAAGCGATCCTCTTCAGTGGTGGAAAGAAAATGAGGCACGCTACAAAACACTTGCTTCTCACGCTAGAAGATACCTTTCTGCTCCTCCTTCCTCAGTACCAAGTGAGCGTGTTTTTAGTGAAGTGGCAGCAATTTATGGAAAGAAAAGAAGCCGTTTAACTAGTGAACATGCTGAAATATTATGCTTTCTGCACTATGATATTGTTCTACTTAACTGGTAGTATTGATTTGAAAGTGTAGCTAGTCTATAGTGTAGTGTCTGTCCACCAGTCCACTGAGCCTGTCCAATCCACTTTCTAGCTTGTGTCTATCTATTTTTTTCTAACAGTTTTGCACTGACTGTGCTGCGCTGCAGTCAGTGCAAAAGTGATAGAAAAAAAAATAGACATAGACAGTGGATTGGAGTCAGTGCCAGTGGACTACTGCTGCAGTCGAACGCCACTCACTGCTGCAATAATTTTAAATCACTACTGCAGTAGTGCAGTAGTGATTTAAAATGATTCCAATGAGTGAGTGCCCTACTGCAGCGGTAGTACACAGTCCAATCCACTGTGTAGTTGTTGCCTTGCTTTTCTTCTAACAGTATTGCACTGACTGCAGTAGTTGCAGTGAGTGCCATACTGCAGTGCAGATAGTCCTCCACTGACTCAGAGTCCAGTCCAGTCCAATCCACTGTGATGTGTAGATGTTGCCTTGCTCTTTTTATAGCAGTTGTGCAGTGTGTATGTGTATTTTATTGTGTAGCTGTTGTTGCCTAGTTTTTTTCCTAGCAGTTTTGCGCTTACTGCACTGCAGTAGTGAATTTAAATTTTTATATTGCAGTGAGTGAGTTCACTACTGCAGCACTTTATTATACATAATGCACAATCAGATGATATGAAATGCTAATGTCCAACTCCTTGCAATTGAAGTTTTCCTATCAGTTTTTATGCAGTTAAGGTGTGAGGAATGAGCACTTAATGTGAAAAATGTTAATAAATAAAGATTAACATGTTTGTTAAGAGATTTGTGTCGAAATTTGTGTTTTTTCTGGGTAATTTTTACATGTGTGAAAATATCGGCCAATATCGGCTGATACCGATATGCGATCGGCAAAATATTGGTATCGGTATCGGCAACGAAAAAACGATATTGGTCGATCACTAATATGCATACGCATAGGCTGTGAAAAGTATTTGCCCCTTTCCTGATTTTTTATTTTTTTTGTTTGCATATTTGTCACACTTAAATGATTCAGCTCATCAAACACATTTTAATATTACACAAAGATAACCTGAGTAAATACAAAATGCAGTTTTTAAAAGATGATTTCATCATTAAATGAATACAGCTGTCCAAACCTGCCTGACCCTATGTGAAAAAGCAATTGCTCCGTAAACCTAATAAATGGTTGTGCCACCCTTGGAGGCAACAACTGCAATCAAGTGTTTGCGATAGCTGGCAATGAATCTTTCAGATCGCTGTGGAGGAATTTTGTCCCACTCTTCTTTGCAGAATTGTTTTAATTCAGCCACATTGGAGGCTTTACCAGCATGAATGGCCTCTTTAAGGTCTTGCCACAGCAGCTCAATCGGTTTTAAGTCTGGACATTGACTAGGCCACTCCAAAACCTTCATTGTGTTTTTTTTAGCCATTTAAAGGTGGGCTTGCTGGTGTGTTTCAAATCATTGTTCTGCTGCATAACACAAGTGCGCTTGAGTTTACGAACTGATGACTTTCATGACTTTCCTTTTAGAGCAGAATTCATGGTTCCATAAATTATGGCAAATCGTCCAGGTCCTATAGCTGTAAAGCAGCCCCAGACCATCACACTACCACCACCATGTTTGACTGTTGGTATGATGTTATTTTTATGAAATGCTGTGTTCGTTTTACGCCAGATGTAACGGGACACACACCTTCCAAAAAGTTCAACTTTTGTTTTGTGAGGCCACAGAATATTTGCCCAAAAGTCTTGAGGAAAACCAAGACGTTTTTTGGCTTATATGAAACAAGCCTTTGTGTTCTTTTTGGTCAGAAGTAGCTTTCGCCTTGGAACTCTCCCATGGATGCCATTTTTGCCTAGTCTTTTCTTATTGTTGAATCATCAGCATTGACCTTAACTGAGGCAAGTGAAGTGAGGCCCTGCAGAAATTTTAGATTAGATTAGAATTGTGTCGATGTCCCAATATTTATGGACCTGACTGTATTTATGTGCCCATCCACACTAGGGCACACTATGCTGCATTGAGATGTGTGGAGCCCATTCATTTTTGGAAGGGTGCTAAGCACCTCAACACATGAATTTTTAGCGCAAGGAGATTTTTTGCAGTACAGAACACTGCATTACACATCATGCATTGTGGTGTCCTGCAGTGTAATGTGCACAGGTGCATTGTGAAGGTTTGTTGGGGTGGCATTTAAAATAAAAGGCACTGCAACACAGCAATGCATGAAGCGTCTGTTACTATGTGTTATGGTAACACCATAGGGACCATCATTTTAGTAATTCACTGCACTCAGTCAGTGATGAAGTGTTTATTACTTTGTTAAGATGTTATGGTTTGTTTAATGACATTTAAATAGAAGATAATGTCTCATCTTCTCCTTTTCTAGTAATTGCAGTAAACTGTCAGCATCATAACTATTAGAATTTATGAGATATGACTCGCCCTTTGTGGTTGCTGAGGCTAATAGTATATTGTGATGTTATAGTTTGTTTCTAGGACAACAAGTGTTATGTTGCCGGAAATATGTTAGGCGGACACATTACAAACTCCATGGCGCCTCTTAAATGTTGCCAATGTTAAATGTTTAATGTGCTAAATGGGCATGACAATGAACAAAGTATTTATTCTGAGTATGTAATGGAACAAAGAATGAACACCTGAAAGTACTGCTGACTTGTCTGTATTGTGTAATGCTCCTGCTTATATGTATTAACAAGCATGTACATGATAACGGCAGGGTGAGATATTACAGGAGTCTTATAAAGTCTTATGTTGTATTATGTAACCTAAAGTTGTCACATGATGGCTTTAAATTATTAGCCGTATTGTCAAAATGTACCTATCATATCTGACAGGTATTAAAGATGACATAGAATGATGAAGGCAATCATAAAGAAGTGCCTACACTTACCTTTTTCCATCTTTCAGATGCAACAATACCCAGAGCAGTAATATAGCAATACCAGTTTTCATCTCTATTGTTGGAATATTGCAATGTGCTCCCTGAAGTCTACTGAACACTGAGACACAGCACATGATACTGAAAAATACAGTGGTTATGCCTGAGTATAGTAGGGGGGGGGGGGGGGGGTATTCAATAAAGTCCTTTGTCACTTTTCTGGTTCAAAAAAGCCAGATTCAAAAAGCCCTGCTGCCAGATTCAGTAGGTTTACCAATACATGCAGCAAATTCAGGTACATTTTCAATAGTGGCACTTTTACAAAGTGGAGCTGGGCTACATTGAAATTCGAAAATAATTATCTCCAGATAGTAGATATCAAAACTGGAGGTAATTGGGATAAACCCAAACTTGGCATACAGAGACAGGTAGAGTGCCTGTCTCTGTACACTGTGTAGCAGGGTGTCTGCTGCTGCTACCTCCTCCCCTCCCCAACTGTCATAGGTTGTTAAAGTGATTGTAATTTTTTTTTAAATAATTTAATTATTTTTTTTAATAGCAAACATTTTTTGCACAGAGTGGCCCGGATCCTCCTCTTCTTGTGTCCCTCTTTTGTGCTCCGGGCCCCTCCCTCCCATGGGGCACCCGAGCCGGGTCACAGCTCCCTGTGTCCATTTAGACACGGAGCCGTGACCCGCCCCACCCCCTTTTCTTTCCTGATTGGCTGAATGAATTTGATTGACAGCAGCAGGAGCCAATCACGCCACACTGCTGTCTAAGCCAATGAGGAGGGGAGTCCTGAGCAGCTGAGACACTCCTGCAACATGAAAGCAAAGATGGGCTCAGATAAGTATTAGGGGGGCTGAAGGGGTCTGCTGCACACAGAAGTTTTTTTTCTTAATGCATAGAATGCATTAAGATAAAAAAAAAAAAAAACTTCTGCCTTTACAACTCCTTTAAGGAGCTGTTGGCCTCACAGCCAACATGCCCTTAAGCCTGTACACACGATCAGAAAATTGTACAAAAAATACCGCTTTCAAGAGTGCATCCGATATTATGTGATTGGACTAGCACAAAATTATTTTTCGTATGGTACCAGATTGGAAGATTTTCATTTAATCAGTACAGTTGTCATTTGAAAATACTTTGTACAATACAAATACACTACAACACATTACATCACTTCTGAATTTTTATTCTGTTGTACGAGAATTTTGGTAACTTTAGTAAACTTTTAATTTTCGATATGAGATTAGCATGCAAAAATCTCATTGTGTGTACCAGGCATTAGAAACCAGTAATATTGACAGTGGGTGGAACCTGATGGGAAAGCTGAGGGACTATTTCCCCATCAGGTCGGCTCTCTCCTTGTGATAGTCTGCAGGAAGTGGATGGATTCTATAGCTAATAGCAGGGTGTATATTGGCTAAGGAATCTTTCCACTGCCTCCTGCCAATCACAAGGGGAGTGTACCTGATGGGGAAATAGTGTCTTTGAATCCCCATCAGGCTCCGTCCACCTAGCTACAAAACTCCTCGGCCGCTGAGCTGTATATTTGACAGGTGCTGCTGCGGTGGAGGAAGTTCAGCTGCACTAAAAATGGAGTGTCAGCATGGATCTTCTAGCCCCAGTGAGTCATTGAACATCATGCTTGATCCAAATGTATGTACCTGTTTACAACAGCTACATTACATGTTTTTTGCTTGCGTCAACATTTGTCATGTGGAAGCACCACCGAATTCTATAGAATATGGCAGACACTATGTATGAATTTCACCAAGTGTATCTAGGTTTGGTGACTGGAGAATAAAGGCATGTGTAGTCACAATTTGGTGCCAGCTCTGAACTTGTGTCTGATTTAACGGAAAACTACTAACATATACTTACCCAAATTTACCATCCATGTCACCGGGACAGTGCCGACAGCTACCAATAAAATGGAAAATTCCTAACATGTACCTACGGAAATTATTGGTGCTATTGTAGTGATATTGTGAGAAAAGTAGGTTTACTAAAAACTCAACTCCAGCCAAAGCTTAACGACAGGTTAGAACTTCTGCCAAGTTTCAAATGCTGTCTATGATCTAGTTGGGAAGATTTCCCCTGACTCACTGTTCTGTCTCAAATCTGTCTTCTGAATAGATATAGGAATAGGAATCTGCATAATGGGGACACAGACTGAAGTAAAATCCTGACAAAGGATCTAAACCAGGGATAGGCACAGACCAAGGCTGTGATGGACATTTTCCAAAGTACAGACCTTAGTGAAGGACACCAAGGTACATTGCAAATTAAAACCATCAAAAACAACTCTGTCTACTCTCTGGCCTAGTTCTACAAGTGGATAAGTAAAGTTCATAAGCAGAGGTGAAAACAGTAGAGCAGAAGTATCCGTCACCAACTTCTGTGCAGATGAACACTGTAACCCAAGGTTAGTAGTATAAGTATTTCAAACTGCTTTCCAGAAAGTAAAAGATAAAACGCCTGACAACAAATCCTCGTCGTTAGACCAGGATCACTTCATACAGGGCAACAAAGCTGAACGTCCATATGTTTGCTCAACAATGAGGGAGACAAGCTGATCGAGATCCAGCATAAGAAGAGAAAATAAAACTCATGGTGTAGTATTGATAAAATGAAGAAGGATCATATATTTAGAGTAAATATTGTAGAATTTAGTAAAACCGTCACCAAATACCAGTGCAAGGATCACTCAGCACCACAGTGAGTCTATCTAACTGCTTACCAGACAGACAAAGTTTAGGGCAACCTAACAATGGACTCCTGGCAGGCTGGGTCTCCTCACATGGGATCAATTTGACTCATAGATGCAGGCATAACAGGTAGATCCAAACAAATCCATCCATCAAAAGTAGCCAGCAGATACCCAAAAAATAAATAGCCTTATAGCGCAGTATGTTGATAACAGCATATGAAGATTTAAAGCAGTGTACACAATCCAAATCGAATTACGCAGTTCTCAGCGTGTTTATGCTTGTGTGGGAAGGTCACCAGACGCGTTTCGGCCAATCAGCCGTCGTCTATCTTTTACTTTCCGGTAAGCAGTTTGAAATACTCACCTTGGGTTATGGTGTTCATCTGCACAGGAGTTGGTGATGGATCCTTCTGCTCTACTGTTTTAAGCGCTGCTTATGAACTTTATTTATCCATTTATAATATTGTCAATATTTTATCAAGCCAGCAGCTTCTTTTATGTTTACATATATTTAATTCATTTTAAGCGCGGATTTTTCTAATTTGATTTCTAGTTCTACAAGTACAAATAAGTTTAACATAACATTTATAGATCCCCTTTAGAGCAGGGTCCCCACAGATCCCCCTTTACAGCATGGCAGATCCCACTTTAGTGTCAACTTTTCACCTATATTCCCCGTGCTATCAGGTTTTCCTGCACCACCAAGTACTCCAGGCACTCCCTGCGAAAAATATATATATTTAGCCAACATTATCCCCCTTAGACCAGGCCAGGGTCCCCATAGATCCCCCTTTAGAGCAGGATAAGGTCCCCATAAATCCCCCTTTAGAGCAGGGTCCCCATAAATCCCCCTTTAGAGCAGGGTCCCCATCGATCCCCCTTTAGAGCAGACCAGGGTCCCCATAGATCCCCCTTTAGAGCAGGCCCGGGTCCCCATAGATCCCCCTTTAGAGCAGGGTCCCCATAGATCCACCTTTACAGCAGGGTCCCCATAGTTTCCCCTTTAGAGCAGGCCAGGGTCCCCCAAAGATCCTCCCTGATTTGGTGGTGCATCTATAACCATCTACCCAGAGGTGGCTTTGAAAAAATTGTCTTCTTGCTTACAGTCAAACCCACTCACAGCATTTCATTGTTACATAAGGTGCTCCTAGTGGCTGTTCATGCTAAACCCCCAGCCTACTTGGAACAGGACTAGTCTCACAGTCTCTCACACTTACAAACTCACATTTCTGAGAGAATGTTTAACTCCTAGCTCAGTGATGCATAGATTTGGATACCTAAGTAGGTGGGATACCAAGATTTCTCCACCACTGTGCTGAAGATGCACCCTGTCCTGGGCACCCTTTCCTCCATTTGGTGGCAATGGTCACTAATTAAACCAAAAGCTGGCCATGCGCTGATCGATATCCACTCAGTGGGTGCTGAGTGAATAAAGAAATCAGTTACATTTTTTCATGCAGTCTGCAGGCTGAACAAAAAAAAAATCTATAAGTACTGTATATGGCCAGCTTTACTGAGACCAAATGTCTAACCTAATAGCAGAAATTACCATCTTACCCCCCCCCCCCCCCAATAAAGCTTCTAAACCAGGATCAGTAGCAAAATATGGATACTGTATGGATAAACTATATTTTAAATTATGATTCTATGAGTCCTCCAGGCTCCAGAACCTTCCAGTACTTTCTTGCTTCCTCCTCCTTGGCTCAGTCGCTGCACTGACACTCACTCACTCCCTCCCTCCACAGCATAGACTGCACTGACTCCACGCTTCCTCCTCGGCTGCCTGTTCTCCTGCGCTGGGCTGCTGCTGCAAGCTTGCACTGACACTTCCAGTCCCAGTAACCAGTCCCTCTAACAGATATCACTCGGCAGCACAGGAGAAGATTCCACCCCACTTAATAGAGGGTGCGGCACCGGCCGGATCTACACTACAGGGGGAAGCTGAGCCATCGCATCGGACATCAGACTGAAGTACAAAAAAGTCAGTGGCAGCCGCGGAGGACACCGCAAGGACTGCTCACGGACACCTTGCCGAACACTGTTCTAAACCCCACCTTCACTCTATTTGAAATGAGTTTATACTGTTGTCTCTGTCCCTGTATAGACAGGAATTTGGGACATTTTCCCTCACTTTCTGTTCTGTCTGACACCCATCAAATAGACAAGAAGTAGGGAGAAATATCCTAAACTGGGGTGTGCACAGCAGTAATAATTTAACAGAGGATCTAAACATTTCCCATTCAACCCAAAACAAAAAGTTTTAGTTGGTGTTGGGTTTTTAGGACTGGTTCACACTATCGCAGGTCTATGGGCCGCGTTTGCATGGGCATGGCAGCCCATTCATTTTAGTTGGCTGCTTTGCCTGCGTTTCATTCAGCAAAAGGGTTCCTGCACCATTTTCAAAGCATAGTGGTCGGGAAATCCCATGGTGCTTTTCCACTATGTGATTTCCTGGCAATTCCCATACCTGCTAACCCCCTGTGTTTTTAGATGCATGGGGTGCCATTAAGAATGAATGGCAGGCCTACGTGTTTTGAAACAGGAGTGCATTTTGGCTGCGGGTGTGGGAGGAGGTGCAATTCCTGTATCCGCAATAGTGTGAACCGGGCCTTAAATCATGCAGCTGCTTACACAAATCTAGTAATGAATGGGATATTTATGTTATGGGCAGATGCTTGTTTGCTGAATCGCCATAGACAAAGACAAGACATTTCTTTATTATTTCATATTCTCCTTTTGTCTGAAAACTTGTATCATGTGAACTTTTGATTCTAGTGGAAGGGACGTCTAATTCCTGCCTTGTCCCAGTGTGGTCACCAGTATGTAGATCCACCCTCTAGACAAATGTTTGATTGCTTTGTCAGTTTTGGCTCGTGCACAACTACTTAATAGAGTTAGCAGAAGTGGTGCTCTGTGGCTAAGCTTGGCACTGGTGACCATGACAGATCATACCACACTCGGAAAGCGTACATAATATCTGCCATCAGGACATAGAAATACATAGATTTGTAAGATGACGGTTTTGCATAGTCCTTTTTTCATGAACGTGGCTCAGGCAGACATACATATACAATATCATTACTGCAAAATTAGGTAAAAATGTAGCTCCAACTGAACTGCAAACAGGTCATCCAATTTATAATGCATTTTTTTTTAAAGTAAACCAATTAAGAGAGAAATAAGGAGTCAGCTATTGCTGATCTTCTTTAAAGCGGTTGTAAACTGCGGATGTTAAAAAAAAAAAAAAACACCTGCAAGGCAATGGCATACCTACTTTAGAATGTGCTGTACTGACACAGCTGATAAGGCTAACGTGTTTCCCCTGTTTTTCTTCTGGGTTTCCCCGGAATGTGTTTGGCCGAAACCGCAATGACGTCACTCACATGTGCGCAGGAGCCCCTCGGTTATGAAGCTCTAATGTTCCGGTAAAGTATGCTGGACCTTCAGAGTGCATTCATCAGTGATGTCACTGGCTGCATTCAGGGTGAATATGATATTCATTTTACCTACAGGTAAGCCTTTTTATAGACTTACTTGTAGTTAAAAATGACCAGGCAGGGTTTAGGGTTTACTACAGCTTTAAGAGACATCAAGTTACCAACCTGGCTCTGCTGTCTGGTAGGGTTGTGTATATCTCAGGGCTGAAAGGGCACAAATAGACACCCTTTGGCAGTTACAACAGCTCCCATATATGTGTTACAGCAGCATTTATTTTATCTGTTTGCCTAGAGCAGTGGTCCTCAACTCCGGTCCTCAGGGCCCACTAACAGGCCAGATTTTAAGTATTACCTTGGGAAGATGCAGACTAGAATACTGCAATCACTGATCAGCAAATGAGATCACCTGTGATGTAATTTAGTTATTTTGCAAACCTGGCCTGTTATGGGCCCCAAGGACCGGAGTTGAGGACCACTGGCCTAGAGTTTGGCTTTAAAGAGATCCTGGCAAGTCTCCATAACAAGTCAAAAGTTCTCAGCATGAAAAGATGTAGTATGCTTACCTCCCTGGCAGTCTATATCTTCTATCTACTATGTATTGCTTATGCTATATACAGCACCCTGCCTGCCCTTCCCATCAGCCATGATCTGCATGAATTGCTTGGAGAAGCACAGAGATGCAGTAATGATATTTACATTGCCATATAATGAGATGGTTTTATTTTGATTAGCACGCTGATGGGGGGTGAGGGGTGAAGGAGGGACCTGGAAAAGTAAAGAATAAAAAAATAAGCAGGTAAAACTTCATCTTTAATTTATCCTAAGACTTGGGATCCACTTCCGGCAGGATTAGATGATGTTCTAATGTCTATAGAAGACCTCTAATCTCGCCAAAATCAGTCAAGTTAGAAAACCTTTTCTTACAGCTAGTAATCTCTCCCAAAATAAGTTGCCAGTGTGACTCTTCTCCTTTCCCGTCTCCTCTCCAGAACATTCAGCTAATAGCATACACAGGAGGATCAGCTCTCAACCATCTGGACTGTCAAAACTGATGCTTGGGCTGGAGGAACATTACATTCCACAGATCATCTATCCAACAGAAAAAGGCCGACCACTCAGTATAATCCAAAAAATGTACATGCTCTATTGGCTCCATGATAAGATCCAGTGGAAGGGCAGGCTTACGCGTTTTGGCTAGAAAGCCTTAGTCATAGCACCGTATTCAGCTAATAGCACTTTAAGGCCTCATTCAAACATGTGGCCAGGGCGTGACAATCTAAATGCTGACATGCAGCTACTCACAGCTGTAAACATGCCATGAGCACATTGTTGTGTTTTGTGGCCGTAGTAAAAGTTAGCATGCCGCCTTTGGCCGGCGTTACCGCTGTTACGTGAGACTAATGCAAGCCTATGGGGCTGCGCCGAAACCCAATGCACACAATTAGTGCAGTAGTGGAGCATATAAAGCGTTAAATCAGGCAGGGAACATATCACCGCCTCACTGCCTTTCTAATGCCCTTCGAAAAGTGATCCAACACGGTTTTCTTTTCAGAAGGCACTGTACATTCGAATGAGCCCAGGAGTGCCAAAAGGAGATCAGACTATAAACCTGTGCAACTATCCCTAGACATTCCTAGGAAGGCAAACTCAATTGTGTTTTCTTTCACTTTGGACGAAGAGGAAGAGAAATGTAAAATATTTATATTTAGAATTATTTTAGCTACTGATAATCGTGTTTATCTATATTTTGTCAACTTTACTCAACCATCTCATTTACATTGCAGAATTATCGTGACATTCCATCAACATTCTTGTCAGAGCAAGTCATGTGAGATAGAAAGTAACAAGGCACGTAACAAGACAGAGGACTGCATACAGGGGGTGGAGGTTCTCATCGGGGTCCTCAGACATGGTTTGGGGGTTAGTACAGATTGTGTCCTCTGCTTGTGTCAGTAGGGTGCAGATTAGATTTCTGTGGACATACTGTATTTGTGGTTATGTAAGTACCAGTGGCATAATAATAAAACCATAGCAGCCCACTCAACTCTTTTGGAGCCTGGAGGTCAAAGGATGCCTCATTGGGCCTCATTCTTATGGGTGCTGCTGATGCTCATACAGCATGAATGAGGGTTTTCATTATGTGCCTGGGGCCGCATGCAGGAAACCTATGTTAGTTAGTGGAGGGGCTATAGGGATACACCCACACATCTGAGTTTGACAGGCATGCAGCTCCATAGGTACACTATGTGCGTTTGGGGACACGCACCCCCCTCTGCACGCTTTTCAAATATTGCAATGATCTTAGTGTGCGTTCAGCTGCAA
This sequence comes from Pelophylax lessonae, assembly GCF_965119305.1. NCBI lineage: Eukaryota > Metazoa > Chordata > Amphibia > Anura > Ranidae > Pelophylax > Pelophylax lessonae. Next base: position 171,566,413 of record NC_138774.1, on the reverse strand, counting down.
TCACCACAAAAAAAAAAAACTAATGTGGCCACCACATTCAGCGATTGGTAAATTGAAATATATTACAGTTTTGATATGGTGGGATATATTGATGCAGCTTATGGGCGGATGACGCCAGGGCTGGTCTCTCGCTGATCTGGGTGGACATTATATGACGTCTTCCCGCATCGCAGGGCCACACAGTGCCTCAATCTTTCACTGGCTGCGTCCATCAGACACAGCCCATGACTGATCAATGTACCGACCAGCTGTAACCAATCATAGCAGGTCACATGACAGTTGTAAACAATGGGTGGCTTCCTTTCAAGCCAACCATTGTATGCAATTTTGTTGCTAGCTGTGATTGGTCCTAGAGATCACATGGTATATACTGGGCCAATCACAGCCCATCTGTGCCATATGATCAGCTGTGGCCAATCACAGCTAATCACAACTAAACAAACTAAATAAATCGATTTCATTCATTAAAATGCTTGCATCTAGCAATTAAATTTCTTTGCTATATGCAATCATAATGTGTAAAAAAAAAAAAAAAAAATGCTGATCACTTCAACAGAAGTTACATTATATAAAGGTAACATTTTATTGCTCTGGTCAAAGTTTGTTAAAAAAAAATACATAAATTAAAAAAAAAAAAAAAAATATATATATATATATATATATATATATATATATATATATATATATATATATATATATATATATATATAATAAAAAAAAAAGTTATTTTGTTTTAATTTTTTCTTCTTTTTCAGTACTGTAACCAGTCAGTGTTCCTGATCACTGCCACACCTGGTATATGATGATGCTGTATTGCACTGGTTACAGTATGTTAAAAAAAAATGAGAACTTCAAAGAAAAACTCTTATTATTTTTTTTTTTTTCTGATGTGCCTTAACAATGTTTATTCTGCAACCTCTTCTTAAATAAAGAAAGAAAAAAAAAACCTCTTATTAAATACCTTGGACTGTCTACATTCCAAAAAGGGGTCATTTGGGGGATATTTGTACTGTCCTGACATTTTGGGGCCTCAAGAAATGAGATAGGTCACCAGTACATCAGGATTGATCAGTTTTCATATATATATATATATATATATATATATATATATATATATATATATATATATATATATATATACCATAGTTTTTAGACTATAACTTCCCTACAGACTAAATAATATACACTGATTTGGGTTATTTTCACCAAAGAAATCCACCAGAATACATTTTGGCCTAAATTAATGAAGAAAGATTATTTATTTGCAAAATTTTATAAGAAAAATATTTTTTTCTTCAAAATTTTCAGTATTATTCATTTATTTAGCAAAAAAAAAAAAAAACTCAGTGGTGATTAAATAAAACCACAAGAAATCTCTATTTGTGTGAACAAAATGATAAAAATTGAGTTTGAGTGACCGCACAATTGTCATTCAAAGTGTGACAGCAATAAAAGGTAGAAATTGGCCTGGGCAGGAAGGGGGTAAAAGGGCCCAGTATTGAAGTGGTTAAAAAAAAAAAAAAGCATCTGACTATGCACACCCTTTCTGCCCAGCTGCTCTATTCACAGAAGCCATAATACAGCTTCTATGAATGGAGGAGGTGGGTATAAAGGGCAGGCACAGCACTCTTGATGAGAGCCTATAGCTCAGCTCTAATAACCTTTGCTACACCAGAGGATTTAAACCACTTGCCTTGTGCCCACAGTACATTTACTGTGAGTGGGCGGAAGCTGCAGACACTGTGACATGCAAATCTTTCGCAGCACACATGCACACTAGTGCGCCCCAGTGCAATCCTATGTTGTGATTGAACCAGTTATCACATGGCACCTAGCACCCTGTACCATGTGATTAGCTGTAGTCAATCACCGATCACAATAGTAAGTAAGCTGTCATTAATGAAAGCCATTAATGACAGTTAAAACTCTTGCTTATAACAGTGTGTAAATAAACAAATTATTTATAGCTATGGTGACACTGAACTACTCTGATTGATGATAGTATGTAAAACAAAAAAATATATATATATCTTAAAAAAGAAAAAAAAAAGTTTTAAGCATTGAATAAAAAATAATAATTATTATTATTATTATTTTTTAACATATTGCCGCTAGTCAGTATCCCTGATCACCGCCACACCAGTCATATGATAATGCTGTACTGCACAGGTGACCATAGGTAAAACAAATAAAAAATGTGTAAAAATATACAGTATTTACCAAAGTTTGTAGATGCTATAACTTTCACACAGACTAAATAATATACATATATACTTATTTGGGTTATTTTTACCAAAGAAATGCAGCAGAATACATTTTGGTCTAAATGTATAAAGAAAGATTGTTTGCAAAATGTTATAACAGAAATAAAGAAAAACATATTTTTTTCATAATTTCTGGCAGGGGAGGGCTGGCAGCCTTAAGCCTGGGGGGGCAAGTCCAGTCAAGCGGCCCATTGAACCATTGAATCAGCTCACTATCCATGTTAAAATAAAAAATAAAAAAGACCCAATTTCCATACACTCGATGTGGATGAGGGAATCCTCCATGCTAAACTATTGTATTTTTCGGATCCGTTCACATTGGAGGAACTTGTCATGTGATTTGACAGGTCAAATCGCATGACAAGTTACATCCTATTGCCGGAAATGTTCAAATCCATGAAAAGCTGACTTTGCTGCTCCGATTTGAAAAAGTAGTACATAAACTTCTTTTGGCGATTTTGGGTGCAACTTGAATAGACATCTGTGCATGAACCTGCACAGATATCTTCAAGGTCACACTGAGATGCAGCTTTAAAATTGTGCGATTTTAGATGAAGTCACAAGATTTTAACTAGTTGCCGCCTGCCCACTGTCAAATGACGGCAGAGCTGTGCGGCTCTCGTTCTGGGAGGACGCCATATGACGGTGTGCCCAAAGTGGCTACTCTCGTGCACCCACTGAGGCGCGCAGCGTGGTGATTGTGAGCACACCGTGCTCCTAGGACTAGGACACAACTCGACCCTGATCTTGGTAAAGAGCCAATGACGTGGCCAGTGGCGTACCAACAGGGGGGGCGCACCGCCCCGGGTGCCACAGATTAGGGGGGTGTCAGGGAGCACCAGGGTGACACCCGGGGCCTGAGGAGGAGGAACTGTTCAGAGAATGAGAGATTACCGTCATTCACGGAGCCCTGAATACACAGCGGGCGCTGCCGGAGTTAACTGTGGTAGTTAATGAGAAGGCGATTGGTTGCTAGGACCGTCAACCTATCAACCAATCACCTGCTCATTAACTAGCACAGTTAACTTCGGCAGTTCCCGCTATCCCGCTGACCGCTGTGTATTTAGGGCTCGTGAGTGACGGTGAGTCTCTCTCCCATTCTCTGCTTTCAACAGTTCCTCCTCTGCTCTAAGGGGAGGGGGGGTGCTTGCATTGTAAGGGGTTTCTATTGGGGGGGTATGTATTGTGATGGTGTTCTATTGGGGGGCGCTTGCATTGTAAGGGGGTTCTATTGGGGGGGGCGCTTGCATTGTGAGGGGGTTCTATTGGGGGGGATGTATTGTGAAGGGGTTCTATTGGGGGGGTGGGCGCTTGCATTTTAAGGGGGTTCTATTGGGGGGGATGTATTGTGAAGGGGTTCTATTGGGGGGGGGGCGCTTGCATTGTGAGGGGGTTCTATTGGGGGGGATGTATTGTGAAGGGGTTCTATTGGGGGGGGTGGGCGCTTGCATTGTAAGGGGGTTCTATTGGGGGGGATGTATTGTGAAGGGGTTCTATTGGGGGGGTGGGCGCTTGCATTGTAAGGGGGTTCTATTGGGGGGGATGTATTGTAAAGGGGTTCTATGGGGGGGGGGCGCTTGCATTGTAAGGGGGTTCTATTGGGTAGGGGGGATGTATTGTAAGGGGGTTCTATTGGGGGGGGGGATGTATTGTAAGGGGGTTCTATTGGGGGGGGATGTATTGTAAAGGGGTTCTATGGGGGGGCTTTGTATTGTAAAGGGGTTCTATTGGGGGGGTTGTATTGTAAAGGGGTTCTATTGGGGGGGTCCAGAGGTACGGGGGCTGTGTAATGTAAAGGGGTCCAGGGGTACGGGGGCTGTGTAATGTAAAGGGGTACGGGGGCTGTGTAATGTGAAGGGGTCCAGGGGCACGGGGGCTGTGTAATGTAAAGGGGTCCAGGGGTACGGGGGCTGTGTAATGTAAAGGGGTACGGGGGCTGTGTAATGTGAAGGGGTCCAGGGGCACGGGGGCTGTGTAATGTAAAGGGGTCCGAGGGCTGTGTAATGTAAAGGGGGCCTTCCTACATTTTGCTGCAGTGCGTGGAGGCGCTACACAAGACACGTCAATGAGCGGTTCGTCGCCTGCATGCACGCCTGGGGGGGGGGGGGTGCCAGATATAGGATCCGCCCGGGTGCCTAATTCTCTAGGTTCGCCCCTGGATGTGGCTCTTTATCCATGTGATCGGCTATGTCCAATCACAGCTGGCCACATGTAAATGCAGAAGTGCCGTTTATCCACGCTCCTCACCTCACACTGTCAGAGTGCCGATCAGCAGCTCCTCCTCAAAGGGGAGTCCAGGACAAGTAATCAGGGCACTTATTACAGTAAAGCAAAAACACCAGCATCAGTGACACAAGTCAATGCCCATCAGTGACACAAGTCAATGCCCATCAGTGACACCAATCAGTGCCCATCAATGACACAAGTCAATGCCCATCAGTGACACCAATCAGTGCCCATCAGTGACACCAATCAACGCCCATCAGTGACACCAATCAACGCCCATCAGTGACACCAATCAACGCCCATCAGTGACACTAGTCAATGCCCATCAGTGACACCAATCAGTGCCGACCAGTGACCTAAATCAGTGCCCATTTGTGAAGTTACAACAAAAGTTCCAGTGCTGACACCTATACTGTGAAAAGTTCCAGACCAATTCGGTGCTGCCAAATGAGTGCTGAAAACCAGCCAAAAAGTAACCAAAAGGAAAGAGCAGCACTGTCCAGATATTGGGTGTTATCAAAGTGCTGTTAAACAAGCTGATGGATGTAATTAAACATTTATTGAAGAATGTCAAAGTCTAAAATGCAATAAAGGACAATAAAAACCAATGCTGTACCAGACGGGTGTGTTCAGATGGTGATCGGTGATGACTGCTGATCCACTGGGTGAGCTGTGGTTGAACCCCTGTAGATGGACTGAGGATGGAAAGCAATCCAGAAGAGCTGTGTGGAAGCCTTGTACAAGTGGGAGCCGAGCTGGACCCCCCGGTGCTCACCGTGTGACATGACTGCGACTCGGAGGCAAGGCAGAAGTCTCAAACCTGGTACTGTAAACCAGCCTGGAACGCAGGAAGGAGACGTTGCCGTGACAACATGTTTCGCGCGCAATGCACTTTGTCAAGTCACAGATAATACGGCAACGGGGGGATTTAAAGACAGGAACGTAATACGCGTGGGACCAATAGGTGTCCTCGGCAGTAATTAACCCCTCACCACCTGCTGAACAGCTCAGCACGATACCTCCTGGGTGACCCAGGACGTACCCAAGAGTTATGGATCGCAGGCATGATTCTTTCCCGCGATCCCGAATCGCCCCAAAATGCGGTTCCCTGTTACTTTCAATAGCACCCCAATCGTCCTGACTGTCACTCGCTGAATCGCAGTAAAGTCGCTCAAACAGAATCTTTGGGCGACATGCGTCCTGCGATTCGGTTTGCGCCATTCGGTGGGTGACAGTCGTGGCAAAATCGCACTGCAATTGGGGTGCCATTGAAAGTAACGGGGATTGCAAGCACGTCCCGCGTTGATTCGGGGTCGTCGGCAGAATCGCCATGGTGTGAACGGAGCCTATGGGAATGATAATATGTACTATATACAGTAAATACCTGTAATAAGGAATTATTTTTTAATAAAGTTTTAATAATCTAGATTAAAGAGCAGTCTTCTAGCTAATGTGATAAATGTTCCTGTATGAACGGGGGAGGTGACCAGGAACCCCCTCCAGGACTGGGAGTAAAGATTAGGATCCCATTGGATGGATGGATGTGTTGTCGTTGTCATGCACACTGACTAGGAGGACACGATGAAATGTACAAAGACCAATGTCCGCCTGGCTCTCCGGTGTCGTCTTACCTGTCCGCCCCGCCCCCTCTGACTCACTTCCCTCTCCACCCAGGTGAGACTCCTCCGACGTTCCCGGCTGTGCAGTCCCCAGGTGAGCTCTTCTCCCCGGCCGGACCACCCCCCACCGGTATGTACACACTGCTCAACACTTACCTTGTGTCAGCTCACCCCCCGGTATGTACACACTGCTCAACACTTACCTTGTGTCAGCTCACCCCCCGTATGTACACACTGCTCAACACTTACCTTGTGTCAGCTCACCCCCTCAGCCGCCCTCATTGTGTACTCAGCGATGCTATCTCCCTCGGAGCACTACTGGGACTTGTAGTTCCACAGCCTCTGGAGAGGATATATCCTTTGTTGGGGGATGTCTTAGTTAACTACTTCAGCCCCGGAAGATTTACCCCCCCCCCCCCCCCCCCTCTTCATGACCAGGCTGTTTTTTGCCGTACAGCACTGTGTTGCTTCAAATTACAATTTTGCGACTCTGTACCCAAATACAATTGATGTCCTTTTATTCCCCACACATAGAACTTTCTTTTGCTGGTAGTTGATCATCTCTGCGCTTTTTATTTTTTGCACTAAAAACAAAAGAAGACCAATTTTGAAAAAGAAAAAAAACAATATTTTTACTTTATGCTATAAAACTTATCCAGTAAAAAAAATCTAATTTCTCCAATAATGTAGGCCAATATGTATTCTGCTACAAAAAAAAAAATCCCAATAAGTGTATATTGATTGGTTTGCTCAAAAGTTATCGTGGCTACAAACTAGGGGATATATTTATGGAATTTTTATTTATTTACATTTTTTATTATTTACTAGTAAGGCCTCTTTCACACGGAGCGGACCGTATTGCGATCCGCTCCAGCACTTTTTTTTTTTTTTCCATGGACACGGATGACATTTGTGTCATCCGCTCCGTATGTCTGCATATCATCCCATCCGTTTGCGGATGATATACGGACATAATGTATGTCTATGGGGATTGCGGATGTCAGCGGATGACACCGCTGACATCCGATTTTCCTTCCTTTCCGTTTTTTAAATGGAGGAAAAATAGGGTTCTGTTCCGTTCCAAAAAACAGAACAGAACTGAAAGGACGCAAATCGGATGTCAGCGCTTGGTCATCTGCTGACATCCCATTGACACGCATTATGTCCGTATATCACCCGCAAACGGATGGGGTGATATACGGAACGCCCATGTGAATGAGGCCTAATAGTGGCGTTTAGCAGGACTGCGATATTGCGGCGGACAAATCAGACACCTAACTGACACTTGACACTTTTTGGGGACCAGTGACATTACTACAGTGATCTGTGCAAAAAAAAAAAAAATATGCACTGTCAATTTACTCATGACACTGGCAGGGAAGGGGTTAACATAAGGGGTGATCAAAGAGTTGTGTGCTCCTAGGGAGTGCTTTCTAACTGTGGGGGGTGTTTTGGCTGTGGGAAGACGCTCAGCAGAAACAAAGGATCTCTATCCCTCTCACAGAATGGCAGTCTACCTTGTTTACATAGGCAGACCGCTGTTCTGCCTCTCCTAAGAACGATCGGCGGGTCCCAGCGGACGTCGCAGCCCCTGGACCACGCTGATTGGCTCCTACTGTGTCCAGCAGCGTGTGTCCCAGACCCACTGTAGGAAATCACGCGCAGGTACGTTATTTGGCGCAGGAGGGCTGCCCTGCCACAGTATATCTGCTTGGGGCAGTCCTTAACCGCTTGCCGACTGCTCACAGTATATTTACTGCGGCAGTCAGCCCCTCACAGGCAGAGTGACGTAGGTCTACGTCGCTCGCCTGTGAGGCTCTGGGGAGCGAGCGCGCGCCCGCGGAGGCGTGCTCCCGCGCGGTCACGGACCCCCCCCCCCCGCGCGTGTGACCAGCGGACCCGATGTCCGCCGGTCACTCGGCGATCGTCGGGGGAGAGGGAGAATGTCAGGCAGCTTGTGTAAACAAGCCACCTGTCATTCTCCTCGGTGTAAAGACACTGATCACACGGATCTACTATGTAGATCCGTTGATCAGTGTCCTTACAGCTCAAGCCACAGCCAATCACAGTAGAAACCACGCCCCTAGGGACACACACAGCCCCTCCCTCCCAAATAAAGTTAACCCCTTCACTACCAGTGTATTTTTACAGTAACAGTGCATATATATAGCACTGATTACTGTAGAAATGTCACTGGTAACCCCAAAAGTGTCAAAAATGTCAGTCAAGGGTCCGATCTGTCCGCCGCAATGTCGCAGTACCGCAAAAAAAATCGCAGATCGCCGCCATTACACGTTAAAAAAAAAAACAACAAAAATGACAAAAATCTTTCCCTTTGTTAGTAAACGCGATAACTTTTGCGCAAACCAATCAAAATACGCTTTTTGCGATTTTTTTTTTTTTTTTTTTTTTTTTTTTTTTTTTTACCAAACATAGGTATCATAAAACAAATTGGCTGAAAATTTAAAAAAATTTTGATTTTTTACATTTTTTTTGGGGGGAATTTCATATAAAAAAAATGTGAAAAATATTGTTATTTTTGCAAAATGTACGCTCTTTTTTTGTTTATAGCGCAAAAAGTAAAAATCGCACAGGTGATCAAATACCACCAAAAGAAAGCTCTGTTTGTGGGAAAAAAAGGACGTCAAATTCGTTTAGGTACAGCGTCGCACGACCGCACAATTGTCCGTTAAAGTCACGCAGTGCCGAATCGCAAAATACCCCCTGGTCGTTTAGCAGGAAAATCCTCCGGGGCTTAAGTGGTTAAGAGGTTTAAGGACTTGCTATTTACTTTAACCCCTTCTTATCTGCTCTGTTGGATGGAGCTATACCAGTATACGCAGCCAATCCATCGCTGTCCAGCTGCACCTCTCACAAAGTCGCACTCTGGCTCCTATTCTGCCATCTTGTTTGTGAGGTCATCAGGGAGCCAGCTGTGTCTTCAGGGTCCTAGGAGTGTGTTCTACATGGGCCTAGACCCTCCTGGGTGTTGTCACTATCACATGCATGTACTGCGCATTACCTGAACACAGAAGTCTGCAATTCGGGGAAAACCGCCGTACACACATGTGCAGGTAAACGTTGATGCTTTACAAAAGTCCAGCCCCATACAGCCATTTACTTACATGGCGGGCTGTACATCCGAGGTGCGGGCAAACACCTGGAACTTTATTTATGGCCTCTCACTGTCTGGGTGCATGAGGCCTAAATGCAAACTGTGACTACCTGAAAATGACTTGGTATCGTCCTTGTACAACAGAGCTTAGACTGGGGGAGGGGGAAACGGCACAAGCAGCCTGTTAGTTGTGCTGCAGCACTCAGATGCTTACATGCTGATAGGAGGAGAGAGCAGTGACAGACCGATGAGCTCATTAGTCTGCTGCTTCTCTTTTCACTGTCCAATCCCAGGCTGGGGATGTAAGCACTCAGGTGCTTACATGCTGATAGGGGGAGAGAGCAGTGACAGACTGATGAGCTCATTAGTCTGCTGCTTCTCTTTTCACTGTCCAATCCCAGGCTGGGGGGAAGGACAAGACTTGTAAGTGTTATAGAACCATGGCAAAGCTGTGTAAATCTCAGGACTGGATACACAAAATACATCTTTTGGCAGCTTTGCTTTATGTATTTTATATGTGCATCTTACTATTTATCTGGAGTCCAGCTTTAAATCGATATTGGTTCTCTTTATAATTGTAGACATATGTAGTATATTATGAGGAATATTACAGCTTTTATTTGCCATAAATCATTAACTTTTATTACACATTGATACCAAAACCAGATTACAGATTACTGAAAGAGGAGTTCCAGCCTGGGGAAAAATGAAAAGTCAGCAGCTACAAATCCTGTAATATAAGGACACTTACCTGTCCAGGGATCCCGCCATGTCTGCACCCAAAACAATTCATCCATCGGCTTTGAGTGCAGGTCCTGGCATTGTAAGTAAGGCAAACCAGCAGTGAAGCCTTCAGACTTCACAGGCAGTTTCCTACTGCGCATGCGCAAGTCACGCTGCACTTACTGAATGGTCCCGCTGTCTTCTGGGGGACACAGGTCCCAGAAAGCAGCGGAGGGGGGGGGGGGTGGACATGACGTAGATTGCTTTGCGACAATCTTACCAGGAAGTGGGAGCAGGTTACCGCTCTCCCCCCTCCAAAAGGTGCCAAATGCGGCAGTGGAGGGGGGCGCAAACAAGCGGAGCTTCCCCTTTTGGGTGGAGCTCTGATTTTAACTACTTGAAGACCAGGCTTTTTCTGACACTTTTTGTTTACAAGTAACAATCAGTTTTGTTTTGCTAGAAAATATCTTAGAACCCCAAACATTATATATATATATATATATATATATATATATATATATATATATATATATAAATATTTTTTGTTATCTAAAAATTGCAAAAGCCACCAATGTATTCTGTAGAGCAGGGATATGCAAATTGTGGCCCTCAAGCTGTTGCAAAACTACAAGTCCCATCATGCTTCTGCCTCTGGGTGTCATGCTTGTGGCTGTCAGTCTTGCTATGCCTCATGGGACTTGTAGTTCTGCAACATCTGTAAGGCCACAGTTTGCATATCCCTGCTCTAGAGAATACATTGGTGGCTTTTGCAATTTTTTTATGTCGCACGGTATTTGCGCAGCGGTTTTTTAATGCGCAGCGTTTTTTTAACGCAATTTATTGGGGGGGGGGGAAAAATCCTTTTTTGAATTTTAATGTAAAAAAACACAAAATATAAAAGATGTTAAGCCGAGTAAATAGATACTAAACATGTTGTGCTTTAAAATTGCGCACGCCCGTGCAGCGGCGACAAATGATGTAAATATTAATATCCATAGGCGATGCTTTAAAAGCTTTTACAGGTTACCACTTTAGATTTACAGAGGAGGTCTGGTGCTACAATTGCAGCCCATGATCTGACGTTCATGATGATACCTTGCATGTGTGGGACGATCGCTGTGTGTGGGACCAACGCATTCATTCACCTTTGCGTGTGAGCATGGGGGGACAGGGACACTTTTTACATTTTTAATTCATTTATTAAATTTTTTTTTTATTTTTACACTGTTGCTAAATATTTTTCTTTTTTTGATCACTTTTATTGCTGTCACAATGAATGAATCCTTGTGACCAGTACTGTTTACAGAGGGATCTGGGGTCAATGAGACCCCAAATCCTTTCTCTGCACTTAAAAGCATTCAAAAACACACAGATCGGTATTTTTGAATGCTTTTCAATATTTGAAAATGGCGCCAAAAACATCCGGGCAAACCGGAAGTGGTGTCATGTCATCGTTCCAGGTTAACATTACGAACGGTCCATCAACACCAATCCTGGCTTTGTTGGGCTCTCTGGTCAGCTGGTGGATGTGCCTGCTGTTGGCTCGGGTCTCCTGGCGGGGCAGGAGAGCAGCGGAAGACAGAGGGGGGTGGGGGGGACGTCCCCTCCTGCAGCCACATACATCGCTCCGGTACAACCACTTGAAGCACAATGACGTACCTGGTATGTGATTTGCGGAAAGTGGTAGAACTAAAGGTAAAACTTTTTTTTTTTTTTTCACATTGGATAGAGTAAAACCAAGTATATGCGTATTGAAATATCCAGATCCTGCTGAACCGGACACATTTTCATCTGTGTGTACCCGTCTAATTAATAGACGTCAGTCATTAGAGACCCCCACTGTCAGAACATAATAGTACATGTAGCACCCTCCTAGGTAAGTGCTAGAGAGTGAGTATAGTTGTTGGCTCTGTCTGCCTATCAGAGGAGCAGCAGGTAAATTCTATATTCTCTCTGCTTAACAGGGAACAGGATCTGTGAGTTAGGTCTGCTCAATGTGCTCAGTGTGTGATTCATGTGGTCTGAGGGAGTGTCCCCACTGGTCCAATGGGGAGGCACATTAGACAGTGGAGAAAACCTGGCCAATGAAAACACAGGCTTTGATACAGCCCCAGGGATTGGCACAGACTGCTGTCTTGATGCATTGTGGGGTGTAGTATAAAAGCCAGGAGCACATGTTCTGTGAGGTCTTTGGCTGGTGAGCAGAGTCCCGGAAGGAGGGTGGCGGCTGCCTCCTCTAATGCAGTGGTTGGTGTATGGTCACAAGCAGTCGGCCTGGTGAGCCAGACGTGTGGAGCTGAACCCAGATGTCCAGGAGAGCTGACTAGGAGGAGTTGAGACACTGGAGAACCTGAAGAGCAGTATCGTGAGTACAGGGGATCGTGTCTACTGGCCTGACCAGGAAGGGGGCCACCCCGGAGTATAGTAGTCAGAGGACGGGTGTCAGCTGGTAGATAGAAAGGGGGTACTAGGGGAGTACCCTGAAGATGAATGCTAAAGAACATTACTTCAGATTCATCTAGTGGCAGGATGAAGCCGCATTCTCAGATAGAAGTCCTCAGTGTTGTGAATAGTTCAAGTGTTGGAGTATCCCACTAATCCCTTCTCCCATCTCCATATAAAATAAAACAAAAACAACAACCCCTAGATTGTTCATTGACTGAGCCAGAAAGTGATAAGATTCTGCATGGAGTTTCTATCGGTAACCCAGGGGACCCAAAAAGGTGAGAAATCCAGCCACCCTCAAGGGGGCGGGGCTATACACAGGTAGGGAGATCCTGGCATGTATATAGTTTGTGTGGAGACAGGAATATGCATTTCTGCCAGGACACCTGTCTTTTATGTCAGGAACAGTTCTATGTTACATTTTCCCTGGAGCTAAAGGTGTTCTTCATTTCCAAATGGATATTGGCACCAGGAGTGCCTATTGTCTCCTCTATAGTTTGTAAAACCAAAACGTTTTTAGTTTTGTATAAAATAGGAAATTGTTAGAACCACATCAGTTTTTTCTTTTCTTTTTTGTCATCTGTGTCTCCTTGGGAAGATTTCTCTTCACATCTTGTCCTTTGAGTGCCGGTTCACATTCGTGTGATGCAGGAACCCTGCAAATCCACTGCGGGTTCCCACATCGCACCCGACTCGCAGGCAGTTCACACTGCAATATGTGAACTGCTGGGAGTGTCAATACAAAGTTAACCACACCCCCAGATCAGTTTGCATATCGCAGTCAGTTCAGCCAGGAATTGGATCGCATAGGTGTACACCTATGCGATCCGATTCTGGAGCGAACCAAACAAAGGTACTGTGCGAATTTGGACCGAATGCAATGCAAATTCAGCCATACAATCTGCATAGCTGAATTTGCATCACCTATATTGTATGTGATTTGCACAGCAGTGCGGTGTGAATCACATGCAATGTCTGACATGGCATATATGTGAACTGGCACTATATCTCATTCACTTGGATGGTTTAAAGCTAAAAAATGCAATCATGTAAGATCCCAGCATTTTTCCCCACCTGGGGAGTAATAGGTGACATGTACAGCTGGCCATAGAAGTGAATGGCTGATTAGACTTGTACTCGAATATACACCAATCAGCCATAACTTTATGACTACCCACCTAATATTGTGTAGGTCCCCATTTTACTACCAAACATAAAAAAAAACAGAAGCCAAACTGACATGTACAACATTCAGCACAGTCTTAAAAAAACTAAAACCTCTTCTATTCTGTATGCTTTTCAGCCTACCTCAACCACGAGCAGCTGCTGTAGGCAAAGCGAAGTACCCGTATGTCGCTGACTACTTCTGGGTTTACAGTGCGGTCATCCGTGCCCCCCCCCCATCCGACACTGGCTGTGATTGTACACAGCAGGAGCCTGTTGGCAAGTCCTGGTCGATTTCATGGTCAGGACCTGCTGATTAGCTGTGTGCAATCACAGCCCAGAGCTCTGTGTTGATAAACAACACAGAGCTCTGTACAGAGGAAGCAGCACACTTTACACATATTTAGGTACACATTTAACCCTTTGATTGCCCTAGAACGTAACACCTTCCCAGCCAGTGTCAGTTAATACAGTGACAGTGTATAATATGATCACTGTATTAATGTCACTGGTGATAAGAGTGGCAGTTAGGTGGCTCCCAGCGCCAGATTTAGATTGCCCGCCGCACTATCGCAATCCTATTATAAGTTGCTGATTGCTTTCGTTAGTGGTATATATTAAAAAAAAATTCCAGTATATGTCCCATAGTTTGTAGGTGCTCTAACTTTCACGCAAACCAATCAATATACACTTATTGGTATTTTTTTTAAATCAGAGTAGCAGAATACATTTTGGCCAGAATTTTTTTTTTTTTTTTTTTTTTTTTTTTATTGGATAGGTTTTATAGCAGAAAGTAAAAAAAGTTTTTTTTTTTTTTTTTTCCGTGTATATCGTAAAAAATAAAAAAAACCCAGTGGTAATAGAATACCATCAGGTAGCGCAGTGCTAAATCGCAAAAAAAGTGGTTCTAAACCTTTGTTTTGTTGCCCCTAAAATTAAAAACATCCTTTTTTCTGGGGTCCCCCGCTGGCGCTCTCTGTTACTCCTCTTCTCCAATAGCCCCATAGCAAGTTGTTTTCTAACAGGAAACTTGTGTGAGCCTGTTTTCTGAGCCAGGCTGTGTGCCTCTATAGCAGGGGTGGGGAACCTTTTTTCATCCAAGGGCCATTTGGATTTTTGTAACATCATTCGGGGGCCGTACAAAATGTATGCATAAATGTAATAGGCAAAAAACGCTGTAAAAAATTGCGTGACTTTGAGGTCACTCAAGTGTGAAAGGGGCCTTCAGTAATCAAGGTATAGCGTGCCCCCCTTTCAATGCGGAGTGACCACAGCGTGCCCCCCTTTCAATGCGGAGTGACCACAGCGTGCCCCCCTTTCAATGCGGAGTGACCACAGCGTGCCCCCCTTTCAATGCGGAGTGACCACAGCGTGCCCCCCTTTCAAAGCGGAGTGACCACAGCGTGCCCCCCTTTCAAAGCGGAGTGACCACAGCGTGCCCCCCTTTCAATGCGGAGTGAGTGACCACAATGCAGAGTGAACAGCGTGCCAAGCCCCAGTGCGCTTGACTTACCTGTTGTAGCGGCGGCTTCCTCTCTTCAGTCCCCGCGGTCTTCGAGTCCTCCCGCGTCCCGCCTCCTCCTCGGCCAGTGACATTGGCCAAGGAGGAGGAGGGTCCGTGAGACAGTAGCGAATTTTCATTCGCTATTGTCACACAAATGGGCGGGCTCGAGGCGCACTGCTCTGCGCCTCGGGTCCACCCTTTTCGGAGATTCAGTGTCAGAATGGAGCCATCGGCTCCTTCTGACACGGGGGGGGGGCGGATCGCAACGAGTGTGCGGGCCGCACAGAAGGATCCACCCCTGCTCTATAGACACATTAAGCTTGGCTCAGCCTGGCCCTGCACCCTCCTCACAGGGTTATCTTTAAAGGTGAAAGTGAAAAGAAAATCCCACATTTTAGGTTGTCCCCCGAAAAGTAATAGAGGGAAATTCTTCCAATGGGGACGCTAGTTCTGCTGACCTGGGGGACCTCGAGGTTCTCTTAATTTGAGATTTCTTCACACTTCCTGTTTTGGCTATGGGACAGGAAGTGAAGGTAAATCTCCCCACTGAGACAAAGAGAGCAAAAATAAATCTCACGGTGGTTACTCGAACCAAATATGAGAAAAAGTTTTGCTTGTAGTTCTACTTTAACCACTTGCTGACCGGGCCATAGCCAAATGACGGCTACAGCATGGTTGCCTTTTTCTGGCAGGGCGTACAATGATGTCCTCCCAGAATAGCGCTTCCACAGGACCCGGCGCATCATGGATCATGGTAAAGGGCCAATGACAGCGGCCCTTTACCATGTGATTGCTCCATCCAATGACAGAGCGTTCAGTTGTCAACAAACCGACGCATGTCTGGTTCTGTTCTCTCCTTGCACGCTGTACACAGCGATTGGTACAGCACGTGAGGAGAGGAGGGGAGGCTGCAGCACTGCTCACACCTGCCTCCTCCATGCCTCAATTGTGCCTTAATCGTGCCACAGTCATGGCCCATCCGTGCCACGTCAGTGCTCATCAGTGCCCTGAAATGATGGTGCTCCCTGGATGTTGGGCCTCTATGTGGTCAGGCTGTGTAAAAGTCTCATATGTGGCATCGCCATACTTGGGGGGAGTAGCATAGTATATTTTAGGGTGTCATTTTTGCTATGTACATGCTATTTGTTAGAAATATCTTTATAAATGGACAACTTTGTAAAAAAAAAAAAAAAAAAAAAAAGGTGTATTTTATTTTCTTTCCACATTTTCCAAAACTTGTGGAAAAAAATAACATGTTCAAAAGACTCCTAATGCCTCCTAGATTATGTGTTAGGGTGTTTGCTTTCCAAAATGGGGTCATTTTGTGGGCATTTCCATTGTCCTTGTGCTCCAGGGCCTTCAAAATTGTGATAGGTTGTCAGGAAATTATATGTGTAATTTAGGCTCCTAGAACGCCTGGAGGTACTGCATGGATGTTGGGCCTCTTTATGTGGTCAGGCTGTGTAAAGGTCTCGCCATACTCAGGAGGAGTAGCATAATGTATTTTGGCGTGTAGTTGCAAGTATGCCTATACAGTGTGTGAGAAATAACTTGGTAAAATAACAATTTTGTGAAAAAAAAATAATAATTTTGCAAAGAATTGTGGGAAAAAAAATTAGAATTTCAAAAAACTCACTATGCCTCTTATTAAATACCTTGGAATGTCTACTTACCAAAAAGGAGTAATTTGGGGGGTATTTGTACTGTCCTGGCTTGTTAGGGTCTCAAGAAATGAGCTAGGCATTCAGTACATCAGGTGTGATCCATTTTCAATGATTGGCACCATAGCTTGTAGACTTTATAACCTTCACAAAGACCAAATAATATACACTTATTTGGGTTTTTTGTACCAAAGATATGTAGCAGTATAACTTTTGGCCAAAATTTATGAAGAAAAATGACTAAATTTGCAAAATTTTAAAACTGAAACAAAGAAAAATGCTTTTTTTTTTTTTTTTACAAAATCTTCAGTCTTTTTTCATTTATAGCGCAAATAATGATGATTAAATACCACCAAAAGAAAGCTTAATTTGTGTGAAAAAAAAAATATGAAAATTTCATATGGGTACAGTGTTGCATCAGTGAGTAATTGTCATTCAAAATGTGAGAGCACTGAAAGCTGAAAATTGGTCTGGTTAGGAAGAGGGTTTAAGTGCCCAATGGGTAAGTGGTTAAGGTAAAAAGAAAAAAAAAATGTTTCCTTTAGAACCACTTTAAAGGCAATCAACAACTGTTGAGTCAATAAACAGTTTGGTTGGAAGTATTGATAGTCAGTAGTGGCTGACTGTGAAAATCGAATTCCAAGCCGCCCCATTGATGATGGGGGGTGGGCTGAAACTATAACCTCTTTCCCCCCGCTGTGGTGGTCACTAGCTATCTGGTGTCCCTTTTATTTCTTAGTGGTTAATTGGGGTACTTTGTAAAGGGGGGGAAAAAAATCCAGCACTTACAGTACCAGTCCCTACCTGTATTACAGAAATCTACTAAATTGTTTTTTTTTCAGGATAAATAGCCAGGTTTGTTTTGTTGCCTCCTACCCAGCAGCATATACTCACCTTCTCTTTGCTCTCCTTCTGCTCTGCTCAGCCACTGGTAGCAGGGACAGAAGGCCATGTGCCAATTCTAAGTCACTATTGGAGTTAACACATGGTTGATGACTCTCTTCCTACCTGGCTGCATTCGGTTTCATTGTTCAGGCAATTAGCAAGTTAAGAACAGAAAATTCCTGTTCTTTCCAGAAATGACATGTCCTGGTCACTGCCTGTGAGCTGAAGTGCAAGAAAAACCATTGTCTCTTCTGTGAACTACTGATCCCCGTCACCATTGTGTAATAGAGCTGAACAGGCAGACATATTTAAAGTATAGCCTATGTGACAACTATGGCCTTCATAGCTTACAGCATATCTCCCAACTTTTTGAGATGGGGAAAAAGGGACACCTATTAGAAAACATATGCAGGCATAGGACACATCCCCTGCCACTCCCCCTTAAAGGAGAATTATACAAAAAAAATAGTTACCCCACAAGTGCTTTTCTTTTTATCACTACTATTCCTTTATATTGGCTTTTGAAATTTACAAATCAGCAATTTAGAAAATGGATGAAAGGTTTAGCACTGGGAAACACTTTTTGAAAGTGAAATAGTTCATTTTATATACAACTATATAGAAAAGACCAAAATGAGAGACAAATGAGGACAAAAGAGGGACAGAGGAACTTTGTTCCAAATCAGGGACAGTCCCTGGAAATCAGGGACAGTTGGGAGTTATAGCTACAGAAACAAGAAATGCCAGTCACAGGATTGCAAGGTAAAGGGAAAAGAGCCTGAAAAAAGAAAACAAATGCAGATATCTCATCCAAGGACTAGAAGGCTGCAAAATAAAAAATGTAGTTTTGGGGTTTAGATACACAATAAAGCAAACCTGTTGCTTTGCGCCGCATGGATAGAAATGAGTGCAGCGTTGTTGACTTTCAGTATTTTATAGATGTTGGATGTTATCTTTATCCTTGCATCATGACTTGGTAGCCAGAAGTGTATTTGCATATTCCATTCCCATGATGTTTCAGTGGTTGCTTTCTTTTTTGGATAAGAAATAAGTGAAGCAAGGACAAGGGTAACCTCCACCCCAGAACTGGCATCTTCTCCTAAAAAATACACTTGTCATGGCAGCTCCTGTGATTCCTTTTCCAGTTTCCTTTAAAGCAGGGATCCCCAAACTATGGCCCTCCAGCTGTTGCGGAACTACACCTCCCATAAGGCCTTGTAAAACTCTGACATTCACAGACATGAATAGGCAAGATGGGAATTGTAGTTCCTGAACAACTGGAGGACCATAGTTTGGAGACCCCTACTTTAACCACTTGCCGACTGCCGCACGACTATTTACGTCGGCAGTCAGCCCCTCGCAGGCAGGGCGACGTAGTACTACGTCGCTAGCCTGTGAGGGTCTAGGGAGCGAGCGCGCGCGCCCCCCCGGACCTCCCCGCGCGTGTGACCAGCGGACCAGATATCCGCCGGTCACTCGGGGATCGTCGGTGCAGAGGGAGAAAGGCAGGCGGCTGATGTAAACAAGCCGCCTGTCATTCTCCCCTGTGTAAGAATGGAGATCATACGGTTCTACTATGTAGGACCGTTGATCACTGTTTCTACACCTCAAGCCACAGCCAATCACAGTTAGAATCACGCCCCTAGGGACACACATAACCCCTCCCTCTCAAAAAAAGTTAACCCCTTCACTGCCAGTGTAATTCTACAGTAATCGTGCATATGTATAGCACTGATTACTGTAGAAATGTCACTGGTAACCCCAAAACTGTCAAAAATGTCAGTCAAGGGTCCGATCTGTCCGCCGCAATGTCGCAGTACCGCAAAAAAAATCGCAGATCGCCGCCATTACGCGTTAAAAAAAAAAAAACAACAAAAATGACAAAAATCTTTCCCTTTGTTAGTAAACGCGATAACTTTTGCGCAAAGCAATCAAAATACGCTTTTTTTTTTTTTTTTTTACAAAACATATGTAGCATAAAACAAATTGGCCGAAAATGTTAAAAATTTTTGTTTTTTAAATTTTTTGGGGGAATTTCATATAGAAAATGTTATTTTTGCAAAATTGACGCTCTTTTTTTGTTTATAGCGCATGATCAAAAAATCGCACAGGTGATCAAATACCACCAAAAGAAAGCTCTGTTTGTGGGGAAAAAAAGGACATCAATTTCATTTGGGTACAGCGTCGCACGACTGCGCAATTGTCCATTAAAGTCACGCAGTGCCGAATCGCAAAATAGGCCCTGGTCAGGAAGGGGGTAAAATCTTCCGGGGCTTAAGTGGTTAAAGGAATATAAACCGGTATACAAGGTCTGCCCAGAAAGTATCCAGCCATGTAATATGAAAAGTAGAGACCTTTTTATTGAAGAAGATGCAAGGTACAAGAAACACTGTACATAGGACAATGGCTCCTCAGTTGCCTTCAAAGTAGACACCTTGGGACCTCACACAGCTCTCCCAGCGTCTCTTCTACAAGATCTTGTGTCTAAACCTCAGATACAGCAGTTTTTGGAATCCCCAGATCAACTTCTAGTTCTTGGACTGTCAGTCGCTGATCTTTGTCGATTGCAGCCCATACATGTTGAACACTCTCAGGTGTTCTGCTTGTTGCAGGCCTTCCACAACGTGGATCACTTGAAACAGATTGTCAACCTTCCTTGAAGCATTTTGCCGCACTTTTATTTGTGCTGCACCTATTGCATCGTCCCCAAAAGCCTTCTGAATCGTTCGTATGGTTTTGGTGGAGGAATGTTCAAGCCTAATGCAAAATTTCTTGCAGAGTCATTGCTCTGCTGGCTCAGTCATTTTGAATGCAATGGCCACACAGTAGACATGCTCACTCAATGTCATCTAGCGCCCCGACTGACTAGTACAGTGAAGTCGTCATTGTTCACACATTCCAGTCCACTTTCTATGGTTGCCAGGTTACATCGATGTTCTCGTTACAAACCCTGGACTTTTTCAGACAGACCTTGTATACTCGTCCACACCAACCCAACTCGTCCACACCAATCCAACACTCCTCAGATTTTAGCCGCTACAGTATGCAGCTGTGCTTGTAAACAGCTTCTGTTTTAAAACAGGCCCCAGTCTTGTATTGGTCCTCTTACATATATTATGTCTAATGATAGAATTAGTGGATGAATTAGAAGGGTTTGTAGCAGGTTCCTGGCCACGTGTACACTACTCAGATCTCCATCACACGTTGCAGAAAGCCTTCATTTATTCCTTGTGTCTTTGTACGCCACAGTGTGTGTGTTAATTACCTGGAGAGGGTGTGACACCCTGATCTATTTTTAATTCTCTTTCTGTCCAAGAATGAATGCGTTTGGTGTGTCCAACTACCTATCCATCCCAAGGGAACACAAACTGTTCTAACTTGCTCTTACCATGCTATGAAATATAATCATAAATCCATCATCAAGTTCTGGGGATTATTTGGAGTGTTCGTTTTTGAGAAGCACTAATACTTTATATTGGTTATAGGAGTGTGTGCTCATATAGGTGCTTGCTGTCAGCTTCATTAACACACCACCAGCTGTACCTTCACCTGTATTGTACATACAGTGCTTAGCTTCTTATAAGTGAGTAGATGTAGCTGATATCCTATGTCGGAAATATTATATGGTTATATATATATATATATATATATATATATATATATATATATATATATATATATATATATATATATATATATATATATATAATATGGTCTAGGTCAGTGATAGCGAACCTTGGCACCCTTGATGCTTTGGAACTACATTTCCCATGATGCTCCACTACATTGCAGAGTACATGAGCATCATGGGAAATGTAGTTCCAAAACATCTGGGGTGCCAAGGTTTGTCATCATTGGGCTAGGTAGTCTGCTCCTAAACTCATGGTGATCAGTTTCAATTTAATACGAATTGGATTCAATGTTCATTAACAGTCTTCAACATAATCCCCACTAATTGGGGATTGGCTGGCCATAGACGGAGTGATTTTATTTCTTTCTTGCAACCAGAGTCGGTGCCAACATAAGGCAGCCGAGGCGACCGCCTTAGGGTGCCAGGAGAGGGAGGGAGCTAAAGCAAGGGGTTCCTCAAGAAGTGCCTATGCTGGCACTGGCCCTGCTTGCAGCTTTACTTAGCTTAGCACAGCAGCACCCGGTGCTGAAAACTGCAGCTGCTGCCTCCACACACTTCCATCTGCTCTCCTGACCCCCTACTCCTCCTCTTCTCTCTCAGATGCAGAGCAGATGATGACCTTTCATTTCCAAACACCCCCTTTTCTCCCAACAGCCCCTTCTATGAACAGTCCCCTACCACAGAATACCACCTCCAGTCCAGCACAGAGACAAATGCAGCTGAATTGGGGGCAAGTGAGATGAGGGGGAGCTTGGAGTGGAGCCGAGTAAGACCGGAGAAGGGGTAGAGGGAGACCAGGGAGAGGGGCCAGCAGGCACAGGAGTCAGAATGGAACAGATGACCCTCAGTGAAAGGTATTATGTATGATCGTCTGTGCTGCTTATTATACAGCCTAGTGCATGTACATCATGGTGACCCCTTAGAGGCGAACAGATGAGGACAAAGAAGGGGAGATGGGGACAGAAGGGGGCAGTTAAAGAAGCTACTTGGGGACAGCGCAAAGGAGATGGGGACAAAACAGAAGACCTCAACAAAAAGGGCCCTTTCACACGAGGTGGATTCCTCTTTGCTCAATAGGTGATCTGTCCACTGACCTGAGCAGAGTGGGTGAATGGCATGTCCCTGTCTGCTCAGTTGATGCAGAGTGGGCAGGGATGCAGCCTGCTCTGCTCTATGGGCGGTCGGATGTAACTGTCTGCTCTCCGTTTATATCCTACTACCCTCTGATCCGATCTGCCTAAATCAGGGATCCTCAAACTACGCGCCCCCCCCCCCCCCCAGCTGTCACGGAACTACACATCCCGTGAGACATTGTAAAACTCTGACATTCACAGCCATGACTAGGCATGATTGGAATTGTAGTTCCTGAACAACTGGAGGGCCGTAGTTTGAAGACACTGGCCTAGATGGAGGGGGAACAGATCTGTTTATTTTTAGCGGACTGGATACGATTGGAAATAGGCAGGTGTAAACAGACACACGTCTGTTTACACCTGCTGCTCCATAGAGGAGAATGGAGGGTCCAATCAGGTCTGCTTGAAAAATTGACAGGCAGACCAGATTGGACTGCTCGTGCGAAAGTACCTAAACTGCAAGGTGATAGATATCGAGAATAATTAATATACATACATTCCAAAGTGCTTGTACAATAAATTGTATGCATAAAACATACATTTCATACAGAAAGTCCAATAACATTGTACTGTGATAAACATGCAGATCCCCTGTTTGCACTGACTTCAGTGTACCATCACACAGACAGAGCACACTCCATCTGCTTACCAAAAAAATATGACCTCCGAAACTTGGAGGTCACATGCGCTTGTCATCTGCCAGATGTTGGCAGCCACTTCATTCAAAAAGCAACAATGCAGGTATAGCAGCTTTCTCCCAAGAGCGGCCTTTCGCCACTCCATCCGGTCCAGTACTAACAGGCAACCCCGTATATGCAAAGAATAAAGCACGCTATAGTGCATTACCTGGGTGATTTAAACAATTTGTCCCTAGTAAAGTTTGCTGTAAGTATATTGCTTTAAGGTAGCACAGTGTGTCCTGCTTATGCACTCTAGTGTGCTTTATTCCTTCAAACCATCTGTGGTTGGCTTAACATCACAGTAACACTGAATGCACTCTTCTTGGGGCTTGGCTGAACAAGTGATTTTGGATCACTATTGCACTGCACAGGTGTTGAATATAAATGTTGTAAAAAAAAAGATTGTTTAAAAAATGGTTTTGTAACCTCCTTCATGTTGAAAATATTCTAGTTTTACAAAATATATAAAGTTGTAATCCAGGCAAACAGCTGGAATACACAGTTCATTGAACTAGGTGGACTTTTTAAACCCAACTAAGTATGTAAATATGTATGGCATACATGTGGTCTACTTCACCTGTGAAATTTAGAATTCTGTCTGGCCAGTTTTGGGATTTAACTAACCCTGCCAAACATCAAAGCCATGCTGGTGATTTCATTTTTCTCTACTGTAGCCTGTTGGATGGACAGTGAAGGAGAATCAGTATGCTAATGAGGTCATCTCTTTGCTTAAAGTGGTTCTAAAGCCTAAACATTTTTTAGCCTAATGCATTCCTTGCATTGAGCTAAATTTTTTTTTAGGTATCAGCATCCCCCCCTCACCCCCTTTTACTTACCTGAGCCCTCCTTTCGGTCCAGCGCTGTGCACGTCTGCAGCTCTTCTCTCTCCTAACTTCGGGTTTCACTGGCTTTGCGGGGGGCACTGTGAGCCATTGGCTCCTGCTGCTCTTAAAGCCAGTGACAATGAGGCAGGGCGGAATCCCAGTGTCTGTGTCAAGGGATGCAGCAGCGGGGCTTAGGAGTGAACATGTACAAGTGCCTCCATGGGAAGCGGCTTCCCATGGGGCCACTGGACAGAGAGAAGGGGCCAGGAGTGCTAGCAGACGACCCAAGAAAAGGAGGTTTGCGGCTGCTCTGTGCAATGCCATTGCCCAAAACAGGTAAGTACAGAGATGTATGTTGTTAACAAAGAAAAACCTTTACAATCTCTTTAAGCTGGCCATACAGAATTTTTTCCTCTATCCTCCAGCTTCTTTTATCCATACAAACAAGGTGTATTAAGGAATTTGACCCCCCTTCCAAGACATTGTATTGTGCCAGTGGACTTGCGGCTCTCAGAAGTCAGAAGACACTGCTCAGTGGCTGCAGCTGTCTATCAGTGAAAAATGTGAACCCTTGTCCTGGATGATTTTCTCCAGGTCTTATGAATAAACCCTTTTTATATACAGTAGATGAAGAGTTTCCTGGCTGTGTAAAAGTGTTTCTATGGAAAATGGTACAAAGTTTACTAACGGATTAGTAGATACTTTGAATGGTCCTTATCCTCTTGCCCAAGTCAGATCTTGGAATGTATCTGTCTGATACATTCTAATATTTAGGAATGCAAATACAGTTTTGTTTCCTATATTATCTTGTTCCCGGGAGGCCGTCATATGATGTGCCTGCACTGTCTGCGTGCTCTCTGCGGCGTGCATCGGCAGTGATTTGTAATCGCTGCATCCTTTGAACGCAGCTGATCACAGATAGTGGTAAAGAGCCATTCACGGTGGTTCTTTAACAAGGGGCAGAGTGAAACGCATTGAGGGCGTAGCCTGGTCAGAGTCCCGGCTGAGGTTGCCATTCATAGCTAGTTTTGGGACAGCATTGATATGCGGCTCCAGGGAGTCCTTTCTTTACTGCCAATCAGTGTCCTGATTATCAGTGTAACCCCAACAGTGCCAATCAGTGCCACCTCATCAGCATAGTCACATTAGTGCCCAATGGCTATTAGTGCAGCCTCATCAGCGCACATTAGTGAAAGAGAAATTTACTTATTTACAAAATGTTATGACAGGGAAAAAAACTTTTTTTTGAAACTTTGTCTTTTTTCATTTGTTTTGTAAAAAATAAAAACCCCAGTGGTGACTAAATACCACCAAAGAAAGCTCTATCGGTCTGACAAAAAAATTATAAAAACTTTATTTGAATGACAATTGCGTGGTCATGAAACACTGTACCCACAGTGCAACAGCCTTGAAAATTGGCCCTGGCAGGAAGGGTGTAAAAGTGCCCAGTAGGCAAGTGGTTAAAGCAGTCTGGTAAATGAGACCGGTTGCAGATATGGAATAGATGCTTCCCTTTCTTTATGTGCAAAGATGAATGTGATAGTAAGTTCTCATCATAAGTTCACCTTTCTTTCTTTTTTTTTTTTTATTACAGCAACATGTATCACCATGTGACATCTAGGGATGCATGATTACCACTTAGAAAGGTATGTCAGTCATAAACCTCTTTTCATGAGGACACATTTTCAATTATTACCACTGTAACATAAATGTTTTCTTTTTTTTTTTTTTTTTTTTTTTTTTTTTTAATTATATGTGACTAAGGCTAGGTTCACACATATCCTCTCCGAATTTCCTGTCCGTTTTCACTGTGAAATTCCAAAGCCAGTAGCTGCAGCATCCCTAACGACCATCGAGTCATCAGCTGTCAGCGGGATCAGCTGACAGCTGAATGTAAACCAAAAAAATTTCCTGCAGAAAAATTTGAGAACAAAACAGTGTAGGGGGTCCCACACTAAAAACGCTGTCGCCCCCCCCCCCCCCCACCACTCCTTGAATCATACCAGGTCACATTCCCTCAACATAGGAGGGATGCTTTCAGGTAGGGGAGCCACCCTCCCCAAAGCACCTTGCCCCCATGTTAATGGGCACAAGGGCCTCTTCCCCACAACCTTAGCTGGTGGTTGTGGGGTTCTGCGGGCAGGGGACCTATCAGAATCTGGAATCCCCCTTAAGTATGGGGTACAAAAAAACAAAAACACAGTTTTTGACAATTCCTTTAAGTGCCGCTGCAACCCTAAAAAAAAGCCATTGGCAGAGAGTGCTTATCGGATGCCAATTGGCAGATCTTTTTTGGTCATGCCCCTTTAACAGAAGCAGCCCCAACAGCCGGCTTCTGACAAACCTGGTACTGTATACAAGGGCAAAATGACGTCTGGATTCTATTGACCCGGCTCATGTTATCCGATATTCGGCCTGTGTGTATGGCCCTTTACTTCTACTCATAACACCAAAAAGAAGCAAAATATTTGCCTTTCCAGTGGCTGCAGTATTGAAAAGCTGCCACATCTCCACTTTCTAGCAGATATTCTACTGGCATGAGATGAATACCGGGGCACTTTAAATTATAAAACAATGCACCACATGGAGTTCGGTAGTAAAGCTATTTCATTAGGTTACATTTTGGAGCATCAGTAGACACAGAACTGGGACTTGTATCTAATACCTAATCTAATTCTTTTCACAGTTCTAGAAAAAATGTCAGTTTCTTCTTGGCTGTTTTATCTTGGTTAGGGCGACACCTTCAGTTTTTATCGCTGTTTTTGTCTCCATTTGGGAGATGTCCATGAACTCGGGACAGAAAGCATTGGAGAATCTCTCTACTTTCTGACTGGAAATTCACCCCAACTAAAACAGAGAGAAATAAAAACACATTTAGGCCTTGTGCACACTGGACGTTAGAAAAATGGCAGCAGTGTTCGCTTCAGAATGCCACGTTAAAAATGCAAGTTTTGCTGCGTCTTTTAGTGCCGGGTCACACTTGTGCGATGCGGGAAGGCTGCGAATTTGCAGCCTGTTCCCGCATCGCAAACGCACATCTGGCGGTTCACACTGCCATATGCGATACGCAGGGGGTGTCAATGAAATGTTAACGACACCCCCAGTTTGATCGCATATCGCAGTGCGATCTGACAGTTCGCACAGGATTGGATCGCACAAGTGTGAACCACTGCGCGATCCGATCCTGATGCGACTGGAAAAAAGGGTCCTGTGCGTGCTTGGTGCGGATACAGTGCGAATTCAGCCATACAAAGTGTATGGCTGAATTTGCATCCGCACCTCCGATCGCATGTAATGAAGGCTCTTTAGGCGAGCAAAGAAAGCAATTATTGTCATTTTCTGTTCTTTGTCTGCCCTTGAATACTTTCCGTATTATGTATTGTCGTTTTGACTTTAGGAGTTAGGAGGAATGTGGGGAAAAGTCAGGTTTATGTTGCTGATAAGGACGGCACTAGAAAAGTCTGAGCTGTTGGATTTTTGCAGACTGAGACTTTTCCTAGAAGTGTTCTGGAACAGGTCATTACATACACGTAGCAGAGCAGTGAATAGGAGGCTTTGTGCTGTGGAGTTTATCCTCCCGCCTGGTTTACTTTGCTCTTCAAACTGTGGGCTTTAGGTTCTTGTGAGTTTGAATTTCCTGTGGCTGCAATCCTTGCTGGTGATTTGTTGGTGTCAGCATTTATAATACAAGGAGCCCTTTATAAGTGGAACAGCAGCACCACCTTTCAATTAACAAGGTTTTTTTAAGGAGTAACCGTTACCTTTTGCAACACACACAGATTATGCAACATACACAGATTATGAACAGAATCTTATGATATCCTTGCAGTTTTGCGTGTATACTTGTGTATGTAGGTGCTCAATTGTTTTTTTCACACAATCTGAGTTCTAGGGTCTCGATCATAGTTATTTTCCAATTTAATCTATGAGGTTAATTTTGTGTGGCAATTGTGCCTATTCTGTGAAATGTGTTGTGCTGTTACAACTTGTCTAAATGAATAAAAAGAGTGATCGGACGTGCAATCAATCCAACCACTCAGGGCATCTGTGTCTGTGGCCAGATCCCTAAACATGACAATTGGGGGACACACCGCAGACACCTCGGGTGTCAGTTGATTAAGGTGAAAGCAATAATGCACCAGAAATAGTTTTCAATGCTGTCCAATCACTTTTCCATCCATGGTGTCTCTCCAAGCAGTATTTGGGAGTAGTTCATAGACAGAGTATTCAGGATTGAGAGAGCCTCATCCAATGTCTACCAGCACCCTGGATTCAGATTGCATATGTTTGACAATGAGATTGATTTCCCACACTTCCTGTACCGCTGACAACCTTTTACTAGACAGGAAGTGAAGGGACCTCTCCAAGCAGGGCAATGCTGGGACCCCTGACGGATGTTTATTTCTGTCCAGAGGCGTAACTAGAACCTTCAGGGCCCTGATGCAAGAAACCATGAAGGGCCCCCCAGACCCCTGGCCGGGGCCCTTACCTTCAAGCCCAGGGCTCTTCCCACTAATCCTGGGGCTCTTTACACTCGTTGCATGGCCTTTTATTATGGTCCTTTCACAGGTTCTGCAGTGGGCCCCCTTCCTGCAATCTTGTGGGCCCCCTTCCTGCAATCTTGGGGCCTCCCCACAGTGGTGCAATGCCAGGGTCCGGTCGCAAGTGTGACCTTTGCGATCCTGGAAGTTCACCCACTGGTTTGCTACCGGGCCCCCTGGAGCAGGGGGCCCGGTAGCGATTGCAACCCCTGCAACCCCTGTAGTTACGCCCCTGTTTCTGTCTGTATTGTTACAGATTTCCCTCCCTTCCTGTTGTGAAACATTTTCAGCAGGACAGAAAGTGAGGGAAAAATCTCTTCGTACATAATAAAAATGGCAACGCTAAATAAAAAGTTCAAAGTAATACTTATGAAAATATCTTTTGGCACCCTGGACAGCAGTAGCATACAACTAGAGTTTTCTAATTCTTCACCTCTATTATTGCCCGTACACACGATCCGAAAACCGGTTGAAAAATACAGCTTTTGAAGCGTTGGTACGCTAATCGGATTGTTAGTACTGAGCTTTCAAGAGCTGATTATGACAGTTCTCCGATATTATCTGATTGGACAAGCACAAACATTTTTCTTGTACGATACTAGATCGTACAATTTTCATTCGGTACAGTTGTCGTCAGAAAATACAATTCAAATACAATACAACATATTATATTACTACCGTTTTTTTTTTATTTTGTCGTACGAGAATTTTCATAACTTTAGTAACCTCTCCATTTTCAATATGCGACTAAGCATGCAAAGAAAAACGGAACGGTCTGTCGTCCGATTTTGGGTTTGGGTGTATGGGTCACTACTGTACCTCTGTTATGCTTACACTTGTAAATGTGAGGGGTATTTGAATATGATTTTAATAAATTCTTAGCGGTTTGCACTATGAAGTTTTGTTCTCCTTAGTCCCTGCATAGGATGTTACAGCTGGTAAAAGAAGTATTCAACACATCACCATTTTTCTAGGTAAATATATTTCCTAAAGGTGCGTATAACATGACATGAAATTTTCACCACATATCAGTAACAACCTATGCAACCCATACATAAAAAAAAAAAAAAAAAACAAATAAGTTCAGAAATGAAGTTGTGTAATAAAATGGAGTGAGATAGGGAAAAAGTATTGAACACGTGGGAGGGGGAGGTCAAAAAGGCATGGAAAGCCAAGACACCAGCTGAAATTTGAGTTATTAGAAAGCAATCCTACCCCTTGTCAGTGCAAATTCATATCAACTGGTTCAGTCTCAAATGATGGCCTAAAAAAGGTGTCTCTTTACCAAGGTATCACACAAGTAACCTCTCATGATGGGTAAAAGCAAAGAGTTCTCTCAAGACCTCAACCTTGTTGGCATTGGTTACAGAAGGATTTCTAAGCTTCTGAATGTTCCAGTGAGCACTTTTGGGGCCATAATCCGGAAGGAGAAAGAACATAATTTCACCATAAACCAGCCACGACCAGGTGCCCCTCATAAGATTTCTGATAGAGGAGGTAAAGAATTATCAGAAAAGATGTCCAAGAGCCAAGGGCCACTTGTAAAGAGCTTCAGAAAGACCTGGAATTAGCAGGTACAATTGTTTCAAACAAAACAAAAAGTAATGCACTCAACCGCCGTGGCCTGAATGCACGCTCACCACACAAGACTCCATTGTGGAAGAAAAAGCTTGTTGAAGCTCTTTTAAAGTTTGCTGCACAACATTTAGACAAGCCTGTGAAATACTGGGAGTATATTGTCTAATAAGATGAGACCAAATTTGAACTCATTAGATGCCATAATACACACCATGTTTGGAGGTCAATTGGCATTGCACATCACCCCAAAAACACCAATAGTGAAGTTTGGAGGTGGGAACATCATGGCGTGGGGCTGTTTTTCAGCATATGGTAAAACTTTGTATCAATAAAGGAAGGATGAATGAAACAATGTACGAAGACATTCTTCATAAATCTGCTGCCATCTACCAGGATAATGAAGATGAAATGAAGGTAGACATTTCGGCAAGATAATGTTCCCAAACACAAAACCAAGGAAACTCTCAATTAGTTTAAAAAAGAGAAAATAAAGCTGCCAGAATGGCCCAGCCAATTACCTGACTGAAATCCAATAAAAAAATATATACAAAGAACTACAGATCATAGAAGAGGCCCACAGAACCTTCCAAGATCTGAGGACTGTGTGGAATAATGGGCCAAAATCATGCCTGAGCAATGCATGTGACTAATTTCTCCATACAGGAGGCGTCCTTGAATCTGTCATTACCAACAAGGGATTTTGTAATGAAGTATTAGATACATTTCAGTTACTGTGTTCAGTACTTTTCCCCTGTGTCATTAAATTTTATTTCACATAACTGAATTTCTGAACTTATTTGTTTTGGTTTCTTTTTATGTGTGGCTTACAATGGGTTGTTACCGACGTGGTGAAATAGCACATTTAGAAATATATTTACCTAGAAAAATGCTGACTTATTCAAAACTATTTTACCCACTGTATACTGTGAATAGGAACCTGTGGAGCTTAAATGAAATCAGACCTCCGTTACAGTGATGGGTTAGAAGTGAGGACACATCCACTGGTGCACTTGTGTGGTGTATGTGTAATCACAGGATTGCTGGTTCACTCTGTTTATGCTAAGGCTCTGTTCACATATTGGCATCCTGGACGGCGATTCTGCCTGCGATTCCGAATCACAGCAAATCATGGGACGTATATAATATATACACTCTGTGGAGTGTATTCTTCGCGCCTAGGAGCAGCTAAAGGGTGGGATGGGGTTAAACTCTAAGGGGGAGCAGCAGCTATAGTATGTGTGGATTGAGATGAATAAATAAATCCCAAAGAGAATTGGGATTCAATAGCGCTTGCTAGTAGGAAATGAGGATATTAAATGAACGATAAATATTCATATAGACTAAAATATCACTAAAAATTACATTAAAAATTAATAAATTCATAAATAGTATACCCAATAAATAACATACAATATTAAATCAAATAGGTGTCATAAAAGTGCATATTAATGCCAAAAAGTAGTCCAATAAAAGTTCATATGTGACTTGGTGTAAGTAGACTGCACTTCAGTGCAAAACAAAGTGCAGAGTGCTCAGTGCTGGATCTTCCAATGGTCCGTTAACCAGTTGAGTGAAGTGACTTTTAAGATAAATAAGATGTAAGCTTACCAGAAGTAATGGGTCTAAGTTACCTTACGGTAAAAAGACCAATCGTGCTTAGTGGCCCTCCTGGCCTCAGATCCGGTACCTGCTGGGCTTATCCCCCACCGACCGAGGTCCCTTCCTGGGCAAGCGATATCCTCCAGGTCCGGTTAGGGAGAGCTAAAATAATTTGCTCCAGATGGTGTAGTACCGTTTAACAAGGGTTTTATTGGAGTTCAGAAGTAAAATATACACGCAAAGTGAGTTTAAAATATAAATCGTGCCCGCTAGCATGAAGTCTGTAGCGTGGAGAGCGGTAGCTACCGAGCTGCGTTCCAGCTAACTTCCGGGTAGGCGGCGTGCGTTCCACCTGACGCACGTTTCGTCAGAGCGTGATGACTTCTTCAGAGGTGTGGAGCTTAAATAAAATCAGACCTCCGTTACAGTGATAGGTTAGAAGTGAGGACACATCCACTGGTGCACTTGGGTGGTGTATGTGTAATCACAGGATTGCTGGTTCACTCTGTTTATGGTAAGGCTCTGTTCACATATTGGCATCCCGGGCGGCGATTCTGCCTGCGATCCCGAATCACAGCAAATCGTGGGACGCCTGTGTGATTCCCGCTGCTTCCAAGGGCACCACAACGGTCCTCCGAATCGCAGTAAAATCCCGCAAATAGAATCGCGGGAGGCCTGTCACTAAATTGAAGACAATTGTGGCAAAATCGCACCGTTTTTGGGTGCCATTGGAAGTGATTGAAATGGCACGGGGTCCCGCGATTTGTCATGATTCGAGATCTGGGACGCCAATATGTGGACCAGGCCTTAAGCTGGCTAATTTACCGAAGTGTGGTGTGATTTACTTGCCATTGACTGGGGACTGTTTATTGGACCAATGAACGTATCTTGTGGTAAATGACACGTTTTGTATATTGTATTTTGTGGATTGTATATTTGCATATTGTGTGAGAAAAATAATTCAAAGTTTACATTTTGGTACTTGTTGGCACAATATATTTGTGATTTGTTTTTTATGTTTTTGATTGACAGTAAGTGCAATTATTTTTGAATAAGTGGAGAGCTTCACAATATTTCATATGCAATACCTTCCCATGCCCCTCTTTCCCATCTCAGAAAATATGGAGGTATTCTGCCTAATGCTTTTTTTTTTTTTTTTTTAATTTTAATATTATTAAAAATTTGATTTGGTTATACGTCTTTACCCAGCACAGTAAGTGCGTACACTGATTAACCTCTAGAGCGTGTAATATTTACGCATTGTCTGCCTTGTCAAACATTGACATTGCTTAAAAGGTAAACTTTGTGCAGAAAAGCTATTAACATTTTATAGGTGGTATGTCTAAGGCATTCCATTGGTAGACTGTACATGGCTAGTTTAATCTATAAATATACAGATTTATCAGCAGACTGATGGTTATTATAACATGAGATGATACTTGACAATTTTACATGTACCCTTTGCAAGTGGAGCTGTAGCCACAAAAGTGGCGATGCATATATAGATTGGCCATACATATATAGATTGCCGGCCTTATCGAGAGCTGGCCATACATATATAGATTGTGTTTGGTTTTTTTTTTTTTTTTTTTTTTTAATTCTTTATTTTAAGTTTTTTTTGTAGTATATAGTTATTTAAGTTTATGTAGTATGACAGGCCTGGTCGACTGCCCAAAGTTTGGCAGTTGACCAGGCCAGTCAAGGATAAGAGAAGAAGACCGCAAGTAGAACCAAAGAAATCTCTTGGGAATAAGGCAATACATAGGTGGTAGTACATTAGTCCGTTCATTATAGCCAGAGAGAGTTGACAAGGTTAACAAATGAAAAACTGCCGCTTGTCCTTTAAGAGAGGATATGTACACCACAGACATTTAAATTTGGACTGACACGCATGCACAATTCAATTGTTTCCTGATCAGAAGTGCCCTAGTTGCAAGAGTGTTCCTGTTTAGGATAGTGGATTGGAAAGTCATGTACAAACAATCTGGAAGCTGGTGAAAACAAGGGATGGGGTAAAGTTTTCTAACCTGGCACTTTGTTCCACTGACACCCAATTTGCAATCCAATCTGTCCAAAAAATAATAAATCTTTTGGTTTTCATTAAATGTCTGTATCCGTACAAACCTGTGCTTCATCTTTGTGTTAATGGAAGTTTTCTGGGAAGGCTCACTTAAGCGTTTGGGGGGTTCATAAACTCTCACCATTTCGATCATGTTTTTGGGCAATCAACATCTGCCATGGCACATTTCGTTGTCGGGGTATGTTGTGACACACATTAGGCCTGAGGGCACTTAGCTGAATGACAATACTTTAAGATATACTATGATCTGTGAAATGTGAACCTTTAAAGTCAAAATTTTGATTTCTGCCCATGGACTCGAAGATTAGAGCTCACTTTGTTATAGCACAATAGGCTTTCTGTTTATTAGCAGCACTGCACACTGAGCAAATAGAAAGTCGGTAGACAGAGCAGAATGTTTTCTAACTGAGAATTGTGACTCAACACCGCTGTTCTAGTGGGTGCTCGCCCTTCTCTCTCCTATCCTGCAGACAACTCCAGGTGATGATCTTAATGGGGATTCCCTATTGTCTGGATTTAGATGCTAGACGCACAGTTCTTGCCTCTGGCAAAACCGCTCAGCACATTCTGTGGTTTGCCTGCTTCATTTCATCCTTTTTATCCATGTATCGCGTGGTCTTTTAAAACCCCTACCTGTCAAGTTTTTTTAGAAAAATGCCCAAAGGTAGAACATTTGTATCAAAGCTAATGTAACAAAGATATGTGTGTAACCATATTTGCTTATTATGTACACCCCACCTGTTTCGGCTTTGTAATGCAGCATGCTGATTGTGCTTTTACTGATCCTTTTCACTATATGAGTTTGAGTAGGTGGATTCTTAAAAAAACTAAAACAAAACCCCACTCTCTTAACAGTTGTAACGCAGAGACTGTGTCAAATACTGGGATTCTACTAGTAGTTATCTCAAATAACACACTATAACAAATATACACTGATCAGCTAAAACATGACCACACACCATAACCTGTTGAGGCATGGACTCCACTAGACCTCTGAATGTATGCTGTGGTATCTGGCACTAATCTGTCAAGTAGCAGATTCTTTAAGTCCTGTAAGTTGTGAGGAGGGTCCTTCTTGGACTGAACTTTTTTTTCCAGCACACCCCACATATGCTCGATTGGATTGAGATGTGAAGAATTTGGAGGCCAAGTCAACACAGTGAACTCTTTAACCACTTTACCGCTGCTCACTAGAGCTCTACTGCGGCAAAGTGGCTCTTGTAGGTAGACCTACGTCGGCAGACACTCCCCCTTCTCGGAGGTTCGCTCCCGCTGTATTCAGTCACAGCGGGAGTCGGGCCAGGGGAGGAGCGGCCGATCTTCGGGGAATCGAGTCTGGAGATCCACCCGCTTGTGTAAACAAAGCGGGCGGATCTCCTAAGTGACAGGCAGGGTCAGATTGCAGGGTTCAGCATAGCTGAACCTGCGATCTGTCCGTGTCACTCAGTCCCCTCCCCCCACACACGTCAGTAAGCACCAGGCATACATTAACCCCTTCCTCTCCAGTAAAATTAACCCCTACCCTGCCAGTGTCATTTTTACAGTAACAGTGCATATTTATAGCACTGATTACTGTAGTAATGTCACTGGTACCCCCAAAAGTGTCAAAAATGTCAGTCAAGGGTCCGATCTGTCCGCCGCAATGTCGCAGTCCCGCAAAAAAAATTGCAGATTGCCGCCATTACTCGTTAAAAAAAAAAAAAAAAACACCAAAAAAGACAGAAATCTTTCCCTTAGTTAGTAAACGCAATAACTTTTGCGCAAACCAATCAAAATACGCTTATTGCGATTTTTTTTTTTTTTTTTTTTTTTTTTTGTAACCAAAAATATGTAGTAGAAAACAAATTGGCCTAAAATGATAAAAAATGTTGATTTTTTAAATTTTTTTGGGGGGAATTTCATATAAAAATATGTGAAAAATATTGTTGTTTTTTCAAAATTGTCGCTCTTTTTTTGTTTATAGCGCAAAAAGTAAAAATCGCACAGGTGATCAAATACCACCAAAAGAAAGCTCTGTTTGTGGGGAAAAAAAGGACGTTTGGGTACGGCGTTGCATGACCACGCAATTGTCAGTTAAAGTCGCACAGTGCCAAATCGCAAAAAGTGGCCCAGACGTAAGACGGTAAATCCTCCGGTGGTTAATGTGTCTTTGACTGAGCCACAGTAGCTCTTTGAGTAGATTGGACTACATGGGCCAGCCTTCGCTCCCCACATGCATCAATGAGTCTTGTCTGGTTTATTGGTATTCCTTCCTTGGATCACTTTTGGTAGGTGCTGATTACTGCAGACTGGAACATCCCACAAGAGCTGCAGTTGTTGACCTAGCCATCTAGCCTTTACAATTTGTCCCTTGTCAAAGTTCCACAAATCCTTACTCTTGCCCATATTTCTGCTTTCAACACCTCAACCTCGGGGACAACTCGTTCACTCGCTACCTAATATATACTATCCACTTTCAGATGCCATTGTAATGAGATAATCAATCACTTTACCTGTCAGTGGTGGGAATGTTATGGATGATCAATGCATATGGAAGAGTAAAGCCCCGTACACACGTACCGATCGTCGGCGAACGATCGGCCGTCTTTTGTCCAGGGCTGTCGGTGTCTGTTGAAAAGTGCAAAAGACTGCACAAGAATTTTGTCCGCCGACTATAGCCGACTGCAGAAGTGATGTCATGTAATGGTTAACTTTCCCTGTGTTTTTCCTTTTCTGAGCATGCCCAGTCTTGGAAATCTGCGGTCTGTCGGCCGAAATCTGCACTGATTGGCGAACAATCGGCCGCTCTGGTGTCTGCATACAAAAATTTTAATGCTTGCATGAAAGATTCTTTTCGGCCGAATGTGCGCTGTCGGCTGTTGGAGGCATCATACTAACAAGCCTACAATCGGCAGATCGGTCGTCGGCCGAAGCTTTTTGGCCGACGATCGGTACGTGTGTACGGGGCTTAAGCATTTATAAATGTGTTTGTCAGTGGGGCAGCAGCCTCCTCAATCTTCTGGAGATGGCTAAATCCTTTCCCTTTCTCACAAGCAGAGCTTCAGACCCTGGCTGGTCTGAGCCTCTTGTGCATTTCTGTTGGCCGGTAAAGCTGACAATCATGATGGACCAGTAGGAATGTGTAGGGGTGGAATTTATGGACAAGCTCCAAGATAATTGGAATGTGTCTGAAATGTACCTGTCAGAATGGGAAAACATTTGGGCATGACCGAACAAATTGGTTGTAGCAGCCCCCTCTACACCAGTTTTTTAGGTTAAATACTGCTATAATAAATGTAAAATCTATATTCACTAAAAACACACTATACTTTACTTTTAAGCCACGTGGAGGAAGATAAATTGCATTGTTGAGGTGCCAATACTGACAAACCTAAAGTATTTCTAAAGCCTTATGTCAAGCCTAGAATTCTGCAACTGACAGAACTTTATAAAAGTACAACCTTCTAGCTAGTGCTTGATGCCATTGTCATGTTGTTTTGAATGCCAGATCAAGTTGTTTAATCATTATCTATCTTTTTTAAATACCTGGCTGTAGCTGAGATGAAGTTTGGTGCTAGTTATGAATAGTTCCGTCCTTCTCATGAAACTGAAGATGACTAGGCCTCTTTCGCTCCTTACTCCCCCCGCACAGCTCCTCCCTACACGAGGTGCTCGTTAATAAGATGGAAATTCCTGGCATGTCGCAGAAGAGTGGAGGGTTTTGGCAAGCAAGTTTTTTCTCAGCTGCTTGCTCACCTTTTCGCTGGGCAATCTAATAAACGTCTCTGCAGAAGGAAGAGTAGCCTATTGCCATACAGCTGTGTTGGGACAGTCACTTTCTGCATGACATTCCTGAAATTTGCCTCTTCTCAATTACATTGGACTAAGGAGCAGAGCTTTGGGGTATGTGATATTTGCATTATTGATCTTATCGATAAGACACTTCGGGGGTTGATTTTCTAAAACTGATGCAAAACCTGGTGCAGCTCTGCATAGAAACCAATCAGCTTCCAGTTTTTATTATCAAAGCTTAATTGAACTAGCTGAAGTTAGAAGCTGATAGGCTACCATGTACAGCTGCCCCAGATTCTGAGTGCCCCAGTTTTAGTAAATCTTACTCTTCTTGTTTCCATCTATGGAATCACAACAGGGCTATTATTGTATATTCTTTTTACAGCTCTGTTGCTAGTCAATGCATTTGAATTATGGACAAATCCTTCAAAGAAATGCATGTGATACTCCAGGTGTTTATATTCCCTACCCATTAACATAGTTCTTGTTTGGGTCAAATGTCTTTTATGCTGTAGGGGTGAAATTTGTTTCTCTTGTGTCTATTTGGCTGAAAAGCGTCTTATCATTTGCATGCAGCTTCCTTTACACACTTACCATATGTCTACACTGGATGTTTGTACTGTATGTTTAAATATTGTAATTGGAAAATCCTATTTCTAAAAGATACTTAATTAACAATAAGAGTCGGTTCACACTGGGGCGACAGCACTCTGCACAACTTCGGGGGCGACTTGTGCATTACCATGCACCACGACTTCGGAGCGACTTGCAGGGACTTCACGTAATGGAAGTCTATGCAAGTCGCTCCGAGGTTGCCCCGAAGTAGTACAGGACCCTTTTTCTAAGTCGAAGCGACTTGTGTCGCTCCTATTAGAACAGGTCCTGTAGCGGTCAATGGACCGCGAGGGAGCGCGACTTGTCAGGCTGACAAGTCGCGGCAATGTGAACCGGCTCTAAAAAAAAAATGTTGTATGTGATGCTCATTGTCCCGCTTCACTTTCTGAACAGACCTGCCCAGACCTTTGTCCATTTATACCAGCTACGCTCTTTCCACTCAGAATAGTTTAGCTGCCTATTCTGACAGTGGTGCATAGCAATGTCGATTGTCTTTTTCTTTCTCTCCCATTTTCTGTATTTTATTACCCAGAACTGATATTTCATTTTGGGTGGTACAAATAAGCTTGGTCACTGACTATCTCCTAATAGTAGCCACTGATAAGATTTTACAGCACTTGCGTGGTCTTCAGCTCTGACCACTTTTACCACTTCATTTGACCTTGCAATGGCTGTACAAGTTTGGTAGGGTTGTGATTTCTGGTATATATATCTCAATACTGATTGTAAAAGCCAAAAGACTGAATTCAATTTGAAGGTTTAACAGGGGCCGAACAAATATTGTCCATCTTTGGGCAGACAGGTTGTACTGAAGTCCGTCTATCGATTGACATCAGTGCAACCAGCCTGCTGTTTTGTTTTTATTTTGTTTGTTTGTTTTTTTTTTTTTTTCATTGGGGCGACCTCGGAGCGACTTGCATAGACTTCCATTATGTGAAGTCCCTGCAAGTCGTGCCGAAGTCGCGGTGCGCAGTGGTGCACACGACTTCACAGGTCGCCCCCCCGAAGTCGTGTCGCCTCAGTGTGAACCGGCTCTTAGCAGCAGCAGTAATCATTGTATTCTGATGGTGGTCACAATACAATGGTGCAGTAGGGGGGATTCCCCCATCAACACAACACTGAATATGTCGGTGGGGGAATCAAACTATTTTTTCTTTCCTTTTAATCAGAGATTGAAGGAAATAAAATTGCATAATGTATGGCCAGACTGAGACCTAAAAGAAACGCATGTGATTTTCAGAAGTCATTAAAAATTGCAGTATACAATATGGGTAAAGTTGGCCCTGCAACATTAAATAAAATTACGTAGTGTATAGTGCCTAGCAAATCATTTCTATTTGGTTTACTTGCTGGGAAGCATTGCTTTACTGCTGAACAGGATTTTCTCGTGAACTGAATATACATTGCACATGGGAAAGAAATATGCTACTTTCATGTTCTTGCTTATTTTTTAAAGCAGATGGTGAAATTCAACATTAAGTGGGATCCACTCTGGATCCCATGGGTCAGTGTAGGTCAGGCTACTTGACTTTCTCTTGGAGGAGGAATAATGTTGCTGTTAAACACTGTAAGTGGTCCTTTCCAACCCCTTTTACCACGGAAAGTGAATCGTATAGGCCTAAATAGGAGCAAGTAATGCACTCCACTCTGAAAAATAACTTGTTCATCACTCTTGTTGTGGAAATGAAGACCACATGTCTAGCAGTGGAATATTATGAAGTCTGATACACATGTGAACACACATTCATTTAAAGAAACACAAGGGAGTGCTGGAAAAGTGAACATAACTGGGAAGAGATTTTACAAAGACGCGTTCAGTTTCTCCTGAATGGCCTGTGTTTGTGTGTGTGTGTGTGTGTGTGTGTATACAGTATCTTACATTTTTGTAAATATTTTATTATCTTTTCATGTGACAACACTGAAGAAATGACACTTTTGTACAATGTAAAGTAGTGAGTGTACAGCTTGTATAACCATGTAAATTTGCTGCCTCCCCCCAAAATAACCCAACATGCAGCCATTAATTTAGCAGGCAACAAAAGTGAGTACACACCTAAGTGAAAATGTCCAAATTGGGCCCAGTTAGACATTTTCCCTCCCTGGTATCATGTGACATGTTAGTGTTACAAGGTCTCAGGTGTGAATGGGGAGCAGGTGTGTTAAATTTGGTGTGATCCCTCGCCCTCTCTCATACTCGTCACTGGAAGTTCAACATGGCACCTCATGTCAAAGAACTCTAAGGATCTAAAAAAAAAAAAAGAATTGTTGCTCTACATAAGATTGCCAAGACCCTGAAACTGAGCTGCAGCACGGTGGCTAAGACCATACAGTAGTTTTAACAGGACAGGTTCCACTCAGGACAGGCCTCGCCATGATCGACCAAAGAAGTTGAGTGCACGTGCTCAGTGTTATAGCCAGAGGTTGTCTTTGGGAAATAGATGTATAAGTGCTGTCAGCATTGTTGCAGAGGTTGAAGAGGTGGGGGGTCAGCCTGTCGGCGCTCAGACCATACGCTGCACACTGTATCAAAATGGTCTGCATGGCTGTCACCCCAGAAGGAAACCTCTTCTAAAGATGATGCACAAGAAAGCCCGCAAACAGTTTTCTGTTGACAAGCAGACTAAGGACATAGATTACTGGAATCATGTCCTGTGGTCTGATGAGACCAAGATAAACGTATTTGGTTCAGATGGTGTCAAGCGTGTGTTGCTGCAATCAGGTGAGGAGAGTACAAAGACAAGTGTGTCTTGTCTACAGTCAAGCATGGTGGTGGGAGTGTCATGGTCTGGGGCTGCATGAGTGCTGCCGGCACTGGGGAGCTACAGTTCATTGAGGGAACCATAAATGCCAACATGTACTGTGACATACTGAAGCCGAGCATGATCCCCTCCCTTCAGGGACTGGGCCGTAGGGCGGTATTCCAACATAATGACCCCAAACACACCTCCCAGAAGACCATTGCCTTGCTAAAGAAGCTGAGGGTAAAGATGATGGACTGGCCAAGCATGTCTCCAGACCTAAACTCTTTTGAGCATCTGTGGGGCATCCTCAAACTGAAGGTGGAAGAGCGCAAGGTCTCTAACATCTACCAGCTCCATTTTGTCGTCATAGAGGAGTGGAAGAGGACTCCAGTGACAACCTGTGAATCTCTGGTGAACTCCATGCCCAAGATGGTTAAGGCAGTGCTGGAAAATAATGGTGGCCACACAAAATATTGACACTTTGGGCCCAATTTGGACATTTTCACTTAGGGGTGTTCTCACTTTTGTTGCCAGTGGTTTTAGACATTAATGGCTGTGTGTTGAGTTATTTTGAGGGGACAGCACATTTTACACTCACTACTTTGTATTGTAGCAAAGTGTAATTTCTTCAGTGTTGTCACATAAAAAGATAATGAAATATTCACAAAAATGTGAGGAGTGTACTCCCTATTGTGAAATACTGTATGTGTATATTTTATATGTTAATTAGTCAAGGATAAATAACCACATATAGTTCCATGGACCGCTTTCAAAGACCAAAATAATGACCCAAGTCCGTTCCAGATATATGCATAGATCAGAGGTACAGGTCAACCTTCAATACGTTCCAGTATCTTCTCACAATATGCAAAAAAAATAATTCTCACAATGATCACTAACCCTCCAAGGGAACATGCTCCATTGCTAGAGAAATAGTCCTGAAGCATTAGCCTAATTTACGAGGCTCAAACTTGTACCCTGAAGCATTTTGGAAGGTCAAATTCCCTGAATTGAAGTTGGGACACATCAAGTCATCTATAAAGTGATATGCAATACCTTCTTTTCACTTCAACCATGCTAAGCATCAGATAGGACAGTAGCTGAGAATTATATACGCCTACGACCAGTCGTATTAATTTTGCCACTATTTCACTACTTTACATATTTTATATTTAGCAGTAATCCAGTGTGTACACTCTTGGTTTTCTGTGATATTTAGGATCAGTTCACACTAGTGCAGATTCTCATGCGTCTGTCATCACGTTGCAATGCACAACAGTGTAAATTACATTCTTCTCCATGGTGCCCATTTACATCAATGCAATATGGTGCAGTACCAGTGCAGGTGCTCTTTTTTGTGCTCCATAGTCTTCAGTGGGAGTGCATGAAAAACACATGTGCTTGCATTGTTAGTGTGTTTTTAGGGGGTTTTGTGCCAGTTGTCTACTACAAAAAAAAAAGGCAAAAAAAGCATCAAAACTCATCAAAAACACATGATTATGCAATGGGTTAACCTAGGCTTATAGATTTTGTATTTGTTTTTACTTGACGTCAATACAGTGCATCTGGAAAATATTCACAGCGCTTCATTTTTTCCGCATTTTGTTAAGTTAGTCTTATTCCACATTGGATTAAATTCATTATTTTCCTCAAATTTCTACAATTCATACCACATAATGACAATGTGAAAAAGGTTTGTTTATGCATTTTTGCAAATTTTTTTTAAATGCAACATCCTACAGTACATCATATCAAAAGATTCTGAGAATCTGGAGAAATCGCTTTGCACAAGGGTCATTATTGGATGCCCTGTGATGTTTAGGCCCTCATACAGTACCGTATTAAAACAGACATGGTTCTGTTATGTACATCACTGCATGGGCTCAGGAATACTTCCAAAAATCACTGTCAGTAAATACAGTTAGTCGTACTATACAAAAAGGCAAGGTTAAGCTCTATCATGCAAAGAAGAACCCATAACCGAATATGATCCTGAAACACAGCTGTCTTCTCTCGGCCAAAGCTCATTATAAATAGTCTGTTGAAAATTGTTCTGTGGTCAGACTAATCGAAATTTAACATTCTTTTTGGCAACCATGGGCGCATTATGTCCTTTGGACTAAAGAGGAGAGGGACCTTTCACCTTGTTGTTAGTACAAAATGCCGCATCTATGATAGTATCGGAGTGCATTGGTGCATATTGAATGGAACATGAAAGGGACTGGCGCAACCAGACTGAAAAGTAACCTCAATGGGCTCCTAATAATCAAAGGAAAACTAAACGGACCTGAAAGATGTTATAAAAGAGTCCATGGAGTCCATACATGAAACCGGTCTGTGCTCTCCTGAAGGCAGCTTAATCTCAAGTGTAGAAGAAAAACTTGCAGGATGCTGGAAAAAAAAGAAAAGCGCCACTCTGAGTGCAGTAAACTCGGTACTTTATTAGCCATATACCATCATGGGTACTCACAAGATAAAAATTGTAAAAACATGATGAATTCTTCAGATGATCGGTAGGTCCAAGGCCTCAGCGAGGGGGGGCTGTTGTGCTCCAGACAAATCCGTGGCTGACTGCAAGAGTCAGCGATATGCGGACCTAGGGGACACCAGCAGCGCCTTCGGCGGCGGACTTCCGGGTTGGGCGTGGAACGTGGGGCGTGATGACGTAGGCGACGCGTTGTCGGAGCATGCGCTCCTTCCTCAGGCCTCTGAAACCGCCATCTTAGAAAGGGGCATTCTATAGGGAAGGGACAGTCTGCTGCCGCAGGGTCCTAAGAAGAGTCTATTACAACCAATAACTAGCTAAAGACACCTGAACGGCACTAAGACCTAATAACTAATCATAGATGATGTTAAGTATATGTACATCGATGTGGTCATATATTACAATACAATTTCAATTACATACAAGTTTAATGGGGACCTACTACTGAAAAGGTACTACTAAAAAGGAAAATGTCAGAAAAAATATATATCTGGAACCGATCCTAATGATAGCAAAGAATAAAAGTAAAAACAATACAAATTAAAACAATGCACGTTACCCTGGGAAAAATAAGAATAAAAATGAATATGAAATAAAATTAAATAATGAAGATATATAAATTAAAAATAAAAATAAAAAATAAAAATAAATATAGATAAAAATAATAATGAAAAATGTGTGTGTATGTATATATATATATATATATATATATATATATATATATATATATATATATATATATATATATATATATATATATATATATATATATATCAATCATATATATATTTATATATTTTTATTTTCATTATTATTTTTATTTTTATCTATATTTATTTTTATTTTTATTTTTTATTTTTATTTTTAATTTATATATCTTCATTATTTAATTTTATTTCATATTCATTTTTATTCTTATTTTTCCCAGGGTAACGTGCATTGTTTTAATTTGTATTGTTTTTACTTTTATTCTTTGCTATCATTAGGATCGGTTCCAGATATATATTTTTTTCTGACATTTTCCTTTTTAGTAGTACCTTTTCAGTAGTAGGTCCCCATTAAACTTGTATGTAATTGAAATTGTATTGTAATATATGACCACATCGATGTACATATACTTAACATCATCTATGATTAGTTATTAGGTCTTAGTGCCGTTCAGGTGTCTTTAGCTAGGTATTGGTTGTAATAGACTCTTCTT
Source organism: Pelophylax lessonae (assembly GCF_965119305.1). NCBI lineage: Eukaryota > Metazoa > Chordata > Amphibia > Anura > Ranidae > Pelophylax > Pelophylax lessonae. Next base: position 171,521,928 of record NC_138774.1, on the reverse strand, counting down.
AGGACCCTGCGGCAGCAGACTGTCCCTTCCCTATATAATGCCCCTTTCTAAGATGGCGGTTTCAGAGGCCTGAGGAAGGAGCGCATGCTCCGACAACGCGTCGCCTACGTCATCACGCCCAACCCGGAAGTCCGCCGCCGAAGGCGCTGCTGGTGTCCCCTAGGTCCGCATATCGCTGACTCTTGCAGTCAGCCACGGATTTGTCTGGAGCACAACAGCCCCCCCTCGCTGAGGCCTTGGACCTACCGATCATCTGAAGAATTCATCATGTTTTTACAATTTTTATCTTGTGAGTACCCATGATGGTATATGGCTAATAAAGTACCGAGTTTACTGCACTCAGAGTGGCGCTTTTCTTTTTTTTCCAGCATATTGAATGGGCAGCTTGCTCATCTGGAAAGGCACCTTTTATTCCTGAAAAATATATCCAGGTTTTAGAGCTGCATTTTGTATGCTCCCATTCAGATGATGTCTTTTACAGGGAAGGCCTTGCATATTTCACAAGGACAATGCTAAACTGCATACTGCATCTGACAACTGCTTGACTTTGTAGTAGCAGAATCCAGGTGCTTAACTGGCCTGCCTGCAGTCCAGACCTTTCACCAACTGAAAATATTTGGACAAACGTGAAACAAAAAATACGACCTAAAAGACCAAGGACTGTTGAGCAGTTAGAATCCTGTATCAGGGAAGACAACATTCCACCTCCCAAAACTCCCTCAACTGGTCCCAGTTGCCAGTTGTTTAAAGAGTGCTGTTAAGAGCGGATGCTACATCGTGGTAAACATGTCCCTGGTGCAACTTTTTTGAGATGTTTTGCTGCCATCAATTTCAAAATGACCCTATTTTTTTTCATAGACTGTACATTTTTCTTTTTCTTTTTTTTTTTTTTTTAGTTTAACCTTTTGGCGCCATTGCACGCAAATATGCAGCCTTTTGGCGGGTGGCCATGGCACTGAGCGACCGCATATTTGCATCCATTAGTGCAAATATAGCTCCTGGCACAGTTAACCACAACTAATGGAAAGCTCCCGATTGCTGCTTTTATCAGGAGCTTTCCGATTATGTGACCGCCAATCACGACGGTCACATGATCATGTACCCCTCCTCGCCACCTGGCATCCTAAGGGGCCAGGAGGTGCCACTCCAAGGGGTTAAACATCTGATATGTTTTTTCTATTTATTTTATTGTGGATGAAGTATGGGTTTATGAGATTTAGAAAACATTGCATTCTTTTTTTATGTAGATTTTACACAGTGTCCCAACTTTTTTGGGATTGTAATTTTCTGAGGCTTTCCATAGATTTAGGGCTCAATCAAGACATAGGTATTTGTGAAAGGAAATTATGATTTTAAATATTTTATTTTCTAGCTTAGATGCTTGCACATGCCACTAGTTCATATGACAGCACTTTAAAGAAGGTATGCAGTGCTTTATCCTAGTAGGCCTTCTCTATAGAATGAACTGTCCAATATGCCCCAAGGCTGACAAATGGCATTAGTCTTGCATTTCTGAAGAACTCTAGGCGATTTGCCACTTTAGACGAGTAATAAAATGTACCCACAATCTCTTAAAAAAAAAAATGGCCCAAGGGATGGAAATTGTTTTAATGGCATTATAAATGTAAAGCCAGGCATAGGTAAGCACAACCTGTCTGGTTTTACAGAGCAGTCAATTTACAGTAGTATTAAACACAAAAGCAAACATTCTATTGCAGCTTACCAGTTCTTAGATGTGATGGCTGAATTCATTTTTCTTTTTTAGGCTTTTTTTCTATTTTCATCTGCTAATCCAGCCAGCAAGTCTGTTATTTTCAAAAACACAAGCTCTCCAGCAGAATGTATCAGTTTACATGGGTGAGGCAAACCATTTAGCACTGACAGGGGTTCTTAAATGATCAGATTTATTTATGTAAAACCTTTATCTCAAAAGGAAAAAACTTTTGGACGTAACTGATTATAAAGTGTGAGCTTGAGTTTGGCTTCAATTTATTAGTGTATTTAAATCTGCTAATACATTTTAACAAACCCCCCAGAGTAGGAATGCTGCCTGCTGTGCCTCCTGTGTTTATTATTCCAGAGTGGTGTCTCACTAATACAGGAGGTGTATTACTAGCAAGATAACCAGGTAAAAACATAGGGGAAAAAAGTCAAAGAAAACCAAACCAATTCAGCCAGCACATCTAGTGATTGGTAGGCTGAAGAAGAATACATTTTTGGGTTTAATACCGCTTTAGGCCCCTTTCACACAGCGGAGTCCGTCGGCGGCCTCCGTTTTTCTCAGCGGGGGGGCGATCCCCCACTGAGCAGGCGCTGTGTGCGGAGACAGAGCTGGCAAGTCCCCATTCTTCTCTATGGGGGAATTGGATAAGAACGGACCATCTGTACGTTCTCATCCGATGCGCCAGACAGATGGAAAATAGAGTTTCCAGCCGTTCGGATTTGACAGATCGGATGGGATGTCAGCAGACATGTCTCCGCTGACATCCGATGCCACATAGAGATGCATGGAGCATCCGTTCAGATCCGCCAAAAAAACTGACAGTTCTGAACGGTCCGCTTGTGTGAAAGGGGCCTTAACAGAAGCACAGGAGTTAACCTGGCTACCACTCGGTATGATTGTTTGTAGTGGTCGTTTGCAATCGTTTTCGCAAATTTAAACTAGCCAAGTGTGGTGTGAGTTCATCAGATCAGATGATAGATCCTATGGGCTATGGCCAGCTTTACCAGCTGACAGGAATCTCTTCAGTTACCAAGTAAGCATTTGTATATAGTGTGTTTGCAATGAAGTGGATCCTCAAACTAATTTTTTTTTTGGAGGGTGGAGGTTATTTCCTTACCCAATAACTTTCGTCCACATCATTAGGCTACCACCATCTCTTGGCTAGAACATGATTAGTACGTTTTGTCTGTTTGCTCGGCCTGATTTGTCAGGGGTCAGCTAGCAGTTTTCGTTTGTTTACTTGGAAAGGCATGTCTACATGGAAAGGCAAGTCTCAAAAGTAAGAGCCATTTGACACGGCATTCTTTTTACTGGCAAACTTCAGCCTTTACTGGTGGTCTTATATGGCCCCTTAATCCGAAAATGTCTTTGTTGGATTTGGAAATTGTGCCAATATCATAAAGAATTGTTCTTTTGCTAGCATTTATTTTATGGTAATGATATTGCCAGCACTGGGGAGGAATTTAACTGTAAACAAGACTGGTGTGCATAAAGCTTATTGCATCCTATATCTTCTACATTGAAAGGACTGGATAAAGATTGGGTAGTGTGTAGGCTGATGACAGCATAAATACGTTGGGAAATCTCCATTCGAATATACTAAGTTGATTTAGCAGCCTTTTAAATGTTCATTCAGTTCTCAGTTTGACCTGAATAGACAGTGCGAAGATAATTTTGCTCAGTCTAAATACACCCACCAGTAGGATATGCTTGAATATGGGCATCCTACCCTGCCCCTACTAGCCATAGGTTGTAGGTGCTTCTATAAGACTATAAGAGTTACTTTGAAAGTAGTAAAATCAATCTGGATGAATTGGCTGTGTTTTTTTTTTTTTTTCTTTTTCTGTTTTTATTTTAGTTCTACACTTACATGAACCTGATATGCATCATGTTTAATGGCCTTGCCTCCGGGTGAATTTTAATGTCTTCACTTTCTTTTTTTTTAATTCAGTATAATGGCTCCAGCAGTGCATTGTCCTGTCAGATGACATCAGATGTCACATTCTTTAATTGCAGGAGCTGTGTACATACTCATATTTTTGTATATTGCAGCTTAGTCTTGTTCACTTGACTAGTTGCAATAAACACATTTTTTAAAGTTAAGAAAGTTAAATTATAGAGATTACTGATTTATGTCTTCCGAGAACAGGCATTAAATATCTTAACTACTTTGACATATTAATGCATAATTGTTTTGCATTCAAAGTTTTTTTTTTTTTTTTTTTTCCAAAATCAGTGTACAAGACCAATGCTATATGTAGCACCCTCCAATGTACTAGAATAGTATTTGTGTAGTGAGGGTAAATTGTCAGGCTGAATGACTTACAGGCTGCATCTCTGAGACCTCTACTTCTACCCTCCTACTTCTGGAACTTGCTGGAAACTTACAGAACAATTGGAGTGAAGATGAGGAGAAGCTGTCTGGAGTAGTCTGAGGGCCCTGACCAATCCCCAACAGATGGGTTGGCAGGGGGCAGACCCCCTCAAATACTTGGGGTTAACCCAGCTGAGGCAGTGGATTTATGGAGATGGAGTATTAGGCTGTCGGTGACCCTTGAGGGTAGCACCCTAGTCTGGAGGGGGGGGGGGTGACCTAGGACCTGGGCTAAGGTGCAAAAGGGACCCTCTTCACAACACACAGGGGTGTCCTGAGTGGAGGCACAGGAGAACACTGCCAGGCAAATCTCCAGGGAGGAAGACAGCCAGGTGGGCTGGAGAGTGTTAGTCGGGAGAGGACTGAGAGGCATACCTGAGAGGGGTGCAGAGAGGGCTGGAGAAAAGGGGTAGTTGTAGCCAGGTAGGCTGGCGGTGCCTAAAGAGGTGGTGCTGGGATCAGTAGCCACAGGAGGACAGCTTGGCACTAGAACTTTGCTACACAAACAAGGGGCCTACAGTCCCTCCCTGTTAAAGGCTTTTGCTAAAAATCTGACTGAGCCTTTTGTCAGATCACCCAACAGTGTGCCAGCTGGTCCTGGGAGTTTTAGTGCTGCAACCAATAGTTGTGCAGGAGGCATAGCAGAGAAGAGAAGTGTCTATATGGACTGTATACTGTTGTTTCAAAGAGTTCTTTGCTGAACATCAGATGTGCATCCCATAATACCCTAATCCCTATCCAAAATTATTCCCCTTAATAAAACCTAAAACAAAGCACTGGACTGTTCTTTTGGGAAGGGGGGGGGGGGGTGAAGATGTGGTGTGCCTTGCTGTTTCTACTTGCGGCTCCTTAGGGAGTGTGCTATACAGGGAGTGCAGAATTATTAGGCAAATGAGTATTTTTGAGGATTAATTTTATTATTGAACAATAACCATGTTCTCAATGAACCCAAAAAACTCATTAATATCAAAGCTGACTATTTTTGGAAGTAGTTTTTAGTTTGTTTTTAGTTTTAGCTATTTTAGGGGGATATCTGTGTGTGCAGGTGACTATTACTGTGCATAATTATTAGGCAACTTAACAAAAATCAAATATACAGTATACCCATTTCAATTATTTATTTTTACCAGTGAAACCAATATAACATCTCAACATTCACAAATATACATTTCTGACATTCAAAAACAAATCAGTGACCAATATAGCCACCTTTCTTTGCAAGGACACTCAAAAGCCTGCCATCCATGGATTCTGTCAGTGTTTTGATCTGTTAACCATCAACATTGCGTGCAGCAGCAACCACAGCCTCCCAGACACTGTTCAGAGAAGTGTACTGTTTTCCCTCCTTTTTAAATCTCACATTTGATGATGGACCACAGGTTCTCAATGGGGTTCAGATCAGGTGAACAAGGAGGCCATGTCATTAGCTTTTCTTCTTTTATACCCTTTCTTGCCAGCCACGCTGTGGAGTACTTGGACGCGTGTGATGGAGCATTGTCCTGCATGAAAATCATGTTTTTCGAAGGATGCAGACTTCTTCCTGTGCCACTGCTTGAAGAAGGTATCTTCCAGAAACTGGCAGTAGGACCTGGAGTTGAGCTTGACTCCATCCTCAACCCGAAAAGGCCCCACAAGCTCATCTTTGATGATACCAGCCCAAACCAGTACTCCACCTCCACCTTGCTGGCGTCTGAGTCAGACTGGAGCTCTCTGCCCTTTACCAATCCAGCCACGGGCCCATCCATCTGTCCCATCAAGACTCACTCTCATTTCATCAGTCCATAAAACCTTTGAAAAATCAGTCTTGAGATATTTCTTGGCCCAGTCTTGACGTTTGAGCTTGTGTGTCTTGTTCAGTGGTGGTCTCTTTCAGCCTTTCTTACCTTGGCCATGTCTCTGAGTATTGCACACTTTGTGCTTTTGGGCACTCCAGTGATGTTGCAGCTCTGAAATATGGCCAAACTGGTGGCAAGTGGCATCTTGGCAGCTGCACGCTTGACTTTTCTCAGTTCATGGGCTGTTATTTTGCGCCTTGGTTTTTCCACACGCTTCTTGCGACCCTGTTGACTATTTTGAATGAAATGCTTGATTGTTCGATGATCACGCTTCAGAAGCTTTGCAATTTTAAGAGTGCTGCATCCCTCTGCAAGATATCTCACTATTTTTGACTTTTCTGAGCCTGTCAAGTCCTTCTTTTGACCCATTTTGCCCAAGGAAAGGAAGTTGCCTAATAATTATGCACACCTGATATAGGGTGTTGATGTCATTAGACCACACCCCTTCTCATTACAGAGATGCACATCACCTAATATGCTTAATTGGTAGTAGGCTTTCGAGCCTATACAGCTTGGAGTAAGACAACATGCATAAAGAGGATGATGTGGTCATAATACTCATTCGCCTAATAATTCTGCACTCCCTGTACATATAACATGCATGTTGTATCACACAGGAACATACTGCTGGCAAGGAAACTATTTTTTTTTTATTTTTTATTTTTTCGAATTCTTAACTTATTAACTTATTGCAAAAAAATACATGGTAAAGGAAAACAATGCAAAGAAACCATCACAAATTCAATACATAGAAACTGTATTTTTAATGTTCTCTATTCAGACGCCCTGCTGATGTGTTTTTTGTACACCTCACATCGATCTATCGAATTCTGGAATGAAATAAGGAGTGAGTTACCTGTGTGTCTGTGGGAGGTTATGTGGTGATTAGTCATCCTGGTTTGTGATATTCTTTATTTTGTATACAAACCACACATTGCTAAGTACAGACTACAACATCATGTCTACAGGAGGTGATTCATTGTAAAGTCATGGAAATTATGGTGTATCCCTATCTGCTGTTTTATTTTCACTCGTTTACCATTGCATAGTCTCTTTATCAGGGCAGTGCAATGAGCAGTGGCGTCTAGTGCACATTACTCTGTTATGGTGCTTTTAAGTTTAGCAGCCAAGTTTTTAGAACAAAGCAAGCATGTTTTTGTTTTTTTCTGCAGGTTTTGGAGAACGGACCACGCATTTTAAGTGCTGTCCTCACAATGATCAATAGTCCTGATGGTTACCCCTGTTCTGGCCATGGATACACATTTACCTAGGTTGCAGAGAGTAGCTGGGAAAGCATGCATTCAGTGCTTACTAAAATGGACATATTGCCATTCTTCTTCTGTTTTGTACACATTGGGGTCTATTTTATAAATGTTTTTACCTAAGATTTACAAAACCTTTACCCAGGAGTCACATCATTTTAGTCTGAATACAATTATAAAGATATGACTTCTGGGTGAAAATTGTGTGAAAACTATTCTAAATCGACCCCACTGGTTTCAGCAATGATCAATTCCAAGCAAACCAGTCATAAGTTCACCTAATTTATCTTAAAGTAGAACTATAGGCAAAACATTTTATTCCTTAAAGTAAGGAAGGGTTATAACCCCTGTTAGTTTTTTTTTTTTAATTTTATTTTTTTGCATCGGTTTACCATTGGGGAGATATTACCTTTTTGTTTCCTGTCCCATAGACAAAAATGGAAGTCAGAGAAAATCCTTTCAAATTTGGGGAATTCCTTGGAGCCCCCCAGGTCTAGTGTTCCCATTGGCAGATTTTCCCCTTATTACTCTGGGGACAACTCCAAAATTTGGGGTTTTCGTTTACTTTCAATTATAATGGTAAGCAGGACAAACAGAGAAGGGGAATCTCACTAATGAGTACACACAGTAATAAATGCCTGCTGTACATACACTGTGGCAGGGCAGCCGCTCTGTGCCAGATCACATATCTAGTACGTGATCTAACACTTCAGGGTTTGGGGCGTGTGCCTGCCGCCAGCGACCCGCTCCCACTGTAATCACACAAAGCGGGAGCCCAGCAGCGGGTACCTTGGACTCGATGCCTGCTGGTACCCGCCGATTTATACAGTACACAGGCAGAACGGCAATCTGCCTATGTAAACAAGGCAGATTGCCGTTCTGTCTGAAGGTAAGGTAATTGATCCTGTGTTCCTGCAAAGGAGGAACATGGATTAATGCCTTCCCTTAGTCAAAGTACCTCCCCCACAGTCAGAAAACACTAGCTAGGCACACAATTAGCCCTTTAATCGCCCCTCATGTTATTCCCTTCCCAGCCAGTGTCATTAGTACAGTGACCGTGCATATTTATTTTGGCACCGATCACTATTAGTGTCACTGGTCCCCAAAAAGTTTCAGTTATGTGTCTGATTTGTCCCCTGCAATATCTCAGTCCAGCTATAAGTCACTTTTACATGTATATAAAAAAAACTCCCATAGTTTGTAGACACTATAACTTTTGTGCAAACCAATCAATATACCCTTATTGGGATTTTTTTTGCCAAAAATATGTAGCAGAATGCATATTGGCCTAAACTGATGAAGAAATTCGATTTTTATAGCAGAAAGTAAAAGATTGTTTTTTTTTTTTTTTTTGTTTTTTTTTTAGTTGTTTATAGCGCAAACAATAAAAACCACAGAGGTAATCGAATACCATTAAAAGAAAGGTCTATTTTTGGGGAAAAAAAGGACAAAAATTGTATTTGGGTACAGTGCAGCGTGATGCAAAACTGTCAGTTAAAGTAATGCAATGCCGTATCGCAAAACATTGCATGGTCATGGAGGGGGGTAAATATTCCGGAGGTTAAGTGATTCCGTGCTATCACCTGAACACACAGCACTGTGTCTATAGCACCAATTGCATTCAGACTACAGCCTACCACACAGAATACAGTCTCAGTGACCTTTAGGCTGGGTTCACACTATGTGTGGCCGTGGCTCACAGCAAGGGGCCCGCTGCGTCCCCGTTTCAGTTCCGAATTGGGTCCAAATTTTTGCCTGAATTTGAACCTGAAATGGAGTCAAAGACGCACAGGGCCCTTCTGCAGTGCACTCCGCGACCGCCGCGGAGATGTGTGATCTGGCTCTGAGACTCCCCTGTCATGCATATTAGGTAATAATGTCACCAGCATCCCCACCTTTTGTTACAGGTGGCTTGCAGGACAGGGAATTTCACGGACACAGTTGGCTATCCTGTGACCTTTTCCTTTGGGTGTCTGTCTAATCTTGGCTCATCCCTAATTTGGACTTCCCAGGCAGGTTTAAAACTGATTGGTGGCTGCAGTTACTTTAATACAAGGCTTTCTGTGCATGGAAGACAACATCGGTTTTCCAGAATAAACGGATTTCAGCAGAGGCGTAACTAGAACCTTCAGGGCCCCGATGCAAGAAACCATGAAGGGCCCCCCAGACCCCTGGCCGGGGCCCTTCCCTTCAAGCCCGGGGCTCTTCCCACTAATCCTGGGGCTCTTTAATCTCATTGCATGGCCTTTTATTATGGTCCCGCATCAGGATCCTTTTCACAAGTTCTGCAGTGGGCCCCCTTCCTGCAATCTTGGGGCCTCCCCACAGTGGTGAAATGCCAGGGCCCGGTCGCAAGTGTGACCTTTGAGATCCTAGAAGTTCACCCACTGGTTTGCTACCGGGCCCCCTGGAGCATGGGGCCCGGTAGCGATTGCAACCCCTGCAACCCCTGTAGTTACGCCCCTGGATTTCAGACAGAAGAGAGTAAGGTGGACTGATGAATCATAGCAATGTCTGGGGGGGAAAACTGAACTCCTAAGCAGGTAGGCTATGTATGCAATTTTGTCTGTACTCTGAACAGACTTCAAGGTATGAGTAACCCACAATCACTAGCTTCTCATCTTGGCTCCTAATATGTTATTAGAATTTTAACATTTATTTATTTATTTTTTTTTAAATCTGTAGCTTTCATAAGCAAATACTTAGCAATCCTGTCCTTGTTCGGGCACTTTCTGTTATAGAGTGACAAGGCTCTGTTTCTTGTCTCCCAGTTGGGCTCCTGCACTGCCCCCTTGTAACTTGGGCATCCAATCACTGAATGTGGGTGTTCTAATGCTTATTGTACAGGCAGAGAAGATCCCCCTACCCAATGTCAAAAAGCAGGGAGAGGTGGGTCACTAGGAGCAGGTTATATTTTACACCCTAAATATGGGTGTAACATGTACAACGCTCCTAAAGGGGAACTTAGCCTTTAGCTTCCACAACACTGGAAGTTCAGAGACAGAGAATGGGGAATCC